>NC_137125.1:17299699-17917262 GCF_949319135.1 Squalius cephalus
GAAGAAAAGAAACGTTACTTGGCCAAACTGAAATGTGATAAGGTCACACTACCAGACCCGTTGAACAAAAATTTGACGGGGTTTTATTTATTTTTTTACATTTAAAAAAAAATAAAATGTAAATTTCGGGGTTTTAAATTTGCCGGCGGCGGGGTTTTATAAGGTTAACATAGCTCTCCTTTTTAGCTAGGCTCCTTACATGCTTGCTAATTACTTTTTTTCAAGGTGGGTCTCCGACATTGACAGCGTGTTGGATGGATCTGTGTAGCGTTGTTCATGACACTAACCATTCAATACACAGACTGGTCTGCTGTCAATGTGTTTGCGGGAGAGAGAGAGAGAGGGAGCGAGCGAATGTGCGCTGCATGCAGCTCTGCAGTTAAATACAGATTTTCCCATCTTAAATAGTAAAAAACACAGAAATCGATATGTGGCGGTCAGCGCTGATAATGTGGTGGGCCGCCACAAATAAATGTATCACAATGTGTGATAAATAAGTTTCTGTATTGGCAAATCAGCATCATTACTACAGTCTTCAGTGTGATTGTCACCGGGTGACGAAGGCGGAACAAAAAAAAATCAGCGCGTGATTCCCTTGGGGAGCACTTCCAGGGTAACACCAGGCCGGTTCCGGTTCGCTGTCATGGCCGACCAGAAAGGTAAACAAGGGAAATTAGCGGCAGCTGCATTGAATCGGAGGTGATTATGGTGGCGATTAGGACATGCAATTCCAGAGGGGATAAAAACAGAGATTTGAGAATCTGAAAGCAGCGCGGGGAAGAAATAGGACACGAAGGACAAGGCAGAAGAGAGAGCGAGCAAGCAAGCGAGCGCGAATCCATTGTGAGTGTGAAGACCATTATCTAGAAAGAAGGAGCTGCTGATGGAGTGACCCAGGCTGAATGGAGTGAAGGCTTAAACCCACTGTGAGATGTGTGCAGGTGCCCATTCACCCCCATCCTGGAGAAGCAGAGAAAACCAGTCACCCATGCCGCCTTGAGTCACCCGACCTCAAAGACCGCTACCTCCTGAGCTTCCTGGTTGTTCTGCAGACTCCGTACCTCAGGTATTTCGAGCTCCATTGCTGTATCGAAGAAACAGAGAAAACCAGTCGCTCACGCTGTTCTGAGTTACTCACCTGAAGGGTCCTTGTATCCTGAGTATTCCGAGCTCCACTGTTGGAACAGAGCGAGCCAGCTCCTCCCGCTGCTCTGAGTTGCTCACCTGAAGATCCTCTTAGTCCGAGTATTCTGAGCTCCACTGCCGTCCTGAGGAAACAGAGAAAGCCAGTCACTCACGCTGCTCTGAGTTATCGACTTGAAGACCCTCACATTCAGAGTATTCTGTGACTTACCGCTGTTCTGAAGAAACAGAGCAAGCCAGCTCCTCCCGCTGTTCTGGGTTATTCACCTGAAGATCCTCTTAGTCCGAGTATCCTGAGCTCTACTGCTGTCCTGAGGAAACAGAGAAAGCCAGTTGTCCACGCTGTTCTGGGTTACTTACCTGAAGAGTCCTTGTATCCTGAGTATTCCGAGCTCCACTGCTGCCCTGAGGAAACAGAGGAAGTCAGTTACTCACGTTGCTCTGAGCCACTCACCTGAAGATCCTTGTAGTCCGAGTATTCTGAGCTCCACCGCTGTCTTGAAGAAACAGAGCAAGCCAGCTCCTCCCGCTGCCCTGGGTTATTCGTCTGAAGATCCTTGGGCGCCGAGCATCCTGAGCCCCCTGGTCGCTCTGAAGAAGAGAAAGAGTTTCAGTTCTCCATGCTGATGCTATTTTAAGTATGTTTTAATATCCAATAAAGTCAACTGATTTATCTTATCTCGTGTCCTGTCTCATGGGGTTCCCTTGGTGTAGCTCCTCAGAGTGGTAGTGGTACGGGTGGTGGACTACTGGGCTCTATCCCCACCCCGGCCGGTGACACGATCCTTCAGAAATCAATATGCTGACTTGATGTATGTTAAAGACTGCTTAATATTTTTGGAGAAAATTGGAGAAACTTTTTTTAAGATTCTTTGATAAATGCTGTTCTTTTGAACTTTATATTTATTTGATATACAAACATTTTAGTACATAAATGTCTTACTATCACTTTTGATCAATGTAATGCGGCAGTGCATATGATTTAGAATCTGCATTATTATAGGTCACTAATTTTATTCAAAATAATTTGTAAAAAAAAAAAAAAAAAGTTATGACGTTCTTGCTTCCGATCAAGCAAGATGTCTTTGAGTCTTCCTCAAATCATGCTGGAGATCAAGTTCTACGCAAACTTGTGGAGTACATGTGGGTACTCAGGTGCTGCTGCCAACGCAATGGCAGTTAAAAAGGATAATGAAAAAAAAAATGCAGTCAGAGCCCAGCCTATTAAACTTAGGGTTTTTCCCTTACCCGATCCCTTTTTACCTAAGATGATACTTCAAATTATAGTAACTAATTACAGACATTATAAATGCAGATCTGAATTAACATAGGCTTGGCTACCTAATGTCATTATCTGTACAGATTCTCTCTAGACACCAGCACTGGGTGTAAGCTGTGTCTTTGAAACCAAAAATCAATCAATGTTTGTTCTTTCCTGTAGGAGTGGCGTTTTGGAAACAAAACGGCAGAAAAATTGTTTCTATCTGCGAAAGCTCTTACAGCGAGCTACAGAGGAGGAAGAGGAGGAGGACTAGGTAATTAGCATTGCATTTACCCAAAAGAAATAGAAATGTCTAACAGATTATTTATGATTATTTATGACCCTGTAAATCGCTCCCAACCTGGTTACCTTAAAAAAGTGAAAATTTGAGAGACAAGAGGTGTGTTCGACATCGGCTGCGGCTGGATGTATCCGATCGGCGAGAGTAGCCGCGTGCAGGCGGGGAGGAGCTGCAAACGGAGACGTGAAGTCGGACACTTTCTGGTTCCCGTAGTGACCGCTCACGTGGTGTTTGCATACTTTACCACAGCTGAAGTGAAATAAATGAAATATTTGCCAAATAATACACAGATGTTTCAGAGACATTTTCATTCAATACTTTATGTAGGCTACTGCTTCATACAGTGTCTGTTTGAACAAGAATAAAGTTCAACATAAGCTACTATCAATGAAGTGGAGTCTGTTTTTTAATCAATTTTAATTTGATAAACATGACACAATATACCATCGCAACTACATGAAAGACTGTTTACTGTTATACAAAACTGATTTGTGAGCTTTAGAGGAACTAAAGGTGTTCGAATAAACACACGTGATCGTTGTCATGCGGTGAATCCGGCCAATCGTGGAACAGCTGTGTCGCCATCAGAGCTCCTGCAGCCCAGTGCAGCCGCTCTTGAGAAGCTGCGCTGGCTGAGTTCTCCGGCTACTCTCGAATCGCTCTCGCGGTACTTTGATGGCATACGTCACAGTCACGTGGCGTCGGCGGTGGATCAAGTCGGACAAAATTTCGAACCGGCATGCACTGCTTCAAGTCAGCCGCCGATCGGTCTGCGCAGAGCTGCATGAAGTAGAACAAGCCTAAGGTGTCACAGTGTCTGGGTTGTCATGTGCTTGTGTTCTAGTTCTGTTTATTGTGAGCACATGGCTTGTCATGTGTTTCCCTTGTGCCATGTGCTCTCCTGTCTATTGTCTAGCCCCTCCCATCTTGTTATCTGATTATTGGTTAATTTGTCCCACCTGGCCTTCTCGTTACCCTCCTTTGTTTGTTCCCCTATTTAGCCTCCTTGTGTTTGTAGTCCTGTGCTGGTTCGTTTGTCCAAGTTACTTGTTCCTTGTGTTTCCTTCCTGCTTGCTTACAGTGCTTTTTGAGTTTGTACCTTATCTACCTGTCACTAATAAATTTATTCTGCATTTGAATCCTCGTCTCATTTCTAGTGATGGGCAGATCGAGGCTTCGTGAAGCAATGAAACAGTTGAACCAAATGTGTCATATTGTTTCGAGGCTTCGAATCAATCCGACACCCGTCTCAACGGTGACACCTAGTGGTCACTTGCAGGTGTTGATCTGAAACAACCTTGACGAGCCATTAAAAAAATTTGTTTTTTTTTAATTATTGTATTTTTCTAATATGTGAAGCTTGTAACCTATAGGCTCCTCACTGTGCATAATGTTATTTTGGTCCTGCAAAAAGAATATTAATAAAAGAAATCAAGCCACAATGTCTCTTTTTTTTTTAGATTTTTATTCAAAAATATCAATTTCTCTGCTGTGGAAGGACTGAGCCTACTTCTTTTTTTACAGATAATTTCTCCACCCTTTGAAAAAAATCCTCTCACAAGCAACACTTGTTGCTGGCATGCAAAGATATTTTTTTAGCTAGGACATACAAATGAGGAAAGATTACTGCTCTCTCTTTCCAGTAAGTTAGTGGATCATGAATTCTGGGCAAATATGCATCGTTGATGTATTTTTTCACTTCCACTGTGGCATCAGCTGTAGCATTGTGTGTCTCATATGTAGACCTATAAAATGTATATTCACACAATATATTATATTCACATTGAAGCTATTTTTAACATGATTGGCAGTTGTGATTGGGACATTAGGTTGTAGCTAGGGCTATGGACTTTCTAAACAGTGTCCCAAAAGTTTGTAATTATATTTCGATTATAATTACATTTCAAACAATGCCTACCTTGCTTAGATGGCCCAGCAGTGTCAGTAGCAGGCCTTGGTACAGGGGGAATGCTACCATCCTCTGCACCTGCAAAATGGCAGGATGAGTACTCCTCAATGGCGTATCATGGATGATGTATTGTTGCAGTAGGCTAGCTGCCGATCACAATACACACATCTCACTTTATTTGGGGTTTCTAAACGGAAATGCTCCCACACCCCAGATGTATGGCATCTCTTCTGGGGAGCCTCCATTTTATCTATCTATCCAAATCTATCTATCTATGTATCTATCTATATGAATATGTATAGATATGTATCTATAATCTATCTATGTATCTAGATATGTACCTAGATATGTATCTAGATATAATCTATCTATGTATCTATATCTATCTATAATCTATGTATTTATATATGTAGGCCTATAATCTATCTATATATGTATCTATCTATAAATCTAGCTGTCTATATATATTTATATCTATGTATCTAATCTATTAATGTGTCACTGTATACTCTGTCTGTCTCAAGCCTATCAGTCAATGTGTTGTGTAAATTGAAATGTAAGCCTATAGCCCTCTAACTAATCAAATCGCACTATAAATGTCACTATATCATCAAAAATCCACTATCTCAAAATCAAACTCCTCTCACAAAAACCCACGAGGTCAATATGCGTTGATTTCACTTTTATACAGATGTGCGATTGTGTGGTGTGTTCCCGACCGTGTCAATCAAACGCTGATTCGGCGGACCACACCTGATGAAACACTTAGTGAAACACTTCGAGGCTTCGTTTGGCCAAAGTCACGTGACATGGGTGTTTCGAATCACGCTTCGGATCAGTGTTTCGAAACATCTGCGCTTCGGGATCTCGCAAAGCTTCGGAACGACTGTTTCACGTCAGCCATCCCTACTCATTTCTGACTATCCCGTGACACAAGGGTGAATTGTTATAATGAACTTTTACTTTACTTTTCCTTATTTCCCAGTTTCCTAGAAGAGGAAACGAAAGACAAAATTGAAGAGCTGTTGCTTGCAGCAGAGGAGCTGCCAGCAATTTCACAAGCCTTGCGGGACTTGGGAAAATATGCCAGGGACAGAGTATCAACTGTGGCCTTGACAGAGGCACAAATCACCTCTGTCAGGGACACATTCCAGTGCGTCATATGCAGAGATAAGCTACATGTTAACTCTCTCACATAAATCCTGTTTGCAAATACACTTTTTCATGTGTTTTAAGGCTGGTAACAGACTGAACAAACAACTCCCTGGTTCTGCACATAAAGGACAAAAGCCACAGCATGCGTGTCTTCTCCAACATCCATGCCATGGCGTTGGAAGTGACAGTGTGTAGCTGGAGATAGAGCTGTGCAATTTATCTAATTTTAATGACGATTTCTATTTTGTCTTCCAACGATTATAAAAACAAGTTAACCGAGATAAAACAATTAGTGCGGCGCATGCTATTTCGCAGTAACACTCATTTTGTATTGTGTCGTAAATCCAGCGCACCATTTCCTTTACAGTGGCATTCCCCACTCCTCCCTTAAAGCCCAAACTCCCTCTCATCCAGGCGGAGATGTTTACTTCAGCTGGAGCCAACCCAGCAAACAATATGATGTTGTGATGACGTCACGTGCTGGTCATTTTTAGTCACGCTTACATTAGCATATGACGTCGCCACAACCGTCAAAGTGAAACACCAAAAGAGGTCGCTACGACCGACGTCGTGACAACGTCTTCAGTACGTTAAGTTAAACGTTAGTTAATTTTGATTTGATGAATACAATGACTCAACACAACATGCAAGTATGTGTTGTATAATAAAAATGCTGATATGCAAAAGATATTGAACACCAATTTAAGGCTACTCATAACCAAATTATTACTCCATCATCCTAAGCTTAGCTTTGTGCATATGTGTTATATTGAAATATGATTTTCATATCTCAATGTTCATACCAAATCAGTTTCCACACCTTACTTGCAAGAACAAAGTACAATATTTTACAATATTAATTGTGTTGCAAAGCCAGGTTTGATCAAACTTTAATTTTGTGTTTTCTGTATGAGGACAGCACAGTGATCACATTGTTCTTCTATTATTATGAATCTTGCAGATGCCATGAGGAACCCTGTGGCGACCCCATGCTGCCGCAGCATTATTGGATGCCAACGCTGCATTCAACAATGGCTAGTTAATGAGTCCAGCTGCCCAAAATGTAGGGACGGCAGTTTTGCCGAGGTTCATTTTGAAGTGACAGGGATGGGAGATGTCATTAACATTTTAAGGGACACAATTTGGGATTAAGTTTTGAAATTACTTTTTTTAGATTTCGGTTTTGTTCAATGTTGCAATGGTACATAATATAGCTGCTTAATAACACTGAGACACATAAGGATTAAAAGATGGTTTCAGTTTGATAACAAGGCTGTTTTTATAGATGATCAGATGTCACTGATTTAGTTGACCTGTGTGGTTATCCCATTGGTTATACATTGTCTAATCTTGATTTCATTGTTTTTTTACACAGTGTTGATGAAGTCAAAATCTTTAACATACATAAAATATATACAAGTACACATACATGCGTACATGTACTCATGTACACAGTGTGATGGAGCATAGTGCAAAGGATGTTGGAATAAATAAGTATTATGTGCAAGTGTTATGTACTTGAGGTAGGTGGGTTTGGTATACAGTATATACAATATAACAATCTGAACAGTATGAACAGCTCTGAAATAGAAAATGATGAATACATAATAAGTAGAAAACAGGGTGGCTGATTAGAGACAGAGTTACTGGGTTATAGCACAGGAATTGTTCCTGACACTGTGAGTCAGAGTCAGCTGTTCATCAGAGTGATGGCTTGTGGGAAGAAACTGTTCCTGAGTCTGTTGGTTTTGACGTACAGTGCTCTGTAGCACCTACCAGAGGGGAGAAGCTGGAACAGGTTGTGTCCGGGGTGAGATGGATCTGCAGTGATGCTTTCTGCCCGTTTCCTGACTCTGGAAATGCATAAGTCCTGAATGGAGGGCAGGTTGGCACCAATGATTTTTCTGCAGTCCTGACTGTCCGATGTAGTCTGCTCCTGTCCTCTTTGGTGGCAGATCCAAACCAGACAGGGATAGAGGTGCAGAGAACAGACTGGATGATGGCTGTGTAGAAGTGGATCAGCAGCTCCTTAGGCAGGTTGAGCTTCCTGAGCTGGCACAGGAAGTACATCCTCTGCTGGGCCTTCTTGATGATGGTGTCCGTGTTGGGCTCCCACTTCTGGTCCTGGGATATAGTGGAACCCAGAAACCTGAAGGATTCCACAGCAGACACAAGGCTGTTGAGTATGGTGATGGGGGGCAGAGTGGAAGGGTTCCTCCTGAAGTCCACGGTCGGCACAGTTTTGAGCGTGTTAAGCTCCAGGTTGTTCTGACCGCACCAGAGAGCCAGCTGATCAACCTCCCGTCTGTAGGCCGACTCGTCACCGTCCCGGATGAGGCCGATGAGCGTTGTGTCGTCAACGAACTTCAGGAGTTTGACAGATGGGTCTCCTGAGGTGCAGTCGTTGGTGTAGAGGGAGAAGGGGGCGCCAGTGCTGATAGTCCTGGTGCTGGATGTGATGTTTCCCAGCTTCGCCTGCTGACTCCTGTCAGTCAGGAAGTTTGTGATCCACTGACAGGTGGAGGCTGGCACAGTGAGCTGGGTGAGTTTGGTGCTGAGGATGTCCGGGATGATGGTGTTGAACGCCGAGCTGAAGTCCACGAATAGGATCCTTGCATATGTCCCTGGAGAGTCGAGGTGTTGCAGGATGTAATGCAGACCCAAGTTGACTGCATCATCTACTGACCTGTTAGCCCTGTAGGCAAACTGCAGGGGGTCAACAAATGTTAACATAGTGATTTTGCCACATGCACAACCAACACCACACTTTATGTAAAAAAGATTGGTGAACATTATTTATTATCTATAACTTCAGTAAAGCAGATGTAAAACACTACAAGGGGAATGTGTTGCTCTCAGGAGGAGGCTGTATTGGCACAATGACATCCTGGCTCTGGCTAAATCTACATCTTTCCACTGCAGAGGCTATAACCACAACCTGGAGGAGGAACTAGTATAAATGTATAAAAGTATAATATAACCTTAACATTATAACATTTACAGTAGGTTTTAGTCTTCACTCACCCACTATGCTTGTAAATCATTTAAGGGCATATATGCAAGTGAAAGAGTTGCAATGCAGAGCCCTGCTTCACTGTACCGTTGTACATTATGATGTACATTTGTATTTAAAGACATAAGTTGACATCATCCAATTCCACAAAAGTAGTGCCATAATTCAAAGATGTGGCTTACCATAAACCATGATGTAAATATCTGAAAGTGACAACAAGGCCCTTTTATGGTGCCGGAGGAAGGAGTGGTGTGCTGCTTTGTCCTGCCAGTCCAGCATTTATTTGAAGAGAGAGTGATGGTAGGTGACTGGGGCCAGTCTTGCTACTATCATCAGTCCTTAAACCCTGCACACAGTGCACAGGCTCACATCCTCCAGGTATTGGGGAAACTCTGAGAGGCCCTGACACGAGTACCAGGGAGAAATACTAAATGATTTAACTTCACTTTTATTTTACTTTACACAAGTACCAAGTACAAAGCACTGCCTTTCCCTGGTGGTTCATCAAACAGAATTAAACCCAAAAAAGCACTAAAAGATCTGAAAGTCCCAGAGCTAGAGATCATTTTTGACTGAGTAAGGCTAGGTTTCACACACAAGTAGGTCTACATAACTAATGAGAACTAGAAGCTGCATAAAAAATATTTCATCTACTTTACTAACATAATAAGTATATTACACTGGAGAAAAATGCAAAGGAAAATAAAAAGTATACAACTTTATAGATTTGTTTTGGAAGAGTTTTGTTTTGACACAGTAACAGTAGATGGTGGATGCTGAGAGTTTTTAGCAGCTATAGTGCCATAGAAAGAGGAGCTGGAAGGCAGGTGAAGTTCTGAAAACCCTTCAAACTCAGTGATTAGCTTCTGTTGGTAGCAGTGCTTGCCTTCTCTTTGATATAAACACAAGTCAAAAGGTCAAACGCTTGTTGCCTGTTGTCGCCACAGAAAGAGTCGGTGCACAGAAGGGGGTAGAGTGACCTCTGCTGGTTGAGCTTCCACATAGCAAGAAGGGCTATAAATATGTTACAAAACTAAAATGTGAATTAAATAATAGAAACTTATAAATAAATAGGCTACCTGCTATCCTAAGCTACATATAAAATGAGTTCACTTGTCTTAATCTGAAGTTACAGGTTACCAATGGTCTTACAAATGTTTAATTCTCCCTAACAGCCTTTTTACCAGTTATTATTTTATTAGTTTTAATTTTTATTTCAGTTAACTAAAGTGTTTTTTTCACACCCAGTGCTACTTTAGTTGTACTAAAAAACGTTATATTAGTTCAGTTTTAGTCTACAATCACCCCGCTAACTATAGTTACTTTTATGTGTACCGGTTACTTTCGCTTCCAAAAAACGGAATAGACCACGTGACTTCCGTTTTTGGTAGTAACTCTCTTCATTCTTTGTTCAAAAAGGAATAACGATAAAATGATCGCCAAAAACGAAAAACGGGCTGTTTTTAATTGGTTTTTCGTTTTTTTATTCTGACACCAAAAACGGTTATTTGTTTTTTTGTTTTGAAACAAAAAAACAGAAAAACGGTATTTTCGTTTTATAATTACAAACGAATTACGGATTATCCAGAGATCCCCTGACCGGGTCAGCCAGTTCAAATTAAAATTTTGGTGTTCAACTTTGCGTTTTAAAAAGACAACAACCGTTCATTTTTCAATTACGGGTTAAAAAAAGGAAAAACGAATGGACACAAAAGTTGCCTGGATCGTTTGGACAGAATACGAGACAGAGTTCTTTATTAAATTCATAAAAGAAACAATAATTAGCCTATAGGAATACTGGATTCTAAATCTCAAAGAAATGCCACAATCAAAACCTCGGAGCAGAAATGAGGGCGAAACACCCAGAAACTCCTTAGGCTGTGTCGTTCGCAGTATAAGGGTCTTTCCCTGCCATTAATGCTTGGATAACAAGCCACGTCTCCTTCCATTATTAATAATAATAATGTCTAATGCGGTGGCTGTGATATTATATAAACCAACGTTCGTTGCCGTGATTTTTGGAATGACTTATCGCAAGAGAAAAAAGGACGTTTTAGTCGCATAACATCGCATAACATAACATTAATACTCCCTGATATGGCAAGCGGGATTGTGGTTTCAAACAGTTTGTTTTCCTTCACTCTTCTGATTAGCCTCTCTACATGTACCCTCAAGCGAGCCCTTAATTGACTGTTTCCAGCACATCTGCCTCTGCCATTTGGGCCCTCTGGATGACAAAGGCTGGGCAGTAAACAGTCCCAGGGGCCAGGTCGTCCACCAAGAACCCTTTGTCCACCATAATTGCTGTGTCAGGGGTAAGGAGGTTTTTGATCCCAGACTGATGGAATATTTCCTTGTCGCTCATGGAGCCCTCGAAGAGGGGCGAGATGAATGTCAGAGCTCCATGAGGGGACATACCAACCATGGCTTTAAAAGTGCAATGTGATTATAGTGTGAAAACACTTCACTTTGTAGAACCAGGGAAGATGGTGTCTGGCACCGTAGTTCAGTGCAGTCAAGGATGACTTGTGTGTCACTGTATACATTGAACTCTGGTGGAAGATTGTCCTTAACAGCTGCAGGAGACATCCAAAAACAGACTGAGCCCAGCAGAGTGTAGAGGAAGTTGGTCCAGGTGACGATGATGCGACTTACTGTTGTCCTATGTATTTTGAAGCGATGAGCCACTTGTTTAAAAAATACAAGGCTTAAGACATTTATTTTCTTTTGGTGGTACAGCCTGAGACATGCACAATAAAAAAAAATTGCCTTCTACATTTTTGTTTTGCTTTTCCCTCCATTGTACCGAACTCGTACCGAACCGTGATGTCTGAACCGAGGTATGAACCGAATCGAGACTTCTGTGTACCGTTCCACACCTAGTACACACAAATACATACATTCACCCACATAAAAATTAAATCCCTCACAGATAACCATGAGAAGGGCACACTTACAGTTGGTCTGGTGACCGGGCTTTCAGTGACTGTGCTGGTGGAAGATGCTCTCTTGGCTCTGCTGGTCACCCTGTTCATTTTGGATGTTGCACTCTCTATCAGGCTCCAAAACACCCTCAGGTGCTTGTAAGATGGGAATCTGAAATATAGTATCCTCATCAGAAAGGGAAAACAGAGAAAATTGTAGTAACATATAGAAACAGACAATGGCAGACAAGTACACAAATACTGTAGGCTACATCAGTGAAAGTAAATCACTTAGGCTAATATTCACTGCTGTTGAAATTACACAGCATAGCCTCTCATTCTGTTCAATGTTTTTTTTTAAATAGTACTTCATTGTTTTCTATTTTTCAAGGTAAATACAAAATGTTATGACTGATGCTGTGTTGAGTTTGGTTATAATAACATTAATATTGTGCACAGAGGGGTCAATAGCCCAAGTATAATAGTGGCCATTGCAATGACAGACTAAGATCCACTACCGATAGGCCAGAGCAAACAATAACAATTACGTAGTAATTCACATAATTAGCCTCCCCAAGAAAAGTAGGTGGATGTCCAACACTGAAAACAGAAAGTGGGATTGTACATCTTACCTGGTGTAAAATCTAATGTCCTCAGGTGATGAGGCAAATCGCTGAAGTCCAAAAGAACTGTTTAGATGGAGAGTTTGGACTTGTTCTCTCAAGGCCTCAATTTCTGCCTTCATCCTCTCGTACTTTTCCCTGTCAACACAAACATTGGGTCGGGCTTCGTGCTCCATCAGGACGGCTTCCTCATCTGGGATGGCCTCATCCTCGATGTCCTCCAGCTCAGGCTCTGGCCTCAAGGGTTTAGTACGCCATTCCCAAACCCCGGCACGTCTTTTCACAGAGTAGTCGTTCCAGTGGAACAACGATGGCACTGCATTACGTGATAAAAACCCGTCTACCCTTAGCAGTCGTCCGGATTAAATTTTCTTCAAAGTGACGACTGCATACCTTCGTGTTTTGAGTGACTGTAAATTCCGCCCTCCGCATTCTGTGCAGCCACTTAGCACATAGGATACCCTCCTGAGGAAACCGATGAAAACTTAATACACTGTTGTGTCGACTTGAAGCCGAGCAACTTGGCACACAGCAGTGATCCTTTCAGCCGGCCACAGTTTTCATTAGTTTAAATGTACCACGTACATTGTACTTCTTTCGTACACCAGCACCACTCATTTTGCGAACAACGCCGACGGCTCCGCTTTGGTTGCTAGGATGTAAATAGAACGACCGGAAATTAATACGGCAACTTCTAGAAAAAACGGAAATTAGTTCCTTCGCCTGTGCACGTAGCCCATTGGGATGTCATTATGAAAATACCTTTTAATGGTCTATAAGCATTTCACATAATGTCTTTGTAAACTATTAATCAGAATTTATTCAGAAACCTAGGACTACACACACACAATCTGTTATAGATACAGACATTTGAACTATATGATGGAAACAAAATGTTTACTGCAAGTCTCCTTCAGGATTCACATTTCTCAATGTGACAATTGTCAATAGTAATACTTCAATAGATGAATTTTGACTAAATTTGATTGTAAATGTTAAAATAGTGATTTTATAAAGTCTAAATATGAATTGTAGAACAATATTATTGAGTAGTACGACAAAATAACTATTTTAAACAGCAGGGGGCAGTAAAGTACCACTTATATTCATATCATTTTCACCTTTTTAACTGTTATAGAGGCAAATTTTGTCCGATCTGTCTGAAATTGTTCATGCTTGTTTAGAGTCATATGTCACATGTTCTGACTTGTTTTTAAAAAGATCTGAGCATCCATTGAAGAGATATAGGCTTTCGGGACACTTGGTCAAGGCTACATTTTCTAAATGACCCTGTTATAGCCATCCAAATGCAGTTGTTCAACTTTTTCTGATAATTATTGATCTAGAGAATCCAGACAATTGTACTGCACTGGTTTTATTCTGATTGAGCGAAAAACCTTGGACTAGTTTGCAAAATAAGTTTTTTTTTTTTTACATAATCCCGAATATTTAATGAACGATTTGGCTGACAGCAGTGGTTATCGAGGCAAAGTTGTTCAGTATGATGATATCTATCAAAAGATATGCATCTCGTGATTATAGAGCCGTGAAACTCGTTAGCGCCAACTAGTGGCATATAGTTTCATATTAATCATTATTTAGCAAAATTGTCAAAACTGAGAGCTCAGT
Source organism: Squalius cephalus (assembly GCF_949319135.1). Classification (NCBI taxonomy): domain Eukaryota; kingdom Metazoa; phylum Chordata; class Actinopteri; order Cypriniformes; family Leuciscidae; genus Squalius; species Squalius cephalus. The sequence goes on from NC_137125.1 coordinate 17,313,658, forward strand.
ACAAATGAAGTGATACATTCTGACATAATATGATTGTGTTATAATAGTGATTGTTATATAAGTGATTTAAAAATGGCTAAACGCAACAGCAGAAGACCATTTATTGGCTCATTTTCATTTTATAAGTCTTGGTTTTCCCCAGTAATCTCCATGTATGTCTTTGCAAACTATTATTCAGAATCTATCAAGAATATTGAAATATTGATACAGATATTTAAAATATATGACGAGTAACAAATGTTCACTGCAGGTATCCTTCAGGTTCACATTACTCAATGTGGCACAATTGTCAATTATAATATTTGGGTGTAGAATAATAGGTTAGGAGTTGAAAGAATTTGAAGTACACAATTTTGCCATTTATCATTGGACACTTAAATATACAAAGTAGTTTCAAGTTGTGCAGTTTTAACAGTCCAAATAAAGTTCAACAGTTTGTTTAACTGTTTTGTTTTCAAAGAGCATTAAACAAACGTAGGTAAATATCAAGTACATGAGTAATCATGTCAATTGTATGAGATGTTTAAACAAAACTGGTTAAATGTGCACTGTTGATGTAAGAAACATTAATCTCCTTTATATATAGCATTGTTATAGAGTAACAACCACACTACTTTAGTAACAGCATTCATAGTGTAATAACCCTTTGTTATGAGTTATTAGAGTTAACAGGTGAACATAATACATCTGAACATTTATGTATTCATAAAACAAATATGTAAAAAAAATGTACAAACATTTTTGTTGTCTGTAAGGTGTAGTACTGTAACGTTTTCAAAGAGCATTACACAAATATAGTAAAATATAAAATGTAGTTAATAATAATCATGTAAATTGTATCAGAATTGTTTAAATAAAATTGTTTAAATGTGCACTGTTGGGCCGCTACTGAGGTGCTCATGGAGTTGACTCGTTTCATCAAGCTCCTCCACGCCAAGTTTTTAAATTGGTGGAATTAGGTGCCGTCTTAATATTTTATTTCGTATAAGTGTATTGTGAACTTCTACTTAGTTTGTGTCTCTCACCTGGATATGCAAAAATGCCTTTATAACCATGCAAAAATGCCTTTATAACCCAGCAAAAGCCTCAAAGTTCTGGCCCTCAGCCTTCGGCTAGCGTTAGCTGTGATGGAGCAAATCTCGCCGATAGTTATGCTTCTACCAACGATATGCCACTGATGTGGGAAAAGATATCAAACAAGATTCTTGCAACCATAAATGAAAGATTCGACAAGTTTGAAGAAGACTGTGCGTGTCAGTGTGTGTGTGCGCATGCTGTTAGACTGCTTTGTGTTTTTGTTTTTTTTCATGTTCTCATGTGTAGACTTCTTTAGTGGTGACAGGGTAATTGCCTGTTCAGTGGTTGGAATGTGTGACTGATTGTCAGGTGTTAGAGAGTGTTCTTCAGGGACGTCTATTATTACAGCAGACAGTTCCTCATCACTGTTATAGAGTTCTGGTGTTTTGCTTTTGTGTTTGAATATCTATTATTTGATTATTGTCATTGAATGTGCGTGGACCTTATGACATGAAGTATTCCTCAATGTCGTGGTTGTCCATGGTGCACACTTCTTTTTATTTGTTGACAAAGTTTGTAAGAAGGGAATTTGTGATTGATAGAGATATTTCTTGATGTTCGCATTCAATGGTTACAAACCCACTACATCTTGTTAGGTAACTGGTACCTTTATGCAGTATTTTGCAGGTACTGCATCTGTGGAAGTTGGCATTTAGGGCATTGTTTTTTAATGGTGATTGCTGCACCTGTGATCTCTGTGGTAACTGTGTGTAGGGTGGGAGGAGGTGTTTGGGTGTCATCAGTAGTAGGTAATGTAATTTTTTTGTGTATTGGTGTTATAGTGGATGTTCGTGTAGTGGTCAGTGAGGTTTTTTCGTTAAATCTCCTGGTAGACAAATTTGTGAATGAGTATGACTTGCCTACATCAACTAGATTAATTTGTGAGTCCCATAAGGATAGTGTGATTGTTCCAGTCGAGTCGGCCAGGCAGCAGGTCTTCAGTTCACAATCGTTTTCACGTATTGTGACAGTAGTGTTTGAAATGTCCATTGTGTGGACAGATGCTTCCAGTTTGGTGATCTGTAATGAATTATTGTGCCTAGTGTATGATAGGGCCCTTATTGTCAAATTGTGTATTTGTTGGCATATGAGACAATTAAAATAATGCAGAGATTTTAAAAAGTAATACAATTACATGAAAGTTTCTATATGGCGTGTAAAAACATTTATTAGAAATTTTACTATTGTACTTACCAACTGCTTGGAGTTCATGGACTTTATTTCTGCTATGGTAAGCGGAGCAGTGTCTTTGGGAGGCTTGTGAGGAAATGGTATTTCTGTAACCTCAATGGTGGTTTGCTTAGGACATAGCACATCAAAGTCTTCTTTGTCCTTGAAGCCTATTGTGAAATTATGGTGTTGGTTATTGTATTGTTGAAATTTACATGTGAAAAAAGTAAAAAAAAAAAATTGCATAGGTAAAGCTGTTTAATCAACATTTATACACAAGATCTTATCACGGTTTATATATGTATTTCTTTTAATGTTATTATTTCTGTCTTATTGCCAGGGATGCTGAATTGCTTTGCTGTTTATTGATATTTTTAAAACTTTAACGCTACATCTATCAACATTTATTTAGATGTTATCATTTTATTCATTCATTTCTTTATTTTAATAATATTATTTTGGTCTTATTACCGGTGAAATATTACAGTAAGCCTATGCTGTAAGACAGAACATCGGCCGAGCGGGGCTCATTCTAAGCCCATTAGCCACAATGCAATGCGGGCATTCATATCACAGAATCTGACAGCGATCAGCGGGTCTTTAACAACAGTATCGCTTTTTTAAGCAGCCTTTAAAATGTTTTTAGAGTCTGTAAAGTTTTTTAAAAATCGAAAGGCCAAAGATCTGTATCTCTGCTAAATGAATTTAACATTAGCCTATGTTTGTGATGCCCTTTATTTTTAAGTTTCTTTTTTGTTTCGTTCTTTTTATTTAGATTATTGTTATTTCAAGTTATACTGACTAAATATGAAAATGTGTAAAAGAAATGTGTCAAGAACTTGATATTGAATTCTGTAATAAAAAAAAAAAAAAAAACATCGTACAGTTAAAAATAAATAAAAAAATTGTGCATTTAATCAGTGGTTTTGTCACCAGCAACAACACGTTGCTCAGTTTTGTTCCAGGAAGTTAAGCTCTGTAATAAGGTTTTTTTTTTTGTTTTTTGTTTTTAAAAGCTCAAGTGAGTTTCTTCTGATGCCCTGTTAAAAAAAAATTTGTGAACTTGTGATGATGTGAAGTGTGTTTGATTTATGTCTCGTTTAATTTCTCGCAAAGTTTTTTTTTTTTGCACAACAATATCCGGATGACAGCGCGCCCGCCGCTCATGGCAGTTACTTCCTCTGGAGTCGTTGAGTAAGGTAGGCTAAAAATGCAAATGTGTATTAGTCAAGTATGTTGCTGGGATATTGTCATGCCTGCCTTTTGCCCTATTCTAACTTTTTGTGACATTGCTTTGGTGTTTCCATTTGTCTGATTTCACCCTCTCGGGGTTGTATTCACTATAACAACCACCTCGCTCTACATCAGGGTTCCTCAATAGGCGGCCCGTGAGAGGAAAATGTTTGGCCCGCGCTTATTTCAAGGTTGTCATGGTAACAGCGTAAGCACGTCACTGGCGTAAAAATTCAAACGCAGCATTCACGCACATCAAAAATGGCAAGTGTTAAGAAAAGAAAAGTAGACACAGAAAATAGACGATTCAAATCTGAATGGACTGAACAATTTTGTTTTATTTTGCCTGACCACAACAATGCAAAGCCAACGTGTTTGATATGCACACAGACCGTGACTGTCTGTAAGGCTGATAATATCAAAAGCCATTTCAACTCATTGCACTGCAATTTTAACAGCAATTTTCCTGAACATTCTGAGAGTCGCAAACAGAAGGTAACACAATTGGTAGCAGCTTACAAGCAATCAGTTGCTGTTATTCATAAAACCACATCCATACAGGAGAATGCCACCGCAGCATCCTTACGTGTGGCTTGGAACCTGGCAAAGGCCAAAAAGCCGTTCACGGATGCCGAATTAATTAAAACCTGTGCGATTGACATGGTGGATGAAGTTTTAAATCATGACGAGAAAACGAAAAAAATGGTTGTGGAGCTATTACAGAAGGTGCCATTATCCGATTGCGCGGCAAAAAGAAGAGTAGAGGCATTGGCGGGTGAGTGTCTGTCCAATCTTTTATCTCACATAAAGAAAGCCGAAGTCATGTCACTTGCAATAGACTCGTCTTGCGACCGAACCGACATTGACAGCTGTCAGTGTTCGTCAGATTTTTTGATGGGAAGGTTTTCCGCGAAGAGCTGCTTTGTTTGCTGCCAATACAGGGACGTACAACCGGAGAAATTATTTTTAACGAACTAATGCAATTCTTTGAAACGAATGGATTAGATTTAAGCAAAGTTGTGTCAGTTGTCACTGACGGGGCTCCGTCAATGGTCGGACATCACAGAGGCCTGATAAGCAGGCTAGCTGCTGTCAATCCAAAACTCATAGAATTTCACTGTATTATTCGCAAATCGGTGTTATGCGCCAAATTGTCTGGAAAAATAAAAGAGACAATGGAAACTGTGATGAGGCTTGTAAACTTTATTTGCGCGAGTTCTGGTCTGCAACATCGCCTTTTCCGAGCCTTGCTGGAGGAAATGTCCGCAGAACAGCACAATCTATTGCTGCACAATGATGTCCGATGGTTGAGCAAGGGCCGTGTGCTGGAAAGAGTGTGTGAACTTCAAAATGAACTGTTCATTTTTAAGCAGCCTTCAAAGCCAAAAGGCAGAGACATTTCTGAAGTTTTTGACGGACAACACAGAGATGGCATTCGTGCATTTTTTGTGCGATATCATGTCTCACCTAAATCAGCTTAATTTGCAATTGCAAAGCAAGAACCACACAGGGTCCCCGCGGATCCTTAAAAAGTCTTAAAACGTCTTAAATAAAATATACGTTTTTTAAGGTCTTAAAATGTATTAAATTTCACTAATTTTTGAAGAGTGGCATTAAATTTCATCTGGGCGGCATTAAATTTCATCTGGCGGAGTTTCTCCTTTTGTCGGGAGAAACTACCGGTATTTTCCATTTCACCAGCGCACGTCCCTGTCTAAAGACAGTAAAAAGTAGCGTATGCCTATTGCACAGGCATCACACACCATTTAGGGGGCAGTACGTGTTTTCCGTAGGCCTGTCATAGAAATAGACGAAGAAGTGTAGTGGCAGACGCGAGCTAAGATAGGGAAGTGCAAATTTAATGATAACTGGCTCGATGATGAGAAATATAGCGGCTGGTTACAAAAAAACGACGGTATACGAAGTGCGGTGGGCTGCAAAGCCCTTGACGCGCATATGAAAGGGGGGAAGCACAAGCGCGACAGTCAGGCAACAACTGTCCCCATTCAGCTGTTTGCCTACATCGAGATTTTTAATCCAAAAAGTCAAGGATAGTCTATCTACATACGTGACTTTCACGTTTCCATGGTAATCAGTCACTCGTGCATCACGCCCAAATGCACGCAACTGCGCGGCCGCGCCGAATAATTTTCATAGAGTGAGTTTGAATGAGTTCAAAACGGCAAAAAAACTCTTCACTCCTTATTCACGAAAAAGTCAAGCACTACAAGTAAGTTGTCATCTATAATTCATGTGGTATTCGAATTGTGTTGCACAATGCGGATAACTCAGCCTATTTCTCTTGTTGAATAATTAAGTTTTGTTGTAAATTTAAAATATTCACTAACTGTTTTTATTCATAATATCTTTTATTTTCACAGATATATTATCGAAGCCCTTCAAATTAGAATAAACATGGTGATTGTTAATGCTGAATTTGTATTTTCATGCATTAACAGCCACTATCTGCTTGTCCACTGTCTGCTTGTTTGTTGTCTACAAACTAAGTTCTCTTGAAAAAGCCTAACTAGAAAGTTTGAAGTAGTTTTAAAAGGTTTGCAATTGGAAAGTTTTAGTAAGACTCTGCTAGGCTATTAAGGAAATGTAATTTTGCCAAAATAACAACTTTATTTTAAGTAAATGTTATTTTTAAATCAGCTTAATTCAGTGTGATTTTACCATATTATCATGCTTAACACTGATCATTTGAATAATTGTAATGCAATGATCAGATGCAGATATCTAAATCAGAGAATATAACGTTAGGTTTGGGCGGTTGGCCGGTGGATTATTTATTTTTAACAGTGGATTCGAGTGACTCAAAGTGCACCAGATTAATGAATTTATCTTTAAAATGTACAAAATTTTCTTTTTATTAGCTTAGTTAGCTTTATTAACTAGTAAAATACATGATCAGGATTTTACCATAAGTATATAAAGTATAAGTATACTTTTTTTATAGCCTATAAAGTATACGGTATACTGAACATCTGCATTTCTTTCTTTCTGTTGTATTGCTTTAAAAATAAATAGCATTTTAAGCCAATTAAGGAAAAACCTGTCAACAAGTCTGAAAAAAGAATTGGTAGTTATTCTGTCCCCCTCACTTTTGAAATGATGGCTAGGCTACGGCCCTGAGGCTAACATTACAGCCGCGTTGGTGTCTTTGGGGCACCATTTTACATTCTCCCCAACTAATACACTGAAGGCTGAAATGCTGTGGGTTTTGCACACGGTTAGCCGACATCACTCCTATACATCCAACGAAGACATGAGCACTTCAGGGCAATGTTCCCTGAGGAATGTGCAAAAACATTTAGTTGTGGCAGGGACAAAACCTCTTCTCTTACTCGATTTGGACTTGTTCAGTACATAAAAAGGGGACTTCTGTCAAGTGTGAATCAAGGCAGCTTCGTTGTCATGTTTGACGAAAGCATGAATTGGACCACCAAAGGCTATTAAGACTATTTGCACTGTTGCTCAAATACAAATGTGCTTTGTTAACCTGAACACCCTAGAGTGTCATTTTTATATATATTTTTTCCATGGTAATGGTCTTAATTTTTATTCTTGAAGGTCTTAAAAAGGTCTTAAAAGTCATTAAATTTGTTGATCAAAAATGTGCAGATACCCTGCCACACTATTGCTGACATGTACGAAGCGGTTGAAGCATTTCGTTTAAAGCTGACCCTTTTTGAGCGGGATCTTCAAGGGAGAAAGCTGCACTTTCCGTATTTACAACAGCACTGCGAGAAACACTAGGTGCAAGAGGACCCGTTAATGCGCGACTTTGTGATGAGACTGGCAGAGAATTTCAAAGAGCGATTTCAGAGCTTTAACCTGTCAAGTGAACTCCTTCTCTTCCTAAAGGCGGGCATACACTGTGCGATTTTCGTCCGATTTTGAGCCGAATTCTGACTCGTGCGACTCTTTTTCGGGTCGGGCCGATTTTCAGCTTTGTCGTTTGTCGTGCAGTGTTCGTGCAGTGTACAGGGGGAAACGAGAGGCGATTAACCTCTCACGACCGGCAATCGGATGGTCGGATGAATTTCAGGCATGTTAGAAATTTTGGTCGCTCCTCGTGACTATATCGCACAGTTGAAGCAGAGCTACGAACCGATTGCCCTAAACTCAGTGTTTTTTCCCTCACTGCGCCTGCGCGAAAACAGTTTCATCTGCAGCAAAAAAAATAAATAAAAAAACAACGAAAAAAGGGAGATCTTTAAGTTCTGTAGTTCAAAGCTATTACTGTTGCTTTCCTCCAGTTCGTGTTGCAAAATGGATTAACCATTACCCACTTCTTCCAAGCCACCTGCGATGTACACTTTGCCTCTTTTATTATTAATTTTTTTTTTAAATAAAGCTGTTTTTAATTTTCATTGATGAATTATTGCAGTGTTCGGACATATTATAGACTGTTAATAATTAATTATATGTATATAATTCATTGTAATCGACCTAAATGTTTTAGACAATTTTTAATGAGGAGAAGTAGGCTAAAGCTTCTATGTAGGCTAGTATTTTATTATCCTCACAGCGCGTTGGTTGTGCGGTAATGCGCCATGAAATTGTTACGTGGCTATTTAATTATAATAGCCTATCAGTTTAATAATAAAAGTAGCCTTCCCAAATAATAATAATAATAATAATACAATAATACTAGCCTATTTAATAGGGGAGGGCGGGGCACAAAGTAACGCTTTTTGACTTTCTCAGTTTGTGTAAATCTACTTATGGTTCAGAGTATTTATTTTTTCCCACATTAATTTCCCACATGTCTAGTACAATTATGTGCTTTTGTTTTATTAATACAGTATATACTTTTTTCTTGATATACCCCGAAAGAATGGAAGTGAAATGTGACAACATGCCCCATAGGTGGGGTACATTGTAACACGTGTGGGGCACATTGTAACATAACATATGACAGCTTAAAATGTTATCTGATCTAATAAAAAAAATATACAAAACAAACTAAAATATTTTCTAAATAAAATACAATTAAAAAACTTTTTCATATAAAATAATGGCAATTTTTTATAATTAAATATAAACTCATTTTTGAGTTTTGACTAAGAACACAGGAAAACACAGCTATACAACATAGTTCAAAACAAATAAATAATTAGTAATTTCTGAACATTGACTCTCAGTCTTTATTCACCTTTTTCTCACGTTTTCTCAATAAAATTAATAAAAGTATAGAATATAATAGCATATTTCTAATAGGGGCACATTATAACGCAGTGTGACAACATGCCCCACCTGCACAACTGGGATTTAAACCCTGCTAGTGTCTTCTGCTAGTTAGCGAAGCATTAAAGAACTATCTCAACTGTTAAATAACATCTTGGAGATTAAAATAATATCGGATTTGTCTTATTTTAAATAAACACAAAAAATAGAGATGAAAAATTAACTTAAGAAATTTACTTTTGCTATGGTTTAATATGGATATCTTCCAAAAAAAAAAAAAATTGGCGGAATTTTTTTTTCTATATAGTGTTGATATGGCAACTAGTAAATACACAAAGTTTCGTCATCCAAGCATGTGCGGAAGTATTTAAAACAAGCGTGTTACAACTAACCCCGCGTTAGGTTGTGCCCCGCGCTCCCCTATATAAATTGGAAATGCTAAATCTTCTTGATATTGATAGCTGATGCTTGTTTTGACAATATCTCTGGATAGGCTACATGATATCGTCCATAGGCGCAACCCGGCACGAGGATTTATCGCGCTGATTCGCGCATATTTCACACGTATAGTGTGAGCAGTCAAGTCGCAGCTCGACGTTCGGACCGTACAGTGTGAGCACATAAATCCTGAGCTTTGGCTTTACATCGCATGCGATCTACTCGTTCAGTGTGAGTAGGTTCCTTGCTGAAATCGCACAGACATCGCACAGTGTATACTCGCCTTAAGACAGCCATTTTCAGTCCCAGCAGATGGACAATGGACTGCTGAGGCCAAACGCCTGGTTTCATCTTTGGATGAAGCATCTTTGCAGCTGGAGATTTTGGAAATGTCAAAGTCTCACTTGATCAGAGAGCAACACAAGGAGGCTAGTGTGAGCGACTTTTGGACAAAAGTGGTTTCTCAAGCTAAATTCAAGAACAGCAGAATTATTGCAATGTTCCTTCTTTCAATGTTCCCATCCACTTACATCTGTGAGTCATCATTTTCTATAATGAACAACATCAAGAACCAGGATAGAAACAGACTGTCCAGTGTGCATCTTGATCTGTGTCTCAGAAGTGTTACAACAGAATATAGCCCTAACATCAGAGCTATTGCTTCAGCCTCTCACTGTCACTTCTCTCATTGAATGGTGAGTACATGACAGTTAATACTTTTAGTTTGATCCAAGTAAGAACAATAAAATATTAATGCTGATAGGTCTAATAATTGAATCTGCTAAGGGAAATTGATGAGAAGAGATCCAGTGTGGTGATGAGCAGGATCAGTCGACTCCCATGCAGACATGGAGATCCAGAGTTGTTGTTTGTTCATTTGTTTTTAATATCCACCATGCAAAGTTCTTTAGTTTTCTTTATCTGAATACAAAAATGCTCATAATTGCTTGAATAAAACAGACTAATGAGAAAAATAAAATAATAAATAAAATCAGAATAATTATATTGTGATTTGTGACTTTTAACACAACAACAACAATAATAGCAGAAGAGCAAACATTAATGTCATGACATTTTGGTCGGTGGCCCTTGGCTTTGTATTGTCGGCAGAATTTGGCCCTTGGTAAAAAACAATTGAGGAACCCTGCTCTACATTATTCCGCTTATTACAATTTACATGGCTACTTACCAAATAAATCAATAATTTGACACAAAATATTGATTTTAAAAAGGAGTTTATTGATTTAATATTGATTTACGATTGTATTGCTTCCGCTAAAGAAAATAGTCCGTTCCTTCTCTACGGTTGGAATCCTGCGTCCATAGCAACTTAAACTTCTGTTTAATTATACGGACTTCTTTCAGCGGATTGATAGCTGTCCTCCAGACTCAGAGTGAACAGAACTATGTCCGTGGCAACGCTCTGCTATGCATGGCAACGGTGTTAGCAATGGTCTGTTACCACATAATGCCTTAGATTTCAACCAAGTCATGTAATAATGTTCTCTATTGAATTGATAAAGTAGTTCCATATTTTTGCAATTCCATTTGATGCAAATCGGTAGTACTAATAATAGTTACTGTTAATACAAGGTGATTTGCTTGACTAGTCTATAGGTAAATAACATGCGACTTTGAGAAAAAAATCGCACCTGTTAAACTCGGTCTACGCGACTAGCGCTAATAAGTCTGAGATTCAGGGTCAGTGCTCATAAAAGTTATTTTTAGCTGCACCAGTCACAAAAACATTTTGAAAATGTTATATTTTATCCATTGTTAAGTAAATTCATTGTCTCCGTCCCATTAACTCCCTTCCCCTAAACGAATGTTGTTGTTTTTTTGTTTTTTAGATTCTACTAACCTACTTAGCAGTGGTGGAATGTAACGAAGTAAAAATACTTAGTTACTTTACTTAAGTACATTTTTCACGTATCTGTACTTTACTTAAGTAGAATCAATAGTGCATACTTTTGACTTTTACTACGTTACTTTTTGCAGCAATTATTATACTTTCTACTCCACTACATTTCTACAACGTTTCGTTACATTTTCGTTACATTTTCTGATCAGTTTTTCCCCTTGCCAAAACAGGGATTGAAAAAAATCTCCATGTTTTCGGTGCTGACGCGTTCATGTAACATGCAACTGTGGCGCTGCCAATAAAGCTGTCACAAAGAACCGGCAAAAGTAATGATTATGAATATGTAAAATATAACAAGGAGACATTTTAATTGATGCTGACGCGCGATCTTTGCTGTGAACGAGCCAGAGAGAAATGCACATTTCATACGGATTACATGCAGAAAACAGTCTGTTTTCTTTCGTTTTGAATTGTTCTGTTTAAAAGTACACATTTCAAGTTTTCTATACAGTACAGACCAAAAGTTTGGACACACCTTCTCATTCAAAGAGTTTTCTTTATTTTCATGACTATGAAAATTGTAGATTCACACTGAAGGCATCAAAACTATGAATTAACACATGTGGAATTATATACTTAACAAAAAAGTGTGAAACAACTGAAAATACGCCTTATATTCTAGTTTCTTCAAAGTAGCCACCTTTTGCTCTGATTACTGCTTTGCACACACTCTGCATTCTCTTGATGAGCTTCAAGAGGTAGTCACCTGAAATGGTTTTCACTTCACAGGTGTGCCCTGTCAGGTTTAATAAGTGGGATTTCTTGCCTTATAAATGGGGTTGGGACCATCAGTTGTGTTGTGCAGAAGTCAGGTGGATACACAGCTGATAGTCCTACTGAATAGACTGTTAGAATTTGTATTATGGCAAGAAAAAAGCAGCTAAGTAAAGAAAAACGAGTGGCCATCATTACTTTAAGAAATGAAGGTCAGTCAGTCCGAAAAATTGGGAAAACTTTGAAAGTGTCCCCAAGTGCAGTCGCAAAAACCATCAAGCGCTACAAAGAAACTGGCTCACATGAGGACCGCCCCAGGAAAGGAAGACCAAGAGTCACCTCTGCTGCGGAGGATAAGTTCATCCGAGTCACCAGCCTTAGACATCGCAGGTTAACAGCAGCTCAGATTAGAGACCAGGTCAATACCACACAGAGTTCTAGCAGCAGACACATCTCTAGAACAACTGTTAAGAGGAGACTGTGTGAATCAGGTCTTCATGGCAGAATAGCTGCTAGGAAACCACTGCTAAGGACAGGCAACAAGCAGAAGAGACTTGTTTTGGCTAAAGAACACAAGGAATGGACATTAGACCAGTGGAAATCTGTGCTTTGGTCTGATGAGTCCAAATTTGAGATCTTTGGTTCCAACCACCGTGGCTTTGTGCGACGCAGAAAAGGTGAACGGATGGACTCTACATGCCTGGTTCCCACCGTGAAGCATGGAGGAGGAGGTGTGATGGTGTAGTGGTGCTTTGCTGGTGACACTGTTGGGGATTTATTCAAAATTGAAGGCATACTGAACCAGCATGGCTACCACAGCATCTTGCAGCGGCATGCTATTCCATCCGGTTTGCGTTTAGTTGGACCATCATTTATTTTTCAACAGGACAATGGCCCCAAACACACCTCCAGGCTGTGTAAGGGCTATTTGACCAAGAAGGAGAATGATGGGGTTCTGCGCCAGATGACCTGGCCTCCACAGTCACTGGACCTGAACCCAATCGAGATGGTTTGGGGTGAGCTGGACCGCAGAGTGAAGGCAAAAGGGCCAACAAGTGCTAAGCATCTCTGGGAACTCCTTCAAGACTGTTGGAAGACCATTTCAGGTGACTACCTCTTGAAGCTCATCAAGAGAATGCCAAGAGTGTGCGAAGCAGTAATCAAAGCAAAAGGTGGCTACTTTGAAGAACCTAGAATATAAGACATATTTTCAGTTGTTTCACACTTTTTTGTTAAGTATATAATTCCACATGTGTTAATTCATAGTTTTGATGCCTTCAGTGTGAATCTACAATTTTCATAGTCATGAAAATAAAGAAAACTCTTTGAATGAGAAGGTGTGTCCAAACTTTTGGTCTGTACTGTATATATATATATACACATCTCAGGTCTGTGAGGCGCGCCCGCGCCTCCGTGTCCTGATCTATTTTCTGCTATATTTACTTATTTATTAAATCCATGAAACATGAATGAAATATTGATTAAAATTAAGATACAATTAATGCGAAACGAAGTTCACTTTAAAGAAGGGCTTTTGAGGTCTCTGTGAACGTTTTAAAGCAGTATTTTAGTGCCGCTTTCAGAGCGCTCACGTGCGTAACGGAGAACTGACACGTCCGTAACATTGTTTTTGTGTAACAAATGTGAACACAAAAAATAAAATGAATATGATATGTTCTGTGATATGTTCTTCATTCGGTGGGTATTACTTTTGGTTTGCACAGTGAAATTCACAGAATTACTAAAAAATATTTTGCCACCTAAAAGTTAAAGATTTTTTTTGTCACGTCCGTTATGGATTTATATTTCCCTCATATTAAAATATAAAACACATGTGTCTGTAGACTAGTATTTTTCTAATGTCTGGACTTCTTTATTAAGGGAGTATATAAACAGTTTCAATTGGTATTTGAGAATTTACATTTCAAGTTTTTACTGCAATTGTCACGTCCATAACGCTGGGATTGCCCAATTTTAAAGAATTTATCCATGTCTACGTATTGTATAATGTTAACTTCAAATAAGGGGTGATGTGTCGCGATTCTGCCTTCTCACACTCACACCGCGACACAGGTTCGTGGATCCGAGTGTCGCGATTTCGGTTTCATATTGCATATTGTTAAAGCCCTAATTATTAGAATATAGACATTAAGAGAATAAATTGTTATGAAAGTACTTTTACTTTTAATACTTAAAGTACATTTAAAATCAGGTACTTTTTACTTAAGTAGGGTTTTCATTGTGGTACTTTTACTTTTACTAAAGTAAATATGTCTCTGGTTATTTGTACTTTTACTTAAGTACTGAGATTTACTTAAGTACTTAGTAGATCACCACAACCAACGGCCCTTTTAATCGCCAACCTATCTGTATTTGTGCACTGTTTGTCTTTCGGTCTGTCTCTCATTTATGTCTGTGTCTCTTATCTCTGTCTGCACCTCTGTCCATCTTAGTGTCTGTCTCTTTTTATCTCAGTCTGCCCCTCTCTCCGTCTCTGTGATGACTACTACGCTTGTCACCAGCCATCAAGATGGCAATTACATGGAGGGGAGACGGATGGCTCTTGAAATGAGCTTAGGACATGTTCTGACTGAAGCCAGAGTAGGTGTTTTTTAGGTGTTGAATTTTCGGATGGCATGAAGTAAAGTGCCTACATCGGGTCCTATTCTACGTATTGCCATGTATAAAAAACAACAACTATCCATTGTACCTTAATGGTTGAAGAAATATTTAGGCTATAATAATCGCGTTGTTTCTGTTGCAGAAAACAGTATTATATAAGGCTATTATATAAGCCTAGGTACCTCAGACTCATTCGGTATGTGATTGCATCTACCTGCTCTCAATTGTCAAACATTGTCATGAAATGGGTGTAGAGTTGGTGTTTACTTTTGAACTCCTTGGTCCAGCCAAACTGAAAGCATTGATCAAGGATTCTTTCTTGAAATGTTTTTTTTTTTCCGCAAAATATATAGGGTATAAGTGTATTATACCTGTAAGAGTTTTCTTTCATATCCATTGCATCTTTTGTTAAAAAAAATTAACGGCCTAATCATGATTTTCACTTCAACCCCCGAAAGAATCCGAGGAGCAGAGGCAAGTTGCCCCTTCGCCAATCCCAAAAAGGGAGGGTGTGGAGAGCAGCCCAAAGCCTCAGCTACTGGTAATAATAATAACAATTGGTATAATAGTAATTGGTTACACATCATTGTCAAGAAATCAAGTTGTGTTGCTGGTAGACTTAAGTAACATGTACTTGTATCCAGTCAGTGCCCATTATAATGAGGTTGAACCATGTGAAATATGTTTATGCAGTATTTGATTTGATAACTGTATTGTATTGCATCCACAGGTTAACTGTACTATTATTTCCATTTATTTCACCTAAGTACTGTTGTTATTTATTTTTTACATGAAATTTCCCCCGTATTTGAAATGTATAGAAATGTAGATTCAACAAAAAAATGATGCATTGGTGGTCTAACTTGGTTTTATTCCTCTTTGTGCTGTTGTAGTTACACACAACCAGATTGAGAACTACCTGCTCACTGAAAAGCTTCCTACAGCCAGTCTTGATCCTCAAGTGGAATTTGGTAAAATATGATCAAATACATTTGATTTATTATTAGGTCATTTTTTGAGGCAGATCTGAAAGCAGGGTTCACACAAATCCTGGAACACCTGTATCATTGGAGACTAGATTGCCATTCATGTAAACTCCTGGCAAAATATGGCAAAACTCGAAATCTTGCCAGACCTCCCGTGCTTACGGACTGCTAAACCACGATTGGCCTGTGGCAGTTTTCAGGCGTGGCTTAGCGAAGGGTCAATTGTACCCGCATCAACTGCTTATAAATCAGCAAAGCCACAAATTGTGTCCACAATGGGCTGAATCCTATTACTGAACCACTTTTTTTGTAGTAGTTTTTCATTTTGTCCCCATGGAATTCAATCTCAATTTTCACATTGATACAATTTACCCTGATCCATGTTTCAAAATATGCTCAATTTGGCCCTAGACTGTGGGAAAGTCAATGAAAGCATCGGCAAGATATTTAGCCTTTATTATGAAATCATGTTGACATATTGATGGTCTGCATAGAAATGGTTCTTATAAATTAATATTTGTCTTTACAGAAAAAAACATGGAGAGCCTCTCTGCTATGATGTCTGACTCCCCTGAAATCCAGAGGGCGTCATCATCATGGACTTTCAGGCAGCAGCAAGCCTCACAAAGATGGAAGGATGCAAGGCCATTCCATCTTAAGCGCGTGCACCACAACTATAAAAAGCCATTATCAATGGAGCACAGATATTATGAGTCACCATGGCAACAGCGCCAGACAAAAAGAGGTCTTCATATTTCTCACCAAGTGCAGTTTCTTGTCTCTCCTTGTATTGTTCAAGTGGTTGAGGTTGATATGGGATTTAGTAATTAGTAATAAGTAGACCAATACTTTCTAAAGATAGTCATTATTACATTAATCTAATTACACTGTTGAAGATGACATTTGTAGTAGTAATACAAGTAACTTAATATCAGAGGTTAAACTGGAAGAACATGTTATTCAACCTAATTTAAATTTTCATGTAGGTGCAATCCTGCAGGTATTAAAAGAACATGGCAGCAGCTGAAAATTAAATATAAAAACATAATTCTATAGAATCAAAGTTTAAATCTAAGTATAAACAGGTATTCTTATCTCTCCCCCCGCCCCCAGAGTGTGGAAGAACAGCAGGAGGACGGTCCATCAACTTCTGTTGCACAGATGAACAGTTCAGTGATTTCCAGTAAATGCCACAGTTTAATTCTGTAGAATTTGTTTAGAACTACATTATGTAACTTTAATCTACTACTGTATTTTCAGTTGCCAGTAAAGGAGTTGTATAGACTTCATCTTATTAAAAAAAATAGAAAAAAACTGCAGTAAAAATAGCAATATTTTATTTATTAATAAAAGATTAATTTTATTAATAAAAATGTACTGAAAGAATGAATGAGGTGTTTAAACACCACTTCCTCTTTAAAAAAGGGGAGGAGACCAAAAGAAACTCTGGGTTTACTGAAGAAAACCTGCTCCCGACCAGGTTAGGTTCACAGAGTAAGTTACCATGGTAACTGACTCTGAGTATAAGTTACCTCTCTTTCAGAAACGGGCTTGACTTACTCTGCTTTCTCAGGTTTAACATACCTCCCATTCTAAAACAGAAAACTCAGAGTTTCCCTCATTTCAGGGTTAACATACTCAGAGTTTTCACTTAACCTCCTTTCTGAAACAGGCCCCTGAAGCATTACAAAGAACATGGGTTGACCCCCCGTGTAAAAACATCCGGTGGCCGTCAGAAATCAGACAAGCGCCTGCTCATGCATGATGACATCTGTCGTGTGGTATCATTCATCATCAACTTCGCGGAGCTTCACGGATTGGTTCTTCCAGGTCGAGTCCCTAGCTACAAACGTTTTGATATCAAGTTGCTGCCCTCTCATTACACCATGGCCACAGTTTTTCGTGCCTATGAACAGACAGTTAGGTCAGGAGGTAGGTATTCTTTATTAATGAGCATTTCAGTGCTGAATTGATAAACCTATTATGCTGAAAAATAACTTAACAATGTGATAATGAATGTTATTCATTAGTTTGCACATGTAGCCTATGCTTGCTGAGTGATCTTTAGTGAAAGGCTTGTCAGTTAATGATAGACTGTAATTGATGGAAAAGTTTTAAAGTGCATTAATAGTGCATCAAAACCAAATTGAGGAAGTTCTTCCCAAACTTTGTTTTATCAGAACATCGGGTGGTCAACATTGTGACCTTTCGGCGCCTGTGGAAGACCCTTGTGCCCTACATAGTCCGGATGAAGCCAATGGCTGACTTGTGTTGAGAATGCTAAAAAACAACTCGACCATCTACAAGTCTGCCAACCTAACCGAAGCAGAGAAATCCGAGCGATGCAGAAACCAGGAAGACCACCTCGTGAAAGTGATATTAGAATGCTCACTGTATCAAGACATGGCTCAGAAAGCCAAGGATACTGTAAAAGACCATGGCATTCATGCCCGGTCCTATGTACTTCTTGACCTCTCGAAAATGTGGCTTGTTTGGCATTAACTGTGAGGCTATTCCAAGACAGTTTAACTACCTTATCGATGAGAGTGTATGCATCACCAAAGGGACAATTGCTGTGGTGTCATTCCTTGATCATTTCTTCACTCAATATGGCATGGGTGAAAAGCATGTCCAGCTACATTGTGACAATTGTGTAGGCCAGAATAAGAACAATACTGTGCTACAGTACCTGCTATGGAGAGTTCTTCATGGATTGCATGAAACAATTTCATTGAACTTTCTCATTGTGGGCCATACAAAGTTTGCACCAGATTGGGCATTTGGCTTGGTAAAACAAAGCTATCACCGAAAGATGGTATCATGTCTGGACGATATTGTTGATGTTGTTCAAAGCAGCACAATGACTGGAGTTAACATCCCGCAACTGGTTGGACGGGAAGATGGGGAAGTGTCACAGGTCGGGGCGGGCCAATCGGGCTGCACCCACCCCTAAGACCCGTACCACCCTTGGGGAGTCGGACAGAAGACAGGCGAGGATGACAGACAACAGACTTCAAGTAACACAGTATTTTATTAAGTATAAAAATGGATAAAGGGATCTAAAATGGTGAGTCTTCTGGGCAGGGTCGTTCCGTCCTGCGGACCCGCCGGAGGCCCACAGAGTACAATGAAGAGGGGGGTGCTCTGGTAAGTAGCTTCGCTGTCTTCCGAAGGGAGGGACGAGTCGGGACTCACGACTGGGAGGAGGCTGCTGCAGGACCGCTCAGGTGCGTATTTCGGGTGACGTACTCCCTTCTTCTGCAGATGACAGGCAGAGAACTTACGGCTGGAGAGCTTCACTTTAGAGCGGCCAGGTGAGTGTACAGGTACGTAATCCTCCTCTCGGCTGAAGGGCTTCACTGCAAAGCTGACAGGTGAGTATACAGGCACGTAATCCTACTCTTTTACAGGTGGCAGGCAGAGAACTTACGGCTGAAGGGCTTCACTGCAAAGCAGACAGGTAAGTGTACAGGCACGTAATCCTCCTCTTTTACAGGCGACAGACAGAGAACTTACGGCTGAAGGGCTTCCTGCTGGAGAATCTTCACTGCGAAGCCGTCAGGTGAGTATTCAGGTACGAACTCCTCTTGAAGGGCTGGCAGACACAGAGCTTACGACAGGGAGAAGTTGCTGCAAAGCAGACAGGTGAATATACAAGCACGTAATCCTCCTCTTCAGTAATGACAGACAGAGAACTTACGGCTGGAGGATCTTCACTGCAAAGCAGTCAGGTGAGTATTCAGGTATGAACTCCTCTTGAAGGGCTGGCAGACACAGAGCTTACGACAGGGAGAAGTTGCTGCAAAGCAAACAGGTGAATATACAAGCACGTAATCCTCCTCTTCAGTAATGACAGACAGAGAACTTACGGCTAAAGGATTTTACTGCAAAGCAGTCAGTTGAGTATTCACCTACGTGTCCCTCTTAACAATGGGCTATCAGATAGTACACTCAAATATCTGTGAAGTACAACAGTGTTAGCCTCTTCTTACGTCTTAGAACATGATAGAAGACTCAGGTAAGTAATGGACATACAGCGGGTTTAAGTTCACACTTAACACATTAAGACCTTTCTGACATTTTCTGACCTGGCATTCACATCAGGGAGTCCCATGGACGAGAGAGAGAAGAAGGAGATCAATTGGACTACTCACAGTCTCTCACAAACGATCTTACTGCCCAGCGATTTCCTCCTTCCAATTAAGTCAATGTGCTCTTTCTCCCAAACTCACAATGTCGTGCCCGTTTGCCAGCCCGCTTCCTCTTCTCCGCCGCTCGCGCTTCCTCTGCCTGCCATAGTCCCAAAAACTACTTCCTTTTATCCTCCCCTAATGGCAACGTGTCCCAATTGCAGGGCTTCAATCTCCTCGTGCACAGCTGCCAGCGATTTTGGCTACTCGCCCCATTTGCGGGGATTTCGCGCTACCCCGGAACTAGCCTGGTGTTCCGCTGTTATTGGTCCGGCGGGACGCAATCGTGGCGAACATTAGTTCCGCCTTGAAGGTTGGAATTTTGTCACCTCATGACAGAAGTCATAGTGAAGCAGCGTGATTGGCAGTCATTCCTGAAGCCATTCTTCCGACATCTCCTGGGAATAACCCGACACCAGCATTATCGGTATGTAATTTATGGTACTATAATACTAATGGCATATGTCTATTATGCCCAAGTGCTGTGTGTGTGGGTGTGTGCTTCTGTGTTACATGGGTATCTGCATATAATAGTGAATGGATCTTTTACAACTAGTTTTCCCCAATCTTCTGTGTTTTTCATAATGAGCAGTGACCATCCTGGCTGGGTATTTTACAAGGTCTTTGCCACCTCTGAGGAACAAAGGATATGCTTGCTCCAAGAGGACACACCACCAATCCAGAAACCCCCTGTCATCAAGCCCCCTGGCCTGGATTTGAAAAGAAAGACTTATCTTTTCCAAAATATCCGTGAGTTTTGCACAGAAAATACAAAGGACATTACATGCCCAAAACCGCCAGTTGAGAAAGTAAGTTGTCCCTCTCCCTGCCCAGCTAAGAAGAAAAGAGCTGAAATGTGAATTTAATGTCCAATTTGAATCTGAGTGAGTGTATTTATTGTGTATGGATGTGAGTGAGTGCATTTATTGTGTGAGTGTATTTATCTGCAAGGAGAATCCATTACAATGTGTTTGATTTATTTTACCCCAATATTTAACTGTTGGTATCTCCGTTATGAATTTGTTACTCTGTTATTGTCAACTAGCCTACACAAAGATATGATTACATAGGCTAACGTTATTTGTTATATCTGTTTCCTTGTCTCTCTGCCTCTCACACTTTCTCTCTCTCTCTCATACACACACAGACACATGCACACACACGCACACACACACACGCACACACAAAACACCCTCTCTCTCAAGCAAAAATGTAGCACCTCTGTTCAATCTTTCTGATTTTAGTAATTTTTTGTAGAAGTGCCTTTTAAATTATTTATTCAAATAAAAACTTTAAAATAATTTGAGCTTCAGCCTGGTTTAATAGCATTTATATATATTAATGTCTTTGGTCAAAATTAAGTTGTAAAATAAATAGTTTATCTCTTTAAATGCAATGGATTTTGAAAGATATCAACAAAAAACGGGCAAAAACTTTAAAAGCGATTTTCTCAGGTTTTCAATTGAAAAAAGAGGGCAGACGACATCATTCAAATGTGTATATCTTTACAACCATTCAAGGTATGACTTTGACTAGGATATCATTTGAAAGCTTATGGTCTCCTCTTTCTTTCCATTAATACCAAAATCTCAATTTTGAAATTTAGGTCATTTTGGATCAGGTCACATTTATTTAAAGCAAAACTGAAGCTGGAAACCTCTCTCCTTCAGCATGAATCCAATTGTTTTTAACTTTGTGCTGCAACTTTTAGTTTCTAAACTATTAATTTTGTGCTGCAACATTTAGTTTTTAAACTATTATTAAAGTAAATGGGGCTTCAAATTAACTCGTGCCCCAACATCCATGTAAAACGGAGTCCTTCATATGCGCAAAAAATTATTGTACAACAGTTTAAATTGAGCCATGTTTCTTTTCTTTTTTCTTTTTTTTGGTTGACTTTAGATTGATGATGAAATGAATAGGCTGTCAACTTTGCAATTTCAGGTGATAAAAACCCCACAATTATAATCTGCTGTTAAATGTACTTACAGTTTTTTTCCTGTATTCACTGTCTGTCATCTTAGAGCACAAATTATCCAATTCTTGCGTGCTACGGCAAGGATTGAGCAGATACTCAGAGATGTCAATTGTTGGCTGGCCAATACTTCTTAAAAGACTTTCAATGGCTGACAGCTTTTGGTCCATTTTGTCAAGTCGAATAAGCATGGCTCATTCAAGTTTCTTCAACTCTGTGTTGTCTGAAATGTGCAGTTCACATGTTAACATGCAAAAAGAAAGCAGGGTGAAATAACTATATCTACATTCGATTGATGTAAAATAATTTCTATATTTAAAGCTGCAGTCCATAATTTTTGGCGCTCTAGTGGTTAATAAACGTGTTTATTAATAGAATAATGCATCTTGCAAAAGAACATTATAGCCAGAGCTCCTTGTCTGTGTTTATGTCAGTGGCGAGTCACGCAAGTACTGGGCTACTCCACAGCTGTGCGACCCAACCAGTCTAAAGTAGTCCCCATATAAACACTTATTACAGGTGTACCGTATTTATTCAGGATAAGACAAAAACACAGATGGAAAATGCATTCATGGTGTACTCGCTCATTGCTATTTTGGTCTGGGAATTTGCTCATATACTTTTTGACAGCTTCTATGCATACTTGGGTTCTATATTGGTAAAAACAGTCAATGTCAATGGCAAAATGAAAAGCATTATGGGAAGTCTTAAAAAAATACCTTCAACATGTGTACCTTCAAAAAATGTTTCTAGTGTTAAGTCTATGGTGGTAGCACTGTATGTTTTTCAATAACTCTTTCTTTGAGACTTAGGTCCTAAGATGGTTAGGAATAAAGGAGAGACATTTCAATAAAACAGAATTTTATTCCTCAGTAAGTACAAACGATTTTGAAAGATTAATTATCAGTTTGTGTGAGCCCTTTATTGGACTGTTGCTGGTTGGCAGTTTAAATGAGCCATCCAATGTGTCAGAATAGCTTTGGCAATCATTGACCTCCAGTGAATTCCATCATTGTCCACTTGAAATTGGGCAGGTGGGAGTAACGGAACAAAATTCATGTTTTTTTTTTTTTTATGTGTCCGTTGAGGTGCTCCAGCATGGATGTGAGGTGATTCCCCCATAGGCAGGGTTCTCAAAAAATTAACAAGAAATCCTCAGGGGAAGATGGTCGTGGTGAGGGTGCTCGAGTCTGTATGAATTGGAGTGCTACCTGTAGATCCCCCAGAGGAAATTCCTCATCAAAGGATCTTCTCTTTTTAGAGGAGAATCAACCACTCTACCTCTAGCCACTAAAGATGGCGAGGTCTGAACCTCAATATGTTGCACCCCTGTCTGGATCTAAACAATGTTTCACGAGTTCACACTTACATATAATTAGAGGAAGTAAAGCTTTATGCGTATTTGGTGTGCTGTCCGTGGGGAGGACTTAGAGCTTGGAACTCGTCCTGAACCCAGAGTACTTACCCTGTGTATAGAAGTGGTTAGAATTAGAAGTGTAAACTGTCAACGAACAGAAGTAAGACTGCTGTATATATATATATATATATATATATATATATATATATATATATATATATATATAGTATATATATATACCTCTTATCATTGATTGACTGAATGCTCTCCACTTGTGTTAGTGTTAATTATCTGAATGTGCTCTTCCCGAACTTTATTAATAAAATGTAATTTCACGAGTTCACACTTACATATAATTAGAGGAAGTAAAGCTTTATGCGTATTTGGTGTGCTGTCCGGGGGGAGGGCTCTGCGCTCGGAATTTAGCCCAAACCCAGAGATTCCCCCAAAAAGCTAAATAGTAGAGGACAGCCGCCGGACGAAAGAAAAAGAAACCTCTTCAGGGTGATACAAGACTCTCCTGTTTAATTAATAGGGTTGGGTATCGAGAACCGGTTCCATTTTAGAACCGGTAACAAATTTCCAAAAACCGGGTATTCGATAAGATGCACGCATTATGATTCCTCTTATCGATTCCTGACTTTGGGACAGTTGCAAATTCGTTATTACAAATGTAGGCGCGCGGCAAGCACATTCATAATAGAAGCAACGAGCATGCGGTGCGTGGTGCTCGTTTTTGCAGGCGCGGCGAGATAAAAACATCTCAACTTTTCAGAATGCCGCAAGCGGTGCGCAGGTCATGTGACAAAAAGCAACCGACCTTTCTGTAACATCAAAAGCTCGGCCGAACAGCTGATCATAGCTGAACAGGGTGGATTTTTATTTCTCATCTCCATAAATATATCTAGTAGCCTAGTAAAGCTAATGCAAGGGCTATAAATCAATTAATCCATTGCTGATACTTCCTTGTCGTCATCATGGAGAGCGCAGTTCATGGTTGCATAGCAACGACACGGGAGCGCAATTGCTTGTGGAAAGGAGAAAGCGGCACGGCCATGCTTTTCCATGCATTTTTAGACGCGATATGTGAACGGTCCCTAATTCAGGAATCTATGTGGCTTAAAATCATTTTTGTTTTGTTTAAAATGGAGATCACGATTACATACATCAGACAACTACTCAAAATGTTTAGTCTAATAGTCTATTTTTTTAAAAATTTGTTTGAATAATTAATTCAAACACTAATTAATTCAGTGTCTCAAATACTTGTTTAATGAATGAATGATTCACCATTTTGAACGACTCTCTCGAGTCTTCTTGAATAAATAATTCAATGAAAAGAACAGTTGATTTTTGCCACCTACTGGAGTAATAATGTAATCAACACCTTTATATGAAGAGACTCCTTTCACTTTAGCCATTTTATTGGTTATTGCTAGCCTGGGTTTACCCATGCTGCCTTGCGCGCAGCGTGATTTTATTCACGCTGCTAGTCAGCCTGGATTCCATGGACCAGATTTTCGCCTCAGCGAGGGGACCAATCACAGAACGGGGAGGGAGCAGCAAGATGATGACGACGTCTATGCGACACACCGAAGCAGTTTGTTTATATCTATGGCAGCGTTTATATCCAACATGGCAGCAGACGCGAAATACCTTCTACCCTCATGTTTGTCTTGCACAAACGGCAATAGTCGCTGAACGCCATCGTGTACGTGTTTTATATTTGAGCGCGATCGCGTTTGAATGCATCATATTTTGGATCGCGATCGCGTTTGAAAAGCACCAAACGGCGTCATGTTTTTACTATTATCTCATTTCATATCATCATAACGAATGGAAACATTTGAAGTAACATGACAATCAATATATTTTTCTCTAGCTTAGTTGTTACTGAAATATTTTGGAAGATTTATAGGCTGCTATGGTTATTGTTATTATTATTTTATGCAGCACTGCGCATAGCCAATGCCTACAAGGCACAACAAACCTGGTGTTCATTATATTATATATTGTTGGAAACATTTATGTGTGTGTGTATGTGTGTATTCTGTGAATTTTAAAGAGCAATTTTAACCAGAAAAATCTCAAATTTATTCCCAAAATCGTGCAGGCCAATAGTTTCTCTTGATATCAGTATGTTCACTTTTTTTTTTTTCTTTCAGGGCCCAGATGCCACTCTTGCTGACTTCAACATTCACATGAGTCTCTGTACATGAACATGGTAAAGTGAAAATCAAACACCTTGGAAATGAAAGGTATGTACAATGTTTTTAGGAATGGCACAAAGGTCTCTGTCTTTGGATAATTGTTTTCAATGAGTGCTTTTTTGTCATTTGTTTTGTATCTTTGGATTATGTTGTGTTGTAAATAAATCCAAAAAATCTAAAAGCCATTCTTTTTTAAATCTCCTCATTCTTTGTGCAAGGTTGCTCAGAATGATAGGGCCTGATAGCTCCTAATAGGGCCGTTAGGGGAGGCTCTTTGTCTTTCTCAGGTGTGAAAATCGTACATATTAATGAGCTCCCGCATAAAGCTTTTTCACACAAAACACGTCGTAAAATTTAATTTAAATCAATATATTGTCTTATCTGAATGAGCAGTCAGGGTGATTTTCACATAGTTTTAGAGCAAATATTCTAGGCTACGTCATACAATTTTCAAAAGTCTTGTGAAGAAATAATCAGTATGGGTTTCATGACCTTATTTAAGTGAGAATTTTTTTTTTGTATTTTCACAAACCACGCATAAATGTCATTATCTCAAAACAACAAACTTTAACACATATGCTGCTGATATATTATTGTAGCAGAGTTTGTGCTGAATACAGTGTAATCAGACTTTAGCCATGAAAATGTCACAAGTAACAGAAATAAGCACAAATGTCAGAGCATGTCAGAACACCTCCAGGCCCAGAAAACACCTCAGAACCCAGAGGGTTAAACAAAGCAAATATAAACTGGGAAACACACAGGAGTATATGATATACATATGACATGCTTATATTCTAAGTTTAATGTCCAAAGTTCGTGTATGTGTGGGTGTGTGTGTGGTGCATTTGGATTGTCACATAGAAAGTACCATTATCTCTCTGGCTGAGAGAGAGGGGGTTTGGAATTCTTTTGAAGCTCGCAAAGTAAGCAGAGGAGAAGGTATAATGGCCTCTGGAGAGGCTCATAGGGTTGTAGCAGTGTCAGAAAGCAATCTAAACCCAGCCATGTCGGAGCCATGGCGGTAATTTAGATTGTCGGGAGTCTTGATTTACATATCTGAGTTCAGAGTGTGAAAGCAAGAATGAATGTGCATTGTTTGCAGAAAGAGACAGAATCATGATTCTAGCCCATTCGTTACAAAGGATTGCCGCTCGCTGAGTCCATGTCTGGTCAGATTATCCCTCAGACGGTCCTCGGTCATTTCTGACCGAAAAATTTTCTGTTTTGAATTTCTAAAAATCACAGACTTTTGTGGCATTAGGTATGTGAATACAAAAAAAATTGGGGTCATGATCCGAGCATGCTAAGTGGGCGTAAAAAAAAATAGTCACACTACAGGCCTTCGGTCAAAAATGACCGACCTATAGGAAATGAATGGGAATTTGACAAAAAAAAAAATCTCCGAATTTTTGTGTGTACAATCTACAAATCGGCCACAATCTTAAAAAAAAGTACACCGCTGTAAAGGGGTGACACTCTACAACATCAAGAGTGCAAAAAAGACACACCCACCTACACACACACATACAAACAGACTTTTATACACATACACACCAATAATTTTGATTACAAAAAATCTGTTTTGAATTTTTAAAAATCACAGCTTCATCGGAATGTTACGAAACTTTTTGACTTTTATGGCATTGGGTATGTGAACACATAAAAAAAGAATTAACCCTTTAAGGTACTACTCAACCGTTTGGTAGACCACACTTTAAGTCACTATATTTAATTGAAAAATGCATCAAGCTTAACTCAACCTGAATGAGCCATCTCTATCGTTTGGTGTAGTTGTGAAATGTTAAAAAAATCCACTAGATGGCACTGTGTCTGTGAGCAGCATGCCTTTTCAGTGTTCCATCAAACAGCACGTGACACAGCGAAAATTTACTCCCCCTTTGATGACGCATATCGGCGGGACTTTTAAAGGTAAGACTATTTTGTTGACATATTATTGTTTCAGAGGAGTTGTTAAACAGAATTATGTAACTTAATTAAAAAAAAAAAAGTCTTATAAGGGTCAAATAATTTTTTCAAAACATGCTCTACCAAACGGTTGAGATGTCATTTTATGGTAGAGAAGCTAGCTAATGTTGGTAAAATTAGCTAATGTTGGTAAAATTAGCTAATGTTGGTAAAAGTAGCTATTTACAATAAACAAAAGGGTTAGTGTTGTTAAAATTATTAATTTAATATAATTCAATTACATATTTGATGAAAAATATTTGATCAATATAATTTTTTCACCATTTCTGTACTGTATATTAGGGCTGCACGATGTGTCATTTAAGCATCGATATCGCGATGTACGAATCCACGATAGTCACATCGCAGGATGTGCAATGGCTGTCATAGTTGATCTGTGATTCATTAACCCCACGAGCCAGCTGCCCTTGAGGCATGTGATTCACGGATTAATTGCACAGTTTAACCATCATAGAGTGTGTTTTTAAGTCCTGTCAGTTTAACAGGGCGCGCAAAAAGAGAGAGAGCGAGAGAGCCCCGGCCGCGCGTGCGCTCACCTTCACCGTCTGTGTAGACAAATCTTGTGCGATATCCTAAACGGCTGCACAATGAATGCGTGCCGTAGTCTACACGTCCGATTCGCGAACTAATGATTCCTTTGAACCGATTCAATATAATGAATGGTTTAAACAACTGACCTGTCCTACACTGAACTCACGAGACGTCTGAATTGGTGTATAAAAAAAATCTGTAACACTTTACAATAATGTTCTATTTATTAAACTATTTAACTACATTAGTTAACATTTACTATTAGTAAACTGCACTTCTACAACATTGTTAATTTCAACATTTAGGCTATAGCCTACATTATTGAAATCAAAAGTTGCACAGTATTTGTTAACATAGTTAATGCACTGTGAAGTAACATTACCAAACAATGAACAGATGTGTTTTTACAAACTAAGATAAGCAAAGATTAATGAATACAGTAACAAAAGTATTGCTTATGGTAACTTTATGTTAGTTATTAGATACATTTACTAATGTTAACAATTCAAACCATATCCTAAAGTTACAAACAAATAATTTAAATAATACTCTGATGTTTAAATAATTTAAAATGAGAATGTAAGTGTGCTTTACCCATTTTTGTTTGTAAGAAAAAAATAGATTAGATTTTAGAACTATGTTTGTGTATTACTATATGACTAGCATTGTAAGAGTACATGGTTTGTAATACAAATTGTTTTCTTTATGTTTTAGACATAATAGATGGACGCCAAAACATTTTACGGTTCAAGACCTCGCACTTTTCTGGCCCTTGTGCCAGAAAATCCTGAGGACTCAGATGTGGATCTGAGTGATGATGACCCTGATGATCCAGATTATCTGCCCACACCAGCAGAAGAGAGTGGGGACACTTCTTTTGATTCAATGGATGAGGAGGAGGTTGCCTCAACAAGTTCATCCTCTAAACCACCGTCCAAAAAGAAGAGGAGAATGGGGAAAAACTCCCTGAAAACGGTTTCTTTGGCAGAGCTACAGGACACACCTGAACCATCCCCCCCAGATGGAAAGGAAGGCAGAAGACGATTGTGGAGGCATGAAGACATTGAGACATTCCAGGTTCCAGACTCAAGTTTTAACCTCCCTGATGCTGTAAAGACACCATTTCAGTATTTTAAAATGCTCTTCACAGATGAGATGATTACACATATCTCTGAGCAAACCAATCTCTACGCTGCCCAGGAGCTGGGAGATCCAATCAGAACCAGTCCTGAAGAGATTGAGAAATTCCTGGCAGTGCTTCTCTTCATGGGTGTTTTCAGTTTCCCAGCCATCGATGACTACTGGTGCATTGAGTCAAGATTCAGTGTGATAGCCGATATTATGCCAAGGAGAAGATTCAAGCTGTTACGCCGGTACCTTCATTTTAATGATAATCAGCAGTGCAATGGCAGTCCAGACAGGTTCTACAAAATCCGCCCCCTTTTCGACATGCTTCGCCAGCAGTGTCTTCTGATCTCATCCACTTACCAGCACAGTGTGGATGAGGTCATGGTGGCGTATAAAGGCACAAGGGCTGGCTCTCTCCGCCAGTATATTGCCAACAAGCCAGACAAGTGGGGCTTTAAATTGTTCTGCCGGGCCAGCTCATCTGGCATCATTCATGACTTTCTGCTCTATCAGGGGGCGTCCACTTTCTTCAACGTTGCCCTAACTGAGCAGGAGGAGGCACTGCTTCTAGGGGCCAAACTTGTTACAACACTCTGCAAAACCATCACACTGCCAAGACTTTCAGTCGTCTTCTGTGACAACTTCTTCACCAGTTTTGACTTGGTCCAGAACCTGCAAGAGAACCTGGGCATCAGGTGCATTGGCACTGTCCGACCAAACCGCATGGGTGGAGCAACCTTAAAGACGGACAAAGAGCTGATGAAGGAAGGACGTGGAGCTTTTGACTTCATGTCTGCTGAAGGGCTGCTCGCAGTGAAATGGTTCGATAATAAATGTGTGAGCCTTCTTAGCAGTGCCTGTGGGATCACACCTCTTTCCTCTGTCAAACGGTGGAGCAAAGAGGCCAAAGCAAAGGTCACTGTCCCGTGCCCATCACTCATCCCTGCCTACAATCAGCATATGGGAGGCATTGATCTGTCTGACATGCTGGTACACATGTATAAGACCCCGGCAAAATCCAGGCGATGGTACCTTCCCCTGTTTGGATACATCCTAGACCTCTGCATCTCAAATGCCTGGCTTGTCTACAAGCGGGACTGCAGCCTCCTGAAAGAAGCACTGCTGCCTCTCAAAAAGTTCCGTCTGGCAGTCGCACACACTTTGGCTCAAGTCAACAAGCCAGCATCCAAAGTTGGCCGACCTTCATCATCCTTTCCACCACAGATGTCATCAAACAAAAAGTCCAATACCCCAAGACCCTCCCACCCACAACCAGATGTACAATATGACAACTTCGGACATTTACCACTATACTCCAACAAGCGGGGGCGATGCAACCTCTGTCCAAAGGGAGTGTCGAGATGGAAATGCCAGAAATGTCATGTATTCCTGTGTATGAATGCAAAGCAGGAATGCTTTGCAGCATACCATCAGAAATGAATTGCCAAAGGCAAAATAAGTGCTGTTGCACCGCTGCTGTTGCACCCTTGACCAAAATCATTAGTGCAGTTGCACAACAGGTCAAAACCAATTTGTGCTGTTGCATGACCACCAAAAATATTTGTTGTATTTGTTCAAGTCGTCTTTAAAACTCTACAAAGAAGACCTTACTGCACAGTGGTTTAAAGTAGTCTGACCATATTCATGACAGTGTCTGTAAAGCTTAGTGGAGGTTTTCTTTTTCTCCCACTGACATAAAAAAAAAAAAAAAAAATTCTAATCAAATCTTGGGTGAAGTTTTGCACCAGCGCACACACACACACACACACACACACACACACACACACACACACATATTCACTCACTCACTCACTCACTCACTCACACACACACACACTCACTCACTCTCACTCACTCACACACACACACACAAACACACACACACACACACACACACACACACACATACACACACTCGCACACACACACACACACACACACACACACACACACACACACTTGATGTGTTTGGAGCCATCAATAGCAGCCATCAGATTTTTTATTGGTCACTTAATATGACTTGTTCTGAATGTTGTTTTTTTTTACCATGAACAGACATCTCAACCGTTTGGTAGAGGGCTGTATCTAAAATACTGTAGGGTCTAAAAAAAAAAAAAAAAAAGATTGTTGTTATTGTTATCATAATTGAATAAAAAATGCAAAGAAATAATTTTTCCTTTGCTTTTTTCATGGTGCGTACCTTAAAGGGTTAAGGTCATGATCTGAGCATGCTAAGGGGTCGTAAAAAAAATAGTCACACTTGTGGTCTTCAGTCAAAAATGACCCCCATAGGAAATGAATGGGAAATTGACCAAAAATGTAAAAATATATATATATATATTTTTTTTTTTCAATATTATTTTACATAACCCCTTGCCTGGCAGGGGATCACTGGTGATCCAACATCATAGTTGTTCAAAATGCATTACTCTTTTAAAACATCACACTCTTACTTGATCTGGACAAAATCAGCATCATAAGGAAGGTTTAAGACTACAGCTTCGATATTTGACCACTGTTTATGATTAAACTGGTTTGCAGTGACATTCATTTCTTAATTTATGACAGGAGTGCAAAATAATTAATCTGTAACGTTCGTTATTTTGAATAGAATTAATCACTCACACAACATCCATTCTCGTGTTCTCCGGTTTATTTGTGCTCAAATACATATAATAAACAGAATCCGCCAGGGCAATTATTACAATGGTGCGCATATTTGGAGAAATATTGATCAATTATCATATGTTAGTAAAATATTTCGCCAATGCAGAATACAATTCCTATTCATTTCCACTGAATTATACCATCTGAAGAGCTCAAACAGCGCACGGACCTTGTTGTGTGTCTCCCCTTCCTGGTTTGCTTCAGAGCTGACCTCGGAGATATGATTCGGCTGTCCAGCTGTCAATAATCTCAGGTGGTTCAACGTGACCTCTTCTGCATGACCTATGTGCATGACGCGTCCTGTGTATACTTCCTGATTCTGCACATTCGTGATAAACAAAGCGAACGTGACATTTCTTCACCGAAACAAGTTCTAATAAATGCACGATTTAAGTATGTGTGTTTTGTGTGTTATTTTCGTGCGATTTGGGGTATTTTTATATGAATAAAAAATAAAGGTAAGGATAAGCATAGCCCATAGCTTCATATAAAATGCTAAAAATAACATATTTCAAAATCGTTTTCTGACTTGAAACAATTCTAAACCGCGACCGGAATATGATACAAACACTCGATGGTGTTTTAAAGTGAGCTTTAAATAAAAGTGTAATATTAATAAATTAAATTGTGTTATGTAGCTTGAGGCTAACTGTTGTGCTAATGCACCTGCTGCAGGAGCTGTCTATTCCATACAATCATTTTTTTTAAATAATTCGCAATTAAAAGTTCCAAGAATATTTTTTAGTCTTTTGTTTTCTAACAAGGCTTAAATTAATAGGTGGATTATCCGTCTATGGGGGTTACACATTATGTGTCAATGGCTAAGCATTATGCTAAGAAGAAAGGCTATAATGGCTGCATTCAAACAAAAGAATAAGGATAAAAGAATGATGAAGACCATCACAGGTGTGAAAGCTTGGTCGATTTAAATGAAAAGAACATGAATGTGCCAGTTCTCCTCGCCAGACATTAGTCAGAGACAGTAAATAGGTGTTTACAGGGCAATAAACTATTTGGTGAGAAACTTGTTTGCCTTCTCTGAGAATTCTCCAAATTCTCCCCTGACATGGTCTCACAATAGGCTTCATAAAATGCATAATTTTAGAGATGATATCCTCAGAATTGAAATGAAGCATGACCACAGTTGTGGCTACACTTTAGTTGTGGTTATAAGTTGCTATCCTAAATTAAAATAATATTTTTATACATTTAATAAATATATTCTTAATATTTGTTGTTTTTGTTTTTATGTTTGAGCTTATATATCTCAATATTAATAACAGTCTGGTTAATTTTGAGTCTTGAACTGTAAACTCTCAAGGGTTGGCTTTCTAAATATATGTGTGTTATGTGTCTATTCAGAATGACTTATGAGCAGCAACCTTTTTATTTTGGGTATGTCATGTATGCAGCCCTTGCCAAAATTGGGGGTGAGGGGTAAGGGGTACATAAAGTGTTATAATTGAATGAATTGCATTTTTTGTTACAAATTCTGTAAAAAAAAAAAAAAATGAAGTAAATGTGTCCACAAACAGCTGGGGAATTCACATGCCTCTCCATAGAGAGCTGTACATGCCATCTAGTGGTTACACCATGGTTCTACGCTTTCTCTCCCTACTCTCACCAGATGGTGTTAACCCTCTGGGGTCTAAGGTGTTTTTGGGGTCCTTGAGATGTTCTGACATGCCCTGACATTTGTGCTTTTTTCAGTTGCTTATAAACATATTAATGGCAAAGGTGTAAATTCACTCTATATAGCACAAACAGGGCTACCATCATATGTGAGCACCATGCATGTACATGTTTGTATTTTTGAGAGAATAATGTTTATGCATGGTTATTGAAAAAACTAAAAACTAAAGTTTCTGAAATAAGGCCATAAAACACATTCTAAATATGTGTCAATAAGACTTTTGACTAATGGATGTCATCAGACTTTTGACTAATGGATGTCATCACCTAGAGTTTTTTCTTCAAAATGATGTGAAAATTATCCTGCCTAATCATTCACATAACACAATACATTGATTTAAATTTTGCAAAACACTTTCTGTCTGGAAAGGCAATATGTGGAGTGGGCGTCAACGATCATGCATATTTAGTGGTTCGCACCTGGAGACAATGGGGCCCGCATACTTAATGAGGCATTCATTCAGGTGTGTCACAAGAAAGAATGCAAGAGCAACAGTTGGAAGCATCTCATGTTTTTTTTTATTTTTCCACAAATTGTGCTTGCAAATTGGCCTATAATATGAAAAGGAAAACATGTCTAGTAATTGTGCAGTTAAATCTCATACTGTATTTTCAGTTTTGGAATATTTATCCTCTCCCCAAATTTGTCACTAATAAAACACAATAAAAAATGATTTTAAAGAAAAGGCTTATATTTACCTTTTATTAGTTTGTTTACATCTACCTTGTATTTTTTTTATTAAAAAGGTTACAATTACAACAACAATTCAAGTGTAATCTTTCTTTGTAAAAACTAAAGTATACATTTTATCATACATATTTCAAAGTTAAGGATTTGAAAAATCCTTGGCAAACAAAAGCTTATTTGAGGTGGCAGATATTTTACAGTAAAAAATTATAATCTATCCAAAACTAATCAATGAAATGTTGTCTTTCATATGTCTGTAACATATGTCTTTCGTTTTTATTGTAAGAAATATAAATGTTAATTTGCCGTTTAATACATTGCTTATACAAATACATTATTTCAACATATTTCAGTCGACTTTTATAGCTATACAGTTTGCTAAAAGCGAAACATTCATTCACACACAGAAACGCCTGACTGTAACGTTGTTTTTATGAAATATTAGGGCATATAACTGTTAATTTGCAGTTTAAAATGTTGCATATTCAAATAGCCTACATTTTATTTCAACATATTTCAGTCGATTTTTACTCATCTCAGTATAGCAATACAGTTTGCTCAAACATCATCCTTCATTCACGCACAGAAACCCGATTCAAATTTAAACTGTCTTTTTGCGAGCTGTGGTAAACAGCGCGCATCTCTGCCGTTCATTCATTCATAAACAGAAACCCGATTCACGTGAGAAGGAAAAAAAAACTTACTTTTCCTCAGCTCGCTCCATATACCCGCACTTCTGAGGTACATTGCCCATTATTATTATTCCTCACAGCGCTGCGAGATGGTGTAAACAAGTAATGATCTGAATAAACTTGTTTTCTCGAGGTGTCACAGTTTGCGTGGATTGCCTCAGCCATTTGCGTTTGAATAGCGCGCGCTCTTCGTAGGCGGAGTCACATTACAAGTAATTAGATGAGATGAGAAAGACTGACATCTCGCTCTTTTCTTACAGATTACGTGAACTGAGAATATTTGTTTTTTATATAAATTACTTCATTTAAAAGAAGAGAATTCACGCTTCATGCCTGTGTGTCTGTATGCCTGTTTGACTGAGTATTCGCTGAGTTATTGTTCATTTTCGGACGCGTTTCAGAATGGACTTCACTGACAGAGAGAAGGCAGAACTCGCTTTGTGTTTATTTTTCTTTATTTGGCAAAAAGCACAACACTTTGTTTTTATTGTGAGTATACACAAAAATAATACACATTTAACAGAATCGATTGATGTATGAAACCTTTTTGTAAATTCAAAGTCAAAATAGTATTTCGGGTCTCAATTCAACTGATTTGGAAAAAAGCGAGCAGATCACGCCGGCGTGATTGCCGACCTCAGAGGGTTAATCTGCTTAAAATATTTTTATTTTAAGTCCTAGACTCTATATTAAACTAAAATACTGCATCATTATTTTTTTTTAAATACATATATATATAAAAAATGTTTTATTAATTTCAATGGCAAAAATAGACCATAAATATTGCATAAATATTAATAAATTCAATCAAATTCTCTCAAAATTCAAAAGAATAAATATTATAGAACAAAAATAAATTGCATTGGTTTTACTGGGATGGAGGAAGTTTCCTTTTTAGGTGTCCGGTCACTTCTGACCGGGAAGGCCCAGGGTGTGACTCCGAAAGGAAGACCTTCTGAGGGTTATTCTGTTGTGGTGAGAGAGAGAACCCAAAAGCGAGATACGGCAAAAACAGTCTATAACCCTCTGGGGTCTAAGGTGTTTTTGGGGTCCTTGAGATGTTCTGACATGCCCTGACATTTGTGCTTTTTTCAGTTGCTTATAAACATATTAATGGCAAAAAATAATTACACACTATTTAGCACAAACAGGGCTACCATAATATGTGAGCAACAAGAATGTACATGTCTGCATTTTTGAGAGAATAATGTTTATGCGTGGTTATTGAAAAAACTAAAAACTAAAGTTTCTGAAATAAGACCACAGTATTCATGCATATTTAGTGGTTCACACCTGAGGAGACAATGGGGCCTGCATACTTAATTAGCCATTCATTCAGGTGAGTCACTGAGCCACAAGAATGCAAGAGCAACAGTTGGAAGCATCTCAATTCTTTTTTATTTTTCCACATATTGTGCTTGCAATTTGGCCTATAATATCCAAGGAAAACATGTCTAGTAATTGTGCAGTTAATTCTCATACTGTATTTTCAGTTTTGGAATATTTATCCTCTCCCCAAATTTGTCACTAATAAAACACACTAAAAATTATTTAAAGAAAAGGCTTATATTTACCTTTTAATAGTTTGTTTACATCTACCTTGTAAATATATTTTTTTATTAAAAAGGTTACAATTACAACAACAATTCAAGTGTAATCTTTCTTTGTAAAAACTAAAGTATACATTTTATCATACATATTTCAAAGTTAAGGATTTGATTGATTATTTGATTACTTTTATTTTTGACAAAACATACTATATTTAACATGAGCAAATATTGGCAAACAAAAGCTTATTTGAGGTGGCAGATATTTTACAGTAAAAATGTATAATCTATCCAAAACTAATCAACGGAATGTTGTCTTTCATTTTTATTATAAGAAATATAAATGTTAATTTGCAGTTTAATACGTTGCTTATACAAATACATTTTATTTCAGTCGATTTTTACTCCGTATAGCAATACAGTTTGCTAAAACCGAAACATTCATTCACAAACAGAAACGCCTGACTGTAACGTTGTTTTTATGAAATATTAGGGCATATAAATGTTAATTTTCAGTTTAATACGTTGCTTATACAAATAGCCTACATTTTATTTCAACATATTTCTGTTGATTTTTACTCAACTCAGTATAGCAATACAGTTTGCTAAAACATCATCATTCATTCACACAGAGACGCAATTTAAATTTAAACTGTCTTTTTGCGAGCTGTGATAAACAGCGCGCATCTCTGCGGCTGCCGTTCATTCATTCACAGAAACGCGATTAACTTGAGAAGGAAAAAAAACTTACTACAGTATTCGGATCCTCTCTCCTCGCAATACCCGCACTCTGAGGTAGATTTTCCATTATTATTATTCCTCACAGCGCTGCCAGATGGTGTAAACACGTAGGCTACAATGATATGATTAAACTTGTGTTTTCTCGAGCTGATATGTGGGCGTTCACAGGTTTGCTTGGATTGCCTCAGTAATTTGCATTTGAATAGCACGCGCTATTGGGCGGGTTCACATTACATTTGAATGAGCTCTAATTAGCTCGACTGGAATCGCTCTCTTTTAATACAGATTTCACAAGATGAGAATATTAGTTTTTTATATAAATTACCTCATTTAAAAGAAGAGAATTCAAGCTTCATGCCTGTGTGTCTGTATGCCTGTTTGACTGAGTATTCGCTGAGTTACAGTTCATTTTCGGACGCGTTTCAGAATGGTCTTCACTGACAGAGAGAAGCCAGAACTCGCATCACGTTTATTTTTCTTTATTTGGCAAAAAGCACAACACTTTGTTTTTATTGTGAGTATACACAAAAATAATACACATTTAACAGAATCGATTGATGTATGAAACTTGCTTGTAATATCAAAGTCAACAGAGCAAAATTAATTTCTTTTGAACTGAACTGAAAAAAGCGAGCCTATCGCGCCGGCGCGATTGTCGACCTCAGGGGGTTAATATAATCAAGGAGTTGTCCACAGATAATCAAACAAACAGAAAAACTTCTGTGAAGTCTGAAGATAACAGAAAATGCCAGACGGCTGGAAACGTCAATGAGAACACAAATCTTCCCTCTTGGACAGCACAGCGCAGGATGCGGCAGAGGATCCCGAGCAGAGGTAAGCAACCTTCAAAACTCACGGGACGACAGAGGGAGCCGGTGGCTGGATGCAGGCGCTGAACAGGTACTCTGCGTCTAGTAAGCTGGATAGAGTTCAGAGAGCATGTAACAGCAACAACAGATTAATACCCGTAGTAGATGATGCTCCAGCAAGAGCACAGACAGGACAGGACAAGACACGAGAGGTATGAGAGTAGCGATGCACATGTAGATATCACAAAATAATCTGACAACGAGACAGGAAAAGAGAGAGCTAGAAAAAGCAGAAACAATTAGTGGGAAAGAGGGAACAGGTGGAGGCAAATTAGCGCGGAGAGGAGGAGAGTGGAAACAGCTGAGAGTGATGAGACAACGGGAGAGTGTGTGTGTGTGTGTGTGTGACCAAAGAGGGAGACAGAGAAGGAGGAGAAGGAACCAGGATCATGACATTCACGTTTAAAGTCTGTGTAGAGAGAATGGTGTCGTCTTAGCGGCCCCTAATTTAATAACAAATGATTGTTGCGACGGAAGCGAATCAATCAAAACTAACTTTAGCTGGAAAATAACTTTATTAAAGAACCGCTATAAAGCCAAAACAATCTCTGTTTTCTTAAATTATACGTTTATCTCTGTAAAGCTGCTTTGAAATGATCTACATTGTTAAAAGCGCTATATAAATGAAGATGACTTGACTTGACTTGACTTGACTTGTCCAATAAATACTATTAAATTGTGAGATCCGACAATCTATTCACGCGACCGGAGGTTTCTGTGATTTTTCCCTTTGCGTGCTATAAGGATGCTGACTGCTGATCTATATATATATTTTTATTTAAAAAAATGTAAAGAGAAAGAGATGAATCAAAGTGATTAGCATGGTAATGGGTATGACAATGTTGTATGTTGGTCTTGGCAGAATTGATCTGCTACGCTGTTGCTGCTTTTATTGCTGCGGCAGAGAAAGTACGGGACTTGCTACTGCCAATACATGATGTTTTATTAACAAGGTTCGGGAGGAGCACGTTCAGATAATTAACACAAGTGGAGAGCACTCAGCAATCAATGGTAAGAGGTATATATACTCAGCAGTCTCACCTCATTCCATTGACAGTTTTTTGCAGCATCCCTCCACCACCCCTTCTCCACACTTCTAGTCCTAAACACTTACATACGGGGGGAGTACTCTGGGTTCGGGCCGAACTCCGAGCTCGGAGCCCTCCCTCCGGACAGCACGCCATATACGCATTAAACTTACCCATTCAAATTATGTGTAAGTGTGAACTCGTGAAATACACAACACGCTGCTGTGAGAATGTAAGACATGCTGCTGCTGTACAATATAGCTTACATGAATTACCTACATGAATTACCCGTAGCTGATCTATACAGATGGAGCTGGGGAAGGTGGAGGGTTTCTGAAGCGCACTGCACCTCTAAGGCAAATGCTACCCAAGTATTTGAAGGTTGAGCAGCGAGCTCAATGGCTACTGATACGGCAGGAACCAATCAGTTGTGCCCTATAGATAATGTGATTATGAACAGGTGAGTAAAAGGACCTATTAGTCTGCAACATCTAGAGTTTCATGCCAGAACTTTGTATATATTTTCTGTTGAGATCAACATAGTGCCACAAAATGTTGTGAGTAGATAAACATCTACTGAACCCGGAACATCCCTTTGATTTGATTAACAATTAACTTGAACTACTTGTTTATCTAAAGCAATGTAAATCATATACAAAAGACAGTGAATCAGGACACTATAAAAGGAACATGAGAGGCTGTGAGGATGACAGAGCAAGAGCTGGAAACAAACATCAGTGAAGAATGAATGGTTTATTATGTTTACTGCTGCTGTTGGAAACCTTTGTGTGTGTCGTACAGCATCAGGTAGATGGAGGACTCAATGAGAATGAGATCAGTCAACAGCTCAGATCTGAGGATGGAAGACAGAATCCACCTCAAACACACACTTTGAGAGATGAAGCTTCAACTGACAGCCAACAAAACTACCATCTGTTCTTCACTGACATCCATGCAGCGCTGAGAGAACTGACCGCCACCGTTACAGAGCAGAAAGTGAACATCAGAGAACTGACCGCCACGGATACAGAGCAGAAAACAAACATCAGAGCTTTAGAGACGCAACTGAGGGAACAACAGACGTTTATCCTGGAAGAGATGAACAAGAAAAATGATGGTACCTCACCAAAACATTCACTCTTTTATCAATGATCCTCAACAGTAAAACACCAATGCAATACATCGCATAGTATACTGTAAAATGTGTTATATTTGTATTACAAAAAAGCAGTGTAAATTTCATTTAACAGAATTATTTTCTTTACAGAAATATCAAATCTTACTCAGAGTCAAGTGGAGGAGTTGAGAAAGGAAAACAGAGGTGAAAGTGTGCTTGAATGATGTTAAATTCAGTGTATACATTCTCAGTGTAATAGAGTAATATATAGCAATATTGGTTATGTTTTTCAACAACAGACAGAGAAATAGCTTTTTCAGCTTCACTGATGCAATCTGGCGGTGGATATATTGGTCCTTTTACCTCTGATATCACTCTAACCTACAGGAACGTCATCACAAACATAGGGAACGCCTACAACCCAGTTACAGGTAATGATCAATGAAATGAGTCATAAAACTCAGTTTATAGTAATGAAAACCCTTCTGCTCCATTCAGACCTCTCTGCAGTTGTGTAATGTGTATAAGAGAATTAAATGATCTGCCATCTTTTAAAACTATCACAGTGTGCTTTGTAATTAAACAATCATACAGGAAACAGCTGATTCTGTATCTCTTGTTATTTGATTTAGGTATTTTCACAGCCCCACTGAAAGGAGCGTACATGTTCAGAATCTCTGCATTTGGTATTGGCGGAACTCAATCATCTGCAGCCATTATTAAGAATGGAAAGCATGTGGTTATAGCACATGATATTCAGGCTCAGGCTCAGGATCGGTTAAACTCCTCGAATGGAGTTGTGTTGATCCTGGACAGGCGCGCAGATGGCACTGGGGACGGGGGGACATGACCCCCCCAGATTCATAGTGACCCGATCCGTCCCCCGCCCTCACTATCCCAAATGCGACAAAAATCGGTAAAACAGGGGATTAATAAGTGTTTTAGCTATACATTATGTGTAGGCTATACACTATAGCTTACATAAACGTGTTTTTGCAAAACGGATTTAAATCCGATCTTCAATTCCCGCGCTTGGCGCGCTATTGGCCTATGCATATTTAATGGAGTGCACGTCACCGAAAGTAACCAATATGAGCTGCATTTTATTGATCATCAGCTAAAATTTCTAAATTAAAGACCGCAATAAGAGAGAGCAGTAACAGCCCTGGTAAGGTCATTTCGTTTCTTTACTTATAATGATGATGATTGTGTGTTAAGCGTCTGTGACTTACTTTCACTTTGATTTGCGATAGTTTGCACGTTTGCTTGAGTTCAGCTTCTCGTCTGCGGCGATGCTGTTCCAGTAGCGTCGCCATATTTGGCTATAACATTACATATAGCCTATAACACGCTCTCACACGTTTATTTTTTAGCATTTTTGGGAGGAGTAAAATTTACATATATGGTTTCAACAACCAGATGCATTTACACTTGTTTGTTCAGTTTCGTCTGGGATGCGGCCCAGACCTCCTCCTGAAGTGGTTTGAGCGCTCGGATTCAAATCTGTCTCGAATGCGTTTCGGAGGGCATTTACACCTGGTCTTTTCACGATCGGATAGCTATCCGATCACAGAAAACGCATGAAGTGGCCAAGTGTAAACAGCCCCTATTTCTGAGCTGAGCCGGTGATTTTCTGAACTGAAAAAAATTGACTGTATAAATGTCATATAAAGGCGATGAAGAGACAAAAAAATCACCTCGTTTTTTCAAAAACCAAACAATGAGTAGGCCTATTATTATTATTATTTGCACATAGGTTCTTTGCTTTTTTGTTCATAATGATAGACTTTGTATGCTGAGATAAGCAAATGTTTAAATAAAACATACTTTGCTGAAGACATGAAGTTTTGGTGGTTGATTGGCATACTAGTCAAATAACAGTCTGATCATGCATTGCTAGTGGTGATCAGGTAGGCTTTTGTTTTCCTTTGGTCATTGTTGTTTATCCATGATTTCAAATAACAATCCCCCAATGGCTTTTTAACCCTTAAGAACCTAGAACATTTTTGGAGCGCCTGACTCGCCTGTACTTTTCTTTGTTTTCCTAACCCATTCTAGCAGCAAGCATCAAGTGCCATATATCATTTTAAACAGGAGAACCTAATGTTTCCATCTAGCTCATTTAAAGTCCCAGTTTTACATTTCTTTTGTCAGAGAATTTATGAAATTAACAGGATTTTAAGAAAAACGGCAGCAAAAAATGTGGTGTTTTAAGTGTGAACTCAAACAGAACTTCCTGAAGTTTTGTTTTTTTCCTTTAGAATGTTAGACTTGGTTGTTTTAGACTTCCAGATGAAATTTTGTCTACATGTAACAATCCCTCAGCAAGTTATAGCCATTTATTATAATATTATTCTAGGCGTTTTTGAGTAAAAACAGGTGTATTACATTTACTGACAATGTAGATGTGTCCAAATAAGTTCAGGAAAAAAAAAGTTGTTATATTACAACAGAACACTGAAGCAAACATTTTTCTTCAGAAAATTATATTATAATTTGAACATGAACAACAAATGCAAACAATATAACAAGTAGTGACAACTGTGATAAATACTAACAATACAATATACAGAGTGTAAATGAACAAATGGTTCAAATAATCTTCACAAACTAAATACAAAAAGAAATAAACAGTGCAAATGAAGAAATGGTTCATTGAGGGTTATATACTGAGTGCTAATGAACAAATAGTGCAAATAATCTTCACAAACTAAATACAAATAGATAAATAAACAGTGCAAATGATTCAAACAATCTTCTGAATCGGAAGGTTCCACCAGGTC
Source organism: Squalius cephalus (assembly GCF_949319135.1). Classification (NCBI taxonomy): domain Eukaryota; kingdom Metazoa; phylum Chordata; class Actinopteri; order Cypriniformes; family Leuciscidae; genus Squalius; species Squalius cephalus. The sequence continues at coordinate 17,356,219 of NC_137125.1, forward strand.
ATCGTCTAACAACTCGTTTAAAAAATCAATTCTAACACATCCTCCGATTTGTACTGCTGTTTTTTTACATACTCATGCTCTTTCGTGTTTTATGCTCGTTCATGTTTTGTGCTCTTTCGTGTTTTGCGCTATGGTCAAAAACTTTGCATCCGTTAGTTTTCATGTGTAGATTTCAATGCATTGCGTTTGTTAAAATGTATAAAGAAACGTGATTGGTTGTTAAAAACATCAATCACTATGTTTATTGGTTGAGTTGATGACCGTTTGGACGAATCTGGGCATGAGGGTGGGACTAAGCATCAACAATCGTTCCTGTTTGGCTCAGAGAAAGAAACCACAAGTGTTTCCTTGACGAATCACTGCTGCAGATTTTGATGACGCAATCACCGGCACTACGGAGCCACTGAATGACCAACAGAGACATCCGTGATAACACGGGAAAGCTGAGAATCTCATCTTTACGGTGCATTTTAAATCATACAGATTGGATTAGCGACTCAAAAGTTATTAAACATTTTAGAACGATAGTTATTTTATGCCGCGGGCGGCCGTATCGGTCTTTAAGGGTTAATGCAAATCATTAGCCCAAATTATGCAAAGTTACTACTTGAGCACTAGTTAAAGCCCAAATTACACAAATAACGAATTGAGTTTAAATCATTTGCTGACAGCTTGGTCCCCCCCAGTTAAAAAATCCTATCTGCGCCCCTGATCCTGGAGGTTGGAGATGTTGTCTATGTGAGACTTTGGTCTGGCACGAGGATATATGATAGCCAGAATAACCACAGCACTTTCAGTGGTTTCCTACTGTTTCCCTTAAGATAACAGGAGCATTGCAGAATGTGATTCCAATAATACTGAACTTTCAGTGTATGATTTAATTGAAATCATGAAGTATCTTTGACATATTAATCTGTAATAATGAGGACTAATGTGTGTTTGAAATTTGCAATAGATTAATGTATAAAAGTCTGAGCTGTCTATAAATGTAACTTTGTATAAGAGTTTCAGCACTGAGACAGGATCCATGAATATCACGTGACTCAAAAGTGATAAAGTTTTAAATCTAGAATGTTAAATATTATCTTTTTAAGTGTAGTTTGTAACTGATCCTTGATCTATATCTCTTAATCCTACATACATAAACAAGAGAATAAAGAGACATTGTGGCATTTTCTTTTTCCTCATATCTTTTGTGGCAAAGGAGATAGTGTTATAAAGGGTTAAAGAGATTTGGTACTCTATTATACTGATTCCAAAAGGAACGACTACGTGGGATTAACTACCGGGAAAGACCCAAGGGCCCACAGGTTCGATTGTATAAATCTTTATTAATAATCAGTTTTGTTTTGGTCTGCTCCTTGTAATGTATGACTTCAGAAGATGAAATTGTAGATGTATAGAGGATGATGTATCCCAGTACAAGTTTAGTTGTACACCCGTTTTAATGTTTTCTATAGATGTAATAATTATTCCTCCTGAGATTAGAATGGCATAGCTGTTTATGCTGATGCTTCAAATAGCAGGTGAAGGAAACAATATGTTCGAACATCTACAAAAAGGAGAAAGTAAGCAGACAGAGGAAAGCACAAGAAGACCTCCAGATGATGAGAAGAAACAAGAGGAAGAAGAGAAAAGAGAAACTCACAAAACATAAAAAGTGGAAGTAAAAAAAAATAAAAATCAAAGGGTTAATAAAAGAAAGGAAAGTGATGCATCAGATGGGGAAAAAAGCATGACAGCAAGGAAGAAAGACAGCCACAAACACTGGCAAGGATACAGGTTTTGAAAATGAGGAAATAGAAGCAAGAGACAGTGGAGATTGTCCTTTGAATAACCCCACAGACGACATTAAAGGCATCAAAGTTTTTGGACGCTTAGCCCTCACTGGTCAGAGAAAGTCCCCATATGTTGTCACAAAAGGAGAAATTCAGCGCAGAATAGAAGGGGAGAATATGTCCTCTAATGTTTTCAGAGATCTGCTAGGAGTAAGTTCATTTTTAAATTGATAAGGTCAATCTATTTAGTTATCAGGTGTGTTTTATATTGGTTTTCATCTCTCTATTAGTTTTATTTGAGTTCTAATGCACTACTGTTCATTTTTCGCAACAGGGGCGCAAACTAAATCTGCCTGAATACTCCTCAATCTTCCCAAAAAAATGAAGACTAAGACAAGCATTTTTAGTGCACTAACAGAGGGAGAGGCTTCAGACCTAGCCACTGGTTTAACTAAAAGCCTGTGTCAAAATATCAGTTCAAAGTTGGTACGTAAAGACATAAGTGACCACAATGCAGAGGTGACCAGGTACAGTACATTTTCTTAATGCAGAGCTATTGTTTGTACGTTGCTGATATTTGATGTAATTTTATTAACCGTTTCATCTTTTTCTTTTCATTAAAGGACAACTCTGGCTAGTGTACGTGCCAAGTGGATGGAGTGTTAGGTTTCAGTCTCAGAGAGTCTAAAATGAAAGCAGAACAAAAAAAATTCATACGCAGCACCAGGCCAGGACTGGCCATCGGGAGCACCGGGAGAATTCCCGGTGGCCTGGCGACTAATTTGGCCTGCTACCAGTGAGCGTTTTATTTTATTTTTTTATTATTATTTTATATTACTACTTTTTCCAGTGATCATTTTCGAATTCGTCATTCAATAAAATTATTATTATAAAATAAAATCATGAATCTGTTAGTCTTGACTGGCAAGGCTACGATTCAATTTAAGCCTTAGCCAAACGGTTAAACAGAAAATGCGAGCAGCACCCGATGATGGAGAGAAAACGGCCAGGTGGAGCAGAGATGGAAAGGACAAAGAAAAAGAAAGCACTCCAAGAACAAGCAACAAAATGTTGCAAAATTACTGACCTGTTCAGGGCTTCAAGTGCAGGTAAGTTTCATCTGTAAATACTGTACTTTTTTTCTTAGTTAACTTAGTATTAAACTGCTAGCAAATGTAAGCGGTAGCGCCCCTATTACTATGAAGGAGATTAATATTATTTAGTGTAAAGTTACATTAGTAATTTAGCAGACAAATATTACCATTTATATGGTAGGTACTGGGAGCAGGGAGACAGGAGTGATAGTGCAGACATCAGAGACATCAACAAAAAATAATGAAATAACATTTTATTAGACAATTTGGAAAATTATGTCTGCCCATTTGTGAGGTTTAAAACTTTTTTTCCCCCTTTTTTTTTATCAAATGAAGTTGGAGACAGTCAACCTAGCGCTAGCTGTGGTGCAATGATCACCCATAAGATTCAGCCAGGGATTGAGATGACATGTAGAAGCAAAATAAGAAAAAACATTTTAAATATAGTGTTGCTAAATGTTGGATATTTAAGTAATTTTAAGATAAAAACAACAACATTTTGTCATAAATATAATACTTAGATTTTTTACTAAAATAAATGTAGATTCTGAGCAAACAAATTAGCCTACAATAAGGTGGTTGTTTTGCACCAAGGTGGAGATTTCTGTTTGTAACATGAGGCCAGAAGAAGTGTCAGGTGAAGAAGAGAGAGGAACAAGAAAAATACGCACACTTTATACACACACACACACACACACACACACACATATATATATATATGGTCATGTTTTAGTTTAAATTTCCAACTAGTACTCCACTTTACTTAGTGTATGAGGCTGATGATCCTGGTGGAAGGGAGAGACAGAGAGATATTGGGGTAAATGAAGAGAAGGAAAAGGGAAGTGAGGGTACCATCAAGAGAAAGCCTTTAATTATTTTACACAGCCCCAGCCTAAGGATTTAGACCAATAAATGTAATTTAGGAAAAAATTGGTTTGTCCGTGTTTCTAAATTTTATTTGGGTGCATAGGATGGCCTGGATGGGTGTAGGATTTCCCGGCCTGAAATTGTGTCCCAGTCCGGCCCTGCGCAGCACCAAACTGTTTGTGAAATGTTAACTGTAACACCCCTTGTTGTAAAATTACAACGTTACATTTAACCATCCTTAAAAACAATCTGTTATATATATTTATTTTTTTTACCACATTTACATAGTCATTGGGTCCTATTGTTCAGTCTCACAATGCTATTGGATCATACATTTGTTTATAAGTCCCGCCTTATGGCCATGAACTCACACAACACCTCAAGGCTTCCTTTGAACAACATCTCTTTGTTTCAATAGACTGGATTCATCAGATTCAAGTAAGTAAAATGTCTTTTATATTTTTTTTGGTTGTTATTGTAATGTCTAGAGCATGTACATATGTAGTTATTGTGTAATAAATTCATCAAATTTAATTTAGAGCTTATTATATACTTGTTGCAATTATACAACACTGGGTGAGTGTGGTAGTCAAAATAGCAGGCTTGTTGCAGTGGGCTCAAACAGGTTGTATTCCCTCCACTACACCACTGCCTAAAAGAGTATTTTCTTATACATGGACAGTATACCTGTACATTCTACTTTTTTGTTGTGTTCTGGTCACATTTGACTGATTTAAAAGTTGTATCTCTGAAAATGTAGTTCATTTGATCAGACTGACCTAAATTTCCAGAGGATATCAACAGACAATTTAGTTCTGGGAAAGGTGAAAATGTTCATGAATGTGGGGTGTGGATGTAAGTGGGGGTATGCATGTTTTCCTTTTAGTATGATAATTAGAGAGCATAACAAGCAGTATTGTTATGTCAAGGCAGTATTGTTTGACTAAATGGCTGGTGATTGGGATGCATGTTTCATTTAGCATGATAAGTAGACAGCATAGGCTATGCCATTTACATTTAGGGCATTTAGCAGACAGTTTGACTAAATGGCTGGTGATTGGGATAAATGTTCCATTTAGCATGATAAGTAGACAGCATAGGCTATGCCATTTACATTTAGGGCATTTAGCAGACAGCAACAGGTTAGAAAGAAACTTACAACAAACAGACAGTATTGTCTGCCTGGAAAACATTTCTACCCTGAGCACTTGGTCCACAAACCTATTACTTCAGGTTATGTACTACAATATAAAAAGCATATTTATACATGTTAATTAATTGTTGTTTTATTTTCAGAATGCCACCAGCAAGGAGTGAGCCGCGATACAGTGTGCAGGATGTGATTGAATCCATCCAAAATGGTGACAGTGAATTTGAGATGGACCTCAATGACACGGATGAGAATGACGAAGACTCAGATGAAGATGTCTGTCAACAAGTGGACAAAGAAAACCAACCACCCATGGACATTCCAGCTGATAATTACGTGGACATTGAGCCAAAAACAAACAAACACACCATGCCCCGTGACAGGTATCGCTGGCTGAAAAAAGATTTCATCAGTCCCAACACTGATTTTTCTGGTATGGATATCACAGGAGATGACATTTCCCTCCACACACCACGGGAATACTTCCAGAAGTTTGTGTCCAAAGACATGATTGAGGCTCTGACACAAAACACAAATGAGTACAGCTTTCAGACACATGGAACATCTTTAAACACCACTGTTAAGGAAATTGAAAAAATGTTTGGCATGTACCTGAAGATGGGCCTAGTACAAATGGCTGGAACCCGTATGTATTGGGAGACAGAGACACGGTACTCCCCTGTTGCTGATGTGATGCCACGCAACAGATTCCAATCCCTGTTGACATCATTACACTTTGTAAACAACCTGACAGTATCTGAGACGGAAAAGAAAGACAAACTATGGAAACTCAGACCATGGCTTGACTCATTCAGAGAGAAATGCCTGCAGGTGGTACCAGAAGAGCACAACTCTGTGGATGAGATGATGATTCCTTTCAAGGGGAGGTTCAGCAGCATCAAGCAATATATGCGAGGCAAGCCAAACCCATGGGGATTCAAAGTGTGGGTGAGAACTGGAATCTCTGGCATGATGTGTGACTTCGATGTCTACCAAGGCAGTGTCAACGGAATACGAGCCAAATCTGAACTTGGATTGTCAGGTGATGACAAGTACATGGGAGGTGTGGATTTGTTGGACTCATTTACAGCCAAATATAAGTTCCCCATCAAATCCCGTCGCTGGTACATGTACATCTTTTGGCACACCATCATCCTCGCTGTGGTCAATGCCTGGCTCCTCTACAAGCGGGACTGCAAAGCTCTCAAGATGTCTAACAAAGAGACAATGAACAGGAGACAGTTTCAGGCACAGCTAGCATCCTCTCTCATCCTGGTCAACACAACACATCAAACTCCAAAGAGAGGACGACCATCTCCAGGCAAAGGGAGCCCAGAAACACAGACAGTGACATCAAGTAGCCCTCTGAATACTCAGAAGAGACCGTCCAAGAGATGTGCACTCCTTCCATTGGACGTACGCAAGGACCTAGTTGCACATTTCCCAAAGAAGACAGGGAGAGGACGCTGCAGACACTGCAATAAAGGATACACCAACACACAATGCAGCAAGTGTGATGTTCGCCTTTGCTTTTCAGAGGACAAGAACTGTTTTTGGGACTTTCACAACCAATGAAAGTCAGTCATGAAAAGAAAAAAGGGAATGAAGAAGTTGCTAGAAAAAGCTAGAGATTTATCTGTTTAATATTTTATTTTTAATAAATGACTTCATAAAAAATATGACTAATGTGTGATTATTATTCATGTTATGTATGTATACATTATTTATGGGGCCAAGTAAGCAATCAAACCTGCAAATGAACCTTTAGTTGTTCTGAATTGTTGTTCAGGCAATCATGCTCCCAACAAAGCCCAATGTTGCAATATTACAACGTTTCTCTAAAAACATACATAAACATTTTTTTTTGTACAACTTTTTAATTTCTGCATCAAAGGCCTCCTACAACAACATCTGAAAGGTAAAAAATTTTTTTTTTTAGGTTTTTCTATGTTTGGGTCTTACAGGGTTGCTAAATCTGACAATAACCTTTTATGTTTGACGTTTTGTTAATACAGAGTGTTCATCTCTTCAAAACGTTCCCAATTAATCGAGAACTAATTGAATCAGTAGGTGCCTTTTATTTCTCCAGGAGTTGTGGAGTTGAATAACAATCTAAAGTACTTCGAATTTATACTAAAATACAGAGTAAACGTATTTCGTTACATTCCATTACATTTTTTTTGGAAAAATGAAACTTAACAAAATTTGTCACAATAACAAATTGTTGCTAGCTAACACCTAGCAACTGTGACAACTGCCGTTTACAAGCGGCAGTACCATTTGTACTGGACTTTTTGAATTTATAACTGCCTAAAAACAAAATGGGGGTTGTAAACGTATCTAAAATTTCACCATGGTCCTTTTATTTACATAATAAAAAGTATAAACTATATAAAATCACATGTTGGTAATATATATATGTGGCGAGGTGGTGGAAGGGCACAAGTTACACTTATGAGAAAAGTATAACAAAATAAAGAGCAGACTACGCCACCCCGTTTCACTGAACGGGGAAATTTCACAAGAACACAGGTTCGCTACCACAGAGGACAAGAGACGTGGATCTGAATACAAAAACACTTTATTTTCACAATCATAATTATTTTAAATATATAAAAAGCTATTGACTCAGGGAGAGTAAGAGTTTCACACCACTTCAGTGTGCATCAAAACAAAAAAGACAAAAAAAAAGCACTTTCAGGCTGAGGCTTACCAGTAGGGAGCTAGCTGGGCAGTGAGTATCCTAAGACCACACCACTCACCAAACTCCACTCCACACAAACACTCACTCTCACACTTGCTAAGTGAAAGAAACGCAGGTGCCAACGGCAAAACACTCGGTGAAGGAAACACCACCACCAAAAAGGCACAGACAGCTAGCTTCCCTACACCGGGTGCCTTCAGCTTCTGAAAGAAACACAACGAGACACAATATAATTTCACAATTAGCTGCAGACACATGTATCAACAAGTTATGGTAGAACAGATTCTAGCTATAAAAGAGGCCAACACTTGGCAATTTACTGGCCACTGAAGTTAAGCCGACTAGTGTTTCCGAAGGAGTTCACATCAGATTGCCATTTCGGCATAAACAGAGCAGCCAAATGCTATATAAAACAGAAAAATAAAATGAGAACAATTAATTGAATCACAGAAAACAAATCCAGAACAGAATGTAGCTCACTTTTTCACAGTCCTTTAGAAAAGCACCGATCACAGAGCAAAATAACCAAACTGCTGGTGGCAATATAACAACAGGTAAGGGCTAAATTACACTGATAGTACATCTCACATTGAATGACGGCTTTGAGACTAGCCACTTACTTAGTCCACCAGCATTGGCTTAAAGCAATCAAAAACAAAAACTAAAGAGAAAAAAAACAAAATAATATATCAAAATAATAAAACGGTCACACAGTGGTATTAATGGCAGCAGAACAAACAGTGCAGTCTTGTCTATGGAGCATTTGCCCCGCAGTCCACTGAGATGAACCGCTCAAACAGATTGACGCACTACCCAATGGTAGATCGCTAGACCCACAGAATACTCAAGTTACTCACAGCCTCGTTCACAACAGGCAAACCGCAAATGTATCGGTGTTCCATCTAGCCAAACACATAAGCTGCACTGTGATGAGGACAGCCTGCACCCAGAAACAACGTCTGGCTCCAGCAGAGATGCGCGCACACCCAAACAGAGGCGATAGTGACAATGACGCATACCCAGATTCTTCTTTTCTTCTTCTTCTTCTGTAACGTTTAATGGCGAGTGGCAACCAGCATTATGGTGCATTACCGCCACCTACTATGTTGGAGTGTGGGCCAGAGATTTCCTTCCCTTGATGAAAAAAAATACAAATAATAATAGTAATAATACTAATAACATTTCCTTCTCCTAAATTCTATTTATCAATCCAGTTTCTCTCAAATACCATAATAACTTCCCTACCTCAATATCAAAAACATTTTTTAAACTTAATTCTTCCTGACCCAACTTTCTACTTTCCTCCCTTAACACTTCCCGCTCTCGAGAGAATCTTTTACAGTGAAGAATTACATGCTTGACTGACTCCTCTATTTGGCAATGTTCACACTCTCCTGAAGGGTGCTTATTTATTAAGAACAAAGTTTTATTAAGCCTAGTATGGCCTACCCTTAGCCTTGTCAAGATGTTCTCCTCTTTATTATTTCTTCTGACTACCCTTCCTGTACCCACATCTTGCTGTAATATATAGAGATGTCACCCTGTGTTTCCTGTATCCCAACTGTTCTGCCACTCCTTAATGATGTTTCGTTTAATTATTCCTTTAGCTTCAGACTTACTGAGTGGAACGCACAAGATCTCCTCCTGCATCAGAGCCTGTTTTGCTAATGCATCCACATCTTCATTTCCCTTTATCCCTCTGTGTGCTGGGATCCACATAAATGATACCTGCAAGTTCATATTTTTAATTCTGTACAATGTTTCATAGATCTCATTTACTATATCTTGTCTACTGCTAGATGTAAATGACTGCAGTGACATTAATGCAGAACATGAGTCTGTACATAAAATAACTTTTTTAATTTGTAATTCTTCTACCTTCTGTAAAGCTGTTACAATTGCCAACATCTCGACTGTATACACTGATAGATGATCTGAAGTCCTTCTCTTACCAGAAACATGCAATGTAGGAATACTAAAACCAAAACCTGCTTTCCCTGTATTAGGATCCTTGGATCCATCTGTATATATTTGAACATATGTTTGATATAGTGTTTGTATTCTATCTTCCACCAGAACTGCAATATTTCCAAATCCTTTTTGACCCTGTATTTTTCCCAGGAAATATAAATCTACTGACACCAGGGTGGGAATTATGTAATTTTAGGGGCAAGGCCATTTGGCCTCCACCTTTTCTTTTTTTTTAGGGGCACCAAGGCCATATGACAGGGCACAAAGGCCATTGAGTACAATTCGATGGTTTTCCCATTCAGATTGATACCATAACATCCTAATTTGGAATAAGACATGGATTATGACTTTTTTAATAAAAAATAAAAAAATTGAGAGAGAGAGAGAGAGAGAGCGAGAGAGAGAGAGCGCCATTACATCCAGAAGGTATACACCCTCACACAACAATAGAAACAACATAAATGCCAATAAAAGCATTCAGAAACAACACAAATGCCAATAAAAGCATTCAAAATATTCATTCAGTCCTCTATATCATGTGAGTGTGAGAGAGAGAACCATTTCATCCAGAAGGTACACCCTCACAATCATTATCGCTCAGTGCTCAACGCAGTTTGCTTCGCGCTCCACTCAAATCGCCCCCCCCCCCCCCCCCGCTCGCTCCAAAAAAGGAAAAAAATCTACATGTATATCACTTGTAGCGGTCCCCAAGCTTTTTTGCGCCACAGATCGGTTTAATATCAGACAATATTTTCACGGACCGGCCTTCAAGGTGTGGCGGCTAAATACAACAAAATAAAAAAAAATGTTTTAGCCTATAATAATAAGCGTGAATCCAATGTGTGGGCCTATAGCAACTTTATTAGCAGCGTCCTCTAACATCGCGCCTAAAAACAACTGAGAAAGTCTGAACACAAACAAAATGCCCCCAAAAGAAAAGAATCTCTATGTTTTCGGTGCTGATGATATGTAAGGGGGGAGCTGCTGCCAATAAATCACCTAAAAGCTGTCACAAGGAACCTGCAAAATTAATGATTATGAATATGTAAAATATAGCAGGAGACATTTTAACTGTTTACTAATAAACCAGTTTTTTTTTTATGTCTGTGTCGGCTGGAAAGATGCTGACTCGCGATCTTCGCAGTAGTGAACGCGCCAGAGAGAAATGCACATTTCATACGGATTACAAGAGAGAAGTCTGTTTTCTTTCGTATTGAATTGTTCTGTTTAAAAGTAGACATATCAAGACTATATATATGTCTCAGGTCTGTGAGGCAAGTAGGCTATACGCTGAGTTTCGGTTCATTTATGAGACAAGCTCCAGTTTCGCCGGCGCCTTCGTGTCGTGATTATCTATTTTCTAATATATTCACTTCTAATTTATTAAATACAGACAATTGGTTGATGAAACATTGATTAAAATTAAGATACAATTAATACAAAACGAAATTAAATTTAAAGACAGGCTTTGTGCTTTCTGCTTGAGGTCTCTGTGAAAGTTTTATAAAGCAGTTTTTTAGTGCCGCAGAGCGCTCACGTCCGTAACGGAGAACTGTCCAGTCTGTAACAATTGTTTTTTTTTTTTTGTGAAATAAATTTCTAAATAAATGCGACTTATAGTCCAGTGCGACTTAGGCTAGGCCTATATGTGTTTTTTCTTCTTCATGGTGCATTTTTTGACTGTTGTTTTTATACTCCGGAGCGACTTATTAATAGTAGGCTACATAATGGTTTGGAGTTTTTGAACTCCATTATTGAGCTGAGTTTTGACTGAAAATAGTCTACTGTTGATGACTGTGCAAGACAGATGGATTCAGGGTCAGGCTTGACTGAGCATGCTTCAGACTCGTGGTGTGAGCAGAGCGAAACTGGAGCGGGAAATAGGGCGACGCTCCGTCCTTTTGAAATTGCCGCTCTGCGCTCTGTCCAAGATCCGCCCCCTCGCGCTCCCCGCTCGCTCCCGCTCCACTCCGCTCACATGCTCTGCTTTATACATGGAACTTGGACAGGGCCAGGGCACACAGGCCACTGTGGCCGTACGATGATTTTTTTTTCACGGGGCATGAAGGCCAAAGTGTAGGGCAACGGCGGCCATGGCCGCGTGGCCGCGGTATAATTCCCACCCTGACTGACACTGAAGGAAACAACCAAGGTGGTGTCACTGATAATGGCACTGTCGGGATATATCCACCTTGATTTAATGTCATGTCTCCAGCTATTTCCTCACATCTCCATGCAAAGCATCCCCGTTAAGCTCTTTCACTCTCCCAACATGGGAGAAGTATCTTAGTTGTAGGATGTCGATCCCCAGAATGCCCTTGTAAATGTATCCAGTAGTGCATCATTAACTGCTTACGTCTAATGTGCAGCGGCATTTCCCCCATCTCAATCTGAAGAGCAGCCACAGGAGTTGTTTTCACAGCCCCACAGCATAGTCTTAGAGCTTGAGCTTGCACCACATCCAACTTCTTTAATAACGTTTTTGCTGCCGATCCATACGCAATGCACCCGTAATCTAATACCAATCTTATCAATGCTATATACACATTTTTACTAGCAGCCCTACTTGCCCCCCATTCTGACCCTATTAAGCATCTCATCACATTTAGTATCTTTTTACACTTGGTATTTATCCTTCCGATATGCTCATTCCATGTTAACTTATCATCAAACCACATACCCAAAAACCTAAAAACTTTTACTTGCTCTATATCTTGCCCATACATCTTTACCTGCACCTCAACCCCTCTCTTTCTAGTAAAAACTACTGTCTTGGTTTTCCCAATTGCAAACTTGAATCCCCATGCAATTGACCATCTCTCCACCACATTAATTGCCTCTTGTATTTTACCTTTAATATGATTAATGTTCCTTCCCCTTTTCCATAAGGCTCCGTCATCAGCAAACAGTGACTGTCCGATATCCCCCTGTACTTGTGAAAAAACATCATTAATCATTATAGAAAAGAGTATAGGGCTAATAACACTGCCCTGAGGAGTACCATTCTCTACAATGTATCTTCTTGAAACAGCTGTCCCAATTCGTACTTGTATACTTCTCTCATCCAAGAATCCCTTAATCCAATTATATGTCTTACCTGCTATTCCTATCATTTTTAATTTTATCATTACTCCCTCCTTCCAAACCATATCGTAGGCTTTTTCTACATCAAAGAACACTGCCATTACAGATTCTTTATTAACTTGAGCTTTCCTTATCTCTGTTTCCAAACACATAACAGGATCCATCGTTCCTCTACCTTTCCTAAATCCCCTCTGATGAGGTGATAAAATTCCTCTACTTTCCATTTAAAAGGATAATCTATCTGTAATGATCCTTTCCATAATCTTTTCTACATGTGACGTAAGCGCTATTGGTCTGTAATTCATTGGGCTTGACAAATCTTTACATGGTTTCCTGATAGGAATAATTACTGCTTCTTTCCACCCAGCTGGCAATTTCCCTAACTCCCATACTTTATTATAAAACCCCAGCAACTTTGTAGATGCTAAAACACCTAAATGTTCTATCATTACATAACAGATATCATCTTTACCCGGAGATGTTAATCCAGATCTTTTTATTGCCCTTCTCATTTCTTCCATTGTAATTGGTGCATCCATTGTACTGTTATTATCCTCTCTTCTTTCAAGTAAATCTCCATATGCTAATCTTGTCATTGTCCTTCCTCTCTTACCCTCCTCCGTTAAGTTATCAGAACTATGAATAAGAGTAAGTGCCTTCGCTATCATCTCTGCCTTCTCCTGGTCAGACACTGCTGCTTCCTCCCCCATCTTCAATATTGGATACTTCCATTCCCTTCTAATTCCTCGCATACTCTTAATCATGTTCCACACATCTCCAACAGGTGTTGCTCTACCAATTTTGTTACAGAAAGTCTGCCAGCTTTGCTTTTTTGCTTTTCGTATAATTTTCCTAACCTTTGCTTTTGTTTCTTTATATTTAATCAAATTATGAAAATTATGGGTTCTTCTTAATAATCTGAGTGCCTTATTCCTTTCTTTCACTATTTCCCCACACTCCTCTGTCCACCAGGGAACTGCCTTTCTTTTAATTTTCCCTTTGCTTTTAGAGATCGATTTTTTTGCAACTTGTAGTATTGTTGTTCTAATATTTTTATCAATCTCCTCTATTTCCTCATTTAGATCTATTTTATCCATTTCTATCTCACACGTATATTTAAATCTTTCCCATTTTGCACTACTAAATATCCACTTCCCCACTAATTCCCTTTGATTCTTATTTATTTCCAATAAAACACTACACCATACTGGAAAATGATCACTACCTACCGATGATTCTTCAGATAGATCCCACTCACATATTCCCGCTAAATTCCTGGAGACTAAAGTTAAATCTAATGCTGAGGTGTTCCCTGTATGCACATCCATTCTAGTCCCTCTCCCATCATTTAAACATACCATGTTTCTCTCTTCTAGCAATTCTTCTATAACCTCAACATTTGCATCTGTTCTTACTCCTCCCCATAACGTACTATGTGCGTTAAAGTCACCACATACCACCACCTTGCTACCATCCAACCCTACTATTTGTGTTATCTGCCCCAACTCTAATTTCCTACAAGGATTATAATAATTTATAATTACACACTCTCCCTCATTTGTCCATATCGCTACACTAACATATTCTTGTTCTTTCCCCCCTATACTCACTTCTCTGAATGAAATATCCTTTCCTATAAATGTAGCACATCCTCCCCCTACTCCATCCCCCCTATCACACCTTACAGAGGCATATCCATCTAACCTAAATTCTAAATTTGGTCTCAACCAAGTTTCCTGTACACAAATAATGTCTGGTTTATTGGGAAGATCATCAATGTACTTTTTGAACTCCTGTCCATTGGCCATCAAGCTCCTAGCATTCCATTGTAGCCCCCAAAGGTCTCCAAACAATTGCCCGTTTAAAAAAAAAAGGAATATGGCGTCACACCATATGATATCCATTTTTGAGACAAAATGTTTTAGTTAAGGGTGGCTTCAAAATATTATGCCTGAACTTTTAGTCAAGCAGACTCACAAGTAGACATCTGGGTTATCAATATATGATTGAATAAACAGATTGAATACATTTATTTAAAATAAAAATTTGTGAAATGTGCTTGGGACAGTCACGCCAAATGAGCTTTTTCTGGTTTGGCTGAAAATTGTAAAAAAATAAAATAAAATGGAAGATTAAACCCATGAATGCTTTGTATGTTCATATAAAAAAGCATTTTCTGAACAATATCACCACAGTATTTGACATATGTTTCTATAATTTACTTAACTTTGACACACTGGACCAAAAAAAAAAAGGCCATGTCATGTCAAGCACCCATTGCTTAATGTCATGCTAAGTACATGAAACCTCATATGGTGTGACACAACATCATAGGCTAGGCCTAGACTCATCCAGGTGGAGCTGCACATTGGTGGTGGTTGAGGAGATTCCCCCTTCTATGTAAAGTGCTTGGAGTGCCGAGAAAAGATTGGCATGGTTTTATTTCAGTTAGCCTAATAGCTAGTTTGATTTGCATTGAGAGATGATCTTATGGAAAGTACCCCATGCCAATCTCTAGGTATGGTGAAGGCTATGTGATGATGTGGGGCTATTTTAATTCCAAAGGCCAAGGGAACTTTATCAGGATGCATAGTATCCTAAAAAAAAAACTAAAAAAAAAACTTAAAAATAAAAATCTGCCTGCCTCTATGGGAATTTAACATAGGGGTGTCCAAACTTATGCACCCTGTATTTTAAGGAAGAACATTTATTTATTTACGATACATTATTCATTCACAAAGAAAATTGGTGTCCTTAAAGGTTGGATTTTTCCTAATTTTTTACATTAAGGCATTAAGTTCAATTTCCAAAAGATGATTTTTTATTCCTCTTTTTAGTCAACTTTAGCATGGGTGTCTAAACTTATGCATAGCACTGTATGCTAAAACACATTCACAAAAGAATGAAAGGCTTAACCCTCTAGGCACCACGGTCGAGTTTACTCGACAAGATGCGGCACTGAATAAAACGGCCGATTTTGTCAAATAGGGTGTCAAATTTCGTTCGACCTCCCCTCCACTAGATTGCATACATGTCATACTTCATCCCTGATTCAAAAAAAAGTCATGCTTCTATACAAAATCTTCGAGCTAGAGCGCATTGAATCAGTGCAAACAAAAGCGGAGCTAGTGTGCGAGTGAGCCATTTTATCAGAGCAATATAGTCAACGTCACCGAGTATTTGCATTAGATTATTATTATTATTATCTAATGGCATCAATAAACCCGCAATGAAGTGTTGGGTCTTCTATTCGCGGACCCTGATTCTGAAGGGGAATATCTGCCTTCAGAAGATGACGGTGATTCTGAAAGTGAAAGTATAGCCCTACACCAAGCACAAACGGTGAATCCTTTGACCAATGTAGATTGTCCTTTGCCCAATGTCCGTGGTGGGAACAATGTTTCCCGTGGTTGGAGTGTTCATCGCGAAGTTAGCAGGCGTGTTAGTGTTGTGGGGAATGAGGCGGGAGATTTTTACCGCACTAGCCAGCTTTGTCTTCCGACCGTGTCCCTCTCCGCAATCGCGGCGACAGTATTGTGGTGGAGACTTTGTCTAATGCCACTGGGTATGTTAGACAAAGTCGAAGTATTCATAGGACAGTTAGGAGGCAACGTGGAGGCAGTGTGGGGAGTCGCAATGACAATGACAGTAGTCTGAGCTGTGCACACTCGGCGCGCGCGCGAGGCAGATCTGGCTGCGCCCGTGCTGCTCGTAGCAGGAGCAGAGGCGGTGTGACACGGGGCAGAGGGGCTATTATGCATAGTCTATCGCAAGCTGATGGGAATGCTGGCTTTGTGTGTCAAATAAATTATATATATATATATATATGTGCCCCATACATGGAATCAGAGTGCCTACCGTATGTAGTAAATGGAAAATCTCTACAGCAAAAGGCCAACCGCTACATGCATTCGGTTTGTTTCTACCATTTATTAGTAATGATTTACACAGTTGTTTACTACTTACTATTTACCTGAGCATTCAGTATTGTGCAATATAGCATACAGAAGGTGAGGGACATTTGGGGGGGAAAGAAGTGCTGCATTTTATCATTTAAACGTGACTTTTTCATGAAAATTCTATAATCCAAGATGGCCGCCACCATATGACGTCATAATATGCAAAGTAGATGTGAAAATGTAATCCCTACATGAACTTTGGGTCATCCTTAATATTTCTTTCATTTGCAGAAAGTCTTTATCTTTTATCACTTTTAAGATATAGCCTTTTTAAATTAAGATGTCAAAATCGAACGTTTTAGAAAAATACCTCTGGCGCCTAAATGGTTAAACAATAATATTTAATATAGACTAAGCATGCTTACACACTATCACGATTAACAGTTGGAGTGCCCTTGATAGCTACCAGAGGGCACTCCACCCCGGACTATTGCCACACCATCTCAGACTACATTACCCATAACTCACTGCCCGGACTAATCAACCATGATTGTCATCAGCTGTTCCTCATAGCCTTGTTAACTCTGTATATATAAGCCTGGTTCACTCTTTCATTCACCGGGGTGTTTTTTTTTTTTTTTTTTTTTTAAAAGCTTTTTACACTGCATCTTTGAGCATTCCCCCTGGTTTCATTGTCTCTTGGATTTTTGTCTGTTTCTAGGATTCCCTTTTTTGCCTTTGACCCTTGTTTGTTTGTTTGGACTGCCTTCTGTGCTTGACCTTTTGCCTGTGTTTAGACTATGATTCTGGATTACTCAAAATAAAGCTGCATTTGGATCTCAACCTTTGTGTTTCGGAGCAGTTTGTAACACACACACACGCACACATTTTGTTTTAGATACAGATATTTGAAATATATGACAGGTAAAACATTTTTTTTACTGCAAGTGTCCTGAGTAAAACACCATTTTCAGGTTTCACATTACTCATAATGTAGCACAATTGTCAAAACTAATTTTTCAATAGATATGAAGGGAGGGATTTTGATAAAATATGACTGTAAATGTTATAATAGTGATTTTAGAAAGTCTAAAAATGAATTATAGAAACACATTAGTGAGTAGTAAGAAAAAAAGACTATTATAACCAGCAGAGGAAAACTGTTATATCTGTTTTATAAGTGTCAGTTTTTCTCCACTAAAGCAAGGCACATTTTCCATGTTAACTCCATGTTAAACATTCTTGCACACACACACATTTTGTTGTAGATATAGATATTTGAAATAAACTCTATAGAAAATTCTTATTTCAGGCCTCCCATTTATACATAATTTTCAAGTGTCATTGCAATCATAATGTGATATTGCAAAATATGATGCATAAAATGAAAATTTGAAGAGGTAAATTTTGACAAAGTTATTCGTAATGTTATTTTGTTATTATGTTATTGTAATGCAAATTTCAAACACACACACACATTAGTCCTCATTAATACACTTTCATATTTTAATGATTCTTCATGATCTTCATTTTAAATCATACGCTGAAGGTTCAGAATTATTGGAATCACATTCTGCAAAGCTCCTGTTCTCTTAAGGGAAACAGTAAGAAACCACTGAAAGTGCTGTGGATATTCTCGTTATCAAATATCCTCGTGCCAGACCTAAGTCTCACATAGACAACATCTCCAACCTCCAGGATCAACACAACTCCATTCGAGGAGTTTAACTCTCTCTGAGGCTGATGAGCATATGCCAAAACCAGACGCTCTCCATTCTTATAAATGGCTGCACCTGATGGAGTTGGGCCATGACCAAATACAGAGATTCTGAACATGTACGCTCCTTTCAGCGGGGCTGTGAAAACACCTAAATCAAATAACAAGAGATACAGAATCAGATGTTTCCTGTGTTTGTTTAATCACCAAACACACTGTGTAAAAGCTTGAAAGATGGCAGATCATTTCAGGCTACGTTTACACGACAACAATGTCCTAAAAACAGTTTTTTAAAAAAAGTTTTTTTCTTTGTGTTTTTCGCGTACCAACAACAATGTTGTAAAAGCGATCCCCGGTCACACAGATCCGTGGAAAAGCTTTAAAACGCTGTATTCTGCTGCCAGGCCAGTAGTTGGCGATGTCTCTTTGTAAAGAAACACAACGGATATAGTAATATAGACTATATGTAATTAGAATGTGCATGACATCACCATTTTCACAAATTCACGTTTTTGTAGTTTACACTGAGACGATAACGGTATCGTTTCCAAAAAATTGCACTTTAAAAGTGTTTATAAATAACTTTTTCAAAGTTTGCGTTTTCAGGTCCCCAAAATGCAGTTGTCGTGTTAATGAACGGCCAAAACGCTTACAAAGTTTTCAGTTTTTTGTTGAAACCGGTGTCGTGTAAACGGCCCCTAATTCTCTTATACACATTGAGACTGCAGAGAGGTCTGAATGGAGCAGAAGAGTTTTCATTACTATAAACTGAGTTTTATGACTCATTTCATTGATCATTACCTGTAACTGGGTTGTAGGCGTTCCCTATGTTTGTGAAGACTTTCCTGTAGGTTAGTGTGATTTCAGAGGTAAAAGGACCAATATATCCACTGCCAGATTGCATCAGTGAAGCTGAAAAAGCTATTTCTCTGTCTGATATTGAAAAACATAACCAATATTGTGATATATTACTGTATTACACTGAGAATGTACACTGAATATCATGCAGGCACAGTTTCACCTCTATTTTCCTTTCTCAACTCCTCCACTTGACTCAGAGTAAGATTAGACATTTCTGTGAAGGAATATAGATTGTTTAATGACATTCACACATTATACACTTACACTAACATTTATACTATGCAATGTGCAAGAGTGAATGTTTTGGTGAGGTACCATCATTTTTCTTGTTCATCTCTTCCCTCAGTCTCGTCTCTAAAGCTCTGATGTTGGCGGTCAGTTCTCTGTTGATGGTTTTCTGCTCTGTAACGGTGGCGGTCAGTTCTCTGATGTTTGCTTTCTGCTCTGTAACGGTGGCGGTCAGTTCTCTCAGCGCTGCATGGATGTCAGTGAAGAACAGATGGTAGTTTTGTTGGCTTTCAGTTGAAGCTTCATTTCTCAAAGTGTCTGTTTGAGGTGGATTCTCTCTTCCGTCCTCAGATCTGAGCTGTTGACTGATCTCATTCTCATTGAGTCCTCCATCTACCTGATGCTGTACGACACACACAAAGGTTTCCAACAGCAGCAGTAAACATACTAAACCCTTCATTCTTCACTGATGTTTGTTTCCAGCTCTTGCTCTGTCATCCTCACAGCCTCTCATGTTCCTTATATAGTGTCCTGATTCACTGTCTTTTGTACATGATTTACATTTGCTCCAGAAAAATAAGTAGTTCAAGTTAATTGTTAATCAAATCAAAGGGATGTTCCGGGTTCAGTAGATGTTTATCTAGTCAGAACATTTTGTGGCACGATGTTGATCACAACAGAAATATATATACAATGTTCTGGCATGAAACTCTAGATGGTGCAGGCTAATAGGTCCTTTTACTCACCTGTTCATAATCACATTATCTATAGGAAGCAACTGATTGGTTCCTGCCGTATCAGTAGCCATTGAGCTCGCTGCTCAACCTTCAAATACTTGGGTAGCATTTGCCTTAGAGGTGCAGTGTGCTTCAGAAACCCTCCACCTTCCCCAGCTCCATCTGTATAGATCAGCTACGGGTAATTCATGTACGCTATATTGTACAGCAGCAGCATGCTTACATTCTCACAGCAGCGTGTTGTGTATGTATTGGCAGTATCAAGTCCTGTACTTGCTCTGCCGCAGCAATAAAAGCAGCAACAGCGTAGCAGATCAATTCTGCCAAGACCAATTACCATGCTAATCACTTTGATTCATCTCTCTCTCTTTACATTTTTTTTTAATAAAAAAAAATAAATAAAATAAATATATATATATATATATATATATATAGATCAGCAGTCAGCATCCTTATTAGTGACTTTATTTAAATTAAATACTTTAGCTATTGTCACGTGCCAGTGAGCCTTTGATTCATCTCTCTCTCTTTAATTTTTTTTTAATAAATATATATATATACAGATCAGCAGTCAGCATCCTTATAGCACACAAAGGGAAAATCACAGAAACCTCCGGTCGCATGAATAGATTGTCGGATCTCACAATTTAATAGTATTTATTGGACAGGCTTCATAAAACAGGCTGTGTGACTGTGAGGAATGATTACCTCAAGATTTACATCCGTATGCAAGTTTGAGTGACTTTATTTAAATTAAATACATTAGCTATTGTCACGTGCCAGTGATTATCCCGACCTCTGATATATTGCTAACCTCTGATATAGATGGTCACATGACTCTCTGGTATCCATGTGCATATCCTACTACAGTTACCAGGTTTACCAGCTTTATGTTATGACATAAAAAGAGGAAACATTGGATATCAATTTACACAGACAAAATTAGTAAGTGATGTTTACATATATAAGTGTCTATACTATTAAAGGTGCATTAAGCAACTTTTCATGTTAAAAATACCCGTTTTCTAACCCATACATGCTTAAACAATTGCCTGATAGGCTGAATGAGCCCTTCTCTGATCACTGAGATTGTCTCTATAATCCTGTAAAGTAAAATAAATAAGAGGGATTCGGGCCGGAATTTTAGACTGGGCGTGACGTCATGCGCGTTCACGGCACGCTCACCTGGCTATATCTGGCAGGTTTGTGTATTCGCCGCCATTCTCCGTAGAAGATGGATTCTAAGAGACCGGCTTGTAGTTCATTTCAAACACCAACGCAAACTCCACGTAAGATAAAAAAAAGAAAACTTTTGTCCGTGAGCGTGCACACTTCTGGTTGCAGTTTCGCTTGCCGCCAGAGGGGGCATAGTTCTGCAAAAACTCAGAGACTTGCGCAATGCACCTTTAAAATAATGTGTATTTTAATGTTTACTGCTTGGCCCATTTATTGTGCCTGACAATATTTTTTAAACTAAGGAACAAGACAGTTATTTCTGTGTTGATTGATATCATGCCACAAAAGTTGCTGATAGATTTCAACTTCAACCAAATTCATTGAAATGTTATTTTTCCTCCACATGCAACAACATCCTGTGTCAACAGATGTAAAACTGAATAAATGCACAAAACTCGTCAACTTAATTACATGTAAAAATTGGTTAAATGTAATTATTTACATATTTTCATGTAAAATGCCCTAGATGTTGGGAAAGTGACTTTGTGCTCTGATGATAACGTTGATGTTGGCTTGTTTTACAGTACCATAAAGTGAGATGTGTTTTTACCTTTGTTAATTATTACTTAGTCTTTGGTTGTAATGGTTTTTCATTATAGATTTGGTAGACGCTTTAATCCAAAGCATTTTATATTGAAATTCAATTTCAATTTATTTGTACATCACCCTTTTAAAATGCACATTGTTGCACAGCTTTACACAACACAGAGAAGAAAATATAAAGAAGAGAATTTTCTTTTCTTTTTTTTTAAACACAAGCAGCCAAAGGGAAAGGTGGCAAGGAAAATCCTCAAGATATTTTATTTTACATATCCTAGTGAAAAAGATGAATTAATGATATTAAGAGAAGAGGATCTGTGACCTCTGGAAGCATCTCTTTCAATAGCTTAGTTGGTATAGAGTCTAACATACATGTTGTCAATTTAGATGATTTAACAAGCTAAGACATTTCTTTCTCTCATTGCAATGAATGAATGGAATTTTTTCTTCAGGGAGACTACAATTGCACTGCCTGATGCGATACTGTAGTAGACGGTTGCATAGTTCTAATTCTATCTAGATGAAAGAGGCTCTATATGTTGGGATTTATGTGAGACCTTAGTGACATGAGACAGCTAGCAGACGGTCGGTTTAGCCAGTCTGTCTGCTTCCTGACCTGAGGAGATATCAGTTATGAAAAGACGAATAACAACAACTTAAATGGAGTGAGATTAATTATATTGGAGTCAGATAAATAACCGAATTATGCACGTCATCCGTCAACTGCTTTTTGTTCTGATTATTGGTTCAAAGTAGCAGCACGAGCTTTTAGCCTTACACCGAGTTAATAATAATATGTGTGGTTTTCCTTCACATGCAAAAATATCCTAAGTTATGGGAAGGTGGGAGAATCGGCACTTTTGATAATGTGTAGATTGACCTCTTCTCCACGGAAATGTCTGAATTTGTTGTGTGGTAAGTTTGTTTTTTATTTGTTTTGCTTTATCATAGGTGCCGTCAGGGTGTGTAAACCACCATAAAGTATATAGTGGTAAATCAATAATGAAAGTGCATTTTTTGACTCGTGCAGAAAAAACACAGACTTTTTTTTGACAGGCCTGCAGTAAAAGCTTCAGATCAGACCTAAACACACACATACCGATTCACATCACAGAATGACTGAGCAAATAAATAGTTCTTTATTTCTGGATCTGGATTTATTCAGATTGGGAACCACAGAACTAGAAAAAAATATATATATTTTGCCTGCAATTATGGTCACGTTAAAGCTACACTGTGTAATTTTTTTAGTTGATTCTTAGCAAAAAAAACACTTAGTTCTTTCAAAAATATATGTGCTCATTAATGTATATTTACTTCTTTCAAGTAATAAAGTATTCTCGTAAGTACATAATCTGCCATTGAAAGTACATACGGGTGAGGGGTTCGAATGCCGGTCGCCATGTTGCCCCTCTATCTTGAAACTACATTAGCCAAAGAGGGACATACCTGTAAATTCAAGCTTCGCCTTTCACGCTTTACACTCAGTGACAGAGACGAATGCGAGGGGGAGATTACTTGCGACTGCCGGCAGATTTGAAGGATTGCTGATGGAGGATCATGCCTATTCTCGAGGACATGTAGCAGAGTCGCCAAGGAAGTGAAAGAGAATTAAAACGTCAACGCAACAGGCAAATCAGTCAAGTCAATACTGGAGTAACTTTTCCCAGATAGAAAGAGCTCATGAGGAGCAAAGATTTTAAAACGGATGCCGAAGTTGCCTGCTTTCTTCTCGACAGGTAATTCAGCCTATTTGTGTAAATTCGAAGTTTTATAGTTGCTTGTCTAACCATAGCATGGTTGTGCATAACTCCAGAACGACCTTTAGTATAACTTGCGTCACTTTTCCCTTACGTCAATGGTGAAAAAGTATTGTTTACCTTGTAACATAAATCTGTGCTGCAACGAATCACAGGTGATAGTTTTAAAGGCGCAATTGGACGAGGTCGAACTGGAAGCCATGTTAATCTTGGAATAATACTGCCACCGTAGGAGTTAAAACGCCCTCGAAATCGAAAGGAACAGAAACTAATATTTACTGGGTAGTCATAAACAATTTCACTGCTAGATGGGGGAAAATATCACACAGTGTAGCTTTAACTAAATGATACTTATACTTCTTACAGATGGAAAAAAGACATTTGTGTAATAATTTTAAACAGACTTTGGACTGAACAACACTGAACTGAAGCATCATGGGGTATTTAATCTCCACTGAAATTAAGATAAACAGTGTTTTGAAGGATTATATGAACACGCATGAACTGATAATGTACTGAGAATAAAATTTCCAGTGATACATGTCCAATTAAAGCAGAAGTTATTCTTTATTGAGGACTTCGCTGTGCGTTGCTGTAGTCACCCAACTAGTTTAGTCTAAGGAACGTTGCCTTGCAATTTATATACATTTAGGGGGATGGATTTACATTGAGGTTGAACAAAGCATGTAAATGAAGTATACAGGTTTAGGAACCCACCCTAGACTCCAGAGTGTTACCAATCCTAATCCAATCACCATAACTATTCAAATGCATAGAGGCTAATCCAATCAGTCCAACTATTCAACGACTGGGGCTGGGGCTCAGGCTCCAAGAGCCATTAAAGACAAAAGGTGAGAGTCTTAACTCATTTAACTTACAATAGAAAAAAACACGTCTGGCAGGTATCTCTTGCTGGATACTCAAACATCATCATTTATACCTCAAATGCTAAAATCAGTCTACTAAACTTTCTCAGTTTATATACTATTGTAGTGGAACCTAAATTAAACATTTAATAAATTTGTAATACAACAGGTGACACATGATGGTGTAGGTGTGTAGCGTTCGGGGCGGTATTGTCCAGGTTGGTTTGCTGGTTCATTGGGCCGAGGTGTGTGCAGGAAGGCTGGTGTAGTGGGGTGTGGTGTTGTGTGCATGAATGATGGTGTGTGCCCTTGGAATTGTCCACTGCTGCTGTGTGGGGGTGTAAATTGGCGTTGGAACAACAATTCCCTTATGAAGGAAAAACTCTCCTGAATGGTACTGGTTATGTTCACAATGTTTGTATTGATCTGCAGCATGTTGTCGTTGCGTCTAGCGGAGTCCTCCATCAACTCCAACATCCTCCTCTTTATTTTTAGGTCCTCCTCTGCCGGATCAGCCTGAACCTTTCTCTTCAGCCTGTCTCCTCTGTGGCTGTTCAACTTTGCCTTGAATATAACAGAGCAAAATCGCATAATTATTACCCAAATTAAGACCAAAGCTATATTATGAATAATGCACTAAATCAACACACCTACACAAAGAACATGCATTTGTCCTAACTATGCCCACATCAAACTGTACTGTACCATATGTCTCTCGCTAAGCTTGAGATCATAAGCCTGGAGCAAACGTTACCTGGAGAAAATCCTGGCACTGCTTTACAACCGCAGATGGAAGACAGTCGAGGGATTCAGTGGAGTTTGGAGAATCGGAAGACAGCTCCACTGTCGATGTAGACGTCTCTTCCAGGTCACCCGTCTTGATGCCGGTGTCGATGGAGAGTGTAGCAGGCGACCCACCCCAGATCTCCTCGCAAAGCTCATAAATTATGAGCACTACCCATCCTTGGCCACTTCGACGCCCTGTGTCCACCGCATGCCTGCATTTGCTGCGTACATTTTTTAACTTTACGGTGACTTGGGATTTTGAGACCATGCTAGCATCCCTCGGATACTGCGCATGAAATGCGTCCATTATGTCAGAATATTTGGAGTGACACGACTCCCAGTCAACGTTTTCTTGGAGTTTAGTGGACTTGTAGTCTAGTGTAACTCTGAGTAGAAGTTCAACTTCGTCGTCAGTCCATACGAACGACTCCACTCTTGCTCTTGATGTTGTTGCATTCGCCATCTTCTTCTTCTTCTTCTATCTTCTGTCGAGTTGTTCGTATACAGCGCACAAGGTTATGCGCATGCTCCAAGTCTTCTCCGTGTTTAGTGTATTTCTGTGGCAGAATTACAGCGCCACATACTGGTCTTGCATGTATACTACATCGTTTTGAGTCGGTTTCAGTGGTTTTGTGTGTACGCAGATATTTCTTGAGACAACAGCGTGTTTATGGATTTTCTTTTGAAGGGGAAAAAAAACATTGGATAGAGAAAAGCTCTGGCTTCGTGTGGATGTGGCCTGAGTCTGTATCCTTCTTCCGCCACTGCCTGTCAGCTCCTCTAGCCACCTTCAGGGAGGTGGGGTTGCCGTGGGTCTGCCAGCCTGCAGCTCTATCATGGTCATTGGATCCCCGGTCTCCGCGACCAGGACTCCACCTCGGCCCGCCTGTCCATTAGCTCTACCTTGGCTCCTAACTCCCTCATCTCCACCGTGGCCCATCAGTCCACCAGCTCCGCAGGCTCCCTCGTCCCCCCGGCTCTGCCTTTGTCGTTCATCGGCCTGCCCTCGCCTCGGGACTACACTCCATCTGTAGGCTTCGTCTCTGCCATGGCCGCCTGCTTCACCCTGGCCGCCTGCACCATCTGCTCCGCCCTGATCCTTCCTGCCTTCCCTTCACCTATTCTTCATCCTCCCTCCCTCCTGTGTCTTGTTTCCCTGATCTGTTTCCCCATGTATTTAAGCCCTGTGTGTTACCTTGTTCATTGTCCGATCTATGTCGTATTATGTGTGTTATGCCTGTCTTCTATGTACCAGTTTGATTTATATTGTGAGTAAAAGTTTGCATTGGAACTTTTGACTCTTCTTCGTCTTCTTCTGCCTGCACCACACCGTGACAGCAGGACTGTGATATGAAGAGTGTGCAAAGTAACATATTTTAGCAACAGTGTGAAAGTGAATTGCACATAACAGGCACAATACCGGTATGAACATGAATGTCTATGGGTTCAATATCTGTCACATGACTAAACATACATCATCATTTTTTAAATACCTCCGTTTTGACACTCCAAAGCACTACAACACAAAAATGGCATTTTCAAATGTATCCACTTTGGAGAGCTTCATTTTCATTAATAAAAACACTGTCTCAGTGTGGATGGAAGGCCAAAACGGAGAGAAAAAGATGCTTTTTCAAATTAAATCGTATTAGTGTGGACAAGCCCTGAGAAACTCAGAGCTGACTACACCTATGATTGGAAGTGTGATTATTGTACTTTTTGCTTTATTGATGAAATGTAATTGCCTTTACATTTTTGTTTATTATTAAAAGTAAATTATTATAAAAAATAAATTTAATTGATTACAAAATGTCTACCTAAGTTTTGATTTATAGTGTTTTTTAAGGCTTTGAATAAGAACATACCACAGAGAAGTCTTCTGTCCAAATTGTAAGTACAAGGCTTGTAATTTAGGTCAGACTCGACTAACCTGAGAATAATAATAAGGTTAAAGGTGTTAAGATCAAAGTACACACCACGAAACAACAGCTCATATTATGGTACCATAAAACAAGTTATTGTACACTTTATCATAAGGGCATAAATCCCAAAATTAAGGGCATTCTTGTACATAAAAAGTTGTAAATCAGGTTAATAATTACATTTTTATACATGTTATTAAATGTATTAACTTGACAAGTTTTGTGTTGAATAATAGTGATTTTTACACATATAGCCTTTTATCTTCAGTATATTTTGGTATCTAATTATACAGTAACAGCAAGGAAAGAATGAAATTGATCCTAAAATTGATACTATTTTTTTGTATTTATTAATCTAAGAATGTATTCAGTTTTACATCTGTTAATACATGATTTTGTTGCATTTTGTTGCACCCGGTGGCAAACAAAATTCTATCACTGAATAAGAGACAAACATTTCCAGTTATCTTTGATGAGGTTTATTTTCTTGCAAGAAAAGGCGATCTGATATATTTTAACGATCTGAAATGCAAGTATCAAAAGCGAAACGCAAGTAACTTTGTGGCGGATTTTGGGCGCTGTTGCTAATATACCGGTGGGATAAATGACTCTTGCGCCCAACGCAAATCTAAAACAGCCGAACAGCCACAGCCGAGGAGACCAACGTTCTCGTCAGGGCCGTAAAAGACAGAGAAGTGACATTGTATGGGGATGGGAGAAACCCACCCAAATTAGCTTCGGTTAAACAGGCGTATAATAATTTGGGTAAATGTGTAAGCTAGATTTATGCCTATTTTTCCACATCTTGTAATGGTTCACGATTAATACCGTTCCCAATTATTCTAAAACCATCCTCACAGTTTATAGAAATAATCTCGCGGTAACTAAAGGGCCTATTCTTTAGTCGTGACCTTAAGGAGTTAGATGATCAGTCTATACATGTTAATATTCTACTATAAATAATAGATATATCACAAGTATTATAAGTCTATCTTTTGAGGTACTCCTTGAACCGTTTTTGCAATATAACATCACTCTGTTACACGCTGCCTCTTTGGCTAGGCTATATGATCAAATCAACACACATGGTAATAATTCTTTTAACAAAAAGAATGCTCACCCCACGTGCACGTCCCCTGCACAAAGGATTTCCTGTTCCAGGCAGAAGAAGACGGTACTCAAAAATCCCAAGGTCCAGTCAAATGATTATAAAAATGTTTAACAAACTTTATTAAAATAATCAAATGAAAAAGATACTTGTTACAGATTTTAAATGAGTACTAACTAACAGATGTAAAAAATAGCTAAAGATAGCATGCTTCTTGCGCCTAGTAAAAGCTGGCGTACTAGGTTGTTGGTTGCAAGGAAGAGCAATAAATCTTCCTTTGTTTGCGTCTTATATAGTCTTGAGTTCCTTTGAACTCAGGTTCTGCCTTTAAAAATAGTTTTCTAATCACCATGCAGCATAGCTCTAAAAAGCAAATCTAATGGCAAAACATTCAGCAGTCACTGATACTGATCTTCCGCACAAGCTCGAGCATTTCAGCTTCCGTCATCTCATGCAGGGCTGGTTTCCTGTTCAGCTGCGCTGCCCCAGCAACGACGTTTGCAAAGGAAATGTCATCATCACACACTCTGTGTACAGCATTCTTCACAATCTTCATGGACACCTCAATGATTTCCCTAATGTGGAAAATTTTTCCTTGTGATTATGTATAATTTGCAAAAATGAGAACTGCTGCCTGCGTCTGTGTAGAGTAGAGAAGCAAAGTGTATGCGCGTTGTGCACATGCTACATTATGGCCAAGCATGTGCCCTTAAATGCCTCATCCAAACTCAGGATGTTGGCCAACCATTTTGTAGCCATTGCAGCAAGCCTGCGGTTGTTAGGTGAGATCTCATTAATGTTCTTTCAAACTTTGTAGTTTTTTAGAGTGCATCACTAATTGATGTCCTCATGTTTCAGAAAAACTGTATGTTTATGGTGGAATCAGGGCTGTTTCAAAGAGTTGATTCAATAACTAAATTGGTTCATTGATTTCATTCCTAGATGCAGAGAGTGTCTACCAGATCAGTGGTTCTGTGAAACCTGCGATACCAAAAATCACAGGAGATGGCCAATCCACGATAGGGAGTCATCAGTCCTTGAGGGCTTTTATAAAGCTATTCCCCCATCCACATATTTTGTAAGAGACTGGAGGGAGGATACAGCTCACACAACGAAGGTCAGTAAAAGCAAAACTCTTTTGTACTCTTGTCTAATAAATCTAGTAGGCTAATTTCAGGGGTGAAAAATCCTGAGCCTGAACTTTTTTCCCTGGGAGGTAAGCGGGCCCCTAAGCCAAGATATATGTCCTGATTAACATAATTGTCAAGCGGGATCCAGGGGTGTGCTCCCCTAGGAGAACATTTTGATAAATAGTCCCTTAAATGATAGAGTCTTGTGACTTTTGTGGATATAAATGGACATCATTCAGACATGAGATGAACAAACCCAATACAAGCCTATATTACAGTAGCAGGTTTCAGTAAGTCAAATTTAAGACCATTTTAAGACATTTTAAGACCATAAAGATTGAAATTTTAAGACCTACGACGCATTGCCAAAAAAATATTCAAATCAAAGAATTCATTTTATTTCAATGAATTCAGTCATTGAGAAAGCATTTATTTAATTTACAGATAAAGCAATCACATTAGTAACCTTCCACAACCAACAACGCGTGTCAGAGAAAAGAACAGAATCAGATATAATTTTTTTTTTATAGAAAATTGTACTTTGCATATTATACTGTAAAACACACATAATTAGTTGATTTCAGTTGATCATAACTAGAGATGAAATGGCATGAACATTTCATTTCATGATTATAGTGACAAAAATTATGACGTTATCACAGAATCCTGTACAAAAAGTACTAATACTACACAATGAAATCAATTCACCTAGTTTTATGTCGAAAACCAGCAAATAACAAATAAAATAAGCATCAATATGCAATTTTTGTTTACATAAACATTAAAATAATACCATTAAAAATGATAGCAAGATTTTAAAAGTGTCTTGCAACGTTATACGAACATGTACAAGTTAAAAAAATTACTAACATTTACAATGCACTTTAACTTATCTTTTATTATTAATATTAAAATTAGGTCCGATTTTCCCGTGGCGTCTGCGCTCTCCACAACGACAAAAAAGTTTGAGTGACTAATGGATTTCCACCGCCGAAAAACATGGAATAAACGAGCGCGTCGCTTTAATTATGAGCGCGCTTATTACCGCTTACCGCGCGCCTACATTTGAATGAATTTGAGCGCGCAAAAGACGCGATATATGAAGGGCCTGTTGGCGAGCTACCTCAAATCAGGCCACGATAATTTTTTCATCAAGTTTGATCTACCTTTATCGACAGGTTTGGTGTCTTCCCCTGGCTTCATAAAGTTGCACTCCATGACTTTGGCTATGTTTCGCGCTGCCAGTGTGGGAAACACATTCGTAGTGTATGGGAAACACACAACAAATTCGCACGTGGAGTGACTGCTGAATCAATCTGATTGGCCAAAACCCAAGACCAGCCCCTGCCTACCCTATTACCGATTGGCTGAAGTAGGCTTACTGGTGTGGTTTAGTGAAAGCAAAGCGCCTCTCACGCGAACGTGAACCTGATTTTTTTTTTTTTTTCGCAGACACGTCTGTACGCCGGAAATCTGGCGTGGCGCCGGAGCGCTATCAGGCCTGTAATTTTGTGTTTATCTTCCCTTTGCTAGCTTGTATTTTGCCAATGGTGAGAGTAACTCCAAAATGTCCCTGTGAAGTCCCTAGCATAACTGTGTCACCTGGCAAAGCGGCCATTTTAATTTCCATCAATGGTAATATTTCTATTACCATTAATCTTTTTTCAATACTCAGCTTTTTCCCCCCTTTTTTTGGCTTTGCTTTGCAATCAAAATAACAGTACTCAAAAATGACTGAACACATCTTGTCATTATGATAATCCAACAATAGTATACTTATTTGAACTATGCTGGTGTGATTCTACTCAAGATGTATCCCAAGTGTCTTAAAGTGTGCCAGCTGATTGTTTCTAAAAGGTCAAGTATCCATGGTTTTGTTTTCTTATAACCCAAGGGCGTTATGACATGCACCAGCCACTGTTTGCATGCCAAACATGCCAGCAGCAGTGGGCTCCAGAGTTCATGGACCTCGTAAACAGTGGTTACTGGCCAGTGTCCACCAGCTCTTCTACGTTGTATTCCCTCAAACTTTTCAGCACTGTAAGAGAACTGAAAGTCATCACGCCGGCGCTATCCAGACAGGCCTTTGCAAAGCTGCTGGAGCATCGTACAAAGTGTGGTGGGCGGGTAAGTGTTCACCATATTATAGAATTGTTTAACATATGCAGACATCTCCGAAGTAACAATTAATATAATGCATCTTTCAGTCAGGACCAGTGTGCGGGGGGACACTCTGCAGCGCAGCTTCCTGGAGTTTTCCTATTGTGTTTTTGAGGAAGATAACTTGTCCTGCGGTGCACCTTTCACCTGCCCCGCTTGCACCCCAGACATGCTGGCAATCTCTGTGGATGGCAACAGGAAGCTGTACCGGTTTCTCCGAAACACAGGGTTCCTACACAATTTTCATTTCAAAATTCCATACTTTTCCAGACTGAAATTTTCAGACTTCCCTACAGATTCTGACCATATTTAACTTGTTCTGATAAATTGTTTTAAAATTCAACTGCTAATGTTACATTCTAAAGATTTAGTATTGGCGTTTTTGCCTTTTATTAGGATAGGAAATTAGCTAGACAGGAAGTAAGGTGGGAGAGAGAGGGGGGCGGGATCGGGAAAAGTCCATGAGCCAGGTCTCGAACTCGGGTCTCCCGAAGCACAACAGCGCTACATGGCGACGCACTTTCCCACAATGCTATCGGCGCCGACAAGTATGTTACACTCTGAGTCAAAACCTCTATGTAGGCTATCATGTTAAATTTGTAAATTTAAAAATTGTAGCTACTGTTGCTCGTACAAGTCAATTTAACACCAAACCCAGTCAAGTTCAAAGCACAGCATTTTATTAAAACTGCAATGCTAAAACAGTGCAATGTTATTCATATTTGTATTTTGTACATTTAAATAACTGTAAACCCCTACAGAAACAGAAGGGATGTTCATGTACAATTAACCAGAAAATTAGAAAATAGAGCTAAAGTCAATTGACAATGCTTAATTGGCTGTTAGGTAGGCTACAGCAATGTCATACTTACCCTCATGTCATTCTAAACTAATAAGACTTTTGTTAATCTTGGAAATCTTGGACACATGAAGATATTTAAAGGATATAAAAAATATATTAAATTGTGTTAATATAATAAAGTCTTATGGTTTTGAAAGACCACAATCTAATCTTAATGATTGCGTGCTCCCTCAATATTTTGCTTATTTGATTGTGTGACGCGGATGCGCGTGCTCATTCAACGGCCCAGATTGGATACTCTAGTAAATATCGAAGTTTTGCGAAATGGAAATACACAACTTTAATTTATAACACTGATACACTAGAAAATATAAAATATAACAGTAGCGTTAAAGAGAAACAACACACGCCACGTCACGCGAAAATGCAATTGCACTCTGTGAACGCACCTGATAAGAGTGATAAATTGCCCAGACCGATGTTACTACTGCTGCAGCTCCAAATACTCCATATTCCCACTAGAATGGCCTTTATCTTCTCACCAACACTATATTCACATAATTATCTTGGTGTGGTAACGTTACTGAATTGATAAGGTGACGTTAGCTTTAGATTGTCAGCTTTCTAGACTTCCTGCTAACGTTAAGTAGTAAGTTAATTAAAGGATAACGTTAGACTGACTAGTTCAAATGCTCACCTTTGATCAATCGGTACATTATGGGCTTCGTGACTTGATGTGGTCGGTCTTGGTCCCACCTTGGTCTAGGCCATAAACGTTGTGAGACTTTGTGTGGTGGATGCTGTGATGAGACGACGATGCTTTTGGCCTAGCATATGGCTTACAATTGCCGCCTCCCCCTTGTTGGAGATGTCAAATTATTTGACTTCTTTTCAAATTGCTTTCTTTGTAAATTTTAAGTCTTTGGCTAACCAGGCTTTATATTTAGGATTGGCAAGCCAGCCCTCGGAAAACTTGCATTTTCCCATTTTGTTTGCAACCAATCACTGCAGACCTAGACTCCAGCAGATCAAGTGTAAAAACGATCTTTTGACAGCGCTGGCAGATTAACAATTATTTGTTAATTAAATTTTCTTTGCATTGGTGAAAAACTGCCCTCAACTTCAAAATACAAGGTGTATAGTACAGTATGTTTATAGTGTGTTTCATTTACATTACAGATACCTGGACAAGGCAGATGTGGGAGCTCCTCGTGGACAGCAGCGAAGGAGACTTCTAGGAGGACCGTCAAGTTGGACAAAGAGGGCATGGAGGTTGCAGTGTGTCGACATGGTTTCCTCCTTAAAGCACTTAATATGTTCAGAGGTGAGATTATAATAAATTGTTTGCTGTTAAATGTAACTTTGTATTGTTGTCATTTGTATGTCGCTTTGGACAAAAGCTAAATACCATAATCATATCGCGAAGCATCTCAATTATCAGGATTAGTTCAGCTTATACCACTGCTTGGTTGAGTTTCCCATTATGATGCACTCTTTAGAATGTACAATAATAGGATATTTGCATGTCTAATACAATTTGTATATCCCTAGGTGAAATCTTTGCCTACCCCATGTATCTGCACTATGAGTTGATGAGTTCAAAGCCAATATTTATCACCATGGATGTAATATGTAAATACTGGCCATATTTACACAAATCAGCAAACATCCTTCCTGATCTCCAGGGTCTAACATCAATCAGGCCTTTCCTAAGCATCATACACGCTACAGCACATTCCACTAAGAATAAGGTATGTTTAGTGTTTATTATGTTTAACTGTATCACTGAAAAATAAGTCCCTCCGCTGCGCGTCAGGGTGCGATTTGCCCTGTCGTTACTTATTATCCGATAATGACCGGCGGACATTACATTATCCCTTACATGTCTTCTTACTTCTAGATTACATGGAGTGGCAAAAACCAAGAAGGAGCAGGGTCAACTGCGGGGGAGGAAGTTGAATAGGTGAACAGCTACCTCTCCCACTGTGCCTTAACAACTAAATACACGTCGAAAGGAGGGGATTGTAGTATTTGTAGTATTTCTCTCCTAATGTCATTTTTTTATTGCTTATTGCATGGCATTGACTGAACATTCACTCTCAACAGCACGTGTGGATATGCTTACAATCCATGCTATGGCCTGGAACTACAAAAAAATCACAACACTACATCGGGCATTGTCTGCAAGATATTTGAAGGTGTGTGTAACCCACAGTGGAATGGAGCCTGTATGAGTGCATAAACTTGTGGATGCTAGAATTCACAATATTGTAACAAGAAAAGGGGTACTGGAAATGACGTTTGACTGTGTATAGTTAAGTTAAAGTTGAACAACTTGAACATTTAACTAAGAGTTCATGTTAACCCTCTGAGGTCGGCAAGCGCAGGCGCGTTTTGCTGGATTTTCTTCACATAGTAGCACAATAAACTTAAATTACTCCGTCATTTATGGTCATACAGAAAAATAAATATGAAAAAAGAATCTGTGATATTTCTCCTTTTGTATGTGTCCACTTACAATCAAAACAAAACATTGTGCTTTTGTAAAATAAAGAAAATAAACAGGGTGTGCTTTTTGCCTCTCCGTCTCTGTGAACTTTTTTTTCTTGAGCACGTCTATAAACTGAAACAAAACTCAGTGAATACTTGTCACACATTTATGAGCCATATATCTTTATAAACATTTAAGTGTGTACTTTTAAATAATCGGATTCAAACTGAAAACAAATATTCTCTAAGTAATTTGTATAAAACCAACAAGATGTCCAGTTTCTCAAACCCTTGCTCATTAGTTTTAATTTGACCACGCCCACACGCGCAAAAGAGATTAGGCTTGCTCGACTTCATGCAGCTCTGCGCAGACCGATCGGTGGCTGACTTGAAGCAGTGCATGCCGGTTAGAAATTTTGTCCGACTTGATACAGCGCCGACGGCACGTGACTGACGTATGCCATCAAAGTACCGCGAGAGTGATTCGAGAGTAGCCGGAGAACTCAGCCAGCACAGCTTCTCAAGAGCGGCTGCTGGAGCTCTGATGGCGACACAGCTGTTCCACGATTGGCCGGATTCACCGCATGACAACGATCACGTGTGTTTCGTGTTTATTCAAACACCTTTAGCTCACAAATCAGTTTTGTGTAACAGTAAACACTCTTTCATGTAGTTTCGATGGTATATTGTGTCATGTTTATCAAATTAAAACTGATTAAAAAAACGCCACTTCATTGAGAGTAGTTAAATGTTGAACTTTATTCTTGTTCAAACAGACGCTGTATGAAGCAGTACATAAAGTATTGAATGAAAATGTCTCTGAAACATCTGTGTATTATTTGGCAAATATTGCATTTATTTCACTTCAGCTGAGGTAAAGTATGCAAACACCACGTGAGCGGTCACTACGGGAACCAGAAAGTGTCCGACTTCACGTCTCCGTTTACAGCTCCTCCTCGCCTGTACGATGCTACTCTCGCCGATCAGTTACATCCAGCCGCAGCCGATGTCGAACACACCTAATGACATGCAAATCTCCTTGTTAAGGAACGCGAACGCGCTCAGTACCTCAAACACTTCATAAGTTTCTGCTTTTTGTCGAGTTTGGAAGACACGCCGTGAGCTTACATTGGATTTACCTACCGATCTAAAGTTGGTTTGACATTAGACAGATATTCATCTGCTAAAAACTTCAATAGATCCTGATTGGGTGAGTATAATGTATAAAATTTGGTTTACCTGCAAGGTATTAGGACGTAGAACTGAACACAGATGACAGTTTATTTGTTTTTAATCCTGCTCAATGTTTTCAACACAGAAATGCTCTGGAAGTGACTCGCATGTGCTTAGGCCCGGTAGGGACCGTCTACGAAGTACGTGTACGTGGAAGCGGAGGAAACTGTCAATGGTTCCTCATCAAAAATGTTTTATTTATTTATTTATTTTATTTTTTGTGAGAGTAACTTTGAAACGTACTAACACATAACGCTCACTGGCAGATTAAATAATAATGATACAATTATTATATTATTATTGTTATTATTGACTAGGCTATATGTTATTACTACGATCTTATAATAACTATAGCCTAAATAAAATAATCAAACTAAAGCATTTGTATTTTGCCTTATTTAAAATTTTCATTTATGTTTTATTTATTTAAAAAGTATTGCATTTATTGGCAATTCACTGATATCGGTTAATCTGCTTATCAGTGTTGGCTGTTTATTGATATCAGTGCATCCCTAAAAATACAGTAATAAAATCTAAATCACAAAAGACACTACCTCTAAAAGAATTATAAAATATATTCTCTTTAAGCAAAACAAATCATCCTCATCTTGACATGTTTTCCAATCATGTTCATCTAACGGCCCATGCCTTTTCCATTTGTTCATGATTTACTGGACAAGGATTAAGCATAAGGATTAAAAAAAATAAAAATCCTGAAATTATTTGATTAATTTTAATGTAGATAATATAGATGATGTAAAATAATAACTACATCAAATGTATAATGTTACCATATGAATTGTATGGTAAGCCTCTTATTCAAAGGGAAAAAACATTGTGATGGTGAATTAAAATAAGAAATATCATGATTGTAATGGTTGTCTTTTATTCTGTGCTTATTTTAATGCTTGTTTTTAGGCCCCCTGGTTGAGAACGACTGATCTAACGCACTGCTTTCCATTTTCATTATTTTATTTTCCTTATGATTTATTTAACACATTTAATTACTAAATACTGCAGTCACCTCATAAAGCTGTTAAACCATTAAAGGGATAGTTCACTTTGAAATTAAATTTTGGTATGTTTTAGCTTACCTCAAGGGCATCCAAGATGTAGTCTTTTTTTCCGCAGTAGTTTCAATTTTGATATTTTTAGGTCAAACCGTTCTTGTCTGTCAGTCATATAATGCAGGTCTATGGTCACTATCTCAAAGAGCATGCACAGAGAAGTCCAAATTAAACAATTCCCCATTGTAAGTACACATTTATGGCCTAAGACATGAAACAAGCGGTTTGTGTGAGAAAATGAACAGTATTTATATCGTTTTTAACTTCGGTCTGCGCAAGCGCCGGAAATGATCTCTCGTACGTCACTCATTGTTTACACAGAGATTTCGGAAGTGTTACTTTTCACTGTGAAGATCTAAACATATTTAGACGTACAGGAAATCGCAATGGAAAACGATTTCGATATATCAACATACATATCTCTCTCACGTAAAACCATTCTTACCAAATATATGGTGCCCATATAAAAAAGTAGTAGTTATAGAAATGAAAGTAACCCCCCCAAAAAATTGGTTTTACTAACTTACATCAAAAATACATTGTATTGCTCATTTCATGTAATGCCAGCTTTACAAATAGAAAGGACACATACAAAGACGTTGTTCACATACCTCCGTTGGATGCGAAAACACCATAGGCACAGCTGATGATGTCAGTACATGTGATCCACTCCTTGGTTTATAAAATATTTTATATTTTGCCTGCACCCCAGTTACCTCAAAAGGACGATTATATGCTTTCAAGGACACACCAAGTCTCCTGAAATGAATGAAATACCACGAACCTTGTCTGACAGCTGCACATATGGTTTGCCTTATGTTTACCAAACACGCATCAAACCTCTGGAATGCTTGATTTAATGCTGTTGTTCTGCTGTTCTATGTTGTTTGGACATGATCCTGAGGACCCCCATGAAAACGAGATGTTTCATCTCATGGGGTTGATCCTCTAATAAATGTTCATAAATAAATAAATAAATGCATCATCAAGGGACATGGCAACACCTTGCAGACCAGCATCATATTGATCAATTCCAAACAACCCAGTAAATGACACAGAAGAATAGTTTATTGCAAAACAACAACACATTTTTCACCTTACATATCAAGATTGCAGTTAAACTGTTTGAAGCACATTGCCTGCCGCTATTGTTGCCAAAACATTTAGCTGCCTGATGGAAAGAGCCTCTGATGTAAGATTTACTGACACAAATCAGAAACAGCTTTCATGGTCATATTAGTATTTTTTGTGGCAGGTATAGATGTAGAGGGAGAATCAGGTTGAATTTCAGAGAAGGAAGTCTTGTTTTGTTCAATTTTGTTTTTTTCCAGAGTTTTTTCCAGACTTTATGTCCCCGTTGTGATATACACAACGTTCAGTTACTTCTGCCCATTTTTTAAGAGGTGGCAGAGCCTCTTCAGGATCAGCAGCCATCCGGTCCGCCATCCTCTTCTTCGCTGCCAGGGAGCGTCGGGATTGCTTTGTGCGAGGCATCTGTACACACACAAAAAAAGATAGACAAAATAAATTATACATTACTGCATTACTGCACAAGCAATACAGTAAAAAAAGAATGTAAAAATATAATAAAACAATATATTAAATAAAAATAATAATTAGTGTTAGTTCACATAAAACAAAGATATTTTAAGGATGAAGATTTTGCATTTATAATAACTTTTATTTGTTATTTTGGAGATACAATGTTTATCCCTCTGAGGTCGACAATCACGCCGGCGTGATTTGCTCGTTTTTTTTTTTATCAGTTCAAACGAGAGTCCAAATACTCTGTTGACTTTGATGTTACAAACCAGTTTCATACATCAATCGATCCTGTTAAGTGTGTATTATTTTTGTGTATACTCACAATAAAAACAAAGTGTTGTGCTTTTTGCCAAATAAAGAAAAATAAACACGAAGCGAGTTCTGCCTTCTCTCTGTCCGTGTAGTCCATTCTGAAACGCGTCCGAAAATGAACCATAACTCAGCGAATACTCAGTCAAACAGGCATACAGACACACAGGCATGAAGCTTGAATTCTCTTCTTTTAAATGAAGTAATTTATATAAAAAACAAATATTCTCAGTTCATGTAATCTGTAAGAAAAGAGCGAGATGTCGGTCGTTCTCATCTCATCGAATTACTTTTAATGTGACCCCGCCCACGGAGAGCGCGCTCTATTCAAACGCAAATTCTGAGGCAATAGGCTTGTTGCATAAATAGAACGTTCGATATTTCCGGGTTGTCACGGTAGGCCGCACGACTTCCGGTTACTCCTGTCAGAGCGAGTCTGACAGCGAGCAGCTGCTTGTCAGAGCGAGAACGTTAATGTCAACTTTAGTCAACGAGGAAGATGGAATTTTACACACGATGCTTGCAGGACCTGCCAAGGATAACCGTAAACGATGTACATAGGATTATACAATCCTCAACATCAGCCCCAAAGAGCAAGCGGGAGAAGGGGTTTAAAATGTATATTTCCAGCTACATTGACAATTACGAAGGTAAGTTAATTTACTATGCTTTGTATTAGTCTAGCCTATGAGCTATCTTGCTAACCGGTAACGTTAAACATTGAATGAGCCTGACGAATATTATCTTGTTTTAAGTGTTTTGATCATAACATGACATTATTCTTAACTCAGTGTCAAACAAAGAGCCAGAGACAGGGAGAGTGAGTGTCCGCGCTACCTGCCATAGGTCACTGTGGAAGAATGAGAAACCTCACGACCTCAGAGTAGGATCAAAGATAGTTCAGTTGTTCCAGCCAGTTCTGCTCCAACCATGTCCTGGGGATTTTGTGTCGCTAGGATAGGTTCTGTTATCAGTAACATCGGCAGAAAGTAGCACTCAAATATCTAACCTAGCCCCCATGAAAACTCCAGGAACTGGTTGTGACGGCTGTTATGTATTATAAGTTAAGTTTAAGTTAAGTTTGTATGTTAAGTTGTAAGTTAAGTTGTAAGTTAGTTGAAGTTTAAGTTATCTGTATGTTCAGTATTCATGTAACGTTTTTGACTTGTAATAGCCTACTAACATCTCACATATGTAATACTATTACTATAATACATTTGTTAACTAATATGACTAATATGATATGGTTAAGCCTACCACGACTAACAATCTGAAATGTTGATTTTTTTTCCATTTCCTGTGCCTGTACTATATTTAAGATGGTAA
Source organism: Squalius cephalus (assembly GCF_949319135.1). NCBI lineage: Eukaryota > Metazoa > Chordata > Actinopteri > Cypriniformes > Leuciscidae > Squalius > Squalius cephalus. The sequence continues at coordinate 17,396,589 of NC_137125.1, forward strand.
TGGTTATCTGTAATATGATTAGTTTGTAAAATTGTCTCTCTTTTTTTTTTTAAAGATTACACTTGAGCACTCATTCCCGGTGCAACTGTGTGAGGCTGTGTGTTCATGTGTGGCTGGTAAGGCACTGTGCAATCACAATGTTGCACTGCTCTATCAGACAGCACACTACTCACAGCTTCAGATCAGTGCTGTACCCCCTGTCCTTAGTTGCACTGAAACAGAGCAACGCTGGCACAAGCCAAGGTCTATGGTAAGTCTGAGACCACACTGTTTCATAGTGTAGTCAGTCAGCTGAATTGGTACACGTGCAAAGCTTGCTTTCATTAAAGACCATTACTATCAACAGGGTGTGAAGCCAGGCCGGGTCAGAGACATGGTCGTGTTGTCAGCCAAACCCAAGCAAAAGACGGTTGGAAATGGTGTAAGGTAATAATGTTTTGTCTTATTTCTATAATTTAGATAAAACATGATTAAAATATGAAAATAAAATAACATTTGAAACACATATCATGTTCCATTTCAATTTGCCTATATGGTGGGAAGAGGGAGTGTTGATGCTGTTAGCACTTTTAGCTCTTTATTGGTTTGTGTGTGCATATGTTGTATGTATATGTTGTGTATCCAAGACAAATTTCCTGAAAAAGGACAATAAAGTATACTAACTAACTAATTATGTACACAGGAGCACACTTTACAAAGCACTGAGGGGAGAACTGCCAGATGTGGACATGCTCAAAGTGGCTGAGGTGTATAGTTATTTCCCTGCGACCTTGGCGCCACTCATCACCACCATGGCCATTAGTTCTGATGTTCCATTAGTCCAGTCAGCACTAGGGGAAGTGCCATCGCCTCTCAGCACCCAGTAGCACCCACCAGGACCATCCAGTTGCACTCAGATGCACCTCCACCTCCACTTCTGCCGTTGGCTGATTACAGGTTGGAGCCTACAACCTGTCAGGTTGTTTGCAGTGAACAACAACAACTTCATCTGGTCTCCCTGCAGACAAATATTGAAATGGCCAGACAGGTGGAGGCTTCCACACGGGACCAGAGCTTGTCTGCAGAGTGGCATCAGGTTCGTAAACCACGGCTAACGTCCTCACACTTTAGAGAACTGTGCCATGTTCGAGGTGAGAGTACAGCACAGCAGCTCGCTCAGAGGATTTTGAAGGGCACTGTTCAAACTGCTGCCATGAAGAGGGGCCTGGTACTTGAACCTGTTGCCATTGAGGAGTACTGCAGGGTCAAGAACACAAACTATTGGCCCTGTGGGTTTATCATTCACCCCGATGCCCCCTGGTTAGGGTCTTCTCCTGACGGGGTTGTATTTGACCCAACCGAAAACCCTCCCTATGGTTTGGTTGAGATTACTGTAAATGCCCAAATTGCAAGAGCTATGTTGATTGCAAGTACTTGAAGTTGCATGACAACACAATGCAATTAAAACGGCAGCACAGCTACTACTGGCAGGTCCAAGGCCAGCTTCTAATAAGTGGAATGGAGTGGTGTGATTTTGTGGTGTTTGCAGAGGATGACATGGTCATCCAAAGAATCTACAAAGATGCAGAGATTGCACAAATCATTAGGGAGAAGGGGGATCACTTCTTTTTTTATTTTTACATGGCTGTGTGTTTGAAATAGATACTGTTACTATTTACTGTTACTCTTAGAATAATTTACAGTAAATCAGTTCTAGTTTTGTATGTAAATCTATTAAATTTAATCAGTTCAGGTTTTATAAATTTGTAAAAATAAATCAGTTTTGTATAGATTTGTAAAAATGAACAATAACATCTCTGCATTTGTGAATGTTTGTAAACAAACAACCTATCAGTTTAACCCTTTATGTTGTCACTTGTGATGTTTGGGATCTCCAGATACCCCAGACAATAACATTTAATTTTGTAACAGGATAATAAAAAAAAATTTTTACAAATGTAATTTTACTCTGTTTGTTAATGTTTTTACTCAACATTTGTGTAGTTTTTGGAGGATTTATGATATCTTTTAAATTTCTATGAATAAATTAAAATATATTTATTTAAATAGGCTTTTTACAAAAAAACAGTACTTTATGTAAAATTCACTTTATAAAAGATCCAGATTTCTAACTTTCTTTCATGGGGATAACATGGATAATTTTAAATGGTTTTTTGGAAAATGCAGTTTAAAAACAAAACGAATGGCTATTGTCACATTCACCGTCTGTATTCTCAGCACTATACTTCCCAGTATCCTCCGTCATCATCACCATCACCTGTTCATCATCATCATCATCGTTGTTATAACCGCCTTCACCTGTGTTTCACTCATCATCATCACCGTCACCTGTTGTCTTTGTCATTATCTCTGTGTATTTAAGCTCCCCCTGTTTCTCTGTTCACTGGCCGGTTATTGTTTGTGTTCATACACACTGTTTCGGTTGTTGGATTGTTTGCCTGTTGGAATATTAAACCGTGGTTATTTTTGTACTTCGAGTTCGCCTTCTTCATCTACCCCGAGATGTTACAGCTATAGGGCTCCATTATGCTATTTGCTATTTGACTGCCTGAAAGATATCTTTTCACAAGTTGGATTCAGTTTGAGTCGTATCTAAATATTTATGAAATCACAATTATAACAAAAATAAAGAAATTGTTAAAGTTTAGCATTTTTTGTACTGAAAAAAAAAAAAACGTCTCTCAATAATGTTACATTATGATTAGAATCAAACCTGAACAAAATGTTACGATGAGAAATGTTGGAGTCTTAAGATGTTATAATTTATTCCAATCATCTATTACTAACTGTAACAGAACAGAAATGAACAATTATATTACATATATTACATATTGGGTAAAAATACATGACCATCAAAATGGAATGAACTGAACAGCAATAACAAATGAGCAAGTGTGTGTGAGTGAGAGAGAGAGAGTGTGAGTGCATATAAAAAGATATGTATAGATTTTTAAAAATGAACAATTAATAACATCACTACATTTGTGGATGTTTGTAAACATACAACATATACAGTAGCAGTTCAAGTTTTGTATAGATTAGTAAAAATGAACAATAAAACTTGAACAAAGAAATTGAAACTGATTGTAAACTGATTCATAAAAATTCTAGACCATTCATTTCTGTGTTGCCCATGCCTTAACCAGTGGTCCATTCTGGTAATTCACCAAGAGACAAGCGACGGTGAACAACTGGTCAATGCTCCCACAAACTGACAGAGGTATTTCTTTATCAAACAGTTTGTTCTCTTTTACTCGCCTGATGCACCTCTCAACATGCACTCTCACACGGGCAATAGACTGTGTCTGCTGGACATCCTCTTTGGCCATCTGTTTGTTTCTTGCAAGGAAAGCAGGTCGGTAAACCTTTCCAGGAAAGAGATTGTCCACAAGAAAGCCTTTGTCAACCATAATGGCCATTTCTGGTGTGAGGAGTTTTGCTATTCCTGACTGCTTAAAAATTTCCCGGTCACTCATGGAACCTGCATACAAAGATGACACAAAGGTGATGGGACCATGAGGTGCAATGCCAATCATGGCCTTGAAAGTGGTGTGTGACTTGTATTGGGAGTAGACTTCGCTGTGCAAAAGAAGAGAAGAGGGAGTTTGGCAAAAGATTTCTGTGCAGTCAAGCACCACTTGTGTGTCTGGGAACAAAGCAAACTCAGGTGGTAGATGAGCCTTTACTTCCTCTGGTGGTATCCACAGGCAGATGGAACCCAGTAGATAATAGAGGAAGTGTGTCCACGATGTAATTATTCTGCTTTCTGTGGTGGTATGGATGTCGAAGCGTTTGGCTAGGTTCCTCAAAGGCAAGCCCACAGAAAGGTTCATCAAGAAAAGCAGTAACTCATCTATCGGTGCTAGTTTCTGTTAAAAAACAAAAAACACATAACACACTAGAAATAACTTGTACTGTAGTATTACTGTATGTTGCCCTAACAAATCAGATGAAAACACCCTTGATTAATACTGGAGCCTTTGACAGTCTAGATATGTCAAGTAAACTGTAACAAATATTAAAGGTACTATAAGCGATCTCGGTTGGCGTAACCTCTTGTTGATGTTTGAAATATTATCAAACAAAACGGAGGCTAGCTAGACCCTCCCTCCTCCTCATCCGCGCACTAACCCTCCGAACCACACCCCCACATTATTCTTGTCGGTTATTGGCTGGAACAGTTTGTTATGTTTTCTGCTTCGGGATCGCTCTGTTTGTTGCTCAGTTTGTTTTTGCCGCAGTTTGTGGAGCCTGGGCTGTCTGCAGAGACTGTGTTTTTTTACAGTGTGTTCAGGGGACAGGCAGCTAGCGGATAGTGAGGAAATGTTTGCGGTATGTGAAAAAAATGTTTTGGCCTAAAAAACGTGTGAGATCGCTTATAGCACCTTTAAGACTAACAACATAACTTACTGATGGTCTCAGAAGGCTAGGTTCTTTGGAGGCATCATGGACACTGGTGATCCGTACCATTTTAGTTGTTGCAGCAGGCTCCACCAATTGCCAAAAGGCCTGGAAATGCTTGTATGATGTAAATCTGCAATGAAATTATAATCACTTTAGAACTTTATGTTCATAATAATACAACAGGATGACTGACATGTTATTGACTTCTGGCTTTTGTTGACAGAACTATGCTACGTGTATGGAGCTGTATGTGAGGCTTGGGCTAGCGTTGCTTTAAACAAGGGGGACTAGGAGCAATTTGCGCCCCTGGAGACAGCCTTCACAACCCAGCAAGGGTGGGTAGTAACGGAACTACACTGAAAAAAATGATTAATTGAATTTACTAAAAAAATGTATGGTAAGTGGTTGCCCACAATTGATTTAAGCTACATTTAAACAAATGCATTAAGTTGAACTAAAATTAAATAAGTTCAACTTAATACATTTGTTTAAATGTAGCTAAAATCAATTGTGTGCAACCACTTACCATACATTTTTTTTGTAAATTCAATTAATCATTTTTTCAGTCTACTTGTAACGCACATGAGTAAAAAAGTAGTTTTTCAAGGAACGTGTACTCTCATATTCCTGCTGTTTTAAACCGTAACTATTTTACACTTTCCAGCACATCATAAAAATATTTGTAAAAATGGAACAACATACTTTTTCAAATTTTACTTAAGTAAGTTTCTCAAAAAGGAAATTTTACTTTTACTCGAGTACATTTTTAAGGGAGTAATTGTACTTGAACTTGAGTATAGATTTTCAGTACTATAACCCCCACTGCAACCTAGAGACACACATAGAGTTAGGCTACTACATACAATTGCATAATTGCATGGACCAACCTTGTGTAAAAACGAATATCCTCATCGGATCCTTGGAGGTGTTGGAGTCCAAACCGAGACAGTAGTTGCAGTGATTGGACTTGTTGTTGGAGCTCCTCTACCTTCCTCCTCAGGGCTTCATTTTCATCTGCCAGCTGATGTGTGACAAGTGCAGTAGTGGGGGTGACACAGTAGGCGTGATCACGATGTACTACTTCCTTTTCTGTGACCACCTCGTTGTCAGACTCCATCGGTAGGTCAGGGGAAGGAGGCCTTGGCCGACGTTGCCAGACATTAAGCCGAGGTGCCGGTACGCTGAACTCATTCCAGGCAAACAAACAAGGGACACTGCCTTTCTTCAGTCGTTTCTCCCCCCCAGTCGTCGTTACAAAATCCTCAAAAAGGAAATGACAACTGCAGACACGAGTGCATTCAGATGGAGTGAAGCAATCCCTGCGGATCTTGACTAGCCACTTTGATCTCACCTCAAGATCCACAGGGAAGCGATGAAAACTAATCATTCCATTGTATTTCGACGAATTTCCACACATCGGCACACAACAGTGTAAAGACGATCGTCTGGATTGACGCTGAAATTTAATTTTTCTCAGTAGATGTGCAAGATATGAATAGAAATGATGTTAATTCAGCCAGCACAAATACCTGTATTTTCTTCCTGTTTTCGGGCGAAGTCCGAAGTAGTCGATTGTCGAGTTCACTCGCGTGATAACCTATGCGCGTGAACTCGACAATTGACTACTGTGGACTTCGACCGAAAACAGGAAGAAAATACAGGTATGTGCACTGACTGAATTAACATCACTTTTAGTAATATCTTGCACATCTACTGCAGTCAGATTCACCCGTGTTCACTCTAAAGGAATCACTCACATGGCTGGGCACTTGTAATGACACATCAAGGATGTTAAGAGGCTAAAAGCAGGTTTAAAACTTGCCCCATTGAAGTCAACAGGGTGCAAATTTTAAAAATAGGATAACACAGTGTAGGCAACACCGATTTTTGTCGTTGTTCTCTGTACTGACAGCACTCCAAATTTACAAAAAAATGAGCTCAATGTTAAAATTTACCGGAGTTCTCCTTTAACTTTGAAATATGTATGATAAAATGTATACTTTAGTTTTTACAAAGAAAGATTACACTTGAATTGTTGTTGTAATTGTAACCTTTTTAATAAAAAAAAAATATATATTTACAAGGTAGATGTAAACAAACTATTAAAAGGTAAATATAAGCCTTTTCTTTAAATAATTTGTATTGTGTTTTATTAGTGACAAATTTGGGGAGAGGATAAATATTCCAAAACTGAAAATACAGAATGAGAATTAACTGCACAATTACTAGACATGTTTTCCTTGGATATTATAGGCCAATTTGCAAGCACAATATGTTGAAAAATAAAAAAGAATTGAGATGCTTCCAACTGTTGCTCTTGCATTCTTGTGGCTCAGTGACTCACCTGAATGAATGGCTCATTAAGTATGTGGGCCCCATTGTCTCCAGGTGTGAACCACTAAATATGCATGATCATTGACGCCCACTCCACATATTGCCTTTCCAAACAGAAAGTGCTTTGCAAAATTCAAATCAATGTATTGTGTTATGTGAATGATTAGGCAGGGTGATTTTCACATCATTTTGAAGAAAAAACACTAGGCGATGACATCCATTAGACAAAAGTCTTATTGGCACATATTTAGTATGTGTTTTGTGGTCTTATTTCAGAAACTTTAGTTTTTAGTTTTTTCAATAACCATGCATAAACATTATTCTCTCAAAAATGCAGACATGTACATTCTTGTTGCTCACATATGTTGGTAGCCCTGTTTGTGCTAAATAGTGTGTAATTTTTTTTTTGCCATTAATATGTTTATAAGCAACTGAAAAAAGCACAAATGTCAGGGCATGTCAGAACATCTCAAGGACCCCAAAAACACCTTAGACCCCAGAGGGTTATATATGCAAAAATGAAACAAATATAGAAGTATTAAGTTTATTTTATTGTAAAAAATGTAATGCTAAAACTACAACTGAACTGAATTATAACTGGCTACTATTTAGATATGACACATCAGCTGGTCATAATACCCAAACAGAAGAAAATTAATGTTAAACAAATGTAACAAAGACACTCATTAATCTACATGGTAATTATACTTCTAAGTAAACTCTATTAAAAAGAACATAATGGGAGTGCACAAAAAAAGCATAATAAGCAATGCATCAAGCCACATAAATAATTGTATGTCTGAAAACACTTCTAAAAGCAACTACAGATGGCACAGTCTTTTTACTTGGATATACTGACATCTACTGGTAAAACTATGGTTTAATCTAATTTTATTTAAGACTGATCTTTCTCCCCTTATTTAGATTTTAAATAAATTTTCCCAATTTTCTTTTGACAAAACCACTATGCCACATCCTGGCCAATGCATTCTTTCAAACAAACGCGCCAACTGAATGCTATAAAAACATAGTAAATATATATCTATGATATACATTATGTGTTATAAAGCAAAAATAATTTAAATCTACATTAAAAATGAAGATAATAAAGAAGAAAATATCAGAGTTAACAGATAAGAGTAATGTTCTACAGGGACTAGGGCTGAACGATTTTGGAAAAAAGAACTTACTGCAATATAATATGCGATTTATTTTTTTAAGCTCTTTATCTTTTGTGTTATTCAACAAAGACAATAAACCATTGTATTGTAGGAATGGGAGTCTTTATGCACCTCATGATCAGATATTTTTTTCTTATTAATTAAAGGGTTACTTCACCCAAAAATGAAAATATACTCAGCCTCAAGTCATCCTAGGTGTATATGACATTCTTTTTTCAGATGAAAATAATCAGAGTTATATTAAAAAATGTCCTGGCTCTTCCAAGCATTATGATGGCAGTGAATCATAATGTGATGATGAAAAGAAGAATGTCACATACACCTAGAATAACTTGAGGGTGAGTAAATCCTGGGGTCATTTTAATTTTGGGGTAAACTAAACTTTTAATCTTATTAATAAAACATAAAATCTTTATTTAATTGGATATATAATTATAAGTAATTTTAACAATAATGACAGATTTAAAAAAATAAGAATTGTAAAAATACTACATGAACTAAAATAGCTTCAAAACAAAAGCTAGTAAATAAAAAGAGGAACAATATTTTTTCAAGCAATAAACAAAGAGTGCTTTCAGTATTTATGTAGCTGTTTGAACGTTTTCCATTCAAGAGCTGAAGGATTTTTCCTTCTCAGTTTAGATACGATAAGCTGCATTCCCACAAATTTTTGTCCTGTCTATTGAATCCCATAAGATATAACTGACTTTGTTTACATTAATTTCACATCATAAAAGCATTTTGACATGCAAGTAGGCTACGTTTAACCATGTATTCAATTCAATTCAATTCTAATTTATTTGTATAGCGCTTTTCACAATACATATTGTTTCAAAGCAGCTTAACAGAAAGTGCATTTCAGAAATGTACATAGAAAAATACAGTTAGTTAATTCACAGTTAGTCTCTTCACAGGCGTCGAGTAGTCTCTTCACGGGTGTTGGGGGATCTGAAGTTTCCATGAGAGGCTGGATACAAACTGGAGCTGACGAACTCTATTTACGTCGGGACTTGTGTCCCGAGATAACAACAGAAAAGCAGATGGGAAATAATTAGCATAGCTGCTTTTCATAATATTAATGCATTCGATCCGATTCAACTGTAGAATAAAAGATAAGTATTATGTGAATGCTTGGCTAAAGAGATGCGTCTTTAATCTAGTTTTAAACTGGGACAGCGAATCTGAGCCTCGAACAATATCAGGAAGACTATTCCAGAGTTTAGGAGCTAAATGTGAAAACGCCCTCCCTCCTTTAGTGGATTGATATATCCTAGGAATGACTAGAAGCCTCGAATTTAGTGATCTTAAAGAGCGCGATGGATTGTAGGGCGATAGAAGTTCCGTTAAATACCCAGGAGCTAAACCATTTAGGGCTTTATAGGTCAGTAGTAATACTTTATAATTGATACGGAACTTAATAGGTAACCAGTGTAGAGATGATAGAATTGGTGTTATATGACCATATTTCCTTGATCTAGTAAGAACTCTGGCGGCGGCATTTTGGACTAACTGTAGCTTGTTTATTGAGGATGCAGGACAACCAGTTAATAAAGCATTACAGTAATCTAGTCTCGAGGTCATGAATGCATGAACTAACTTTTCTGCGTCAGAAACTGATAGCATGTTACGTAGCTTAGCAATGTTTCTAAGGTGGAAAAAGGCTGTTCTTGTAACATATGAAATATGATTTTTGAAAAACAAGTTGCGGTCTAGAATAACACCCAGGTCTTTTACTGTAGTGGATAAAGTAACAGGACATCCTTGTTTTGTGGGAAGTTTTTTGGACCAATAATAATAACCTCCGTTTTATCTGAATTTAATAGCAGAAAATTACACGTTGAAGGGAGTGGATTGGAATCCACTGCTGCTTCAATGTATATGTAATGAGTGATTATAATCAAGGTATTAATCAATATTTTTTATTCTAAATATCAAATGAGTTGAATAACTTCTATAACAAAGTAAAATCTCCAGAGACGTTACCAGTGTGATTACTGAAAATGTTCTTTTCATGTATTCTTTAATGTCAGTATTTGATATTTGAATGTAGTAACAATGCTTGCCTAGAAATGAAATAGGGACTGGTTTTGTGTTTTAGAAAGGTCTTCAACGTGTTAAAACATATAGGGGTCATTGAAGTCTATAGTTTAAGGGACCATTTGTCATTTAAAGCCTATACTTTCCATTTAGAATAAAGTGTCCTATCCTGAGAGAAAGAACTTGTTATCTTGATGTTTTGAGACGAGACTCCTGTTTATAGTTAGAGCCTAGCCAAATCCAACCTTGGAAAAGATGTGTCGGTGTGTGTATTAGTCTTCTTGGTTACAGGTTAAGGAACCACTGGCGTTGTTGGAGATTGACTGAGTTGTTGTTCGGGACATGCTGGCACCCAACAACCCAAATCCCCGACCTGGAAGGTCACGACGTGCCTAACTTCAGGGTCTGAGTGTCAGCTGCATAATCTATGGAGATATGCTTCAGTATATCTGTATATGTGTGGAACATTACTATGTTTATCTATTTCTTAGCCAATGAGAATCATTCAACCTGTAAGCAGTGACGTAGCTTAGACCTTGGAAATGGTATAACTGCTGTAATCTTTGTAACTGTAAGCGGGGCGGCCTACAAACTCCTGTGTGAGTCTTGAAGCTGACTTCTGCTGATGAAACTGCAAACTATCTTCAGTAAAACTTTTCTTCAATTTTTTATAATTCTGACTCTGGGTCTTCTTTCAAACATCTGGTCCTTGGGTCCTAAACTGTTAACCCCTAACAACGTCATCCGGTATTTTATATCTTTAACACACTCAATTTAGATAATTTAGTGTTTTCATCTGGTCGTGATGAAATATATAATTGAGTGTCATCAGCATAACAGTGGAAACTAATTCCATATTTTCTTATAATATTACCAAGTGGCAGCATATATATTGAGAATAGCAGAGGGCCTAACACAGATCCTTGCGGCACTCCATAATTTACTGACGTTATCTTCGATTTTTCCCCATTTAAATAGACAAAATGGTAACAGTCTGATAAGTACGATCTAAACCAGCTTAATTCCTGTCCCTGAACACCAGTGTAGTTTTGAAGTCGATCTAAGAGTATTTTATGATCTATAGTGTCGAACGCAGCACTAAGATTGAGTAAAACTAGTATTGAGATACAGCCTTGGTCAGAAGCTAAAAGTAAATCATTTGTAATTTTAACGAGCGCAGTTTCTGTGCTATGATGCGGCCTGAATCCTGACTGAATTTTTTCATAGATGATATTTTCTTGCAAGAAAGAGCACATTTGAGTGCTTCAAGTTGAAGAATCAACAAAAGTTGGTGTTGGAAGTTGGCAGTGGAAGCTGGTGCTGGACAATTTTTGTTGTTTCGATATTGGGGGAACATTCAAAGGAAAATCAGCTGCAGCCAACAGTTCGTCATCATCTTCAATGGCTTTCTCCTCCTGACCAATCTCAGTTAGTTTGGGAATGCAGGTTATTTCATTTTCAGGAGTGTACTGAACAGCTAAAGGTCCAACAGAAAGAAGAAATTCTTCAATTTCTTGACTGTCCATTACATCAAGATTGCACTCACCCTTGAGGAATCGGCCAAGGACAGAATTTGTGATGGACAATGACAGCTCCTCATTGCCCATCATAAAACTTACAGTGCCATTTACCTTGGTTATGTAGCTGCATCCTCTCCGCAAAATCTTGCAGGACTGGCATTGATGAAAAGGGGCTTTTGCAGAAAGGTCAAATTGTTTGACATTTGGGGCACAGTTTTAACGCACGAATTTCAGCCCCTTCAATTGGTGAGGACAGATGATTCAGTGAAATTGTGTGGGGGATCATTTTGTTTGGAGTTGTAGCTGAAATTGGTGTCTTCATGGGTGTGATGGTGGTCTGCCATGTTGTGGTTAGAGTGAGGTTTCCATTGTGCTTTCTGGTTGACAGATTTGTGAAAGTGTGTTACGTTGACAAGCAAATGGTTACAGTATTTGTGCTGTTTTGTGCGGTTGTGTTTCTGTTTCCTATATAGGTCATGTGACGTCTCGCCGACTGCTGATTGTGGGCGCGGCAACTGCTTTAAAAATGCCTTGGTTGACATCCGCTCTCTCTCTCTCACTCTCACTTCCGATCCGCTTCTGGTGGCAGACGGAGCGTGCTCCGAGGTGTCTCGTGTGCTTGGCTCGTTATGCCCCTTTGTGGGGTCTCCTCGTGTCGACTTTATGAACGTGCTTTGTAAGCACGTTCCCGGCGAGGAACTCCTGTTTGTTGGATTTAGTTTATCATTTTATTTTAAAGCTGGTGGTAACTGGTGTTGGGTTTTCATGTTATTTAGTTTAGGTTTAGTTAGGGCAGCAGTTAGAGAACCCGGAAGACTCACGGAGAACATTGTCTTTGATTTTCGAACGGGAGGCAGGCAAGTGATATTTCTCCGGTAGACATGTGTGTGCAGGGTTTTCTTTCTGTTTGTTTTGTTGTTTTCTTTTACCACCATGCTTTGCCCATGACAAATTATTTATCATTTAAATTATTTATAAATAAATTATTTATGCACCGTCACTGAATCTCTGTGGTCTTTATATGTTATGTTGTTCCATTTTAATTCACTTAATGGGCTCGTAACAAAGTGTAAGACCAGTTATCTTATTATCAGTGTGTCGGTCCCAGAGAGTTAACTCAATACACGAGGTGGAGTCTGCAACATAGCAGGTCTTGCACTCCAAGTCTGTTCCCCGAATGTCAACTGTGCTGCTACTTGGTAGAATGCTGTAAACAGCTGCTGGCAGTGTTGAAATCTGTAAGACACAATAGAACTGTATTAAAAATATTGAGTAAAAAGGTATTTATACATTGTGTGCCATGCATTTGTTTTCCATTTAATTTCACAGTGTTGGTAAGACAAGTAGACCACTAATGTATAATATACAGTGGGGAAAATAAGTATTTGAACACCCTGCTATTTTGCAAGTTCTCCCACTTGGAAATCATGGAGGGGTCTGAAATTGTCATCGTAGGTGCATGTCCACTGTGAGAGACATAATCTAAAAAAAAAAATCCAGAAATCACAATATATGATTTTTTAACTATTTATTTGTATGATACAGCTGCAAATAAGTATTTGAACACCTGTCTATCAGCTAGAATTCTGACCCTCAAAGACCTGTTAGTCTGCCTTTAAAATGTCCACCTGCACTCCATTTATTATCCTAAATTAGATGCACCTGTTTGAGGTCGTTAGCTGCATAAAGACACCTGTCCACCCCATACAATCAGTAAGAATCCAACTACTAACATGGCCAAGACCAAAGAGCTGTCCAAAGACACTAGAGACAAAATTGTACACCTCCACAAGGGTGGAAAGGGCTACGGGGAAATTGCCAAGCAGCTTGGTGAAAAAATGTCCACTGTTGGAGCAATCATTAGAAAATGGAAGAAGCTAAACATGACTGTCAATCTCCCTCGGACTGGGGCTCCATGCAAGATCTCACCTCGTGGGGTCTCAATGATCCTAAGAAAGGTGAGAAATCAGCCCAGAACTACACGGGAGGAGCTGGTCAATGACCTGAAAAGAGCTGGGACCACCGTTTCCAAGGTTACTGTTGGTAATACACTAAGACGTCATGGTTTGAAATCATGCATGGCACGGAAGGTTCCCCTGCTTAAACCAGCACATGTCAAGGCCCGTCTTAAGTTTGCCAATGACCATTTGGATGATCCAGAGGAGTCATGGGAGAAAGTCATGTGGTCAGATGAGACCAAAATAGAACTTTTTGGTCATAATTCCACTAAACGTGTTTGGAGGAAGAAGAATGATGAGTACCATCCCAAGAACATCATCCCTACTGTGAAGCATGGGGGTGGTAGCATCATGCTTTGGGGGTGTTTTTCTGCACATGGGACAGGGCGACTGCACTGTATTAAGGAGAGGATGACCGGGGCCATGTATTGCGAGATTTTGGGGAACAACCTCCTTCCCTCAGTTAGAGCATTGAAGATGGGTCGAGGCTGGGTCTTCCAACATGACAATGACCCGAAGCACACAGCCAGGATAACCAAGGAGTGGCTCTGTAAGAAGCAAATCAAGGTTCTGGCGTGGCCTAGCCAGTCTCCAGACCTAAACCCAATAGAGAATCTTTGGAGGGAGCTCAAACTCCGTGTTTCTCAGCGACAGCCCAGAAACCTGACTGATCTAGAGAAGATCTGTGTGGAGGAGTGGGCCAAAATCCCTCCTGCAGTGTGTGCAAACCTGGTGAAAAACTACAGGAAACGTTTGACCTCTGTAATTGCAAACAAAGGCTACTGTACCAAATATTAACATTGATTTTCTCAGGTGTTCAAATACTTATTTGCAGCTGTATCATACAAATAAATAGTAAAAAAATCATACATTGTGATTTCTGGATTTTTTTTTTTAGATTATGTCTCTCACAGTGGACATGCACCTACGATGACAATTTCAGACCCCTCCATGATTTCCAAGTGGGAGAACTTGCAAAATAGCAGGGTGTTCAAATACTTATTTTCCTCACTGTATATACAACTTTAGTAAGGATTGAATTTGGTGGGATATGATAATTTCAATATAATATAATTTCAGTTTATACAATTACAGTTAATTATTATATTAATTATGCAAGTTCAAAGTGAAGTTTAGATAATGCTAATCTAAATTTGCACAAAATGTGAATATATTGTTAGCAAAAATAAACAGGAGATGAATATATAATAATGGTAAACATTTTGAAATGATACATACCTTTTGATTAGGTGGCATAGTCTTGATGTCAGCAATTGTAAGCTGAGAACAGGATCTAGGTGGTAGGTGTTGGAACGTTACATCGGTAACATCGATTGTGCTCTCCCGATTGATCATCACATCGAATGTTTTGTCATCTGTCCCGATTGATCATCACATCGAATGTTTTGTCATCTGTCAGGCCTACAAAGTGCATAAAATAAACACATAAAAATAAAGAGGCTAACAATGACGGTCCTTTTTCAATCTAAAAATAAATTACAAATAAGTTCCTGAATAGCATATTTCCTTGCTAAAAGTATTACTAAAAAACAAGATGATGACCAATAGCTGGTTGTAAATAGTAGACATGTAAAATTTACAATCATATTAATTGAAGTTTTCCCAGAAACAGTTTCACTTTTATCCACTCAAGCAAAGAAATAGTTTATAGATAGAAGCCATTTGAAGATAGATAAATAAATATAAATAGATTGAAGATAGATGGAAACAGTTTGAAGATAAATAAATAGATAGAAAGATTGATAGAATTAGTTGATAGATAGGTAGAAATAGTTTATAGTTTGAAGATAGATAGAAAAATAGTTGTATTAGAAATAATAGATAGATCGATAGATAGAAAGAAATAGTTGATAGATAGGTAGAAATAGTTTATATATATATAGTTTGAAGATAATATAAAAATAGTTGTATTAGAAATAATAAATAGATAGATAGAAACGTTTGAAGATAGATATAAATAGTTTGAAAAAAAATATATAGTTTGTAGATAGATAGATAAATAGATAGATATAAATTGTTTGGAGATAGATAGAAAAAGTTTGAAGATAGATATATATCTTTTTCAAGCCAACTTAGTTATAAAAAAAGAAAGAAAGAGATAGACAGAAAGATTAGTTGGAAAGAAAGAAAGAAAAGTAAGAAAAAGATTATTTAGAAAAAAGAAAGAAAGAAGAAAGATTAGTAATGACAAAAGAAAGATTAGTTAGAAAGAATTAAAGAAAAAAGAAAAGAAAGAAAAAAGATTAGAAAGAAAGATTAGTTTAAAAGAAAGAGAGAATGAAACAATTGTTAGAATGAATGACAAATTAATTAGAAAGAAAAATAGAGGAAAGATTAGTGTAACGAGGTAAGATGATGTGGCGGGAATATTTAACAACTTTTAATAAATAAATTAACAAATATAAAACTGAAAGTATAAGCCTGCAGCCCCTCGTGGACGACTGCTGACCACACAAAACAGAAACAAAACACAACAAAAGTTCAGGTCTGTTTCTCTCTCTCTCTCTCTTCACTGTCGTTGCTCCACCTTTATGCTTCCGCTCCTCTGTGAGAGATATACGAGACCGGTGTGTAGCGCAGGAGTCGCTCATCAGTAATAACACCACCGGTCTAGTGCCGTCCTCCCACAGCCCTTGACCTTGTGCTGTTTGCCACATACCCCTATCCCCCTTTGCGGGCCGGGGGGAACCCACAAGACTGCGCTCTACTCCACCACTTCCCCTCCTCCGGGGAGACCGGACACGGTGGCTGAGGTACCTGGGGGTATGGACAGATGAGGCGAGAGAAAAGGAGACGTAAGTATGAGGAGCAACAGAGACGAGTGGAGAGATAAAAAAATAATAATCTTGGTCCGGTTCCCACAACGTTCTGTCATCTGGTCCTCCACTAGCTGGGCTATCTTCTCTGCGATACCTGGCAGTGACGCTGGACTCTGGACTCCACAGATCAATGTTTTTTTTTTTTTTAAGTTCAAATTTAACTTTTGGGTACTCATAACAGGCTCATTTAGAAAATGGGCATGGCAAAATACACTCAAAAGCCTATAAATCCTAAACGAATATGAACTTAACGCGCAAAGTTTCACACTAAGCGTTTCCCAGTGATATACTGGCATATAGTTGGCTTGATGTTGGACATTCACACATTTTGGGACCGTCTCTAAAGTTACATATAAAATTGGTATACACGTTTCTAACTTTAATAGCAAACTTCAATTTATTTAAATAAATATAAAAAATATAAAAGGTTTGCATCATTCATGACACCTACATGAGCACTTTACAGTTGGTTTAATGACTGCAAGTCATTCTCTCCCAAATGTTATTGAAGTAAGAAACATGTATGCCAATTTGGTATGTAACTTTAGAGACAGTCCCAAAATGTGTGAATGTCCAACTTTGTCGAGCAAGCCAACTTTACGCCAGTTTATGGCTTGGTTGAATTCTAATCTAGAATGTGGTTATTTACTGATAACAGACTGCTGCTAAGGATAACACACCGTTGCCATGCAAAGCAGAGCGCCATGGACACAGTTCTGTTTAGCAGAACCAATACCCACTAAACATCAGACGTCTATTGGACAGGCAGATCATGTCTATATTGCGTCAGTCGGTCCAAGACCAATCTTTGACCTTTATGCAACGTGCAATCTAGGTCTGCTATTTGGACATCTAACCATGACCCCACCTGGACGTCAATATAATGTTCAATATTTGAACGCTGGAATAGGTAATTTTCTGGATGTTATGTGGACGTCTAAGACAGGTGGAGGAAATTGACATGATCTAGGTTTGTAAAGTTGCCTCCAAATGAGGTCTTTTCTACGTCATGTTTGGAAGTCAGATTTTGGTTCCCTGAAGGTGCAGACTGTGACGCAATGTGGACGTCTAAGACAGGTGGAGGAAATTGACATGAACAATGAATGTAAGGAAATGTTTGATTGACTGAGGCATTAATCATTGACATGCTTAGCTTCATGAATGCATTTTTCAATGTTAAATATTAACATTGTTTTTCAACGTGATTCATGAGTAGCCTAGGTCTAAAGCAGAAGTAGTTTGCACGTCGTGATGACGTCCGGAATTGGTCCGCATATATATATATATATGAAGAGTTCAGATGCAAAAGCCTCTAAGTGCCATCTGAAATTTTCTTCTAGAATGATCATTTTTATCAAGCTTGTATATTTAAGTTCAGTAATTTCACTTAAATGGCAATTAATAGGTAATTTTCATTGCCATTTAAGTGAACTTACTTAACTTAAATATACAAGCTTCATAAAAATGATCATTCCAGAAGAAAATTTCAGATGGCACTTAGAGGCTTTTGCATCTGAACTCTTCATATATATATATATATATATGAAACAGGAAGTCCTGCCTGCGGTATGGTAGTTCCACAGGAAACACCACAGGAAAAGTGAACGGCAGCAACTTCAAGCAAAAGATAAATCTGAAAAATCCTTGTTTTCAAGGTAGGTTCGGTCAACTTAGTGAAGTTTATGTTAAATTATACATTACGTTCCCGGTTACTTAACTGTAACCTTGTTCCCTGAGAAAGCGGAAAGAGATGCTGCGCTGCTCAGCGCATTGGGAACGTCTTTAGTCGTGACCAGCTGTGAATATTGTGTGTAACACGTCGATAGAATTGACTAATATAGCCTCGGTCGATGACGTCATCGGCGCGCACCCGCAACACGAGGCTATAAATAGATGAGCTACAGGTGCATCATCAGGATATTTTGTCTGAAGAGCAGTCCTGGGACATCTTCAGCACGGCATAGTAGCGCAGCATGTCATTCCACTTTCTCAGGGAACAAAGTTACAGTTAAGCAACCGGGAACGTTCCCTTTCGAAAGCTACAATCGATGCTGCGCTGCTCAGCGCATTGGGAACGAGAATACCCACGCCGCCGCTTGAAAATGTCTGGACCCCCACGGTTGTACAGGTGTGCTCACAAGAACGCAAGAAGGCCTCAGACATTACTGTGACGTTGACTCAAGGACATGAGAGCCCGGAGTGGCATGAACATCCAAACTATAAAATCTTATGAATGTGTGCGGAGAGGACCAACCTGCCGCATCACAAACCTGTTGTAGGGGGACACCCCTTGCCAAAGCACTAGAGGAGGCGACCCCCCTGGTGGAGTGAGCCCTAAGACCTATAGGCGAAGCTTGACCGCGCGCTTCATAAGCAAGAGCAATACCATCCCTGACACAATGAGACATGGTCTGCTTGGTGGCAGCTACTCCTCTGTTACTACCACCATAACAGACGAACAGTTGCTCTGACTTACGCCACTGGCTAGTGCGGTGGATGTAAGCCTGAAGAGCACGGACTGGACACAGTCTATGAGATTTCTCCTGCTCCGACGTTGTGAACGGTGGAGGGCAGAAGGCCTCTAGAATGACCGGATGTACAGCCGAAAATGGAACCTTAGGCAGGTAATCAGGATGAGGATGCAAAATCACTTTCACCATTCCTGGGGCTAAGTCTAAGCAGGATGGAGAGATAGACAGAGCCTGCATATCCCCAATTCTCTTCAAGGAAGTTATTGCCATGAGAAAAACCATTTTTAGAGTCAGAAGTTTATCAGACGCTGATTCTATAGGTTCAGAGGGAGTTTCAATCAGACCCTCGAGAACTAAAGCTAAGTCCCATGAAGGGATCATGGTTTTTACTGGAGGCCTCAGTCGCCTGGCCCCACGAAGGAAGCGAGAGAGCAGAGGGTGTCTCCTGAGTGGCGCCCCGTCAACCAAGGCGTGGCAAGCCGAAAGAGCGGCCACATAAACCTTAAGAGTGGCAGGGCATGTGCCTGTTGATAATTTCTCTTGCATGAAGTCCAGAACTGAAGCAACCTGGCAGTTGACTGGATCTACATTGTGCACAACACACCACCTTTCAAAAACACCCCATTTACTGGCATAACTTTGTCTAGTGGAGGAAGCCCTAGCACTTAAACCTCAGGGGTCTGAGGTGTTTTTGGGGTCCTTGAGATGTTCTGACATGCCCTGACATTTGTGCTTTTTTCAGTTGCTTATAAACATATTAATGGCAAACGTGTAATACACTCTATTTAGCACAAACAGGGCTACCATAATATGTGAGCAACATGTATGTACAGGGTTTTTCCTGAATAGAGAATCAAATTTCGTGCCGCCTCCGGCTCTCGACAAAACTCGGACAGACAGTCATGGTCAGATACACTTTTTCCACCGTGATGGTTCTGTTGCGGTTACCGCTTGTGTCCATTCTCAAACCGTATAGTGCTGCACGGATAATCCACGGGCCAAGTAATAAAACATTCCATTCCAAACATTTTTTCACAAATTGTGCTTGCAAATTGTATAATATCCAAGGTAAACATTTCTAGTAATAGTGCAGTTAATTGTTCTCATACTTTATTTTCAGAAAGTTTTAGAATATATTCTCTACCCAAATGTGTCACTAATAAAACACAATAAACATAATTTAAATATAAGGTTTATATTGACCTTTTAAGATTTTGTTTACATCTATCCTTGTATATATATATTTTTGCTATTTCATTAAAAAGGTTATACAATTACATCAATCAATCAATCAATCAATATATATATATATATATATATATATATATATATATACATATATAGAGCTGCGAGCAGCGATTGCGGGCCCAAGGCACCGGGGTGGCGGTGTCACCGGCTTGGGCCCTCCAACACTGCTCGCTCGCACGCACGCTATTAACACATTTAACACCTCTTAAAATGAGAATTTTGTTTGTTACCTCAATAAATTTAAGGTCATTCCTATTTTATTTGTGTACATTTTAATCATTAACATTAAAAACACACTTTTTAAGACTAAAATAACAGTAAAGGGTAAAAAAAACCTGAATTTCCAAAAATTAAAACGGAAAAAACGGAATTTGCAAAAATTAAAATGGAAAAAACGGAATTTTGGAAAAAATAAAACGGAATTTGGGAAAAAATAAAACGGATTTTATAGGGCCCTACTAACCCTAACCCTAGCTGCACATTGACCTAGGCGCTAAATCATTATGGCTACTAAGAGCTGTGTCCCAATGTGAAGACTGCATCCTCCGAAGTCCGTATTTGAAGGCCGATTGCGTCACAGCGGAGCGACTAAACGTCACAGCGCCGCGACGAAGGACGTCCCAATTCAAAGGCTGCACACTTCGGAGGTCGCATTTGAAGGCCGATTGCGTCACCGCAGCGCGATGAAGGCTGTCCCAATTCAATTCTGCATCCTCCGAAGTCCGTATTCGAAGGCCGGTTGCGTCATCGCTGCGCGACGAAGGCTAAAGCGACGCCAAATGCACCCTTCGTTTCCCCGTGAAAGGAAGGATACATAAATGGACACTTAGCGGACTATCTTACCCTATTCTACCCCATAAGTCATTGCACGCCGGTGACGACAGCATTTTTATTTAAAAAAAAAAATGATGGCCTAGAGTTCGGTGGTGGACGGCAAATTCACATTTAAATGTAAGTATTGTTTTCATTTACTCAAATAGCTAGTGAAGCCTGAGTTAAAAGCCACAAGTTTTTCTTTCTTATAAACTTAATCTTAACTCATTCGTCACCATTGCGTGGCTTCATTTGTCAGGTGGTCTGAGGCAAAACTTGTGCTAATGTTAGTTTAATAATTGTTTCAGGGAGCAAGGAGCAGACAGACCAATTTATTAAATTGCAATAAAAATAAATAAATTAAATTAAAATTTATTGTAATATTTGCACTAGTCTGTCTAACTTGTGTAAATAAGAAATATCACTCACCCTATAAAGCCCACAAACATAAGAAAAGCAGTAAATAAGGCAATGGGGTTTCACTTTTATGTGTTTTTGTAGTGCTGTCATGCAAGCTACTGTATGTCTACAAAGGTTTTAACCAAATTTGAGTATTCATAAATATGTTTTCTGAATATGAATATGATTTTAAAAATACAAAGTAAGAAAGTTGAGGTCACATCTTTGCTGAAATGTATTGTGCTGCTGTTGTTAACAAGCCATGGTTAATTTGCTCTGCCTTAGGATTGCACGTGTCCTGGGACATGTGAGGGTGTGAGTGGGAACCCACTGCTGAAACTTGACCCTGGTTTGTCCTCATGGACGAGGTGTTGGGACAGAGGCATTGCACCACCCCTCTGTCCTCATTGCCTCAATCCCTGAGGACACACCAGGGCCGAGTTCAGCAGTGTGTGACCAAGAAGAGGAGGAGCCAGGGGCAGCACCAGCATGAGCACCAGCACCACGAAGAAGGCGAGACAGAGAGGACGAGTTTTTGGACTTGATTAGAGAAGACATGGGACTGCAGAGGCGAGGAGAGCACTGGAGAGTAGGGAGAGGATGGACAGGCTGTTTTCTCTTCTTGAAAGAATGATTGAGAAATATATATATATACACAGTATATATTCTTGTTTAACTTTTTTTCACTTATATTTTTTAAAAGGAAAAAAAAAAATTCTGTACATTTATTTATTTTTATGCAAGTTTAAATGTGTAAATAAAAGAGAATTCATTCCTCTGGACATTGTTTATTTTTGTAATGACAGTCATAATTTCTACATGAAACAAATTCTCCTATACCTTTTTCCCCCCAACTATTTACAACATTGCTCGGAATGCTCGGACCTGGCACCCATAATGTGGGTAAGGTGAGATAGGTGAGACATAAGGTCCGAGCATTCCTAGATGAACAGTTTCCTGGAAAGTGGATTGGTCGTCGTGGGCCAGTTGAATGGCCCCCAAGGTCTCCCGATCTGACCCCCTTAGACTTTTATCTTTGGGGTCATCTGAAGGCAATTGTCTATGGTGTGAAGATACGAGATGTGCAGCACCTGAAACTATGGATACTGGATGCCTGTGCTGGCATTTCTCCTGCGGTGTTGCTATCAGTGTGTGAAGAGTGGGAGAACAGGGTTGCATTGACAATCCAACACAATGGGCAGCACATTGAACACATTTTATAAGTGGTCAGAAACTTGTAAATAACTCATGAACGAATAAAGTTACGTTGAAACCAAGCACACCATTGTTTTTCTTGTGACATTACCAATAAGTTTGATGTGTCACATGGCCCTCTTCCTATTGAAAAAACAAAAGTTGTATCCAAGATGGCCGACTTCTAAATGGCCACCATGGTCACCACCCATCTTGAGGAGTTTGCCCCCTCACATATACTAATGTGCCACAAACAGGACTTTAATATCACCAAGCATTCCCATGTTATTACGGTGTATCCATATAAATGGCCCACCCTGTAGACTTTTATTCAGCTGAGTGGGAGACCCTGGTGTGCTGCTGGATCGGGATGGGCTCCACTATAGAGACCCTGGTAAGGCTTCTGCTGGTGGTACATCATCTGGGATGCTCTCCAGAGTGTTTGACTGCATATTTTCACTATCCACTAAGTTGTCTACCAACAGGTTTTCAGGGCTGACTCATGGAATAAATATTGAGATACTTTATTACACTAAAGTACTTTTAATAACCACTTATACCACATTGGGGAAAAACTACTAGTCATATATTTCAAACCTTAGTTAAGCAAAATTATCTTACATACTCTAATGTACTTAAGGCATCAAGAGTAAAAGTAAAGGAATTCTGCAGGAAAAAAACCTTGTCAGGGTTTTTATGATGGTTCTGCTTTTATATTACTACATATGTTGCATTTTACTTCTGAATATTTGCAAGGTTGATACATTTAAACTATATACTTTTGTGTAGTTTAATGTAAAACAATGCATCATATTGTAAAATAACAATTCTGTAGTGTTGCTATCCTGTGTGGGAAAATTACTTTGAGTATTAACGAAGTATGTAGTTCCTTACATACCACCACTGGTTATTTTGAAAATTAAAGTAACAAAATGTCGGCCTATTGTCATAATATTAACAAATTGTTGCTAACTACAGCTCCGTCCCATTTCAAAGGGCGCACCTGAAGCGCTCGGACTGGTCTAGCTTACGGGCGATTGTTCGTTGCCTAGCAACAGTGACTGACAGCTGCCGATGAAGAGCGGGAGTAACATTCGCACTGGACTTTTTATATTCAACTGGGTTTTATATTCAAATAGGGTTGAAAACCTGTGTAAATATATTTACCATGGTTTATTTATGTGCATAATAAAAATAATACACTAGCCTACAAAATCACATCAAGGTAAGATATAAATGAACATTTTAATCGATCGGCTAAGCCGAAAGTACATGACCTGAAACATCCGTACCATGTCCTCCAGTAAAATATAAAACATAAAAATGACAATAGCCAATTCTGGCTCCATAGCTGTTTACTCAGTTATATCAAATTAATTATCAGGATGGCAGCATACTCTCGCACCGTTGCTTGGCGCCTGGAGCAGTAATCGGGAACACCTGGTTGCGCAATTAGGAAATCCTACGAAGGCTACATGGTGCGTCGTTCGGAGGATGCATAGGCTGTGTAACACAGGTTAGAATTCAGCCATTTAAGAAACCGAAAGAAAATAATATAATTTTCAAATAATTATATTTCTAATAAAATACTGAAAGTATTAAACAAAAAGCTGAATAACGTCATTGCAGTTTAAAATAATAAATTGATAAAATGACTAAATGTCTAATTAATATATTCAGTCTGGACGGAGATTGCGCGTGACGTCATTGAGACGAGACGCGAAAGCATAGAGAGACGCACACATTGCTGATCGAGAGGAAAAAAGCTAAGATGAATCTGAGAACGTGATTGTTGATATTGCCGCTGATGATTGTTGATTGAGAACCCCTGTGAAATCCAATGTGGGTTAAAGGCATATGAACCCCGGATTTGGTCAGGTTTTTTGGTGTGATTGGATCAAACCCTTCATACCATGAGATGGCGAGCCTCCCAACTGAACCTCTGTGAATTTGAGAAGTGCGGACGGAGTAATCCTGTGCGTTCCAATGGATTAGTGCTTCTACTGATCAGGTGGAATCCAGTTCATTGCATATATTCTGATCGGTAGGATCGGACTTTTCCTTAAGCAATCATTTTGCACCATTGACTGTTGAAACAAAGCTTTCATCTACACCAAGAGACTTTTGCACACACTAACATATTTTTCCACTTTGGATGATAAAGAAATATTCATTTATACACAGACTGAGAAGTTATTGACTGTAGTATTGTTGGAATTGTTTTCAAATTGTTTTAAATTGAACTATTGTGATATTGTACTTTTCTTATTTCAATTGTTTTAATTTGGGTTCATATTTTCTATGATTTTTTATATAAAGATATAAAAAACCTAAAGATAAGAAAAGCTTTTATTAAACTAACAGTTAGTAAAACTAAATATCTATAAACCAAAATAGAAACTAAACAACTGAAATATAAGTTGAATACCTAGAAACAAATAGAAAAGAAAGCTTTTTATAAACCTATTTAAATAGCGAGCAGAGCTCAAAGATACCAAAAAAAAGAACAAGGGATTGAAAAGAACAATTATTTCATTTGTTTTTATTTATTTTTCTTCAATTGTTGTTGTGGTTGTATCACATTTGTTTTTTTATTATTATTACTTTTGCACCAACAAAATACATTTGAGTCATTTCCCGCTATTATCTGTGTCCTTGTGTGCCTTGATCACTTACCCTCCTGTAACGAACCTAGTCACTGGTCCAATATCAGGTGCCTAGAGTGACCTGTCCCTGTGTCAAGTAACTCTAAATGCTACAGCTGCATCATTTGAAGTCTGCATCCTTCAAAGGATGCAGCCTTCAACATTGGGACACAGCTAAGGTGAACTCAGATCCTGGAAATGATGAGCACTGTGTCATAATCACTAGTCTAACACACACCAGTGTATGGATGTACATGTATGCAGTACACATGCAAACGTAAATGTCTACAACACACTCTTATTTCTGTTTAAGTTAGGAGTTATTGTAAATAGTTTCATGTAATTGTGGGAGAATCTGCACCAGTGGCTGAGGCAGAAGGGTGTCCCAGTGTGGAGAAACGGCATCATCGTTTGATTTATTTAAACTACTGTATGTGTTATTCTTAACATAAATTAAATCACGTGATAGTATTTTTAACTTGAATTGACAGTTAATTGATGTAGTTTGCAAATAAAGTCTTTCTCCATTCTCCTCTACCTGGCGAACTGCTGTTTAGGTGAGCGCATTTACATTTACATTTGTTAATTTAGCAGACGCTTTTATCCAGAGCGACTCACAAATGAGGAATACAACAAGCAGTTTGTCTTAAGAGAAAGAAGTAAGAGAAGTGCTAGCAATACATGGTTTCAGTCATTGTCTGGAACAGTATGAGCAAGGAGAGCACTTTTTGTGAAGATGGTTTGTTGTTATTTTAACAGTCGTGAGGAGAATGCAGTTAAAGAGTTTCAGAATCAGTATAGACAGTTTCTAAAGGACGTTATCGTGTGTGGAGGCCTTATATCCATGTGGTCTCACTTAAGACAAGCCTCACTGCTTTCAAACCTATTTTATTTATTTGATCGGTACAGCAAAAAGAAAGAAATGCCAGAGAAATTTCCTTGATTTATTTTTTTTATTCTTTTTTTTTTAATTAAAACTAACATCATAAATTATATTTTTTTACTTTGAGCAATTCTGGAGCTATAATTGACTCTTCTTAGGAGCATATAAAACAAAACAGCTCCTTGGAAAAAATGAAATGTAATTTTGTAGTAGTTATAAACAAAGGTTTATTTTAGTTCAGATTAACATTTGAGGGCAGCAATTGTATTCATAATGTCAAAATAAAACCGACGTAATGTTACTTGAAAGCATTATAGCCTACTATTCCTGCCAAACTTCCATGGTTGCAGTTAGTGTTACTACAGTAAATCCATGGTGAATGTTGCAGATCTGTGGACACTGGATAGTTCATTCATGGCACAATCTTTCTCCTGGTTTCCACGTCAGCGCTGTTTGATCCGTTAATAACGGAGAATGTTGAATGTTTCTCACTAGATCTCGCAGCGATGTTATTACTTCTGTGGCGAATTCAAATGCTTTCTTTACTGGATATCTTATTAGCGCTGTGTAGTAACAGTGTCACTTGATCACGATCGGCTCGCGCTGCACTGGTCCAAACTGATAAACGGTCCGTCAACCACACAATAACGAGCAGTTTCGTTCCGCTTGCATTACGTTTGCCATTTGATGTTGGGCAATGTTGTGGTCGCGCCGGCGTCATTATGAGCGCGCTTGCCACGTGCAACGCGCCTACATTTGAAATAACGAAATTTTGTTCGGCAGGAAAAATGGTCCAATGAACCGTTTGGTTTGAAAATACGTACCGAAAACCGAACCAAAAGCCTCGTACCGAACGGTTCAATACGAATACGTGTATCGTTACACACCTCAAATAAATAAATAAAGTGCGCCGAGCGAGTGTCAGTAATGGCTGACACAGATCACACAGTGACAGAACCTGAGGTTCGAGTCCCCACCGCGACCGTCCAATGAAAACTAAAAAAACGAAGTAGGCCTAGATTTAATTACCTTTTTCTATTTCATAAGTCGACTGTTCTCGAAAAGAGGTCCTCGCTGCAAGCAGAGTGATAGAGAAAGCCTGTAACAGGCCTGTAGACTGAAGCATGGACTGAAGCCTATTCAACATGTACTGGACGCATATGCACGGTGGTGTGTTCTTCTTCTTTTGTTTTTTATGGCGGTTGGCAAACCGACTGGGCTGGAGTGTGTATCAGGAGATATTGGAACTTAACTAAAAAAAAAAATTAAAAAAAATCCTTTTGGCTAAGTCTGTGTCTCTCAGAAACTTAATAACAAAGTGATAAATGTTACTGGATGTTTTCCCTAATAAACCTTGCATTGTAAAATTATTCTGATTGACCATTCTGAGTGTTAGAAGAGTACACAGACAACACACGCAATACTGTTTCACAACAACCAGTCTCTCACACTTTATTTAAACAAAAACACCTGCATTCATTCAGTCACTGATTAGGTCACATGACCTGGGTCACAAAAAAGAACAAAACTGAAAACAGGTAAAACAAATACAAATGAGAGCATAATATTTATACATCTTAACACCCCCACTTGCTCTCACATTTCTATTTTATCATTTTGACATAAGTATACAAAGTTCATACACCAAACATAAAGGAGTTAAATTTCATTAACTTAAGCTTTGTTACTGGTTTTGTTAATACATCTGCAACCATCTCCTCAGTTGGACAGTACTCCAGACTAATCCTGCCCTCCTTTATTACAGACCTCACAAAATGGTACTTAATGTCCACATGTTTACATCGTTGTCTATACACAGGATTTTTTGCTAAGGCTATGGCACCCTGATTGTCTTCATAGACTCTAGATTCATATTTCAGACCATCAATGTTTTCTAGCAATTGCTGTAGGTATAAACACTCTTGTACAGTCGCAGCCAGTGCCATATACTCAGCCTCACAGGTGGACAATGCAACAGTAGGTTGCCCTTTGGTCTTCCATGAGACCAATGGACCATTTTTGTTTCGGCTAATGCAATAACCAGTAGTACTTTGTCTATCAGTTACATCAGCTGCCCAATTCGCATCTCTGTATGCATACATCAAGTTCTCATTTGCACCTTTTCTGTAGCATAGTTCTTTGTTTTGTGTCCCTTTCAAATATCTCAAAACATGTTTGACAGTATTCCACTGTTCTGTGGTTGGGCTAGTAAAATACTGTGACAGTTTACTTACTACAAAACTTAGGTCTGGCCTTGTACATGTTGCCAGGTAGATTAAGCTATTTAGTGATATTTCCTGACATCACTCATTTCCTCAGTATCAGTGTAATTTAGTTTTTGTTCGCAGGGAGTAGCTCTGGACTTACAATTTTTCATGTCAAATCTCTCAAGTTTTTTCTCAATATACTCGTGTTGTGACATTTTAATACAATCAAAATCTTGCTCATAATCAATGCCAAGAAAATGTGTCAATTTTCCCAAGTCTTTCATTTTAAATTTTGCACTGAGCTTCTCTTTCACACCATCAAGCACATTCATATTGTTGGCTGCAATAATCAAGTCATCAACCCATATGACTATGAAAACTTTCTCAGTTTCTGTAACCTTTGTGTAAACACAATGATCAGCTGGATTTTGAACAAACTTGATTTCACATAAATACTCATGCAACATTCGGTTCCAGTTCCTGCCCGATTGTCTGGCACTACAGTGATTTTTCCAGTTTATACACCAGTTTTGCTTTACCTTGAGATTTTACCCCATAACCCTCTGGCTGTATAATATAAATGTCACACTCTATTGGTGCATGTAAATATGCTGTCTTTAGATCCATCTGATGAACAATCAAATCTTCCTGTACTGCTTTTTGTATCAACACTCTGATACTTGTCATACTGGCAGTTGGAGAAAAAGTCTCATCACAGTTCACACCTCTCTCTTGACTGTAACCTTTGGCAACATATCTTGCTTTGTATTTGTCTGTTCCATCATTATTCTTCTTGATTGCATAGACCCATTTACCCCCCACTAATTCTTTACCTTCAGGTAGATTGCTCAGGGTAAAAGTTACACTTTCCTCTAATGATTTCATCTCTTCATCCATAGCCTTAACCCACTCATATGCATTCACTGATGTTACGGCTTCTTTGTATGTTTGGGGTACATTGCATATAAGTCTGTAACAATAGTCAATGTCAGCTACATCACCTTCAAAACCACAAACATAATCACTTAAATAACCTGGCCTTTTCCTCTCTCTGGCAGGATATATCATCTGTTCAGGTTTATCTTCATCTATTTGTGTTTGGTTCTTGCACACTTCTGGCTCTTTTACTGTGACCTGTTCCTGAGAACTTTGCAGATTAACTTCGGGGCCTTTTCCCGATTCTCGAAGATTATTCTTGACCTCAAAATCATCGTCATCAATCGTTATCATGTCTGCCTCAGTTCTCACTATGGGTACAAACTCAACTAGTCTGCATTTCTATATTTTCTTGCTATCTGGATAGTAGATCATGTATGCTGGACTATTCTTGTCATATCCTACAAAAATGCCTTTCTCACACCT
This sequence comes from Squalius cephalus, assembly GCF_949319135.1. Lineage (NCBI taxonomy): Eukaryota > Metazoa > Chordata > Actinopteri > Cypriniformes > Leuciscidae > Squalius > Squalius cephalus. Next base: position 17,426,085 of record NC_137125.1, read on the forward strand.
TGAGTCCAGCTTTCCTTTGTCGTGTTGGTAAGCGTAACATGCTAATGTAGGCTATTAAGCTTTTTATCAATCTAAATTAATCTTTTAATTTAACTTAATTTTGTTTTTCTTTAATTACATTTTTATTTTTATTTTTTATTTTATTTCGTTTTTCTTTATTTAAATCTACCCTTTACTGTGTCGGTAATTTGTTAGTCAGAAAAATATTAGACTACCTTATTAAAAGTATTGCTTAAGTTAACAGACCTGTGTGTGTGTGTTTTGCAACCTGGTCTCATGGGAAATACGTACCTCTGCACACTTTTTTGCAGCGCCACAAATATGTACCACCCGGTACGTATTGCTACAGTTTTAAAACACAAACGTCCACTGGGGTCGCTAAAGAGAAGGACTGTATGGGACATTGCGATCAACAGTCAGAGCAGAGGTATGTACACTAGTAGGCCTATATGCCATTATCCTAAAACTGTGTTATTTTAGTGATAAATATTAGTCATATGTGTTGTTTTACTGAATCATGTTTGCTGTAATGGTAAATGTAACGTTAGAATCATGTGAGTGCTCATGACGTCGGTAGGACAGGCCTGGGTGATTTAGTTGAAGTTTATAAAGTTACATCCGCATACATCCTCAGAACCCCGGCAAAGTTGGTAGCGTTAGCCAGGTCATTTTTTACGTTTTCTGTAGCCTAATGGTAAATGTGACGTTAAAATCATGTGAACACTCTCGATGAAAGCAATGCCCTTCGATTAACTTAACGTTACGTATCCTGTAGTATTTTTTTGTAGTTAACTTTAGGTGGATAACGTTAGTGAGCTAACCCTGAACTGTCTGAACGATATATATTTGCAAATAACGTAGACTAACCGTGTTCCGTACAACAACGATGTTCCGTACAGATGAACTTTTGCTGAATAAATACTTCCAGGTCATACACAATATATATATCTGTGTCGTCTTCATTTATCCCTCTTTCATCTCCGATCAAGACAGAGACACTCCAGCCGTTTGTTCCTGAGATATTTGAGTAAGTTTGCTAGGTGCGCCCACTGCGCTTGAAAATGTCTGGTGGGCAAGCTACACTTCATACAGTTGCTTGGGTGGGGAGACAACTAGAGCAGCGAAAATGTACATTTCGATTTAATTTAAGCTTTTCACAGTATTACAGTCTTTACTAAATTAATCTTATGTTATCACAATTTGTTAAATATATTACCTTTTTGTTGACTAAATGCTTTGAAATGGGAATTTTTAAACAATTGCGGGTGATGACTGTTTGGCGCCACTCTGAGGTATTCACTCTGTGTGCCACTCTGTGTGCAGTGATGTTTATATTCATAAAGGGTTAATTAAGTTAATGTTAACATAACTTGTTACATTAATTAAATATTTTAACATTATTCAACAAATTAAACATTAACTAAATCGACTATGATGTTATTTCATAGCCAACTTTTCATAAAATGTAACATGTTATTTAACATTAACTTAAAGTTAAACACAATGATAGGATATTCACACATATTTAATAAGACTTCATACATCAAATGATTGTTTATAAATTGTTTTTATTTAACGTTACACAGTTGTAATGATATATAATTTGAAGTGAACGTGATTATAAGAATGTTATAACATGATCATTTTAAAGGAAAGTTAACGTAAAAACCAAGAGATGCCAGGAAAGATGTCAGGAAAAAAAAAGCTGTACACAAAGGAGATCTTAGTGCAGGCAGTAGAGGAAGTGAGAGCAGGAGCAAGCTTGAGGGCCAGAGCAAAGAAGTATGGCATTCCCCACACCACTCTACAAGATTACAAGACAATAAAATATTCCCACAACCCCCATCCTAATTCGGCCCTGACACCCACAGAGGAAGACACCCTTATTTCTTTTATTTTCTGGATGGTGGATCATGGCTTCCCAGTTACAAGATCATTAGTAAAAATACTTGTGACTGGGATAATTAAGGAGAGTGGCAGAACAGACAGCACACCACTGTCAATTTAGAGAAGGGACCAAGTGATGTCTGGTGGTCCAGGTTTAAGGCCCGCCATCCGGAACTGACCTCACGGACGGCAGACTTCCTGGACAGAGCTAGAGTCCATGGTGCTACACCAGAGGCTATTGAGTTTTTTTTTTTTAAATATATGAAGCCCTCTATGTGACGCACGGTTTGGAAGAAAAGCCACAGCTCATCTTCAATTGCGATGAGACTGGGTTTGGGGACAAGCCTCGGTCTAGGGAGAAGGTCCTGTGCCAGACTGGGAGGAAACACATCTAACAACAGCAGATGACGACCAGGGAGCACATCACAGTCCACTGCTGTGTGAATGCAGCCGGGGACAGCATTCCACCTTTCATCATTTATCCCGGCTGCCTTCCAAGCACTGCATATAGGCTGGATGGGCCCCCCAACGCCCTCTATGGAATCCAGGATAAGGGATATATGGATTCGGAGCTATTCCTGAAATGGCTCCACCATTTTATCATGTATGCCCCTAAGGAGAGACCACTGGTATTAATCATGGACCAACACGAGACACACGTTTCAAAAAACGTAATCATGTTCTGTAGGGAAAATGTGGTTGAAATTATTTGCCTTCCTGCCCACACCACACACATCCTTCAGCCGCTGGATATTGCGGTCTTCAACCTGCTGAAGACTGCATTCTCCACCTTGGCTGCCAGGCTGGGTCTGGTCCGAGGGGATCTAGCCGTGGGGAAGAAGCAGTTCTCTTCTCTCCTCAAGAGTGTGTACCCCACTGCTGTGACAGCCCAAACCATTAAGGCTGGGTCCCGCAAGGCTGGAGAATTCTCCCATCTGAAAATTCATCCAGCACTCACGCCACTCCTTCAGCCACACCATCCAGCACTCACACCACACCATCCAGCACTCACGCCACTCCTCTAGCCACACCATCCAGCACTCAGGCCACTCCTTCCACCACTCAAACACCTTGCCCCACCTGCAAAAGAGTAACTCCTAAAAATTACCTGGTGGCAGCAGGTGTAATCCCCGAGAGTCTGGCCAACGTCCTTATGAGCCCAGCCCTGGAGAGGTCGGAGAAAGTGAGGCGTCGCATTCCGCTTCCAGCCCGTGTCATTACCAGTGATCAATATTTCAACCTGCTGGTAGAAAAAGAAGCAGAGGAGAAAGAAAAAGAAGAGAAGAAAAGAAAGCGGAAGGAAGAGATGGCAAAGAAGGAGGAAAAATGGCAAGCCCAGGAGGCCAAAAGACAAAAGAAGCAGGCACCTCCCATGACTGAAGAGGAAGGAGAACACTGCGCCATATGCAAAAAAGTGGTCCCACCTGGCTCAGATGAATGGATTAGATGAATGGGTCCAGTGTGATCTGTGCCATTTATGGTTCCACCTGGAGTGCGCTGGGGTGGAGGAAGTGCCAGACACTGACTGGCTTTGCCATAAATGTTGTCTGTCCACATAAATATTACACGTTATACACACACAGTTAATCAGTTTGTTAAATGTAAATAGTTAAACACACACACACACACACACACACTGTAAATAGTGCACACAAAAAAAGGTTTAATGTCAAGTTCTGTTATTTTTTAATCAGTTTGTTAAATGTAAATAGTTCTAACGTTACGTTAAACAAACACACACACACACAGATAATTTATGTTCTTACGTTTTTTACTTTGATAATAAAACGTTTTGTTTTGTTTTAAATCAATGCAAATTGTTTGTCCTTCTTTGTCTTCAGAAAGATATGGTTATTCACTAACGTTTCACGTGGTTCATGCTTAACTCACATGCCATGATTAATATCAGGACACAATCATGCCTAACTTGCATTGTCCTCTAGCTTATTAAAGCAGCAATTAACTAACATTTTAATCAAATAAAAAGGTACTCACCTTTCTTATTCACTTAAATAATGTTTTCTTGATCAGTTAAACGTCCATTTTTGTGGTTGAAATCCAATGATGCGCTCTTTTTTATTTTTTATTTTTTTTATTTCATTCATTTAAAAACAAATGCAACAACAGCATTTAACATGAATGAAAAGGAGCAGAAAGAAGTAAAGACTTATAATGTCTGCCCCCTATCAACACAAAATCATTTACAGTTCCAGTTCATTTGAGCTGTCTCATGCAGGGTTCCGAGAGCATGCGCTCTGCGTACGGAACACCATTAGGGCTCTTACAGAGTCAACGCATCGATAGGCATACGCGCCTTCAAGGCTACGCATCGCTACGCTTCGGCCGCCATTATGCGTCTATACGTAGCAAAATGTGTCGTCCCAGTTTTTGATACGCGACGCACCGTTGCATGCAATACTACGCGTTGTTGGTGGGGGCGATACTGCAAGTATTGTACATTATTTCATATTTACAGAAGAAGAAGGTTTGAATACAATGGCGGGCGAAGAGGAAAAACTACAGATGGTGGTCAACCAGAATGAGACTTTTACCGCCGCCGTTCCCGCGGCGGCAAAATTGGGATGTGTATTTGCTGCCTTTTACCGCTGAGTGGCGCTGTAATCACAGACTTTGAAAAGTGTCAGTTTATTCTCTTTATGACGTAATCTGCCGCGGCAGTAATTTGAGCTGAGGCCACAGATAAATTCAAGATAAATATTGTGGTTAAACGAATTCAAATTCATTAAATTTAAACAAAGTAGACACACGTTAACATTGTGTGCCCAGTTTTTCTATAATTTAGAAAGGCTATGTCAATAGGTTACTTGTCATTTTCTTCGTGTTATTTTAATGTGTTTGTAGATTTATTAACTGAAACATAACAGTGAAATAACTTAAAATAATTTACCGTGAAATTAAAACATTTTCAGGACTTGCAGCTCCTAACCGATGTAGTCGGTTTAAGCATTCTTTGTTATATTCAGAACTAAATAGCCTTACATGTTACAAACTTTTAAAACAGAGAAAATAGTAGACGTTGGCGATTCAGACGGTAGCTCTGTGGTCAAAGCATTATCAATAGCCTCTCGGAGCTTCAAACGATCTGAGATCGAATCTCAGTGTAGCCGACAGTGTTTATGTTTTTCCGTTCTTGCACATTTTAAGATATGAATAAAGTGTCGGGACAGTTTATTTATTTAAACAGGGTTGCATCGAGAGTTTATTCCCTTTGTGATGCAAAATAAGAAACACAGAATCTTAGGCCTATTCTTGCAACATTTTAAATTTCTATTGTCAAAGAAATTGCAGCTAAATTAAAAAATTAAAACGGTACAAAACGGAAAAAGTTCAAAGCAACATAAATTAAGAACAGGCGTTTTTCTTTGCCTCTCTCGCGCTGGATATTTTTTTTAGTAAGTTTGGTCTCCCTCACTGCGCGCGGCGGGTCTTTCTCGAAATTAAGCATTTCAGCGTAAAAAAACACCATACAGCTGATAATACTGTATATGTCGCTGTGTGTCATCCACACAAATCACGCAAGAAAAAACAACAAATAGCTTTTGTTCCTTCAAAGATACAACATGCCTTGCTGAATTCACCTTACAATAAAACGAGGTGGGTCGCCAATAAAAGAGCTCGTATCTGCTAAATTTAAATTGTTTGTGGAAAACCTATACAATCAATAAAACTACAATATATAATTTAATAAGATATAGGGCCTACTGTACATAGGCTATGGACTTTTGGAGATTTTGAGATTAATCCTTAAAAGAATTTTGCCTTTGCCTCATCAGGCTGGCTCCGACACTCTCCATATGAAAGACGGAACATTAACACCTCTGTCCTCCACCCCCACGATAAAGCAAAGTATTGCCTTCTCCAAACCCCCCACAGGCTAGCTGAGTTTGCAAAACACTCGTCGTGCCAAACAAATTATAAACTTCAATATTTAATTCAAAACAATCTCAAAACGCTTTGTGACATTTTGAAAAGCCTGGATGCATTACTGCCACTGGAACCATGAACGCAACAGAATACTGGTTCTGATTTTATTGTTTGTCGTTTAAACGTCATATATATGAATTATTATAGGCTACAGAAGTAAAGTCATTGTATAATATTTGTTCCTTAGTGTAAAATGGAAATGCATGGCGATTTTATTTTGTAAATAGGCAAAAAAAAAATGTTTTAGAAGACAAATCTCTCTGCATCAACAATAGACTATAAAATGCATTAATAGGCTAATATAAAAACACCAGTAGTCCAAATTAGTTCGGGATTCGAACCCGTGTAATCTAAATGATCGTAACGTACGTTCAACCACTCGGCCACTATTCACTCGTTGCGATACGGCCTAACGTTCCAGTGTGTGTTCGCTCGCACGAGCGAGAAACGCTCTTCATTCAAATGAACGCGCCGCCGCATTTGTTGAACACTAATTCAACATGCCAGAATAAAACCTGGCTTTAGAACAATGCATAGCGCCACTCGTCGTGGTGTGCCAAAAAATTACAATAATTTAGTTTAATTTATTTCAGTGTTAATGTTTGAGTTAAAAAATCCTCTACAAATTAAATTAACCCAAAGTCGGCTATAAGAGTCCTTTAGGCTACGTAAAAAAGCAAAGGGCTTACAGTCTTAACATTTAGGCTACTTTGCTTAAATTCGATACATTCGATACATTTATTTTCAGTAGGGCCTAATACATTTGTAGGGATGTATCTGTATGTGAGCTTGTGCGAATATGTCCGCATTTGTATGATAGTTTGTCTCAGTTACATGCAAATAAAATAGCGTTGGACAATGCCTGGAGGGAGATTGCAACCGCAATGGGAAAAAGTGTAGATAAAGTGAAAGCTGGAAAAGTGCCCGTGACAAATTCACACGGGCGCACAAGAAGTGGAAGGTGGCATGTAGAAGTGGTGCGGGGCAGCTCAGTTTCGGCTACCCCAAAATACTGACAGCTCTAAGCTGGTTGAACGAGTTCGTGAAGCATAGGATTATCGAGTCAAATTTTTCGGTAGGCAAGAATAATCAACGTCATGTGTGTGAAGTCACAGAGAGAGAGAGAGAGAGAGATTATTGTCCAATGTATAACAATATCAGTGGTGTTGATGAGTGTAGCCTACATATTGTGAATAGATAATAGTGTGATTTCTGAATGTTAAAAGTTGCATTTGGTGAATAAACTTTTTTGAGACTTGGATAAACTCTAGGCCTGTTTCTGAAATCTCAGTGGTGAATAAACTGTTGAGGTTACTTGCGTTTAGCTTCCACTACAACCCTGATTGTAGCATTAAGCACTTTGCGAATACTGAGAATGGTAGGCTACTGACTTGGTCAGGATGTTTGAAACAAATGTAGGCCTACATTTTCTTTCTGTGTAGGCAGGTGAGGGAGATGATGAGTGCGGCGACGATGATGATGATGATGATGATGAGGAGGAGGAAAGTATTATGCACGGAGATGAGGCACCTCCCCCCAACCCCGTCTCATCCCTACCCCAGATTCCATCTCACCGTCCCACCACCCCGACACTAGTGGCTACGACAGTTTCTGCAGTTACCCATGCTGCTGTTACAGGCGTTATTTGTTATTGACATTTGTTATGTCATGTTCTTTGAGAAACATTTTGATTTGTCTCCCGACATTGTAGACGACAAGCGACATGCTACTGGCATTATTTGTTACTGACATTTGATAGTGTTCTGTGCATTCACAAAGTTCATAGCTTTCATATGAAAATGAATTATTCCACTGTCACAATTTCAATGTTTCAATGTTGCCTGGGCTGTTCAGCAGGCCTATTTTTTTATGTATATGTGTATGGTGGGGGTCAAGTTACGTGCTTGATATGTTTGATAAATAAACCCTTTTTATCTAATAATGTTACTAATTTCTGTGGATAGGCGCTATAAGCTTGGCTAGGCCTACACTTGATTCATTCATCACTATCAAGGTAGTAGCCCGTTGTATAAACATTTTATATGGATATTAATTAGTTTTCACATAAAACCAAATGAGTTAATATATGTAATGCGAGCTAATAATCAAGTAACAAATCAAAACTCATGCTTCCAAGTGACCTTTTAGAAATTTATTGGTCAGTGCCACCCAGTCGTAGCACACTGTACTGGTGAGGAAACACGCCGGCATCTGATAAAAAGAAGTCAGCCAGCTGCTCCCTGACAAGTGCCGCTCTCCGGGAGGGTCTGACTCTGCCGACCGAACACCGTGGTCCGTCGACCATGTTCCGGTCCCCCGCAACGTGCTGCTTCCACTCTCCAGGCTGGACCTCACCGGTGTCAGACGTCGTATCCACAAAGGTGGCGGGCATGTATCTGGCCCGTTCAGTGGTTGCCAGGAAATTGTGGAGAGCCGTACACGCCTTCACGATCTTCACCGCTTTATCAGGTTTCAGGTCAATCGGGCGGCTGAAAATTCGAAAGCGCGCAGCCAATATACCGAAGGCATTCTCCACTACGCGTCTCGCCCTGGCCTGTCGGTAATTGTAAATGCGCTTCCTATCCTGCAGGTTCGTGCCTTTAATGAGAAAAATAAGTGTCATGCAGGAACTAGACAGAACAGATGACTTGGCTGACACCAACAAAACACGCAGGTCTGGTTAACTTAAGCAGTAGCCTACTTTTAATAAGATAGTGTAATATTTTTCTGACTAAACAAATTACTGACACAGTAAAAGGTAGATTTAAATAAAGAAAAACTAAAGAAAAACAAAATTTAAATAAAGAAAAACGACATTTAAAATAAAGAAAAAACGACATTTAAATAAAGAAAAAACAAAATTTAAATGAAGAAAAAAAAACGAAATTTAAATAAAGAAAAACGAAATTAAGTTAAATTAAAAACGAGATTAATTTAGATTGATAATAACGGGTAAAAAGCGTAATACATTTTGGTCCGTGTACTTTTGCGTCCATTCGTTTTTCTTTTTTTAACCATGACGAGAAAAATAAAATATAAACGGTTGTTGTATTTTAAGCAAAAAAAGTTACATTCAAAATTTTTAATTAGAACTGTATTCTAACTGTATGTATATTGACTTATTTTCAGATTTTTGTTTATGACTTTTTGCACCTTTACTTTACATTTATAAAATACACAAATTAATATCGAATAAAAGCGAATTGTACTAGTTTTCTGAGGCCAAATTAGTGACCCGGAAATATTTTTTCCCGCACCATTGAATGCGAAGCACCATGTCTCTGGAACCGTACAGAGAAGTGATTTTGGACATGATTTTACAACACCCCACACACAAGGACGTTGCTGAGCATCTGTCTCAAATTGGTGTTGGGCGAGGTTGTTCGGCGAGGACTGTTAGAAGATTTTGTGCCAGTCATGGTGTGAGACGGGAGGTTTCCGACACTCAGCTGGAGATAGCTGTAGCGGCAGCAGTACAAGAAGTAAGTAATAAAATGCAATATCATTCATAAGATGGTAACCCTAACACACCTGCCGCAATAATTATTTTCAAATTTCTTTCAGTAAGTCAACTTTGGCAAAAAGTGGTGGGGACATGGTGCACTTGCAAAGTATCTGTGTACGTGGGTACTATGCCATGATCCCGAGCTATCCGTAGTGCAACTAACACAAATTGCATATACATTACATTAAATAATTATCCAGAAGTTAGACAAGAATTATTTAAACTGTAGCAGTAAATGCTCTTATTATAGGCTTTAAATGGCATTTTAATGTTTGACAGCGATAACTCCACTTTGAATATCATGAAATTCAATTCTTAAATAATAAAAAAGAAATTGCAAAAAAATTAATGTAATTTTATGTAAATAATAATCTGTGGATTTGACCCAGAAGATGGCTTAGCAACATATACTGTCGGACTTCGAACATGGGCACGTCCGGCCAGTTTAAATAGATCCGATCCGTAGCCTACGCGGGTGGCTGACTCTGAGAACCAGGACGAAACATGTAGGCCTATTTTTTTATCGCTTCTATTAGAAGCGCAACGTTTAAAATAAACCATTTCACGCTCAGCTCTGCGGTTTAGCCTATCTTGTGACGGGAGAGTTGAAATATGTGGGTAAAACTACCCAAAACTGTGGGTAAAGCGCTACGCTACATGGAGATATTTTCTGCATTTATGGTTTAAAAAAATACACAAAAAGTCCCCAACTAGAGTCCACTCTCTGCCCTTTCCACCCATGCATGCTAAGTACTGTAGGATACACATCGTTTCAGCGGATATTCCACAAAGCATCTCGAAAAAAGAAACGATGTCAAGCGGCCAAGGTGTTTTCAGAAGAGCGCCTGTTTTAAGTCTCATTGAAATGTTTTGGCGAGCACACGGCCTGTTGTAAACAAAATTGATTATTCTTTCCATCCCTCTAGACAGGACCAACCTACGGTCGTAAATTGATGACCGGCTATTTGACATCAAAGGGAATTCGAGCAGCAGAAAGTAGGGTTGGACGAGCCCTCCGGACAATAAATCGACCATATCATGAAATGCGATGCAGTGTAAGTTAGTTTGTTATTATGACTATTATTAATAATACTTATATTGCCCCAGGCTATTTAAATAGCATTACGTACCACAAAATTACTGCTACAACAACATTTGCTTTATTATTATATTACATCATTTTTGCATTTTTTTTAATTGAGATTATACTATACAAGTTGTCCAAATGAAGTCATTAACTGCATCCACTCACAAATTTTTATATACATTTACAGTAGGAAATTTACTAAATATCCTCACTGAACTTGACCTTTAAATAATATCCTAATGATTTTTGGCATAAAAGAAAAAATAATCATTTTGACCCATACAATTCATTTTTAGCTTTTACATATAGCCTATACCCGTGCTTTGCTTCGAAGACGGGTTTTGTGGTCCAGGGTCACTAAAAATAAAAACAATGTAACTCATTAACAGTTTTTTTTTTACTCTTCTCAGGGTGTACGGAATCTTAATCCCATACCTTACTGTGCCACTTACACAGGCCACAAACTCCATTTAGATCAAAACGAAAAATTGGTCATGTTTGGAGCTACACATGTCCTAGCAATTGATGGCTATAGCAGCAAGATAATTGCATATTCCTGTATGCCAGTAAAGAATAACCTCATTATCTATGATGAAGTGTACAGGTTTGTATTCCAAAACACTTACTGTTTGTGTGTGTGTGTGTGTGTGTGTGTAAAGCAATTTCTATTTAAATCATATACTGTAATTTAAGGCCTGCAGTAATCAACAATGGAATGTGGGACCAGATAAGGGTGGACCATGGAAAAGAGTTTTTCTTGACTCTATTTATGCAAGAAATTCTTGCTGACCACAGAATGAATACAGCAACACCACCATATCGTCAGACCACATCAACAAAGGTAGGTGTTGTCTTGTGGTTCAAATTTGAACTACTGAAAACTCACAACTTAATAAAATTAAAACGTATACAAACTTGTTTTACAATCACTTGTATTTAAGGGTTGGTTTCCAAATTTTAGTTTTTTTTTTCTTAAATAAGATGACATGTTCATAATAAAAATTATTTTAATAAATTATATAATTTTAGGAATCTGATGATTTTACTCTATAAAACAGCCCGTTTAATTCCTTTCATTCATCAGAATCACACAATTGAGAGAATTTGGCCAGAAATAAACAACAGGGTTAATTACCCTTTGAAGGAGGCTCTTGTTCAGCTGGTCGACCAAGAACTGATTGATATGGACTGCAACCTAACAAGATACTGTGTGTCTAACCTTGTCTGTCAGCTGTGTCATCTGGGCATTAGCAGGGTAGTAGAGGCATGGAACAACCACAGGATTCCTGGTATGCTAAATAATGTTTAAAAACTCTTGACAAGCAGTTGACATTTAAACATTTATTACAAGTTAACATGTCCCATTTACTACAGGAAAAGGAATCCCCAACCAGATTGCACAGGGTGGTTGTGCAAAAAAAATCTCAGCAGCACTACTGCCTCATGGAACTGAAGCAGCTGATCTGTACATGAACACACTGGGATCATCTTTGACAAGGGTTTCGGCCTTTGGAACAGACCCTTTTACAAGTGAACATGAGAAGGCTACAGTGGAACAACTGTTTTCAGAAAAGTGGCCAGACATCACTTACTTGCTCAATAATACGGTCAACAAAAACTTTTTGCCTTTTAAAGAGGCTTTGGTCTGTTTAGTAAATTTAACTCAAAGATACTCTTAAAGAGCATGCCTTCTAATTGTTCAATGCTGCTTTCCATCAAGTGTTTTTTCTAGAAACAAAATATTACACACAAATTTAAGCATCAACATGATGCTGATAAATTAAAGTATTTCTTTTTCGTTCTTGTTTTAAGTAGTTGTGCAACAAAACTTTACACAACAACTGTCAAATAAACTACTGAACTAAACTTGAATTGCTGAACAGCTAAACATTTTTTCCTGGGTAATGTAGGCCTACTCTACCCTAATGATGTCACCAAGAGCTAACAAAGCTTCAGAGAGACCTGCTGCAAGAAAGATGTGGTTGCTAAGAGCTTCCTCTCTGCATTTTAAGCACTGTGATGAAGTAGCCATCCATTGATCAACACAAAGTTTGCATCCGATCAGGCTTCTACAGCAGGTGGCAAATACTGGTTGATCAATGGGTCCTAAAAAACAAAATGTTAAAAAAAAAAAAAAAAATCCGTTATTGTGCAGAGATGGGGTGTTTAAAAAAGGCAAACTTTATTATGCAACTACCTGGAAAAAGGTACATAAAGGGGCAGTTTCCAATTCCTGGAAAGGGTTTAGATTAATCCAGGACTAGGCCTTAGTTGGCATTGATATATGTTAAGACATACAATTACAAGATGTTTTTAAATTTAGGCAGCTCAAACATGCATTTTCTGGGACTAGGATAAGCCCTGTCTGGGAAACCACCCCATAAACACAAATAATGATTATCTCATGCTATCAAAGCCCCAAAATAATTACTCATATTGTTATAAACTCTTTTGTGATTTTTATTCATTTTCAGAAAGCAAATTAATTTTTTTTTTATGAAATGCAAGCGGTTTCTGTCCCTCATTTTAAAGTGAATACATCCAAACCCTTCCATCAGTTTATAAAGATATGGTTAACCTCTTACCTTTGCAGACTATGCAAGTGAAAGCTGCTTTTATTTTCCCTGTTTGGACTTCAGTCAAGGTTTTGGCAGGTGTTTGACTGGACAGCTCAGAAAGCTCTTTGATAGTTGAGATAACTTGCTGAAGGCCCTGTGACGCCAGCACCACTTCTTCTATCTTATCATAGACATCTTGTAGACTTGATGTTTCATCATCTTCCCGACTTGAGCTAAATTTAGTTTAAAATAAATTAGAATTGACTTGTGCATTTGAAAAAAATATTTACTCACAAATACTAATTCTGTACCTTCTTTTCCTCTTGCTGCCTTGAAATTCTGTGAAGTCGTGCTCTGCAATGGCAAATACCTTGCGGGCATTTTGCTTCCAGTAGATGGATCCTGAGTACGTGGAGGTGACATGCCATGAAAAATTGTCATATTACTTTTGATGTTTAAAACAGATTAAAAATGCAAACAAATTGACAAATATGCACCTTTAGTTCCTTCAGAGTCAAGTATCTCATTGCCCTGGGCATCGGTGAGAATTACAGGATCATAACTGCCAAGAGCATCTTGAACTTTCCCAATAATGCCATGTACTGTAGCCTCACATTCCATGAAACGAACTACCACCATCCTGCTTGGCCTCAGTTTGCCGTTTACTAAATCAGCTATGTAAATGGATCTGGAGACATTATGCACATGACAAATTCAGAATTTAATTTCTCTTTCATACACACACACACACACACACACACACACACAAACTAAAGTATAAATCACTACATTTTTAGGCGTTTTTGTTAATAAATTATGCTACATGGAGCCAACTGAACCTGTGTGCTTTTCGACATTTTGGTGCCCATGATACAAATAGTAGTGTCTAAAATAAAATAGTAGTGTCTTTTGACTGTGAAAATGATCAATATAAATGAAATATAGCTGTTTTTCAAAGCTTTACTGAGAATCTTTCTAACATAACATGCATAAATAAAATAACGATAAGTTACCTCTGAAATGATCGAGTCATGGCGGCTTTCGGAGGTCCTGCAACAGCCGCCGCAGGTGAACCAGCAGCTGCAGAGGGTGGAGTATTGCGTGTAAAGGAGAAACGCTGGGAGGCTGTTGGGGTTGAGAGGGGTGTTCCTGGGGTGAGAACCCCTTTCTCCACTTCATCCCCATGGACCTCATAATGCCCACGTGCAGTTAAGTCTAGGGTACTGAAGTAACCCGTGCCGGGAAAATTGCTATATTCGAATCATCTGTCAAATACAGAGTCTGCGATGAAACCTTAAAAACAATAGCAAGGTCAAGGTTAATAACCACAACTCCATGTGATAACACCACTGTCTTTATGACTGATTTATGGCCGAATTGTTTTCATTTCATAATTGATTACACTTTGCCAGTATCGACACTGTTTGCTTACATTTATCTATTCAGCATTGATTAGCTAATTTTCTCTTATTGATTTTTTACTGTAAAGCTAGTTTGAAACATGTAACGTTAGTAATAAAGCTGAACGAAAAAAGTTACCGTGCATTTCGAAGATCATGTGTTTTTTCTCTGTAAACTAATAATACTGATGTTTGTACTCACCTGAAAAATTCGACCTATCTTCTCCGCGCTCATGTCATCGTCCTTCAACGTTACCCTTTTGCTTCCTTTAAAAAGAACGTACTGGTCCATCTTTTTGCTAAACTAATCCTGCACGTGTAGCGGTTCACCTTAAACGTAATCAACGTGGCGACGAAAAGGTCATCAAATAAATGTTCCGGGTCAACTCAAATAAAATGCAAGAATCATAAATTGCATTTTTGTAAAACTGAAAAAATAGTTGTATACCAATCATTTGATTTTCATTTATAAAATAATTTTAAATAAGAAAATGTACTTTGTTTGTGGTTAATCTCTCCATTAACTTGAAAACAAATATAAAGAAAAGCACATTTTTTGTTTTTTATATAGTTGTTAAAAAAAGAAAAACGAATGGACGCAAAAGTACACAGACCCATTTTGTTTCTATTATTCTATTTTCCGAATACCAACCCACCGAACGAATATTCGAATATTCGGGTCCAGCCCTAGTATAGGCTAATGGCCAGCTGTGCCATTGCGCACACTGTGTGCCTGAGTATGCATTTGTTCCGTTATAAATCAATTTTTCCGACTAATTTATGAATGGCATTAAAAAATAAATATATAACAATCTATAAACGAGCTAACACCAGAAGCCATATAGGAACAGTGCTAGTGCCCATTTTATAGCTGGCCGCGAGTGGCTGCAGGCCGATGCCGGTTGCGAGGTACCTCAAAGTCACTGCAAGCCTTTGAGAAACTGCGATGGGGTTGCGGTTATTTTGGTGAGTGTCCGGGAGAAAGCGGACGACTTGCGAAATTAATTCGTCAAATTTTGGCGCCGACATCCTAAAATACTGAAAATGTTTCTCCTCGTCCAGCCTTCGCATGGGAAGCACCAGAGTCACAAACTCCCCATCCTCTTGTTGTGTTTAAAGGGCGAACATACCACTGCCTAACTCTGCGCTGCCTATTTTGTTGCAGCCGCCGACGACGTAAAATTAGCAATAGGATGAACTCCTCTTCAGTTGCCATTTTGATCTGAATATCACCGGGAATGTCACCCGCAAAGTCACCAGTGACTTAACTTAAGGTAAACAAAGCCTTCTGAAGTAACGTTAGTCAGGCAATAAACCTGTGCAGACATGATCGAGGTGACCTGAAAAATAGGTTACCCAATTAGGTTATCGAAGATAAGGACCATTTATTATCAAATGAAAAGTTTTGTAGTTAAATCATGGATGTTAATTAAAATATTACTGATTAAAACGTAAATGTAATGGTATGTTCTCTATTTTCTGGTTTATTGATTGTGCTCTCATTGCGTTTGGGGACAATTAACATGGCAGGAGATAATTATTACCAGGCCTGATTCTGTCGGAGACCTCAAACCAACATTTTAAATCAATCTTTACTGAATTTATGAACATATTCATGCTCATATATTCAGTCAAGATTTATTTGAAACGTTTGTAAATTTTCAACGGATAGGCCTTACTAGATGTAGCCTAGATTTTTTTTAAAGCATTGAAAAATCCTTTAAAAGTTCCACTACTTGCAAAAGGTGTCCTAAACTAGATGTACCGCATGGCGGTACAAAATATGACCGCCGCTCAGGCCTGCACTGGCTTTCCACAAAAATAAATGACGTGGAGCAATTTGGCTGTATTGCGTGTTTATGTATATACCTAAAAAAAGTAGTAGTATGTGCATGTCTGTCTGTGTGTGTGTGTATGTGTGTGTGTTTGTGTCTGTGTGTGTGTGTGTGTGTCTGTGCGTGTATGTATGCGTGCGTACATGTGTGTTTGTGTGTGTGTGTCTGTGCATGTGGATTTGTATGGGTGTGTGTCTGTGCGTGTGGATGTCAGTGTGTGTGCATGCTTGCGTTTGTTTGTATTCCTGCATGGGTGTGTGTGACAGTTAGGGTTGCCAACTTCAGAAAAGGAAAATGCGGGACAATCGTGGTTATTTATAGGAAAATGAGGGACACTCAAAATATTTGTACTGTATCACACAGTGTACGTCATTTCAGTGTCTGCAGTTAAGTTTGTGTTTAAAAGGTAATCAGACATAAACACATTTGTATTGCTTAACCTATTTATGTATTTAATTCTAAAAATAATTTTAATGTCATACATTTTTTTTTTTTTTTTTTTTTCTTTTTTAGGCATTTATATAGTGCTTTCATATGTGCTACTGTACATCCAAAGCGCTTTACAATCATATCAGGGGATCTCTCCTCAACCACCACCAGTGTGCAGCATCCACTTGGATGATGCGACGGCAGCCACAGTACAACGGCGCCAGTGCGCTCACCACACACCAGCTATAGGTGGAGAGAGGAGAGAGAGTGATAGAGCCAATTCAATGTAAGGGGATTATTAGGAGGCCATGATTGGTAAGGGCCAATGGGTGGAAAGTGCTCTTTGACAGTATAGTGTCCCCATCACTATACTGGGGCGTTAGGACCCACACAGACCACAGGGTGAGCACCCCCTGCTGGCCTCACTAACACCTCTTCCAGCAGCAACCTGGTTTTTCTCAGGAGGTCTCCCATCCAGATACTAACCAGGCTCAGCCCTGCTTAGCTTCAGTGGGCAACCAGTCTTGGGCTACAGGGTGATATGGCTGCTGGCTGAAACATGAAAAAAGTCACATTACAAACAAACCATAGTTCAAAATAACAGCATTTATCTAAAATAGAAAGCTTTTTTAACATTATACACTAGGCTTACAGTTCTAAAGTTTGGGGTTAGTATTATTTTTTGGGGAAAAAAATAAAGAAAGTAATTGCCTACTTTTATTCAGCAAGGATGCATTACATTAATCAAAAGTGACAGTTAAGATAATGTTACAAAAGCTTTCTATGTACTTTCTAAAAGCTTTAAAACATTAATAATAATCAGAAATGTTTTTTGAGCATATTATTCCCTCAGGTAGATTACATGTTTTCTTGCGTGGCTGGATGTTAGACTCATGAACAATAATCACGTTGTTTGCATTCGCCAAAATTGATTAGCCGAAATCAAAACGTAGACAGTGAAAGGAAATTACCGTTAGCGCGAGACGAGTCCGGCTTGAAGCGGAAGCGACCAGACGGCAGAGGATGTTCGCAAATCAAACAATGATTTGTCTCAAAACAGTGATTAAAAAAAGCTGTGATTGGATGATGACAGGTGTCGGTGATCATTCTCAAGTGTCGTGGTCAGCACTGCTGCTGTTGCTGTTGTATCAGTCAGTGGTTTATCAGCTTGTCAAAAAACGGGACACGGGAGGTCACGCACGGGACAAATAAATTAGGCCCAAAATACGGGACGTCCCGCCTAATTCGGGACAGTTGGCAACCTTAGTGACAGTATCATCCTAAACCAGCAACCCTTCGCTCAACACCACCATCTACAGGCCGATGAGTGTACAGTCACTAAATGTGCACATAAATGAATTTATTTTATACCCCCCCATGGATGAAATTCTACGAAACTTAGCATACCCCCAGAGGATGTCAAGTTAATCATACACATGAAATATGGTGCAGTTCTGAACATCTCCACTGAAGATAGGGGCGATTAAAGCAGAATAATATTGCATTTTCATTTTTTATGGGAAGGGGCGCAAATCACAAATGAGTGATTATGGGCTAGGTTGATGTGGGCCCTTAAGACCAACATACCATAAAAATGTCTTCATCCTCGGTGCCACGGTTCAGGTAGTTATTTAGGAAAAACTGCATTTTTTGGGTTTGGGGGGGGGGGCCCAGCGCGGGGGGGGGGGGGGGGGGTGGGGAGTGGCCCCCGGGGACCAAATGAAATTTTTCCGTAAAAGTCTAGTGGGGCTACATGCCCACCAAATTTCATGTTCCCCGGTGTTTCGGTGTCCCTGGTATCGTTGACGAAAAATTCAGTAGATGACGAAAAAAAAGAAAAAAAAAAACCTTTGACAATCCCTATATGACCGCTTTCGCTAGCTATGCTAGCGGCGGTCATAATTAGATATGCAGCATTCTGCTTTCAGCCTCCGGTGTATTGGCTACACGAGTCCCTGTTAATTAACTCCATCAATAGCGCATTATGATTTCGTCTGTTGGCCTGTTGGTTTTAGATTTTGGCTTCAGGAGAAAACAGTCCACACTAGAATGTCTTTTGCAAAATAAATTTCAAACCTTAAATATTACTGCCACGCGGAGACTGACTTTGAACGAAATTTGATCTAATACTTCTTACACTGGACTGACATTTTTTGCTAGCCTTCGATCCAGCGATATCACGGCAGTTCATCCAGTGTGGACATATGTGTTCCAAATTATTATCAATAGGATTTCTGTATACAAATGTGTTTGTTTGTTTCATTTCTCATATCTTTTTAGATAACTGGTCTAAATCTGAGACAGGTTTGTTTAGTAGTTTGCCAGGTCTTTTAGGGTAAATGTAAAACCTACTTAAAGAGGTTGTTCCACATTGTTAATAAGGACATCACATGTATCATGCACCATGGAGGAAGAAAGATCTTTCTGAAGATGGAAAGCATGAAACTTGCAAAAGGCATGAAAATGGATAATATTTTGTGATAACTGAAAACAGTATTTTGCGTCGACGTCATCGATTACATCGATGCATTGTCCCAGCCCTAACATCAGAATATTGTTTATTGTGCTTTTCCAAAGTCCAAAATCAACTCAATGTCAAACAAGTCATTTTATTTTAAACAAACCCTCTAACAAGTAAAACGAAACTAAGCTACAAAACAAATATATAAATAAAATACACAATAAAAATACACTAACAGTTCTCAGCTAAAACAAGAGAAATCAAAATCAAAAGGGAATAGCACACACCTCTCTACTAATCCCAAATAAATAACAATATACATTTGTATGGTACAGAACAATACAACAAAAGTACAATACAAACAAAAATAACTGATCTGAGGAATGGTGCTGCTTTTGCTCCCAATGCTTCCTCTCCTCCAATCACAGCAGATCATTGGCGTCAGGTGGCATCAATTCCTTCCTGCTTATGGGAAGTAGAGAGAGAAACAGGGAGAAAGGGGAAAATAAATAAATAAAACAAAACAATTACATCCTTGGAGTAACACACTCACACAGCAAGTTCTACAGATTGTAGCACCAGCTTTGGTAGCACCGCACATGTAATATGAATAATATTACATGTTTTGTCTCTAAGAAATGAACAGGTCCCCAATGACTTCCATAGTATTTTTTTTCATGCTATGGAAGTCAAAGGACTATTTGGTTACCAACATTGTTCAAAATATCATATTTTATGTTCAACAGAATAAATAAATTAATTCAGGTTTGGAACAACATAAGAGTGGGTAAATGACACATTTTTTAAATAGACATAATGGACAATAATTCAGTGCAAACTATGCAACTATTTGCAACTACGCTTTACATTTTACGCTTTACATTTTCCTATATTAAAAATAGCAGAACTGTGATCCTTTCACCTAATTATCATTCTCACCTTTCTCCCTCTGTCTCCACCTTTCTCTTTAAAAAGTTATATTATTTGCTTTTCTATTGGTGTGTAGTTCACAGTTCATAGTATTTCAATCATGATGAATCTTTAAATACTTTTAGCATGTTAATGGATATGACAAAGTTAATGTACTTGGTCTTGTCGGACTAGATAGCATGGACTTGATACTGGCGACAGCATGTAAGATATGTATGCATACATAAATCCCGTAGCAGATCTAGGCAAGTGGAGCTAGGGAAGGTGGAGGGTTTCACTAGAGGGTTTTTCATGGTGAATGAAAAATAGACTCGGCGCCGAAACCCTCAGCTTCACTAGTGCTCATGCGCTGCTTCTTCTTGCGGTGTGAATGCACTCATTGAACATGCACGCCGAAACAATTCGCTCTTCTCGCACTTGCAATCTGAAACGGTCGTAATTCACAAGGTTTCCTACATGTGTTAATGTAGATGACGTTAATCATGCGGCGCCCGAGTTGAGCTTGTGTTTCAGAAAATGTAGCTTCAGCTTGAGTGGACGCTACCGCACTACTTGATCAACAAAATAGAGCTTTGCTACTGAAAAGCTATTTGATTCAGAAAACAGCAACGCTACCACCACACTATTGAGAAATGTAGTTAAGCTAGTAGCGTCACTACTTGTAGCGACGCTACTGCCCAACACTGGGTAATACAGTTAAAGTGATTGGAAGTAATTAGAGCTGGGCTCAATACTTTTATTTAAGCATTGTATTTTACCTAAATCTGATTGCAGCTTGCCAGGAGTCCTTCTCTTCATCAGTTCCTTGTGGATTAATAAGAAAAATCTGACTGGAAGATGCATGTAGATACTGGAAAAAAAGAGAGAAACCCATTTAAAATTTCAGTTCAGCTTTGACCACATAGTCATAAAGAAGGACTTATTGGTATTTTGAAAGCTTTCACCAAAAACTTCCAGTGGTTATCATCCACATTCAGGAAACTGATAACTGCGTCATATTTTCCAAAGTCCACCTGAAATGTTCGATAATTTCACATTAGTAAATCTTTTTAAACGTGTTTTCAAATCTTCAATGTATAACAATACAATGATACCTTCCGCAGACTCTGTCTACATACTGCATCTCTCTCTTTTGTCATGATCACTTGAGCAGTGTAATGGTTGAGGAGGTAAATGCTACTGTCTTTTCCCATTTTGTTGAGTATGGTTTGGAAGTAGCATTCAATTATCTTGATGAAAAGAGCAAATGTACGAAACATGCATATTAGACAAAGGTAACTGACAGCTTTTCAGATGTGCACAATATTTGTGGTGTACTTTGATTTAAATCATGCCAATTTTAAATAATAACAGCTCATGAATATTCTTGCCTCTCCCACAAGCCACTTGTGAGGTTGCAGAGTTTTGAGCTCTGAGTGATGGACGGTGTGCGTGGTGGTCTTTTCTGCCGACGACACAACAGCAACCACCACTTCAGTGTCTTTTTTGGACCAAAGGTATTCGATCTGCAAATTATATTTTTATTGTAAGAAAGATGTTAAATTCATTGCAATTATTTTTACAAAATATAATATGAAGTAATACCTCAGTAGTTATGTCCTCAGATGTTTGTTCTGGTTTATCAGACTCAGTATTGTCCTTGTATTTTGGCTCATGTTTTCCTTTGGTTGACAGGTCTATTGGTGTATCTGGAATGACTTTGGTGTTTTCCATCTGGCTGGTATTGATGCTGATGTCTTTGTTTTTTGGACTTTGTGATGGCTTTGGCAGTATATAAGGTGGGTCAAAGTATTTTGTCCTACGTTTGTGATGTTTTCGAGATGTTTTCTTTGCCCATTCTTCTTTCTGGCAGAAGAAGTTTTCTTTCGGTTGTGGATCACGGCAAGGCAGTGACAGATTGTTGTTAATTATGTGTTCTCTGTATCTGTCTTGTAGGGATCCATACATTTTGTGGATAAAGTCAGCAGGACGCAGGGACTTTTTCGTTTGAAGGATGCTCTGTTTGACAATCCAAAACCACTCTTCCACATGGCAGTTCGTTTCCCTGGTTTTGGATTGTTGGCTGACTGTGCTGATTTTAGAAAACCGGCTTAGATCCCCAAGAAGCACTCCACTCCAGAGGGGGAAAATGCTCGGGTAGGGCTTCATGAGGACGTCGATAAGCTCTCGACAGAAAAAGGTATTTTTTTCCGTGTTGCTACCAAGGTTTAGGCTCTTGACCCTTTCCAAAATGGCACTAAACACTGATTTGAATGGGGATGTATCACACACAGAGGTTGCAATTTGTGGTGTTTCTGTGGCCTCTTGCATCGTTTCTGACTCATTGATTTTTATTGTTGTTTTCATTATTCTCAGGTCCAGCAAAGCTTTGGCTGCATTCACCACATCTGTTTCCTCTGACGATGTTAAGAGCACACACATATCCTCAAATACTGCCGTTGCCTCCTCTAGATGTGTGCTGTTTAACAACAAGGCAAAGCAGTAGGTAGCGTACTCTTTTACAGCCTTGCTGTCGGTCTTTTTTGAAATGCACACTGCCTTTATAATATGTGAAGAGCAAAGATGTAAAACACTGAATTGATGATCACCACTGTTTACTGTGTTTGAAACAATTTGGTGTGCTCTCTGCAGATAAGTCAAAATGCTTTCTTTGTTGTATGCCAGAAGGACACTTGACATTAATCCCCAGCTGAAGTCAGTCTCCACTTGATGTACCTGGCATGATGTTATTTGACCAAGGGCCCTTAATGTTTCAATTAGCCATTATGTCAAGGTAGGAATTGAGTGCTGATTTGTTAGGAGCTCACTCACAGGAAGTGGTGGCATGTTTTTTCCCATTCCCGGCAGTACAAGAGCATAGTAGAGCACTTTCTTGGGCTGACCGGGAATGCGTGAGGTGACACTACCAGTGGCATCCAAGTGAAGTGTTACTGTTTTTCTTTTTTTTCAGATGCTGGGCTAAAATGTGCAAACCCCATTGTGTACGTACATGTGCACAACAAATGGGTCCACCTGCAGTTGTTGTAGGTAACCAGCAGTCTCAGCCCATTCAGATGTAGCACATTCTTTAATTATTTTTTGTGTAAGCACCAGCTCCATGATTATGTCATCATGTAGCCTGGTGCTTTTTTTTCAATTCACTGGATATAACCCTCAACACGTCTTTAGTTAAGCATTGCGAGATATTGCCTGCCACAATCTCTTCTGATGGTGATTTTCTTAGGGCTTGATAGTAGTAATTACTCACACCATGTTGAATGCTTTTAGCAATTTTTCCCCTTCGGAAATATTTGGCCTGTCTGAATTTTTTGTCACTTTTTTTATGTGTTATGTCTCCTTTACGGGCTACAAAGACAGTCATTTTCTTTTTTTGATTTTGTTGGGGGTTTTTTTATTGTAAAAGTAAAGACTGCTGCACAGCCTTTAAAGGTGCAGGTGGCACGTGCTCTAAAGAAAGGCAGGGATCGTTTCCGACTATTGTTGCATTTAACATGTTGGTACTTAAAGCACAGCACACAACAAGGACTGATATTTGTGAATTCTTTGTACAGGACATCTGTCCATGTTCTCTGTAGTTGGTTTGAACAATGCAGTGGCTTTATTTTTTCCCACCTCTCCCATTTTATTTCGAAACTGAATTTTTTTGGACCTGGTTTCTGTCATGTTCATTTTCATGTTCCGGTTCCTGTTCCTGTTTTTCTTCCTATTCATTTTCAGAATATGTGGACACTGAAACCAAGTCCCTCTCCTTACTTTCTGACTTCAAATCCACACCATTTGTATTTATTTCGGAGTTACATGTATGTTCATCATCATTTTCAGTACACATTTGTTCTTCTAAAACAATGTGTTCTGTCTGGTCATTTTGTTGTTGTCTGGTCTCATCCTGGTGATGGACTTCTTGTCCATCTAAAAATGTAATAATTATTATTAGTAGTAGTGGTAGTAGTAGTAGTAGTAGTGTATAATTCTACCAATTGTAATGTTTTAAACCTACACTACCATTCAAAAGTTTGGGGTCATTAAAAAAAACAAAAACAAATTGGTACACAACAAAGATATTAACTCTTCCGAGTCGCTGATCACGCCGGCGTGATCAAATCACATGACCAGTTTAAGACGTCGAAGCATAAAAACAAAAGCCGTTTCTCAATACCAAGTACGCAAAGTTCGGACTTGAGTCCTTGGTAGTTCGGACTTGACAAGTTCGACTCAGGAGAACGAACTCCCGAGGACGGGAGGACGCAAGTCCGATAATTCTGAAATGGAACAGCGGCGTACTTGATAGCGTCACTCAGCTTGCTCTGGCTACACCGGTTATCTCTTTATGTATATCTAGGCTACAAATAAAACAAAATATGTTATAAACCACCACTTTGCCTCTTTTCATTTTCATTTAAAAAAATCGTTAACATAATGGCCACACAAATGTGGTTCAGGCAATGCAATTGATTATCTACACTGCATATTTATAACAACACGAAATATAAAGCACAACCCTGACTCTTTTTGTTTTCATTTTAAAAATATGATGAATAAAAAACATTATAATATTGATCATTAAAACTAACATTTAGCAAAAAGAGACAGGGTTGTGTCATTTAATTTTATTATATATGTACATACAAGAGAATGTAGGCAACATGTAGGCTATAATAAAATATTTTATGTTTTAAAATAATTTTTTTTTTTTTTTGTTAAATGTCAGTTTTAATGATCAATAATAGCCATTCTAAAAGTATAAGTAGCCTAAAAGGTATAAGAAGCTATACAATAATAAAGCCAACGATTCAGTCAAACATAAGTCAGCTCTCTAGGCTACAACGTTAAAGTTAAATAGACTAAATAAAGCTATGAAACTTCACTTTGCCCTCAGCTAAAACGGTTTGCCAGGGAACAAATTATAGATTAATGAGACAAATAAAATAAATAAATCGCCCATTAGATATACACAAGACGAATGTTAAACCACTAGACTAGAGACATCCGAGCCAGCGGCAAGTCAGCAGCACTAGCCGAGGAAAGGCTGTTCTCGGCGGGGTACGAGCGCCGAGCGTCCGATTGCCTGGTTCTCACAACTCCGAAAACGTCAGATCAAATTTTCAAATAGGCGCTATCTTTATAAATAAACCAAAGATTTTAGCTTTAAACAACTACATTCTCGCCTGAAATATTCTTAAAACTACATTTCGTGACACAATTATAGCAGTATTTTTAAATTATGCGGGATTTCTCCTCTGCTATTGACGCTTGCTGGTTGGTGTGAGATGCATTCTGGGATACCTGGCTGTCTCAAGTCCGCACAAGTCACCTCTCGATGCATCCTCGGTAAAAGGGGCGGATCAAGAACACATCCGGGGATTTGAACTGGACTTGGCTGGATGTGAACTTTGAATTGGAACAGTACTAGGGCAGTAACTGATGACGTTTCACAAGTCCACAAGAACACAAGTACAGACAAGAACGCATATTGAGAAACGGCTAAAGTCACGTTGAGCGCTGCTGTCCACTTCTGTCGAAAGTGCTGGCTTGAAACTCTATTTTACTTTTTGTTTTGTGTTGATAGACCAAGTAAAAACGGAGATATGATAATTTAAACTTTATATAAAAAAATATTGAAAATATTGATGCGTTCGTAAAGGAACGCAAGATGGGATGCGACAGGCGTTGCATTTATTCTCATAACTTCGTCGGTTTTTGTCATAAAACAAAACGGAGAAAAATGTGTGAATCTGCTGACTCTGCTCTTCAGGCTGCACATTTTAGGGAGTGGAGGAGGAGCCAACTGAGCAAAGAAGTGAAATTGAAAGGCGCCCGCGGGAGTCGGGAGATTGACAGAGTAGACAGAGAGACATATATATATATAGAAAGAGAGAGAGAGAGATATTATTGCTAGTTTTTGGAAAAGTTTGAATAGATTTTGAGAGTAGTTTAGGAGTAGTGTAGATAGTTTAGGTAATTTAGGTAGTTTTTTGTGGAAGGAAAATGAAGCGAATGTCTTTGGTCTCATTGTTGACAGAAACTGTTTTGAGGAGTGGCACAGATAAAAAAATAATAATAAAAAAAAACCCTCACCTGATATTCGTTGTAAATAGTTGTATATATAGTTTGATTTTGTGTTCATTTTACCTTTTGTATTACCTTAAATATAGCTCTCTGTATAATAGTGTGCATAAACTTTTAAAAAGTGGCAAAGCTAAAAAGAGAAAAAAAAAAAAAGCCTATGGCTACACTCGCTTTTTTTTGTAAATCATATTTTTTTTTTTGTATATAGCTTGATTTATATCTGAATTTTACCTGTATATGTTGACATTTACAACTTGTGTTTACATTTTAAACCTTTTAAAATGCTTCATTGAGCATGTTTGTGTTTTTTGTAGTAAAAAAACTATAATTTTTCTATTCGGATTGTGTTTTTTGTGTGATTTTGGGTCCAGTATGTTGATACAGTACATAAAAGTGAAAAAATAATTGTCTGTTCATATAGGTGATGTTGTGCTGAAAAAAACAATACCAAACATTGGTATGGTAAACATTTGTTTATGTCGCAAAATAAAAAAAATAAAAAGTACTCAAAAACGGCCAAAATAGCCCAAGACTCCAAAGAGTTAATAATACATGTTTATGATTAGAATGATTTTCTGAAGGATCATGTGACATTGAAGACTGGAGTTATGATGCTGAAAATTCAGATTTGATCATATAAATCAAATAAATCAGCCTTAGTGAGCATAAGAGACTTAAGAGAGACATAAGAGAGCATAAAATCTTACCGATCCCAAACTTTTGAAAGGTAGTGGATGTAGTTGCATTATATTTGCTGCATTAAGTAAAGTACACATCATATGACTTGTAAATGGGTATTTCACACAAAAATGAAAATTGTCAATATTTAATAGTAGGGAAAAAAATATGGAAGTCATTGGCTACCAACAACTGTGGTTACCAACATTCTTCAAAATATCTTCTTTTGTTTTCAACAGAAGAAATAAACTCATACAGGTTTGGAACAACTTAAGGTTGAGTAAATGATGACAGTCATTTTTGGCAGAACTAACCCTTTAACATTGGATAAATAAAGGGCATTTCTGAGTTGGTAAATTTATACAAGATGCGAGCGGTGATATGTTGGTCAATCCATCTGAAGGGCTTCAACCAAGATTGCTGCTTTTTTTCCATTTAATTTGAACATCCATTTGTGTTGGAAATGCAAAACAACCAGTCTTTTATTTATATTTGGCTTGGTGTAACCACAGTGGCCATGTTTGTGTCCTGATGCACAACAAATTTTAGTTACAAAAACATTTATGGAAACCACAGTATCTTACAAAAACAGATCTCTACAGCAGTTGCGTGCACAGACCTCCGCTGGGGCAGGGGTGAAATTGTGTTCCCCATGGAGTGGGGGTGCTGGGTTTCCCGCCCAGTGGAAATTGCTGGAAGTTTACTGCAAATTGGTTCACCCGCAGTTGTTGCAGATAGCCAGCAGTCTCTGGACAATCAGTAGTATTACATTCTTTACCTTCCCCCTAGGTTTAAATCGTGTACAGCATTGTGACTGAAAGGCACTTTTTACTATTAGTGATTAAAGGGGGGGATTAAAGTTTCTGTCCTGAAATGGTCTGCTTGCACACTATACTTTAGTATGCTTTCTCATCCTAAAAACATAGAAACCCTCACATTATAAATTGACATTAAAAGTCACTCTTGATCAATTAATTTGGATATAATGTCTAAGTAACAACACTGCAAGTTCTTGTACCGGTATGCTGTATTTTTTTAAGAGCGTTTGGACTATCCTGAGCTGAGGTTTATCTTACATTGAGATATACCTAATATGTGTTGTGTGTCATGACACAAAGTCAGCCACTGTGGTAAAAGTAAAACACTGGTGGTTCTGCAATACCAAATACATAGAGGTAATTGTGCAACACACTTTACAATTTTGGACCTCTTGATTTACAATGACCCATATAAAAGTATGTGCCAATAAAATAGCCTCAAGCTCACCACACCTGTAATACCCCTAGTCATTCTTTCAAAACTTGCTTTCATTATTTTTACTTTTTTTTTTTACACGTACTCATTGTTTCTCAACACAAGAATAGTGTAACTTGTAATGAGAAAATTTGATTTAATCACACACGATCATGGTTAAATGTATTTGTAATAAGTTTATGTATAAGACAATGATCCACTTGTAACACATGATTATGAAAACTATCAGTAAAGCAAAGCAATCTCCCTTACCTTTACAAAGGACTTCAGTATGTATACCTCGCCTGTTGTTCTTCCATATCATGCTCAACCATTTGCAGTTTGTCATTTGTCTTTTGAAAAATATCCATAGCCAGGTTTGGCCATGTTTCTGAACAGATTTTTTCTTTTTTGCTGATATTGTTAAAGATAAATGCTTTTATAATAGCATCCCTCCCACTATTTATATGTGCCATTATGACATACTGCCTCCTACAGGTGTGGGGAACAATGTAATTCCAATTTGAGATAGAATAAAAAAAAAAAAAAAAATAAAAAAAAATAAATATATATATATATATATATATATATATATATATATATATACTGTTACTAAAACCAATATCCAGATATTCTTCTAGAATCCAGTAACTGTGACATTTTGAGGCTTTTGAGTTCTGTTTTTGAATCTTTTTCAGTGTTTTCAGTTTTTGTGATTCGTTTTCCCCTGTCTTTGTGATTTTGGTTTAGTCCTGTTAGTTTTTCCCTGTCTGTTTGATTAGAAATTCCCATCACCTGTGTTCTGTTAATTATCCCATTAGTCCCAGTTCATTTAAGCCCTGTGTTTTCCCTCAGTGTTTGTTGGTTGTCGTCATTTCATGGTTGTGTGTTTTGAAGTCCTGGAGTTTCCTTTCCCTTGTTCCTGTATGTTTATAGAAGTTAAGTTTGTAAATAAATGACCTAAACCGCAGTTCCTGTGTCCTCGTCCTCGACTCCCTACACAAGCCTGACAGTAACAACACACATCCTTTTAAGTTGAGTTAGAGCACTTTATTTATTTTCAATGAGCTTATGTATTTCTTTGAATATCAATAGCATACCTTGTGCTGTGATTCTGTGAATAAATACAACATCAAAATGTTCTTGTAGAATCCAGTAACAACACACACCCTTTGAAGTTGAGACAGAAAACTGTCTGAATTTTAAATGAATTTATTATCAGGTTTGAGTTTAATTCAATAGCATTTATCCTGGATTACAAATGAAAAAGTCACCTGTGTGTAAATTATCTTTTAGGTCCAAGCAACAAGTCACACCATTTGAAGATGAGACAGAAAGCTTTATGAATTTTTAAAAGAATGAATTTAAAATCTGAATATCAAACTCGGTCAAAACAACTGCAACATGTTCCTCTAAGGGGCAGTAATACCGCACACTCTTTAGGAGGCTTTGCGAGATTTTGTACCATTTTTGCTTTCAATAACGTGTTGTGCTGTAGTTTTATGAATAACAAAAACACATTTGTTCTTCTATTAACCAGTAACAACTCACACCCTTTGAGGTTGAGTTAGAACACTTTATTTATTTTCAATGAGCTTATGTCTTTCTTTAAATATCAGTATAGCATACCCTGTGCTGGGATTCTGTTAATCTTCGAAATGTTCTTCTAGGAACCAGCAACAACATACACAATCTATATTCAGAAAAACGTCTATATGTATTTTACACAAATTTATTTGCACATCTGTATCTCAGTAGCATTGTTTTTGCATCACTTATGACAGCTAAACAAACTGAAAGCAGTTATTTTAACAATATAACACTATTTGAATTGAATTTTGGGATTGAATATTTAAAACTTCTTTGTCTTAATAACATTAGGCTACTATTACAACACATTTTATTCTTCCCAATGTACAACTTCCCAATGTATAACATTTACGGTGTTTTTACCAGGTGAGATTGTGTGTGTGTGTGTGTGTGTTTAGGCTTTGTGTGCACAGTTAAAACATTTTTTTATGAGTAAAGCATATATGGATGGAACAATTGAGCATTTTTCCTCTTCGTTTTGTACTTTTTAGACTGTCCCTATCTGCTGTTTTACATTACAAAATGTATAGGTTGTGATACAGTAAAGCTGATTAAAACACATAAACTACACTGCGTGTTCTCGTCTAAGTTTTAAAACAGTTCGAACACAAACTGTTTTTCGTTCTTATGCCAAATCGTTATTGATGTATTGAAGTGTTTCGGAGCTGAATCTCTGACAAATGTCAAACGTCAACCGTCAAACCAACTTTATATCGGTGATTTACCTCAGAATAAGAAGAACGCGATTTGAAGACAAGAAAGATGTAAGGTAAGAAATTCTTAATTATATTAGGTAATGTTATTGTTGCATAAACTTCATATTGCAGTTGAACTGTTGCTAGATATATGGTGAATATTATAATATTTAGACCCGTGTTTACTGTTAAATACTGTGTTTGTGGATATCTGCTTAAACGTAGATATGTATAATATGGTAACCATAATGTTTCATATTTTGGAGCACGCTGTGCGTTTGAATGTTTCATATTCAAAACACGCTGTGCGTTTGAAAAGCAAAATGCACCAAACATTAGGCTTCATGTTTTTACTCCAATCTCATTTCATAACGAATGGAAATATTTGAAGTAACATATGATAATCAATATATTTTTCTGTAGTGTAGTTGTTACTGAAGTGTTCCTTTTGAAAGATTTATAGGCTGCTATAGGTTATTGTTATTATTATTATTTTATGCAGCACTGTGCGTAGCCTATGCCTACAAGGCACAACAAACCTGGTGTTCATTATATATTGTTGGAAACATTTGTGTGTGTGTGTGTATTGAATTTTAAAAAGCAATTTTAACCAGAAAAATCTAAAATCTATTCCCAAAATCGTGCAGCCCTATTGGAAAAAAATTACATTGCGATATTTTTTTCCCAACGATATATATTGCGATATTGCGAGCCATCAATCCAGGCTAAAGTCAATAATTACCATTCCATGATATTAATAATTTCACTAATAAGCAAGCTTCATTACAAGTGACAAAAAGGTCACTTAATATTTTATTCCAAAATTAGAACATATTTCTGTCAGAATTCGGTGAACGTTCTACGCAATCCAACGTGGCGGCGCTGTTAACAGATGTTTGTTTGTTCATTAGGCTATAATTCCTCAAAATAAGTAAAAAAAATCTTATTCTCTCTCTCTCTCTC
The DNA here is from genome assembly GCF_949319135.1 of Squalius cephalus. Taxonomy (NCBI): domain Eukaryota; kingdom Metazoa; phylum Chordata; class Actinopteri; order Cypriniformes; family Leuciscidae; genus Squalius; species Squalius cephalus. The sequence goes on from NC_137125.1 coordinate 17,457,347, forward strand.
TGTTTTCGGTGCTGATGCAGTGATGCGTTCATGTAAAAGGCACCTAAAAGCTGTCACAAAGAACCAGCAAAAGTAATGATTATGAATATGTAAAATATTGCAATGAGACATATTAACAGTTTATTTAATAAACAAGTGTTTTCTGTGTCAGCTGCAAAGATGAAGTTGACGATACTGACTCGCAATCTTCGCAGTAGTGAACGCGCCGGAGAGAAATGCACATTTCATACGGATTACATAGTTTTATTTTGTTTTGAATGGGTCTGTTTAAAAGTAGAGATTTCTGTAGATAATAGATATATTTCTAATTTTTTTTAGGTGTGTGAGGCGAGTAGGCTACCTTATACGCTGAGTTTATATACTTTCTTTTTGGTACGAAATCATATTTTTTTTGTGGCGGATCCTCTTCATCGCCCATTTTTAGCTATAGGATTGCCAGTGAATGTTGGCTGTGAGCGGTGAGCAGCGGCACAGTGAACCAATCACTGTGCAGGCACGCGGAACATGCATGTCACCCCAGCAACAAGCCATACAACAAACTCGTGTTTACTGTGTGCTACCCTGGTGCTACCATTCTCTTAATACACCATGGGTGCTACTACCCTTCACATCGCATGTTCTGGCGATGTGACTATCGCTCATGCGCACATCGCGATGTCGATGTTAAAACAGAATATCGTTCAGCCCTAGTATGTACAATGTTTTTAGGAATGGCACAAAGGTCTCTGTCTTTGTATCATTGTTTTCAATAGTGTACTTTTTTGTCATTTGTTGTGTATCTTTGGATTATGTTGTGTTGTAAATAAATCCAAACAATCAAAAAGCCGTTCTTTTTTAAATCTCCTCATTCTTTGTGCAAGGTTGCTCAGAATGATAGGGCCTGATAGCACCTAATAGGGCCATTAGGGGAGGGTCTTTGTCTTTCTCAGGTGTGAAAGCCATCAATATTCATGATGTGTTCACGCCTCCTCACATAAAGCTTTCTTACACAAAACACGTCTTACAAATTTTAAATCAATATATTGTCTTATCTGAATGAGCAGTCAGAATGATTTTCACATAGTTTTGGAGCAAATATTCTAGGCTACGTGATACAATTTTCAAAAGTCTTGTGAAGAAATAATCAGTATGGGTTTCATGACCTTATTTCAGTGACATTTTTTTTTTTTTTTCACAAACCATGCATAAATGTCATTATCTCAAAACTACAAACTTTTACATACATGCTGCTGACATATTATTGTAGCAGAGTTTGTGCTAAATACAGTGTAATCAGACTTTAGCCATGAAAATGTCACAAGAAACAGAAATAAGCACAAATGTCAGAGCATGTCAGAACACCTCCAGGGCCCAGAAAACACCTCAGACCCCAGAGGGTTAAAAATAAACTCCTATAGGGAGTTATACTGACGCTTCCCCTTTAAGAAAGTCACATGGAGCACGTGCAGCAGCTGCACACAGTATTTTGTACAGCTACAGAGGAAGAGAGAAGCGGAGAGATCGAGAGCAGATTAATTTTTATTTTAACTTGTGTAATGTTTATTTTAAGACTAAAAAAGATAGACATACTGATACTTGCCTAGTCAGCAACCTAAAGGGAATGCATTTGGGCGAATGACGACTGTTTGGTCAGGTTTTGTGTTCCAGTTAAAAGGTTGAACAAAGACTCTTCCAAGGAGTGTGGACAAGAGAACTGAGGTCTAAGGAGTTTGTTGTTTTCATGTAGCCTTGGCAACTAGCCGGCCTGAATAATATGCACATGAAATGAAACTTGTTGAACTCACCTCAACATTTATTTATTTATTCATTTTAAATTTATTTAACCCGCCATGGGCAATGCTGAAGTCATGTTACAAAACTGTACAGCGTGCAAGACTATCATTATGTTTTACTCTTATAGGACAGGGGTACACTTTTGTGTAGTCTGGCGTAAAATGTGTCTTATACTTTAATTTTTTGGGGCACTCTCCCTCTGCCATGGCGCTCCTTGATCGATTGCTCCTGTCTGCCTCGCTGCCTGCTGTGAGTGTGTTTGCTTCGGTGCTGTAAGCTCCGTCTTAGCCTCGTATTTCCTTGTTTTGAACCATCATTTACTACAATTTCTAGTTGTTTATACTACTACTAAATACAGCTTACCCAACATCTCAGATTGACATCGCTAGCTTCCGTTACTACTAGCACAACACGCTAGTAATTCACTAGCCTGTTAACGTGCCACCCGTGCGCTCAGCTATTTTTATTTATTTATTTTTCTCTCGCGCGCTCGCGCCTTTGAGTTCATAAAAGCTCAGGTGAGTAAGAATCAATCAACAAACACGGTGAGTAATGTCTTGTCCTGTTATTGTCACCTGCACTTCATGTCACATGTTTAGCATAGGCTTCTCTGTTGGCAATGTAGGATTTATATGTGAGAAATGCAAGGAGTCAGTTAGGCTGACAGAGAAGATTTCAGAATTAGAAACACGCATCCAAACTTTAATTGAGGATAGTAAGAGTGCTAGAGCTTTAGATACTATTTTGGATGCGCCTAGCATAGTGAACTCTTTACATGATTCGGTTCCAGCTGAATTAGTGCCTGCGCAGCCGGGCAAATGGGTGACCGTGAGGGATCGCTCTAGTCGCGGATCAAAAAACCACTCATCCGTTCCGATTACCATAACAAATCGATTTGCCCCGCTCAGTGAAACACCCACTGAGAATGATTGTGCCCTAGTTATTGGCGATTCTATTACACACAACTTGAAAATAGAGACACCAACCACCATAGTCACATGTTTGCCGGGAGCCAGAGCGCCTGACATCAAAGCAAATTTAAAAGTGCTGGCTAATGCTAATCATAAATTCTCTAAGATCATTATTCACGTAGGCACTAATGATGTTCGACTCCGCCAGTCGGAGATCACCAACATTAATATTAAAGAGGTGTGTGAACTCGCAAGTACGATGTCAAGCACTGTAATTTGCTCTGGCCCCCTTCCTGTTCGCAGGAGTGATGAGATAGTTAGTAGATTGTGTTCGCTTAACGGTTGGCTGTCTAAGTGGTGTCCGCAACATAATATAGAATTTATAGACAATTGGAAAGTTTTTGGGGCAAACCTGACCTGTTGAAAAGAGATGGTATTCATCCCTCCTGGGATGGTGCTGCTCTTCTCTCTAGTAATATGGCTCATAGTCTTAGAGCTCAAACATGACAATCTGGGGCTCAGGTCAGGAAGCAGACAGACTGGCTAAACCGACCGTCTGCTAGCTGTCTCACCTCCCCAAGGTCAGATAAATCCCATCACATAGAGCCTCTTTCATCTAGATATCATCATATAGAGACTGTCTGTTCCCTGAATTAGGACATGCAAAAAACTCCTAAACCCATTCAAGGGTAAAAATTTAATTGATGTTCAACAAATAAAAAACAGACATAATACGAATGAACAAATGCTAAAGCTTGGGTTGCTGAATATTCGATCGCTTACTTCAAAAGCACTCATTGTTAATGATATGATTTCAGATAATAACCTAGATGTGCTGTGTTTGACAGAAACCTGGCTAAAACCAAACGATTACATTACTTTAAATGAGTCCACCCCGCAAGATTACTGTTATAAACATGAGCCTCGTCTGAAACGCAAAGGGGGTGGAGTTGCTGTAATCTATAGTAATATCTTCAAAACCACTAAGAAATCAAGTTTTAAATATAATTCTTTTGAAGTGTTAGTGCTTTATGTAAAAATATATAGTATAAATGATAAATCACATTTGAGATTTGTGCTGGCTACTGTATACAGGCCACCAGGGCACCATAAAGATTTTATCAAAGAATTTGCGGACTTTCTATCAGAATTAATATTGACTGCAGATAAAGTACTAATTGTTGGTGATTTTAATATACACATCGATAATGAAAAAGATGCATTGGGATTGGCATTTAAAGACATTGTAAACTCAATTGGAGTTAGACAACACGTGTCAGGACCTACTCATCGTCGTAATCATACTCTAGATCTAATATTATCACATGGAATAGATGTTGATGCCGTTGAAATTCTGCAGCAGAGCGATGACATCTCAGATCATTATCTAGTCTCGTGTAAATTTAATTTAGCCAAGGCTGCAAAGCCGACTCCGTGTTTCAAATATGTTAGACCTATCACTTCTGCCACTAAAGATTGCTTTATTAATAATCTTCCTAATCAGTTTCACCATCTCAGCATCCCAGATAGCTTAGAAGAACTCGATATTGCAACAGAAACTTTTAACTCTCTCTTTTCCAGCACTTTAGACACAGTTGCTCCGTTGCGCTTAAAGAAGATTAAAGAAAATAGTCCAACGCCGTGGTACAACGAGCACACTCAGGCCCTTAAGAGAGCAGCCAGAAAAATGGAGCGCAACTGGAAGAAAACAAAACTAGAGGTATTTCGCATTTCATGGAAAGAGAGCTCGATTGCTTACAGAGAGGCCTTAAAAGCTGCTAGATCTGCTTATTTTTCAAACCTATTAGAAGAAAATAAACATAATCCTAGGTATTTATTTGAAACGGTGGCTAAACTAACGAAAAAGAAAGCTTCAAGCACCGAAGTTTCCAAGCAGCACAGCAGTAATGACTTTATGAACTTCTTCACTTATAAGATTGATAATATCAGGGAGAAAATTATAACTATGCAACCGTCTACTACAGTATCGCATCAGGCAGTGCATTGTAGTCTCCCGGAGCAAAAATTTTATTCATTCGTTGCTATAGGAGAGGAAGAATTTACTAAACTCGTTAAATCATCTAAATCTACAACATGTATGTTAGACCCTATACCGACTAAGTTACTGAAAGAAATACTTCCAGAGGTCATAGATCCTCTTCTTAATATCATTAATTCATCTTTGTCTCTAGGATACGTACCAAAAACCTTTAAACTGGCTATGATTAAACCGCTTGTTAAAAAAACGCAACTTGATCCTACAGAATTAGTCAATTACAGGCCGATCTCGAATCTACCTTTTCTGTCAAAGATACTAGAAAAGGCAGTATCTTCACAACTGTGTTCCTTTCTTGAAAAAAATGATATCTGTGAGGATTTTCAGTCAGGATTTAGACCGTACCATAGTACTGAGACTGCTCTCGTTAGAGTCACAAATGATTTGCTCTTATCATCCGATCGTGGTTGTGTCTCTCTATTAGTGTTACTCGATCTTAGTGCTGCATTTGATACTATCGACCACAACATTCTTTTAAATAGACTCGAAAATTATGTTGGCATCTGTGGAATTGCACTAGCATGGTTTAAATCATACTTATCTGACCGTTATCAGTTTGTAGCAGTAAATGAAGAGATGTCTCATCGATCACAAGTTCAGTATGGCGTACCACAAGGCTCAGTACTAGGACCGCTGCTGTTCACTCTGTACATGCTACCATTAGGAGATATCATTAGGAAACATGGCATTAGCTTTCACTGTTATGCCGACGATACTCAGCTCTATATTTCTTCAAAACCTAACGAAACTTACCAATTCACAAAATTAACGGAATGCATAGCGGATATAAAAAATTGGATGACTCGTAATTTCCTACTTCTAAATTCTGAAAAAACAGAGATTCTAATTATTGGACAAAAAACGTCCTCACGTAATAACCTAGAATACTGTCTAACACTTGATGGCTGCTCTGTCAAGTCTTCGTCGTCGGTTAGGAACCTGGGTGTGCTCTTTGATACCAATCTTTCATTTGAAAGTCACGTGTCTAGTATCTGTAAAACTGCATTTTTCCATCTTAAAAATATATCTAAATTACGTCATATGCTCTCATTGACAAATGCGGAAAAATTAGTTAATGCGTTCATGACATCAAGGCTAGATTAATGTAATGCTCTACTGGGTGGTTGTCCTGCACGCTTAATAAACAAACTACAGCTACTTCAAAACGCAGCAGCTCGAGTTCTTACCAGAACCAGGAAGTATGACTATATTAGCCCGGTTCTGTCAAAACTGCACCGGCTGCCTATTAAACATCGCATCAATTTTAAAATATTGCTGATCACGTACAAAGCACTAAATGGTTTAGCTCCGCAGTACTTGAGCGAGCTCTTAACACATTATAGTCCTTCACGTCTATTGCGATCTCAAAATTCCGGCCAGTTGATAATACCTAGAATATCAAAATCGACTGCTGGCGGTAGATCCTTCTCCTATTTAGCATTTAGCCTTCTCCTTTGACCTAGCGTTCACATAATACATTATAGACTTCTATAATTCAATGTTAGGCTGCATAGATTAGGTCAGCTGGAACCGGGAACACTTCCCATAAATCCTGATGTACTCGTTACATCATGAGAAGAATGGCATCTACGCTAATTTTAGTGTCTTTGTTTATCCCGAGGTTTTCCCGCAGCCTGCCGGATCCAGGCCGTATCCAGATCTGACGAAGGCCCTTCGCCTGGACCCGATGACAATGCAGTGCTGAAGTGCCAACTAGTCTCTCCCTATGGAGGATCCCTTTACCACTCTACAGATAAAGCGTCGTCGGGAAACTCAATTCGCGTATCTACCCGAATTGATAAAATAAAATAAAATTCTGGATCAAAAATTATAAGGAAACACCAGTACTTTGTTTAGGCTTGGTTTGTAGGGAATTACAAACCTGCGTACATATATTCAAATGCACATAACTATAGAACCAATTCTTAATGCGCATGTGAACGCCATCAGCGTTTCTCACAGGTTCGCGTTTAAAGTTTGTGTAGAGAGAATTGTGTCGTCTTAGCGACCCCTAATTTAATAACAAATGATCGTTGCGACGGAAGCGAATCAATCATAACTAACCTTAGCTGGAAAATAACTTTACTAAAGAACCGCTATAAAGCCAAAACAATCTCTGTTACCATAAATTATACGTTTATCTCTGTAAAGCTGCTTTGAAACAATCTACATTGTTAAAAGCGCTATATAAATGAAGATGACTTGACTTGACTCCTGTGTCTAGATACACTGAACTGATTAATTCAGTTCGGGAGAAGTGATAAAAGCCCGCCCACACTGACAATAGATTGGTTGATTTACCGAAACAATAAGATGCTCTCAATCTTACATGCACACTAGCACACACATGCAAGGTCTCTCGCTCTGCTGTGCGTGCACACGCTACACGGTTTTTGGAGCACAGTCTCTGTCTCCCATGCGCGCCTTTGCTCGCTCGCTCGCTCTAGATTCTGGGAGATTTTAACTCATTTGCGGGCATCAGGGAGCCGCTATAAATATGCGGGAGACTCCCGGAACTTCCAGGAGACTTGGGATGTCTGAACCATGCATAAACATTATTCTCTCAAAAATACAAACATGTACATACATGTTGCTCACATATTATGGTAGCCATGTTTGTGCTAAATAGAGTGTAATTACACCTTTGCCATTAATATGTTTATAAACAACTGAAAAAAGCACAAATGTCAGAGCATGTCAGAACATCTCAAGGACCCCAAAAACACCTTAGACCCCAGAGGGTTAAAGATACAAAACAGCCAGACCTATACAAGTCACGGAAAGTCCTTGAAAGCCTCTTATCGCCTGCTATTGCACCTGACACTTCTCTTGTTAATCCGCATTGCAGAGGACAAGAGGACCTCCAAAGTGTCCTGCATTAAGCAGTATTTCAATGCGTCAAAGCAGAAAGCGTCATCCCATTATCAAGGTGCTTATTTCCAGTATGGGGAAGAGTGTACACCATCACCATCTACCTCTAATTCCAAAATTGAAATTCAAGACCTGAAGAGACAGATAGCTGATTTACAATCACAGCTTAGACTCAGGGTTAACTCAGGGTATCACATGTTGTTAGCAATACTCCAGCCTCATGTGACCCATCAGCTGCTGACTGTGCTGAGGACACGCCATCCTGTTTGTTACAGAATTAACATTTGTCATTTCTTTGTAAATGTTTGTAAAAGTAAAAATGTAATGCACACAAACCTGTAAAGATAGTTTGATTGCCCTTAGCACATCTTCGTCATCACTGGAACTGAAACACGAATACCTCAATTTTAACGCACAACAAACACATTCGCCAACAAGTAAGGACATTCTTACATGTCGTTTTACTAGCACAGAGTAGCATACCCATTCTCTGTTTAGGTGAGTTCCACTCTTCCATTCCATTCCTCAGAATTTTCGTTAGTTTTTGTGCTGTTTGCAAGGAATAAGAAAAAATACAGCATTTTGATTTTCAAAGCTAGCAAATGCTTAAAGTGAGCTATTAAAAGTCAGTACACAAAATCTACCATTTGCATGTCGCAATGTGTTCTGCCAGTTGAGAAAGCATGATGCTTTGGTTGCATGAAAAACAGTCCTGCATGACAGCTGGAACCTGCTATTGAAGTGTATTAAAAAAAGAAACAAAACATGAACATTCACTTTCTTCACAAACTGCTAGTTCATCGGTTTGCACATTTTCTTCAGGAGGTTGGAGCTCAAGAGGCTTCTGCAGGGGTATAATGTATATTGTGTCCGCTTTCCTTTACAGAATTGTCTTAAGTAGGCTAGCGAGTAGCCTGAAGGTTGGATTGGGATGTTGGTTAGCTCCTTTCTCCGGTCACTCATGGCTAAGGTGAATCCCCCTGCACCTCTAAGGAGTGGGTATGCCTGGTAAAGGCATTCAGCTACATGAAAATGGTTGGCCATATTACTTGAAAAAGTAATCAATTTGCGGCCCAGACCACATTCCTCAAGAAGCTTTGTGTCCTCGAGACTTGGCAAGAAAGTGCTCTCCGTTCCGACAGACAGTAAAAATAATGGCTCCAGGGAATTTCTCTTTTCTTTTTAAGGTGTTTTCCCTTGTAGCCTGCAGACTCCGGATTAGAGTTATATGTCTGAAAAAGTCTTGCAACATTCCCCTGGATCTCATCTTCCCTTGATGATGATTCGTGGCAACCAGAGGTGGAGTGATAAGGTCGCCAGCGGCTGGAGTTTGCTCTGTAGCATGGCGTGCTGGTTAAGGATGGGAAAAGACTGTGAGAGGGGGGCATCAGAGATGAGGAGGATGGCCCTGGTAGGATGTCTCTGGCAGGAGTTCCTTGGGAGGAGGTTAATCTTTCTGTCAGTAAAGTTGTAGTTCTTTGAATCTGGCGTAGTAATTCGCACATGTCTTCATTTGAACTGTAAAAATACATACACAAATTAAAAACATGTACATGTAAATTATTACATTAAAAAAATACTTTATTTATTATATTGGTTTACATTTTAACTTCAAAAGATGGTTCACTCTAAAATGAAAAATAAAGGTCATAATTCAAATACTCAAGATCTCCTTCAATGCTTTCAAAATCTTTAATTTTTTTAATGATTTTGTTTGTATGTTTATATTAACATAGTTAATGACAGTATATTTATTGAACAAAAATGAATTATTTTATTTATCAAAATAAATATTATATAAGATTTGTAAAATAAATAAATAAACAAACCACTTTTATGATTTATTTTCACAAAAATCTGTTGATCCGTAAATGTTCAATACAAACGTACTCGGTTACCTAATGTAACCTCGGTTCTCTCTAGAAGAGGGAACGAGTATTGCGTAAGTTGCTTACGCATCGGGAAAGTCTTCTTTCTTCGAGATCTGAAGCCAAAAATTATCCTTAATTTTGTATTCATTGTCAACGCAGTGCGGCAGCCGGCAGACCTAGGCAGGCTGTATAAGCGTGCTCATTGGCTGCTCGGCGGCAACTGCTTAAGCCTATCAGTGAGCACTCTGAAACGTGGCCTCCAATGAGGGCTCTTCGCGCCCTCCACACCCTTCTAACCGTCAGAATGGGTGTGGCCAGCGTGTATATAACCAGTGCTCACAGGCTAAATATCTGGTTTTCGCAGTCTGAAGCGCAAAAGCTCGTGGCGCGACACGGCAGGTTACGCAATACTCGTTCCCTCTTCTAGAGAGAACCGAGGTTACATTAGGTAACCGAGTACGTTCTCTTACGAGAGGTTTTCTCGTATTGCGTAAGTTGCTTACGCATCGGGAACCCTTTGTCAACGCCGTGTGCGCCGAGCATCCAGCCCATGAATCCCAGGGAGACCGGGGAAAACATTCTGCTGGAATAGGTGGCCGGTCGGAGAGACGGGCCAACACAGTACAAAGCACTTCACTCAGTATATAAAATAGAGCGGCACGGCCGGTCTATAAGCATATAACAGTGCAAAACAGTAGGGCCGGCAGAGCGAGCCCACACAGTACATAAGCACTTATTAGGGTAAGTAAAGAGCGACATAGTCGGTCTTTCATGAAGAGAATAAACCCCCGCGCCACAGAGTGGAATACGGGCGGCCAGCAGCGCGGGCCAGCACCGGTAAAACAGCGCGTAAAGGGGAATGAGAAACAGAGCGGTCCAGCCGGCGGAGCACTTGATGTAAACTCTCAGCGCCCGGACAGGGCATAGGAGGTTATCACTGTCCCCATTATCGGATGCTGGCAGAGCCGAAAAGGAAATGACTTGTGCCCTAAAAGGGGTTCCAATCGCTTTGGGGATGTAACCGTGTCTCGGTCTGAGAATGACTTTCGAGTCGTTCGGTCCGAACTCAAGACATGCAGGGCTAACAGATAGCGCGTGCAAATCCCCCACACGTTTAACTGAAGACAGAGCTATCAGAAAAACGGTTTTAAGCGACAGGTACTTTAAATCCACGGATTCGAGCGGTTCAAAGGGAAAAGCCTTCAGGGCCTCCAGGACCAAGGACAGATCCCAGCATACAACCCAGCAACCTCTGAAATGTTTTGAGAGGTGCGGTGCTGCCCGGTCGGAAGGACGCGACCAGGCGTCGAATGTAGCGCGCGCGCTGTGTCGACAGGCGGGCCGTCATTGCCACAGTGTCTAGATCCAAACCCAGAAAAGAGGTTGATTGACTGGGCACTAGCGAGCTCTTGGTCCAGTTGACCGTAAGCCCCAGGCTGTCCAAGTGGCTTAGAAGCACTGTTCTGTGGGCGATGAGTTCGGCCTCTGACTGTGCTAGAATCAGCCAATCGTCCAAGTAGTTCAGAATTCGCATTCCCCGACCCCTCAGGGGAGGGAGAGCCGTGTCCATGCACTTCTTAAATGTACGGGGTGCCAATGACAGGCCGAACGGCAGGACGGTGTACTGATATACCTGACCGTCGAAGGCGAATCTCAAGAATGGCCTGTGACGGGGTATTATCTAGATATGAAAGTACGCGTCTTTCAGATCGAGAGATATAAACCAGTCCCTCGGGGCGAATTTGCGCGAGAATTTGTCTGGTTGTGAGCATTTTGAACGGTCTTCTCATAAGAGCCTTGTTCAAACGTCTCAGATCCAAAATTGGTCTGAGAGCTCCTTCCTTCTTGGGAACGAGGAAATAACGGCTGTAAAAGCCCGACTCGCTCATGGAAGGGGAAACCGGTTCTATAGCCCTTTTGCACAGAAGTGTAGCTATTTCTGCTCGAAGTAGATGTGCTACTTCCCCATTCACTTTGGTCTCGATACGCGCTTGAAAGCGTGGCAGCGTCAGCACCCATTCTGACACGCCTGGAATAGCTTCCCACGCTTTCGCGTGTGCAGCCAGGGGCAGAATGGCCTCCGGGCTCTGATCGCGGGCTCGAGAGCTCGAAACGGAGGGGCGGGCGCGGCGCGCGCGCTCTCGGTGCTTAGATACGGCGGGTCGCAAGCAGCGATTACTGGCCGTTTTAAACACAGCGTCCCGGTGGCTTTGGACGGGGAACATACAGTGTGAGGCACGACGCTTGAAAGCGGCGTCGGGGGCGAAGTATTCGAGAGGATGTGTGAGCGCGTGTGAGCGGGCACAGCATCTGTATTTATAACATGACCGGTCGTGAGGGGTTGTGTAACAGAGCGGGCAGTGAGTAGGTGTAGGCACAGCGGGGTGGACACGTGACCTACTTTTAACGCTCGAGCGGCTTCTGCCTGCTTTATGCGAGCGGGCTCTGTGAGAAACACGGGGTTTATGGTGCTTGTGTGTAGAGGTGAACACAGATAAGTGGGCACATTTACTGCATTTGTAACACATACAGCGCGAGCAGGCATAAAGCTCTTTTCGAGATTTCTCTGGGTCGCCGTGAAAACAGCGGTTGTGTGCAGGCGAGAGGGTGAATTCACCGGCTCGTTGGCTGCGAGATGAGTGTCTGCAGTAACCGTAGCAACGGGGACTGACAGAGCGTGAAGCTTTGACGACGGTCCGGCCGCGGCGGGACACGATCGTCGCTTCTTTCCTCGGGCTAGGAGGTTTTTGCAGGCTCAGGCTTCACCGCAATCCTCTGCCGGGGTCCCCGGGGAGGAGGCGGCCTGATGCGGCTGGTCGAGCGAGAGCGAGGACGGAGGTCGAGCTGGGCGCTGGGCAGAGCTTTGCGCAGGCTGGTCACGAGGACGGCGTGCAGCAGGCCTGGAGCGCCGAGGCAGAAACAAATTCATCGCCTGTGTGGTCTTCTGAACCTCCGAAAAGCGGTCCACGATCCCGTTTACCGCTGGGCCGAACAGGCCGGTGGGGGAGAGGGGGGCGTTAAGGAACACCGCGCGCTCAGACTCCCTCATATCCGCAAGCGTGAGCCAGAGATGCCTCTCTGCGACAGTCAGAGAGGCCATGCACCGTCCATGCACCTGACAGTCAGAGAGGTCCGTCGCGCTCCTCAAATCCGTGATGGAAGCAGACTCCAAACCCTTCTCGTCCAGATCACGGAGGAGGTTAGCTTGGAGAATCTGCAGTACGGCCACAGAGTGGAGTGCAGATGCAGCCTGTCCGGCGGCGGCGAAAGCGCGGCCGACGAGGGCTGATGTGGTCCTGCAAGCCTTAGACGGGAGGGCAGCCTTTGAGCGCCAACCAGACGGCGGGCAAAGGTGCGCTGCAACCGCCTCTTCCACAGGGGGAATGGCATTATACCCCTTCTCAGCGGCGCCGTCAACCTGTGAGAGCATCGATGAGGCGTGTGAAGAAACTCTCGCGGAGAATGGAGCATTCCACGATTTAGAGAGCTCGCTGTGAAGCTCAGGCAGGAAAGGTGCGGTTCTGGACGCTGGCTGTGGGCGGCGATGATGAAGGAAGCAGCCGTCGAGTCTGTTCGGTGCTGGCTCCTCAGGAGGAGACCAATCAAGGCCCAGCTGTTCAACAGCTAGCGTGAGGAGGCGTAAAAGTTCCGCGTCCTCGCCCGCTCGAGTACGGCCCGAATCCTGGACTGAAGAGGAGGCAGTAGACCAGTCCTCGCTGTCAGAGGCCAGGATGGAACAGCTGTCCGCGGCGCGTTCATCAAACTCGTCCGCCTCATCCCCTGAAACGGCGGCGGCGCGGGCGGGAGCCGGCGGCTGCGCGGCCGGGAGGGGGTGCGGGGAAGGCGAGAGAGAAGCTCGAGGGAGAGGATCCGGCGAGCTTCTAAGCGCCTCGTCCGTCTCCGGTGGTCGCTGTGAGCGGCGCTTCATCTTGCGCGGCCCAGCAGTGACAGGCGGAGCGACATCTTGGTCAAAAACTTCAAGTCGAGCCCGCAGGGTCGACATTGAAAGTTCCTCGCACTCAGGGCAGCCGCCCGTGGAGAGTGTGGTGGCGGCGTGCTCGCGGCCCAGGCAGAGAGCGCAGATGAGGTGGTGGTCTCCGTTGCTGAGCGGGGCGCGGCACGAGCCGCAGGAAAAACGGGGCATTTTTAGAAAAACGCCCCGTGCTCTTTTAGAGAGAGAGAAAACGTGTGTCGCAGTAGGTGAACACACAGCAGTAAAGGATATGACGCCGGATAGCGTAGCAGGCACGGAAGGCTGAAGGCGGCCGGCTTCTTCAGGCGCTGTCCTCGGCTTGCTGGTCGCTAGTTTCAACGGCGGCGGCTCTCAAGATCCAGCGATGCGAAGAGCTTCGCTGAAGACAAGAAAATCAGATATTTAGCCTGTGAGCACTGGTTATATACACGCTGGCCACACCCATTCTGACGGTTAGAAGGGTGTGGAGGGCGCGAAGCGCCCTCATTGGAGGCCACGTTTCAGAGTGCTCACTGATAGGCTTAAGCAGTTGCCGCCGAGCAGCCAATGAGCACGCTTATACAGCCTGCCTAGGGCTGCCGGCTGCCGCACTGCGTTAACAATGAATACAACATTAAGGATCATTTTTGGCTTCAGATCTCGAAGAAAGAAGACTTTCCCGATGCGTAAGCAACTTACGCAATACGAGAGAACCTCTCGTAAGAGAACAGATTTTTTTCTGCAACCATACACTATGGGAGTAGAGAAAAGCAAAAACATTTCTTAAGGTGTGCCTTTAGCCCAGTTGTACCCTATATCATGCTTGTATTAACATGATAAAAGTAATCTTAATATTAAAGTAAGATCATTTAAAAAGGCTTTTGAAGTTTCGGCAAAAACTCCTGGCAATGATGTGTTTTCGTGTATTATTTTTTCTTCACAGCACTGAATATCAAATGGTGATTGTGAAACACGAAACACCTCACTTACATGATTTTATGGTGAAATTAGTTATTTTTCATGTTAATCAGGAAAATTTTTATCAAGAACAATATACTGTGGCTTTAATGCAGCGTGAACGGCACATGTGCAGCCTGTGCTGTTACGTGCCACATGCACCATATAGAGCGACGCCTATTAAAAGGTGTCGCCCGGAGTTCCATCTCCTGCTCCCATTAACACTCCACAATGAAACAAAGTAATCAAAGAAAATAAATGTTTATTGTTACATGTAGGGGTAAGATTTCATTCGTTTGAAAGGGAAAATATAGTTCAAAATGGGAGGGTTCAGTCGGCCACAAAAAGAACAAACAAAAGGTCGTCTTTCCTGGATTTAGAAATCAACAAAATATACAATTCTTACCTCCCTGCTAACCAGTAAACAGGAGAAAAAAAGGTAAAAAGGAAAAATAGGGCCTCTGACCTCTCAATCAGTCTCAGTAAACGGTGCAGGATATCACAATTACCGGCCGCTAACAATCAGAATGCCGCTCACAAGCAGCTTGTTCTACAAAAGGGAAGAAGCACACGACAGCCAACCGTACGGTGTACATTTTAGGACATCCTCCAGACAGCCCAAGTCTCCCGGAAGTTCCGGGAGTCTCCCACATGTTGATAGTTGCTCCCTGATGCCCGCAAATTAGTTCAAATCTCCCGGAATCTAGAGCGAGCGAGCAAGAGCATGCATGCGTAGTGCGCGCACGGCAGAGAGAGGGAGCGTGTGTGTGCCTCACGAAGCGCATGTAAGGACCCAACCAATCAATTGTCAGTGCAGGCAGGCTTTTATCTATTCTCCCGAACCGACAGAAATATGGATAAGGTGAAGGATTATGACAGTCTAAGACAACAACTGGATAGTGGTATGTAGGCCTAATGAGCTTTTTGGAGTAATATTGAAAAATATTGTAATTATATTACTTATTGTCAGGATTCTGTCACCATCTCTTCCGACTCGTTCCCTCACTCCGCCTACTCAGTCATTCACCCGTTCATTACCACCGGATTACTAATCACCGTCACCTGGATCTCATCATCACTCACCCATATATACCTGCAGTCACCATTCAATTATTGTCTGATCTCGTCTATTCATGACACACAGACTCTCTACATCACCTACCGTCGATCCCGATCTTCCTCAGCCTGTCTTCAGTCCGTCTACCGAGTATCTTCATCATCTGCATCTGCAAGAGAGAGAGAGACTTGGTTATCATTCAGTTAAGCCTCATACAATTAACTACTTCCTGTTTACTCACCTTTCACGCTGTGTCCGATCCATTCTGCTATTAAAATATCAAACTTACCATCTTGTCTGCTTCGTTGGTGCAAACCTGACACTTATTTTATCATTGCATGGAATGGAAACTTATACAAATTGTATTCACTTCTGCTTTGCCTCATTTGTAGATGAGCTTACTCGAAAGGTCTTTGATGCCAGAGTCAAGCATTTATTGAGTGGAGGAGAGGAACATAGTGCAGGAGAAGGAACATCAGGTATCCTGTTATTTATCTTTACATATTGGAAAAACTTATATTTATTTAATTAATTTTCTTCTAGCCTATATATTTAGTTTTTCTCTTTAACATTCTAGAGACAAAGTAAAAAATCAGAAGGCATTCATGGGTAAGAAGACAAAATGTATAGCATCCTACAGAAATATTGTCACCTTTGGTAAATATGAGCAAAATGGGCCTAGTCTTTAACCTTTAAAGAGGTCATGGCATGCCTTTTCGTTATTCTGATCTAAAACCTGTGGGATGACCTGACGAAGAGAGTCCATTAGACCTCTGAATCTAAAGAATGGAGGAATAGTCTCAGATACCTTGTCATGCATTCTACAGAAAATTCGGAGATGTTATTTTGCCAAAGGGGGCTTACACAAAGCATTAAAGGAAGGGACACAAATATATTTGAGCAACAAATAATTGTCAGAATTTTTATTTAAATATGATTAAGGGTTATATATTTTGTGAATACTTTGAATAAGTAGTATAAGAATAAGAAGTCTGAGGCACGATGCCGTTTTGTCCAATGACTGAAGCAATGACTCACCTCTCCTGTCTGGCATCTGTGGCGGTTTAGAGAGTGAAGCTGAACCAGTTCAACAGTAACATAGAGTGAGGGATTATTGTCCTGTATCAGCATAGAATAGCTAACACTAGCTTAGAGGATACATTATTATTTTGACATCATTAGAGACATAATATGTTATAACATAATGATATAACTGACATTCCTTTCACACTTAGACTCTTACAGCACTCTGAAAAATAACTTCAGCACCATCAGATCGCCAGCAGAGCGCCGATACAGGCAACCGCTGAGTAATGATTTATGTGTTAACTATCGCTTCAGCCTATTATTAGTCCAACGTAGAACAGCTTTAATATTATTTTTAAGATTTTCTTAATTTTCCCCATCACTTGCGTATTTCAGAAGACCGCAAACATCACCTGCAGCCACAACAAGAGAAGATGTGCTGGAACTGCAGAGAGAGGTTCTACAGCTACAAAAGGAGAAACTGCAGCTGGAGATTGAAAAACTGAAGAAGGAGACGGAAAATCAGGAGCTCTATAATTTTATTCTAAATAACAAACTTACAGAATTGACAACGCGTATAGCAGCAGCAAGATCTCATGAAAATATGCACATTAGTAGCCTACATACCTATTTTAGATACATATTTTAATACACCTATAATTCAGTAAACTACTGCTAATATTTCTTTAATGCTCACAATTTGATTAACATTTTATATGCAAATCTTTTAGGCACCAAATTCTACCTTCATAGGAATATTCATACGTATTAATTAATTACTGTACATGCCTGTGCAGCATTACGGGGATTCATGAAGGGCGTCATGAGCCATGGACAGCAGGGGTAACCACTGTCCCCAAGCAGGAGACCAGTGTGCTCTCCAGCTTCAAAATCTCTCCCTAGTTTGCTCTCCACCAAAATCCTGGAGTCATGTGTACTCCCGGGCCATGATGCAACAACATTTGTAATTTTGCAGAGATGATCACACACTAATTGTACATTTATTGAATGGTAGCCTTTTCTGTTTACGTACTGGTCTTCGTGTGTTTGGGGCGCCTGTATTCTGATATGTGTGCCGTCAATAACACCACATATGCAAGGAAAACCTGCTTTCCGAAAAAAACTGGTTTTAATGACCTCCTGGTCATGACGGGATGGAAACTTGACCGTTGTGTTTAAATGACGGGAAAGAGCCCCCGCAACCAGGTGAACCACAGATTTATGCACGTTGAAAACATCTCCCACTACCATCTGAAAACTCCCAGTTGCAAAAAAACGCAGTGCTATAAGCAGTTGTAACACCGCAGGTAAAGAGTGGTTGCGATGTGTGACATGGTCAAGGTCGCTGTCTAGTTTGTTAGGGATGTCAAATATTGCGCGTCGATCAAATTGGTATTCTTGCAACAATTTTTCATCGCTAAGATGGTCCAAAGGGTTCTCCCTATCCCTAAAAATTCTTCTTGGCACATAATAATCTTCAGCTGGTTCCATAAATTCAGCCATGTCGTCTTATCACTGTTAAGGTTACGATTTCCAAAACTTAAGTTATACTTGGGGAAATGACCGTTAAGGGGTTTTATGCAACACTTAACGCTTTTTAAGGGATTATTTAAGTTTGTTTACACCGTCTCGCAGCGCTGTGAGGAATAATACTATCGTAATAATAACTAGATGTACCGCATGGCGGTACAAAATATGACCGCCGCTCAGGCCTGCACTGGCTTTCCACAAAAATAAATGACGTGGAGCAATTTGGCTGTATTGCGTGTTTATGTATATAAGTTGTATATTTTAAAAGACTGTCTGGAGTATTCCTGTGGATCATGGATAATTTAGAGTTTTGTAATTATTTGCCATTACTATTTAAGTTTTATATCAAAAGTCATTAGTTTAGACACTTAACATCCATAATGTGAAAACGTCACATCCATAACAGTGGTTTTCCCTACATAATGTATTACAAAAATGAGTTTCAAAAACACACTTATTGTGTTCAAGCAAGTCTTGTTCATGCTACATCAGCAGTTTGTTTAATAATTCACAGAGTTTGTAGGACACTTGTAAAGTGTGTGTATTTCATGTTATGTCCATAACGCTGATAAAATGTATTCATAGTGTGTGTGTGTGTGTCTGTGCGTGTATGTATGTGTGCGTACATGTGTGTGCGCGTGTGTGTTTGTGTGTGTGTGTGTCTGTGCATGTGGATTTGTATGTGTGTGTATGGGTGTGTGTCTGTGCGTGTGGATGTCAGTGTGTGTGCATGCTTGCGTTTGTTTGTATTCCTGCATGTGTGTGTGTGACAGTATCATCCTAAACCAGCAACCCTTCGCTCAACAGCACCATCTACAGGCCGATGAGTGTACAGTCACTAAATGTGCAAATAAATGAATTTATTTTATACCCCCCCATGGATGAAATTCTACGAAACTTAGCATACTCCCAGAGGATGTCAAGTTAATCATACACATGAAATGTGGTGCAGTTCTGAACATCTCAACTGAAGATAGGGGCGATTAAAGCAGAATAATATTGCATTTTCATTTTTTATGGGAAGGGGCGCAAATCACAAATGAGTGATTATGGGCTAGGTTGATGTGGGCCCTTAAGACCAACATACCATAAAAATTTCTTCATCCTCGGTGCCACGGTTCAGGTAGTTATTTAGGAAAAACTGCATTTTTTGGGTTTGGGGGGGCCCAGCGCGGGGGGGGTGGCCCCCGGGGACCAAATGAAATTTTTCCGTAAAAGTCTAGTGGGGCTACATGCCCACCAAATTTCATGTTCCCTGGTGTTTCGGTGTCCCTGGTATCGTTGACGAAAAATTCAGTAGATGACGAAAAAAAAACAAAAAAAAAAAACCTTTGACAATCCCTATATGACCGCTTTCGCTAGCTATGCTAGCGGCGGTCATAATTATGTAGGTTTTGGAGTATGTACAGTTATAACTGTGTGAATGTGTGTGTGCGCCTGCATATGTATATGTTCCAGTTTATAACTCTGTGAATGTTATAACATGTTGCAACATTACAAGAGGGGGTTGTATGTCCATGAATGTGTGTGTTTATCTCAGCAGAAAAGACATTTCAACATCAACTGTATCACCCAATCTTCACTCAACACCACCATATACAGGCCGATGGGTGCACAATCATTAACCCTTTCACATGTACACCATGATAAAGTGATGAGAAAAAATATTTTGTTGTTTTATCTTGCTCTAGTAGCCGTGCCCTACTGGCTAGCACTTCAAATTTGTAACCAAAGGGTTGCCGGTTCAAACCCCGACCAGTAAAAAGCGACTGAAGTGCCCTTGAGCAAGGCACCTAACCCCTCACTGCTCCCCGAGCGCCGCTGTTGTTGCATGCAGCTCACTGCGCCGAGATTAGAGTGTGCTTCACCTCACTGTGTGTTCACTGTGTGCTGAGTGTGTTTCACTAATTCACAGATTGGGATAAATGCAGAGACCAAATTTCCCTCACGGGATCAAAATAGTATATATACTTATACTTATCCATACTAAGTATGAAAAATCTGTGATTTTTTTTTTCAAAGGACCCTCCCATTCAATTTCTACAAACCTCTACCAAACGGTTGAGGTGCCTGTTGATGGTAAAAGTCAGTTATCTGACTTTGGCATGGGTTTGTTGTGTATTACTGAAATAAATAAAAAAATTTCCTCAAAAAAGTGGTTTTATCTTGTAGCTTATCTTGTATCTTCTTGTATGTAGTTTTAAAAAAACAATGTTAACAAAATTAAACTCATTCCCACTGTACCTAGTAGAACACTTAAGTAAATGTCCCATTGAAATTAATGGGATTTTATGGATTTAGGTGAAGAAAGTGTACACATTATACATTTTGGTCTGTACCATGAAGAGAAAACTGATTCAACTATATAAACTATATATTTTCTGAAAGCGTAGACTCTCAGGATGTGATCTAACATGGCATGAAACATGTCCCACCCACCTCATTAGTATATTGCCCAAGCATAACACATTGGGTATTGGTAAATCGGGTATATGGCTGATACCTAAAAAAAGTAGTAGTATGTGCATGTCTGTCTGTGTGTGTGTATGTGTGTGTGTTTGTGTATGTGTGTGTCTGTGTGTGTGTGTGTGTGTGTGTGTGTGTCTGTGCGTGTATGTATGCGTGCGTACATGTGTGTGTTTGTGCGTGTGGATGTCAGTGTGTGTGCATGCTTGCGTTTGTTTGTATTCCTGCATGTGTGTGTGTGTGACAGTATCATCCTAAACCAGTAACCCTTCGCTCAACAGCACCATCTACAGGCCGATGAGTGTACAGTCACTAAATGTGCACATAAATGAATTTATTTTATACCTCCCCATGGATGAAATTCTACGAAACTTAGCATACCCCCAGAGGATGTCAAGTTAATTATACACATGAAATATGGTGCAGTTCTGAACATCTCAACTGAAGATAGGGGCGATTAAAGCAGAATAATATTGCATTTTCATTTTTTATGGGAAGGGGCGCAAATCACAAATGAGTGATTATGGGCTAGGTTGATGTGGACCCTTAAGACCAACATACCATAAAAATTTCTTCATCCTCGGTGCCACGGTTCAGGTAGTTATTTAGGAAAAACTGAATTTTTTGGGTTTGGGGGGGCCCAGCGCGGGGGGGGGGGGGGGGGGGGGGTAGTGGCCCCCGGGGACCAAATTAAATATTTCCGTAAAAGTCTAGTGGGGCTACATGCCCACCAAATTTCATGTTCCCCGGTGTTTCGGTGTCCCTGGTATCGTTGACGAAAAATTCACGGGGGGCCCAGCGCAGGGGGGGAGTGGCCCCCGGGGACCAAACGAAATTTTTCCGTAAAAGTCTAGTGGGGCTACATGCCCACCAAATTTCATGTTCCCCGGTGTTTCGGTGTCCCTGGTATCGTTGACGGAAAATTCAGTAGATGACGGGAAAAAAATAAAATAAAAACTTTGACAATCCCTATATGACCGCTTTCGCTAGCTAGATTCAGCTGAGCTGAGGGATACTGTAGTAAGTTTTTTCATTCTCAAGTGAATCGCGTTTCTGTGTGTGAATGAATGAACGGCAGAGATACACGCTGTTTACCACAGCTCGCAAAAAGACGGTTTAAATTTGAATCGCGTTTCTGTGTGTGAGTAAATTATCTGCTTTTAGCAAACTATTTTGCTATACTGAGATGAGTAAAAATCGACTGAAATATGTTGATATAAAATGTATTTGTATAAGCAACATATTAAACTGCAAATTAACATTTATAATTAACATTTATATTCCCTATAATAAAAACGAAAGACCAATGTTACAGACATATGAAAGACAACATTTCGTTGACTAGTTTTGAATAGATTATAAAGTTTTTACTGAAAAATAGACTGCCACATCAAATAAGCTTTTGTTTGCCAATTTTTGCTCATATGTTAAATATAGTATGTTTTGTCAAAAATAAAGTCATCAAATAATGTTTTGTATACTTTAGTTTTTACAAATAAAGATTACAATTGAATTGTAGTTGTAATTGTAACCTTTTTAATAAAAAAAAATATTTACAAGGAAGATGTAAACAAACTATTAAAAGGTAAATATAAGCCTTTTCTTTAAATCATTTTTATTGTGTTTTATTAATGACAAATTTGGGGAGAGGATACATATTCCAAAACTGAAAATACAGTATAAGAATTAACTGCACAAATTCTAGACATGTTTACCTTGGATATTATACAATTTGCAAGCACAATTTGTGGAAAAATAAAAAAAATTGAGATGCTTCCAACTGTGAACCAATTTGGTAGAATATATATTGCTCTTGCATTCTTTCTTGTGGCTCAGTGACACACCTGAATGAATGGCTCATTATGTATGCAGCCCCATTATGCGGGGGCATTGTCTCCTCAGGTATGAACCACTTAATATGCATGATCGTTTACGCCCCTGCGCATATTGCCTTTCCAAACAGAAAGTGTCTTACAAAATTTAAATCAATGTATTGTTTTATGTGAATGATTAGGCAGGATGATTTTCAGATCATTTTGAAGAAAAAACTCTAGGCGACGACATCCATTAGTCAAAAGTCTTGTGGACACATATTTAGTACGTGTTTTATGGCCTTATTTCAGAAACTTTAGTTTTTAGTTTTTTCAATAACCATGCATAAACATTATTCTCTCAAAAATACAAACATGCTCGGTGGTATATTTTGATGATGTCAAAAGCGCATACTGTAATAACTGCAATTTTGCTTTGTTTTATTGCACTCTCGTTCAATTAATCAAGTAAATGGTTCATTCGTTTTACATGCATGCGCTGTAGTAGGTTTCGATTATGTAATGAACGTGATTATGATTAAGTAAGAGTTAGCAGTAGGCTAGCCTATAACTTGATGTTTATGTCTGTAAATGTAAAGGCTTTAATGTTTAAGTTTAAATTCATCCACCACGATAGCCATAACATGTTATTCTCCCTACTGGTGGCTTCAATTTTGAAATACTGGATATGCATTTCATATTTTATCTCCAATGACACTACCCACATTAGTTTTGTATTATTGTAATCAATTATTATAAGTTTAAACGTACCACTATAAACATGACAAATATGCAGAAGTTACATTATAACTAGGGATGGGACGATTACCGGTTTCACTATAAACCACGATAAAATGTACTGACGGTTAGTAATATCTTTTAAAATTTAATTATCATTAAAACCGTGTTTGATTCTCGCGATTTTAGATCCTTTTCAGCCAGCAACAGTCTGACGCAGGCACAGCGCGCGCAATGTTGTTGTTTTTTTATTCAAGAAGGAATTTCGGAAGGCAGTGACCGTGCTCGGGAGATTTTCCAGCCTTTTAAGAGAACCAATTCTGAGGTGTGGTCATATTTTGGCTTTAACAAAAGTCCTTAGGGAAACTTAGGCTAATCGAGGATGGTCAGCCTGTCAGCAGAACATGCACAAGAAAAAGTCGCTGCAATAGAAACACTTTAGGCCTACGTTAGATCTGCCGAGTCGTCTTGTGTGACCATTAACTGTTGTATAGTGAACGCAAGGCAAGTTAACTTTGACCTCAATACCAAAACTACGTCTGGGAAATAAATGGGCATAAAATGTTGATTTATGTTGAACTATTTTATATCAATCACTTGAAATAAACGTGAAGCTTCCGCAAAGAAAAGTTCGCAGCAAGTGGCTTTGAGCCAATGAACAAACAAGTTCAAACAAGACTTAAGAGTGACATTTAAGGAATAATACTTTATATTCATAATACACTTATTACACCGATTTTTTTTTTTACCACATAATTACGGGGACATTGAATTGAGATTAAGGTTTTAAATCTTACCTGTTTATAAATCCATTATGTAGGCCTACAGCATACAAAACAATCGTTCAGACAAGATGATCACAACAATATTATCAAACTCTGTAAACAATAAATCAACTCTGATTTAATTTTCAATACAATTAAAAAATGGAGACGCAAGACGGCAAGTTGTATTTGAATGAAACGAGAGAGCGCGTCCATTGTGATACATGGTGTAATGTCTGTCAGAGAGTTTGAAGTCTGCCCAGATGAAGAATACAAGACAGTGCAAATGAACTGGTAGTTCCACGAGACTTTTATAAATGTTTTCTCTCAGTTAAGCACACTCTTCACATATAATACATGACGAAGAGCGAATGTTAAAAGGGAAAAGATAACAATCTAAAACACGCTACAAATCAAAGTGGAAGTAAACACATTATAATAAAACAGCAGTCAGCAGTAGAGCGGTCATCTTCCTCTTTGCGCGAGCAATCTCACTCTCACTGTGCGTGCGCGCTCACATAAAAACAGCATGCATACAATAACGTACGCCATAGAAGAAGTTATCTTAAAGGCACATCAACATCCATGTCATGAACACTACTTAACACTAGGTGGCCGTTACAATGGATGTGCGCGGTGTTATAATGCGTTGTTATTGACGAATAAGGATAAGGAAGGAAATGCCACATAATAGAATCTTGCTTTAAAAAGTGCATAGAGCTGCTTGTTTTATTTGTTGTTTGTTGATTTTCAAATATAAAACTTGTTGAAATGTCTTCAGTGTGATCATCAACTCTTTTTGAATACTTTTATCTTGTTTTAACAAAACCGTGATAATATTGATAATCGCGATAATTTTGGTCACTATAATCGTGATATAAAATTTTCATACCGTCCCATCCCTAATTATAACTAGTTGATTAGGATATTCAGCACTCTGACAGAGTTAGCGTAATTTGTAATTTCCCATATACATAATACCATTGCATTTTGTGTATGTTGATTTTTAAATGATTCTAATATAACCAAGATAAAAAAATTTAAATGACATTAAAATGAAAGAAAATACGTGTTAACATGACTAAAAATGCCTGTCAAGTCAAATAAATTTTTATTCATTAGTTGCTTTTCACACCTGTTACATCCAGCAATGTATGTATTTCTCATGTTCTGTATTTCCGTGTCTTGTTGCTATTCTAGGTCAGGTCCTGTGCTTAATTGATGGGATGTGCCGGCGCGCGAGGCGTGTCCCAGCCTTACGGCATAAAGAGGGCTTGGTTATGGCGCGGCGTGCGGGAGAGAGCGGCTTTGCTTTGTGTTTGAATTGTTGCTTTAAGTTGAATCTCAGTTATGTAAACTTTTGTGTTAAATAATAAATCTTTAGACATTTGTTTGTCGAACTCTCTCCTGCTCTTTTGTTACTATTTGAGAGCCAGTAGTAACAAAGTGGGGGCTCGTCTAAACATAATTTTGCCTACACTTTAACCCTCTGAGGTCGGCTAACGCGCCGGCGCGTTTTGCCGTATTTTCTTCACATTGTAGCACTATAAACTTAAATTTCTCCGTCGTTTATGGTCATACAGAAAAAAGAAATATAAAAAAATAATCTGTGATATTTTTACTTTTGTAGGTGTCCACTTACAATCAAATCAAAAGATTGTGCTTTTGTAAAATAAAGAAAATAAACAGGGTGTGCGTTCTGCCTCTCCGTCGCGGTGAACTTTTTTTTCTTGAGCACGTCTATAAACTGAAACAAAGCTCAGCGAATACTTGTCACACATTTATGAGCCATATACCTTTATAAACATTTAAGTGTGCACTTTTAAATGATCGGATTCAAACTGAAAACAAATATTCTCTGTTTAAGTAATTTGTATAAAACCAACAAGATGTCCAGCTTCTCAAACGCTTCCTAATTATTTTTCAATTTGAACACGCCCACTCGCGCAAAAGATATTCACATGCAAATCTCCACATGGAACGCGAACGCGCTCGTTACCTCAGAAACAAAACACCAAAACACTTCACAAGTCTCTGCTTTTCGTTGAGTTTGAAAGACACGCCGTGAGATTACATTGGAATTACCTCAGAAGAAGAACGAGATTTGAAAACAAGAAAGATGTAAGGTAAGAAATTCTTACATATTAGTTTGTTATTGTGGCATAAATTTCACATTGCAGTTGAACTGTTGCTAGATATATGGTGAATATTATAATATTTAGACCCGTGTTTACTGTTACTGTGTTTGTGGATATCTGCTCAAATGTAGATATGTATATGGTAAGTTAACCATAATGTTTTATATTTGAGCGCGATCGCGTTTGAATGTATCATATTTGGATCGCGATCGCGTTTGAATGTATCATATTTGGATCGCGATCGCGTTTGAAAAGCACCAAACGGCTTCATGTTTTTACTATTATCTCATTTCATATCATCATAACGAATGGAAACATTAGAAGTAACATGATAATCAATATATTTTTCACTAGCTTAGTTGTTACTGAAATATTTTGGAAGATTTATAGGCTGATATGGTTATTGTTATTATTATTTTATGCAGCACTGTGCATAGCCTATGCCTACAAGGCACAACAAACCTGGTGTTCATTATATATTGTTGGAAACATTTATGTGTGTGTGTATGTGTGTATTCTGTGAATTTTAAAAAGCAATTTTAACCAGAAAAATCTCAAATTTATTCCCAAAATCGTGCAGGCCTATAGTTTCTCTTGATATCAGTTTGTTCACTTTTTTTTTTTTTTTTTTCTTTCAGGGCCCAGATGCCACTCCTGCTAACTTCAACATTCACATGAGTTTGTACATGAACATGGTAAAGTGAAAATCCAAAACCTTGGAAATGAAAGGTATGTACAATGTTTTTAGGAATGGCACAAAGGTCTCTGTCTTTGGATAATTGTTTTCAATGAGTGCTTTTTTGTCATTTGTTTTGTATCTTTGGATTATGTTGTGTTGTAAATAAATCCAAAAAATCTAAAAGCCATTCTTTTTTAAATCTCCTCATTCTTTGTGCAAGGTTGCTCAGAATGTCAAAAGCTTACATATTAATGAGCTCCCGCATAAAGCTTTCTAACACAAAACACGTCGTAAAATTTTTCAATCAATATATTGTCTTATCTGAATGAGCAGTCAGGGTGATTTTCACATAGTTTTGGAGCAAATATTCTAGGCTACGTCATACAATTTTCAAAAGTCTTGTGAAGAAATAATCAGTATGGGTTTCATGGCCTTATTTCAGTGAGAATTTTTTTTTGTATTTTCACAAACCACGCATAAATGTCATTATCTCAAAACTACAAACTTTTACATACATGCTGCTGATATATTATTGTAGCAGAGTTTGTGCTGAATACAGTGTAATTAGACTTTAGCCATGAAAATGTCACAAGTAACAGAAATAAGCACAAATGTCAGAGCATGTCAGAACACCTCCAGGACCCAGAAAACAGCTCAGACATCACAGGGTTAAACGGCGTCTATTGTTCCAGAACACTGTTAAAACGTCATTTTTTCATCTCAGAAATATTGCAAGATTGCGCCCCATGTTATCATTTACTGTGGCAGAAAAATTGATCAATACTTTTGTTTTCTCTCGTATTGATTATTGCAATGCTTTACTAGCAGGAGTCTCGAATTCAACCCTAAATAAATTGCAATTTGTCCAAAATTCAGCTGCTAGAATCCTGACAGGAACCAGGACTCGAGAGCACATCACTCCTATTTTGGAATCCCTTCACTGGCTCCCTGTCAGGTTTCGAATAGATTTTAAAATACTCATGCTTGCTTATAAGGCCTTGCACGGCCTAGCACCTCAGTATCTTTCTGAACTTTTAACTGTTTATACTCCAAGGCGTGATCTCCGTTCCTCTGACTCTGGCCTTCTGACTGTTCCCTCAACTCGCTTGCGCTCTATGGGTGACCGGGCTTTTACTTCCCTTGCTCCAAAACTCTGGAACTCTATTCCATATGAGATTAGGCATGCTGAATCTTTTAGTGTTTTTAAATCCTTGCTTAAAACTCATTTTTTTAGACTTGCTTTTATGTGATTTAGCAGTGTATTGGTTGATTGTATACTCTGTATGTTAGTTGCACTCTACCCCTTCATTGTATCCTTGTCTGTGTACAGCGCTTTGAGAAGTAACTTTTAAAGGCGCTATATAAAATAAAGTTTATTATTATATTATTATATTCTTGAAGTAGGCCGACGGGACGCTCGCGTTTAGACATCTTAACTAGGCGTGTTGCCGTTATTGAATCCGCCGTTTTGTTGCCGATTGCAAGGTAATTTAAACAAAGGAAAAGCTGCTCTGTCGAACAGTCGGTCGGAGCACTAATATGAATGTTTGTTGTCTTGTTGGAGCCAGGACAATAGGCTTTCTATTGTAATTGGAGGCTATACGGGACATGGAGGGTAAGTTCAGCGATATGTATTTAAGCAATTAGCCATGACCTTTCTTTTTGTGCTTACACTGTAGGTTGCGTGTTTTATGGGACGTGTGGTTTTTTGTTTTTGAACAGGTCTGTGGCTAGAGCATTAGTCTCAAGGGCACTACCGAGGTATTGGGGAAATCACCAGATTACTGGTTGTTTAGCCATTCCTGCGGGCATTGTGTTTAATCCATCCCACCGCAGACCTGTTTGAAGATCCGCATCTAATTAAATTGTATGGGGTATTTTTGTATGCTTAAAGGGATACTACACTTTTTTTGGAAATAGGCTAATTTTACAACTTCCCCAGAGTTAAACAGTTGAGTTTTACCGTTTTCGAATCCATTCAGCCGAGTTTCTGATATTTAGAAGAATATCAGTAACCCGACAGTTTCTGGTCTCATTGACTTCCATAGTATATATTTTTTCCTACTATGGAAGTCAATGAGACCAAAAACTGTCTTGGTTACTTATATTCTTCTAAATATCAGAAACTCGGCTGAATGGATTTGAAAACGGTAAAACTCAAATGTTTAACTCTGGGGGAGTTGTAAAATGAGCCTATTTCCAAAAAAAGTGAAGTATCCCTTTAAGGGGAATGGTTATTTGGCTTTTGGAGATGTCGCTGGCCTCCCCGGTTCATGTTTAACCCCCTGGGGTCGCCAATCATGTACTTTACAATGCT
The DNA here is from genome assembly GCF_949319135.1 of Squalius cephalus. Lineage (NCBI taxonomy): Eukaryota > Metazoa > Chordata > Actinopteri > Cypriniformes > Leuciscidae > Squalius > Squalius cephalus. The sequence continues at coordinate 17,486,264 of NC_137125.1, forward strand.
GTGAGGAATAATACTATCTTAATAATAATCCTGGAAAATTTACCTCAGAAGTCCTGGAAGTTTCATTTCGAGGAGCAACGGATCCCGCTGAGGAATAGGTCAGTTCTATATCTGCTTTGTTCTAATCGCAAGTGTCTGTACAGGCAAAAAGGCGTTTCTATGCATGAATGAATGAACGCACAGATGCGCGCTGTTATGTAGCTACAGCTGGCAAAAATACTGTTTAAAGATGAATCGCGTTTTTGTGTGTGAATGAATGAACAGCTTTTACCAAACTCTATTGCTATACTGAGATTAGTAAAAATCGACTACAAAAATGGGATAGATTATAAAGTTTTTACTGTAAAATACTGCCACATCAAATAAGCTTATAATGTTGCCAATTTCTGCTCATATATGTAGGCTATATTCAAACTAGTGAATCCTTAACTTTTGAAATAAATATGGTAAAATGTATACTTCAGTTTTTACTAGAAATTACTAGAAATGTTTACCTTGGATATTATACAATTTGCAAGCACAATTTGTGTAAACAACAACAACTGTGTTTCCAACTGTGAATATATATATATATATATATATGTATATATATATATACAGTATATATATATATATATATATATATATATATATATATATTGCTCTTGCATTCTTTCTTGTGGCTCAGTGACACACCTGAATGAATGGCTCATTATGTATGCGGGCCCCATTGTCTCCTCAGGTGTGAACAACTAAATATGCATGATGGTGTTGGATCGTTGACGCCCCTGTGCATATTGCCTTTCCAAACAAAAAGTGTCTTACAAAATTTAAATCAATGTATTGTGTTATGTGAATGATTAGGCAGGATGATTTTCACATCATTTTGAAGAAAAAACTCTAGGCGACAACATCCATTAGTCAAAAGTCTTGTAGACACATATTTAGTATGTGTTTTGTGGCCTTATTTTAGAAACTTTTGTTTTTTCAATAACCATGCATAAACATTATTCTCTCAAAAATATAAACATGTACATACATGTTGCTCACATATTATGGTAGCCCTGATTGTGCTTAATGGAGTGTAATTACACCTTTGCCATTAATATGTTTATAAGCAACTGAAAAAAGCATAAATGTCAGGGCAAGTCAGAACATCTCAAGGAACCCAAAAACATCTTAGACCCCGGGGGTTAATTCATTCAGACCGTACAGACTGTAATATGGTATGTTCATTTGAGTTCATGATAATAGTAATCTTAATTGTATGAAGAATGGCGTCACCGGTCGGAACGTTTGTGGAGGAACCCTCGAAGGTTTGTTAAATGCATTGACAAAAGAACAATTAATAGAACTTGCTAGTCATTATAACATAGAGCTTACGAGTAAGCGATATAAAAAAGAGATAAAAAGTATAGTGAGTGCAGCCTTGTGTGCCAAGGGTATACTAGTAGCGTCTGGCGATGCATCTGAGGATGATGATGAAAAAATTCCTCCGACTCCAAGTCATGTTGAAAATTTAACATTTGCTGAACAAAAACAATTGTTACTCTTACAGTTAGAAATTGTAAGTTGGAACATCAAATGCAAATGGACAGGTTGCGTCAAAATGAACATGGTAAACGAGAACTAAAACAGCAAAAGCTTGACCTCGAAGCTGAACGTTTGGATCTTATTAAACAAGGGAGAATGCCTGGTTCAGGGGATTCAAAGCTCGACATCTCCACTAGTTAACGGCTTCTTCCCTCATTTAATGAAAGGGATGTAGACACTTTTTTCGTGTTATTTAAAAGGGTGGCAGACACGCAGGGTTGGCCTGATATACATCGCGCTCTTATGCTGCAGTGCACTCTTACGGGGAAAGCACAGAGAGCGTTCTCCGCGCTCAGAGTTGATGATGTGAAAGACTATGAAATTATAAAGGCGTCAGTTTTAAGATCATTCGAGTTAATTCCAGAAGCCTATCGGCAGCGCTTTAGAGGTATGCGAAGACGTTTAGATCAAACCAATATTAAGTTTGCGAGAGATTTGCGGTTACAATACCAACGCTAGTGCGTCACCTCTAATGTTCAAACAGTTGACAACATGACAGACTTGATAGTCTTAGAGCAGTTTAAGAACATATTGCCAGAGCGTGCTGCGATATATTTGCTGAAAAACAGGCTGCGAATGAGGCCGATGCTGCGGTGTTGGTAGATGAATACGAACTAACGCATAAAGCTCATTTTGGCGAACATCTGCGTTCAGCAAATGGACAAAGAGAAGTGTCTTCTTTTCATAATAAAACTTCAAACATTAATCCTCTACTAGTTAGTCAAGACCGGTCAGGTGTTACATCTGATGCAGAGCAAGTTTGCCGTTATTGCCAAGGGAAAGGTCATTGGAAAGGGAACGGTCCAGTGCTGAAGTCAAAGAACAAAGCTCGTTTTTCGTTTGTGAAACCTGCTGCTTTGGCTGTGTTGCCTGTTAATTCAGATGGTGTAGTTCTTAACAAACTGAAGCCTAATTACTTTCCATTTATTTCAGATGGATTTGTTTCACTAATTGGCAATGAGGAGAAGTTTCCTGTAAAAATCTTGCGTGATACAGGAGCATCAGAGTCCTTTATTTTGGAGTCTATTTTGCCGTTTTCTTCTTCCTCAAGGTCTGGGAGATCTCTTTTGGTGAGAGGTATTGATCTTAGTACTTTAGAAGTCCCTTTACACAAGGTTGTGCTCTACTCTGAGTTGGTAGAGGGGGAGGTTGAATTGGGAGTACGCCCTGCCCTCCCTGTTGATGGGGTGTCTGTTATATTAGGGAATAATCTGGCTGGCGGGCGTGTTTGGCAGAGTAATCCTATTCCTGTGGTGACTGATTCTCCTCAGTTGAGGAATGAATCTGATGACTGTTTTAAAAAGTTACCTCATGTGTTTGTTGCTTGTGTTGTGACTCGCGCTGCTAGTCGTGCTGAGGAGGAGGCCCTGGAAGTTAAGGCTACTGCAGAAAAGACTAGGTTTGCTTTACCAGATTTTCCCTTGACTCTTTCTCAAGAAGAGCTAGTTAAGGAACAGCATGCAGATCAATCTCTGTCTTCGTTGTTTGAGCGAGCTGTTCCTGCTGAGTGTTTTAAGAGTGTGGCTCATGGTTATTCTGTTCTAGATGGTTTGCTAGTGAGAAAATGGACACCCTCAACTAACATTTCACTGGGGGAACCATGGTTTCAGGTTGTTGTGCCTACCACCATTCGACAGCTGGTGCTGAAGACTGCTCACGACATGTTGGGGCATTTGGGGGTGAGAAAGACATATGATCGCATTATGCATCATTTCTATTGGCCTAAATTAAAGAAAGATGTTGAAGCCTATATTAAAACCTGCCACATATGCCAGATGACTGGAACGCCCAATCAGATTATAAAGCCTGCACCTTTGCATCCAATACCTGTTGTGGCTGGTCCTTTTGAACATTTACAGTTGGACTGTGTAGGGCCATTAGTTGGTGCTAAAGGTGGGTCTAGGTATTTGCTGACCGTAATGTGTCAGGCAACTCGTTATCCTGCTGCCTACCCACTACGCTCTATTACTACTAGGTCCATTGTAAGGGCTCTATCTCAGTTTTTTTCTATATTTGGCATACCAAAGGTTGTCCAGACTGACCAAGGCTCCAATTTTATGCCTTGTGTCTTTGCTCAGGTTTTACGCCAGCTTCACATTAAACACAACAAAGGCTCTGCTTACCACCCTCAGAGCCAAGGTGTTCTTGAACGTTTCCACCAGACACTGAAGTCCCTTCTCCGTGCTTACTGTATGGAGTTGGGACGTGACTGGGAGGAAGGTTTGCCATGGCTGTTGCTTGCCTCTAGGGAGGTGGTTCAAGAAAGTACAGGGTTTAGCCCTAATGATTTAGTCTTTGGCCACTCTGTATGTGGACCTTTGGCTGTCCTAAAGGATGGTTTGGACCTCAAGGAGCCACCAAAAGCCTTGTGTGATTATGTAAATGGTTTTAGGAGACGTCTTTATGAGGCGGGGAGGTTGGCCCGTGAGAAGTTAACAAACACTCAGTCTAAAATGAAGGAGCGGTATGATAAGCGAACTCAGCGTCGTGTTTTGGCAGTGGGTGATAAAGTGCTGGCTCTTTTGCCAGTTTTGTCATCTCCTTTGCAGGCGAAGTTTTCTGGCCCATATACTGTTGTCAGGAAACCATCAGATGTAAATTATGTAATTGCCACTCCGGACAGGAGGAAAAGTACCCAGTTGTTTCACCTTAACATGCTTAAGCCATATCACGAATGTTCAGATGCATTCAAGTGTAAAACTGCTGTACAGCCTGTAGCACTAAGTGACGCCAGTCTGTCTCCTGTTTTTTCTCTTGTTTCTCCGGTGGCAGCGCAGGAGCAGGAGGAGATCAGAGCTCCTGATGATGGGGTTTTGCGTGCGTGTTTGCACAATTCTGAGACATTGAAGCAACTTCCACAGTTGCTGCAACACTTGTCTGTGGACAAGTGTGCTGAGTTAATTAATTTAATTAATGTCTTTCCAACTCTTTTCTCAGATACTCTGACTCAGACGCATCTCTTGGAACATGATATAGATGTTGGTGATGCTTCCCCAATTAGGCAGCGGTTTTATCGTGTTTCTCAAGAGAAGCGGAAGCACATTGATACAGAAGTAGAGTACCTTCTCGACAATGGTCTGGCTGAACCTTCTGCATCAGCCTGGGGATCACCATGCCTTCTGGTAGTAACAGTTCCTTAATATTCCTGCTGTAGTTTGTGTCCTTAAGACAAAGTAAAAAAGTTGCTGTTCTTGGCAAAGTAATTCACGGGTGTCATGTTATTGCACACCAGGTGAAATACTGTGTGGTTTTCCATTCAGTGAGGATCGGCACCCCATTCTCATACTTAGTATAATTTTCCAGTGAACTCAAAATTCCCCAGGCAACCAAACCGTAAAAAAATGTTTCATGTATGACTTATGAAACTTCGCCTCTCTGGTTGATGTGTACTGGTTGGTGGTTGTAGTCCAGTGCAGCGAGGAGGGTCCTTGCTTCATAGACCTTCCTGCCCCGTGTGCAGTGATTACAAACAAAATCAATTGGTGGCCATTATACTAACCATGAACTCCTCTCGATTGTCCGCCATCTGGCAACAAAACCAAAAATGATTCACAATGTCCTTCATCCAACAAGTATGGCTGACTGACCAGATACCATCCCAGCCTGTGAACAAATAACAAAAGAAAAACTATTAGCAATTTCATTACCCTAGAAAATGTACCAAACTTATTTTATGTCAACTTGTTTTCACTCTCACTGCATGAAGTTTCTTGGTCAGATTTTTCGCTGCGTACCAAATGTCCAAGGAATGGATTACACTGCGACCCTTGTATCTCCCTTTCTCCGGGTCTGCAAATAAAAACATACGCAGACACACAATCACACACCAACTCCTCCAATTCTTATATCCACATGCCTGGATTTCTATTGTCTTCCCCACTACAGTACTCCTCTGTTTTTGACTGAGATACTGTGGTATTGCATTTACCAATCTCTTCAGTTTTCTCAAATTCACAGTTGGACTACGCATTCAATGCAGCAGTCATGGTAAATTTTATAAACTGAAAAGTATTCAATCTATACTCACGCATCAGTGATGAAATCTGCATATGTGCATCTGTGACAATCTCTGTGATGTTTAGTTCCCCCCAGAAGCCGGTCAAATGTCTGTATAAAGGCGTGCTTCTCCATGACCACACTGTTCAGGTTGGTTTGTCATTTGTCAACTGATTTTTTTTCAAGAAAAAAGCCGTTCTTTAATGTCATTCACAGAATTAAAATGTGTTTGATTTAAGCCTACATTTCAAAATTTTGTGTCATAAAATTTCTTGTTTTTAAGCCTTTCGCATGTATGATCACACCGGTGTAATCAGTCTAGGCTGGTCCCTAGAGCGTATGATCACACCTAGGGTGACCAGACGTCCCGAAAAATTCGTGACAGTCCCAAAATTCAAGCAGTTGTCCCGAATCCTGAATCCTGCCCTAATTGTCCCGAAAATTAGAACAAAGTCTCAAGAGCAGACTCTCGAGTAGTTATAGTCTGATAGAATATTAAAAACTGCTCATGGTCGTCCTGCAGCCAGCTCCGGTCGGCTGCCCACAGTATTCATAGACAGTAAAAGAACGTAGATAGCTGAAGTAGCCTAGGCTACGTAGACTACACTCTCAGAAAAAAAGGTACAAAGCTGTCACTGTGGCGGTACCTTTTCAAAAGGTACACCTTTGTACCTAAAGAGTGCATATTAGTCCCTCAAAGGTACATATTGGAACCAAACGTGTACATATTGGTACCAAACATGTACATATTAGTACCTAAATGGTACATATTAGAACTAGAGGTGGGCATAGATTCATTTTTTTAATCTAGATTAATCTAGATTCATTTTGAAATTAATCTATATTAATCTAGATTAAAATGGCTCATTTGAATTCTGACGAAGGCATTCAGAATATGTGTGCTACCCAAATAATGACTATAAAAGTAAGTCTTTGAGATCGGGTTTCTCAAGCCAGGTGGAGCATTAGACCAGGGGCTCATCTCCTGTTTCCAAAATGCATCACAAACTGCTTGAGAAAGCTGTTCTACTCATAGACTGTAAAAGGTTACTACTGTACTGTTACCGTACGTAGGCAACATTAGGTAGGCCTATGTTATTATCAACTACTATAGGCTATCAATTAGGGATGGGCGATATGGCCTAAAATCCATATTGTGATATACATTGCAGCCTCTTGCGATAACGATATATATTATAATAAAACCATTTCAGAACAGGTTACACAGACCCTGCTAAACAACTGCTAAACGTTTTTTTTTTTTTTTTTTTTTAAAGGGTGTATGTAGTTTTGAGAACATATATTGTGCAAAACTGTAAGTATACAACATAATTTTGCAGATAAATAAAATTTAAGTACACTAGCTGCAGAGACTTAAGTAGGTCTAATGTTTATTATGGCTTGGAGCTTATGAAACCCCAAATTTAAAAATAGAATATTGTCAAACTGATGTCTTTTCAGTTAAAAAGAAACACAACAACGATTCTTAAAATCGGGCGCAGACAGAGATTATGTGCTACACCACTAAGATATATTGGGAATAATACGCGCGCGCTGGTATTCAGTGATATCATGTTTCGTTTTGAATTTGAGGTGGTAGAACGGATTAGTCGTGTGTTAACTTACCGAACTGTTACCCCACACATAGTTTGCTGCTGCTCGTCGGACGGCTTAAATCCGAACCAAGTCCAAATGATGTTGCACCGATCTTTTTCACCAGCTTTCACTTTCAGCAGTTTACTTAAGATGACGACGAATATGATGCGTTGCAGCCGGGTGTACCTCGCGGCCGCGGGTAGATTGCGTCATCATAGCTTGTGTAGTATAGAGCAGATCCCAACGCTCCCAACCCAACTTTGAGAATAGATTAACGGCGATATTTTTTTTATCGCGCGATAAGAGTCTCGCGTTAACGCAGCATGTTAACGCCGATAACGGCCCACCACTAATTAGAACCCTTTTGAAGGGTACTGTCCCAGTGACAGCTTTTGTACCTTTTTTTTCTGAGAGTGTACGTAGGCGGCAAGGCGCGAATTTCATTCATTCATTCATTCATTCTTGAAATGGAGGCTCAGTCTGGTGTCCTGGGACCCGATGAACACGTAGCTAAAAAGCAAAAACGTCTCTGCAGGTATCGGGAGGACTGGGTAGGGAAATACCCCTGGATTACTGCAGTTTTACATGATGCTAACAAAGCGTTTTGCAATGTATGTAGGAAGGAGTTTGGTATTTCGCACGGGGGGGAGTGTGACGTCAGGCTGCATGCTAGCAGCAAACTACATATAACTAACAGCACAACTGTACAGACCAACACTTTGGTCTCATCCTTCTTTAAACAGGAGGATGATTCTATGTATAATAAAATAGATGCTGCTGAGCTGATCTCTGTGTTCCACTGTGTGACCCACCAACAGTCATACAGATCACTGGACTGTGCTATGAAGTTAACTCCAAAACTGTACTCTGACTCGGCTATAGCTAAACACATCTGCTGCGGTCGCACAAAAGCAGAAGCACTTATCACAAACATACTGGCACCGCTCGCGTCCGACTTCTCCCAGAGCCTTGAGTCAAAGGACATGTATTTTTCTATTTTTCTATATGCAAGGTATCCAAAACAGGGTTCTGGATTTCTTTGAACAGGCAGCCGAGAGCGCAGATGCTATCACATACACCTTATAGCAGAACCCAAACTCAGCATCCATAACGTATCGGCCTTCTCAGCTGACAATGCGGCTGTAAATTACGGCAGAAAGCACTCAATTTACCAAAATCTAAAACAACACAACAGCAAGATCCTGCCAGCAAACTGCCCAGCTCACATAATACATAATGCAGTAAAACGTGCCAGCAATGTGCTGAAAACAGATGTAGAGTCTATAGTGATTAAATCATTCAATCATTTCAGCTGTTCTGCCAAGAGAGTCGCCACCCTCAAAGAAATGTTTGAATTTGCTGACATGGACTACCTTACCTTGTTGCGCCACGTCCCGACACGCTGGTTGAGCCTGCTCCCTGCAATTGACAGACTTATCAAGACCTGGCCAGCTGTGCAGAGCTACTTCTTGTCGCTGGGAGGCGAAGAGTGCCCCCGTGTCATCTGGGATGCACTCCGGGGTAACGAGCATGGAGAGGAAGATGAATGCAGCGAGCTGCAGGTCACTCTCTTCTTCTTGCAAAATGTTCTAAAGATTTTCTCTGGTGCTGTGCTGAGTCTTGAGAGTGACAATCTCACCTCAGTTGAAGTCTACGCGCTGATGAACGGCCTCCGAACCAAACTCCAGCAGCGCAAAAAAGATGCTTTCTTCGGAGCAAAAGTTGACCGTGTCTTCGCGTCCTCTGTTACTTGTAGGGTTGACAGGCTCCGTGAAGAATTTATCAGCTTCTATTATACCGTGGAGCAATACCTGGAGAAATGGTTCAACTTCTCCGAAACTGGACACCTGTTCAACCTTCAGTGTTTCAACCTTAACCCTCTGGGGTCTGAGGTGTTTTCTGGGCCTTGGAGGTGTTCTGACATGCTCTGACATTTGTGGTTATTTCTTATACTTGTGACATTTTCATGGCTAAAGTCTAATTACACTGTATTCAGCACAAACTCTGCTACAATAATATATCAGCAGCATGTGTGTAAAAGTTTGTTGTTTTGAGATAATGACATTTATGCGTGGTTTGTGAAAATACAAAAAAAAATTATCACTGAAATAAGGTCATGAAACCCATACTGATTATTTCTTCACAAGACTTTTGAAAATTGTATGACGTAGCCTAGAATATTTGCTCCAGAACTATGTGAAAATCACCCTGACTGCTCATTCAGATAAGACAATATATTGATTGAAAAATTTTACAACGTGTTTTGTGTGAAAAAGCTTTATGCGGGAGCTCATTAATATGTAAGCTTTTCACACCTGAGAAAGACAAAGACACTCCCCTAACGGCCCTATTAGGAGCTATCAGGCCCTAACATTCTGAGCAACCTTGCACAAAGAATGAGGAGATTTAAAAAATAATGACTTTTAGATTTTTTGGATTTATTTACAACACAACATAATCCAAAGATACAAAACAAATGACAAAAAAGCACTCATTGAAAACAATTATCCAAAGACAGAGACCTTTGTGCCATTCCTAAAAACATTGTACATACCTTTCATTTCCAAGGTATTTGATTTTCACTTTACCATGTTCATGTACAGAGACTCATGTGAATGTTGAAGTCAGCAGGAGTGGCATCTGGGCCCTGAAAAAAAAAAAAAAAAAAAATGAACATACTGATATCAAGAGAAACTATAGGCCTGCACGATTTTGGGAATAAATTTGAGATTTTTCTGGTTAAAATTGCTTTTTAAAATTCACAGAATACACATATACACACACACATAAATGTTTCCAACAATATATAATATAATGAACACCAGGTTTGTTGTGCCTTGTAGGCATTAGCTATGCGCAGTGCTGCATAAAATAATAATAACAATAACCATAGCATCCTATAAATCTTCCAAAATATTTCAGTAACAACTAAGCTAGAGAAAAATATATTGATTATCATGTTACTTCAAATGTTTCCATTCGTTATGATGATATGAAATGAGATAATAGTAAAAACATGAAGCCGTTTGGTGCTTTTCAAACGCGATCGCAATCCAAAATATGATACATTCAAACGCGATCACGCTCAAATATAAAACATTATGGTTACCGTATCTACATTTGAGCAGATATCCACAAACACAGTGACAGTAAACACGGGTCTAAATATTATAATATTCACCATATATCTAGCAACAGTTCAACTGCAATGTGAAATTTATGCAACAATAACAAACTAATATGTAAGAATTTCTTACCTTACATCTTTCTTGTCTTCAAATCGCGTTCTTCTTCTTCTGAGGTAATTCCAATGTAAGCTCACGGCACGTCTTTCAAACTCGACGAAAAGCAGAGACTTGTGAAGTGTTTTGGTGTTTTGTTTCAGGTAACGAGCGCGTTCGCGTTCCATGTGGAGATTTGCATGTGAATGTCTTTTGCGCGAGTGGGCGTGGCCAAATTAACTGTAATGAGCAAGCGTTTGAGAAGCTGGACATCTTGTTGGTTTTATACAAATAACTTAAACAGAGAATATTTGTTTTCAGTTTGAATCCGATCATTTAAAAGTACACACTTAAATGTTTATAAAGGTATATGGCTCATAAATGTGTGACAAGTATTCGCTGAGTTTTGTTTCAGTTTATAGACTTGCTCAAGAAAAAAAAGCAAATTTTACAAAAGCACAATGTTTTGATTTGATTGTAAGTGGACACCTACAAAAGTAAAAATATCACAGATTCTTTTTTTATATTTCTTTTTTCTGTATGACCATAAATGATGGAGTAATTTAAGTTTATAGTGCTACAATGTGAAGAAAATCCGGCAAAACGCGCCGACGCGTTTGCCGACCTCAGAGGGTTAAGGAAAGGCAAGACATAAGCTACCGGCAATTGACCACAGTTGTATCCGCCCTTCAAATGGATGAGGATCTTGACATGGTTGAGCTCTACAACGAGAATTGTGCTCTGCAGGATGTCTTGCCAAAACTGGCGACACACAGCCACCCTGTAGGTGAGCTTTGGGCCCAAGCGCTAAAGAGCAGGTCTGCATTCCCACAGTATTCTAAGCTGCTGTCCTTCGTCCTGAGCATTCCCGTGAGCAATGCTTACTCAGAGCGGGTGTTTTCCATCATGAAAGGTGCCTGGACTGATGTTAGAAACAGATGTTCAATTAACCTGGTCCGCAGCGAAATTAAAGTAAAAATGAATTTACAAATGAGCTGTGGAGAATTCCACAAATTCATAATGGGAAAGCCGAGAGCGTTGGCAGCAGTGAAATCCTCCGAGAAATATGTCAGCGCCGGGCCTCCAGCGCAACCCAATCTGAGGAGGTATAGCGTAGTGCATTTTCACCTTTGTTGTTTCTGTTATTCTATATGCACAAAGAAATACAACCTTTCTGTCCCCTTTTTATGTTATAGAGTAGATGAAGAGAGCGCAAGTTGCAGCCATGAGGCCAGGGAAAGTGCACGTGCAGGCAGCTACGAGGAGGAGTGATTTGATTGGATATTGCTGTTAAAGCGCAGTCATTGTGTTTGTTTCATAATGAGACTTGAGTTCATGATTTTAATGATTTTTAGGCCTATTTGTAAATTCTGGTTTAGCCTACATGACAGTTGAGTTTTGGAATTAAAATAGTAAATAATTTTGGTGCGGAGTTTTGAAATTCACGAGGAGTGATTTGATTGGATGTTGCTGATGTTAAAGCGCAGTGTTTGTTTTATTTGTTTCATGATGACACTTGAGTTCAATGGTTTTTTTTATTTGTATTTCCGTGTTTACATGACAGACAGTCATTTCATTCAGAATTCCTCAATAAATAATTTTGCCCAGAGTTTTGAAATTCATTACCCCCCAACCCCAATCCCGAATTTTACCCATTCTCATCTGGTCACCCTAATCACACCGGTGTGATTAGAACGGTCAGTGCATCACATGATCAACTGCTAAATTCAAATGTTGAATTTAGCCAGAGACAGGCGCGCTCAGAGCTGTCATATATCACAACTTTTCAGTGTTTTCAACCACATACTGTTTATTTTAGGTTTCAGAAATATAAATTCACATAAGTACAAAAAAAACCAATACATTTAGAGTTTGTAAAATACACACTGATGTCTATGGAAGAGGTAATAATAATCCTTTCCATTATCCCAGCCGGCACATGACCGACCTTAAACATTGATATATGGTTGAAATAATGTCAGTTGTTGTTTCAACGTTGAAACAACGTTGATATAACGTTTAATGCTAAATGGTTGAAAACCAACCGGTACATGACCAGCCTTCTACGTTGAAATATGGTCGAAATAATGACAGTTGTTGTTTCAATGTTGAAACTACGTTGAAATAATGTTTAATGCTAAATGGTTGAAAAAGGGTAATAAAAACACTTATAAATCAACTTTGATTTTTTTTTTACAAGATCTATATGTTGAATCAATTAATGTATGTACAGAATAAATAATTTCTGCCTTTTAAATTATTATTAAGATCATTATTATTATTTTATTATCATTTTACATTTTTATCATGAACCTTCTGGTATAAATATTATCAACAGCAATAAAACATTGCGCTGCTTTACCACACTGAAACAATTCCTATTGGTTATTTAACATTATTTGCTTTGATCATGATTGGTTAATCTGTATGTCATTCATGAAACTGGCCAATGAAACTGTGCGCGCCATTTTAAGTTTGAAAATATGACCGTTATCCTGACAGTCTTTCTGATCGAGGTCATTTGAAGCGAGACTGGCCAAGGGAAGAGCACGAAAGAAAGTGGTCTGCGAGGGCGCGGGATCAAAAAGGTAAGTCTGATTTCACAAATATACGCAAGGTCATGAGTTAAACGCATTATGTCAGTGCTTGGAGAATTGTAAATGAACAGTTTGTTGAATGAATTTACTAACTCGATATTCAGGGAATGCTTTTCCACATTTGTGTCGCGGAGGCCTACTTTTACAGATGTCGATTGAGGCCTCACGTTACTCGTGCCGCTTCAGTGTCGTTTTGTGCTTTTGCAGTTGCTACGTCGATTTTCAGGGAGAAGACATTATACGTGTGCACACAGATAAAAAAATTCAGTAAACAAAAGTGTAACGTTACATAAGCTAATTTTTCCGTTTAACAGTCGTCGTCATTACTGTCCATTCACGGTAATATCGCGAGATTGGAAGCGAGACTGGCCAAGGGAAAGAACATGAAAGAGATGGGCGATATGGAAAACAATATCCAATCAAGTTTTTATTTAATTTTTTTAAATATGATTCACAATATTATCACGATTCTTTTTCATGTTAGTTTTACTGTTTTGCAAGTTGTCTGAGCAAATAATAGTTTAATTAGACTAATGTTGGGCGATATGCTTTCATAACATCCTATCGTCAGAATTATATCATCTTTAACAACTATAGAGACATCAGAGGCAGTGGTAAATTCCAGAAAATAACCTATTCATTGCTATTTAAAAGTGAAATAACTGAACCTACACTGATAAAAATACAAATTTTACAAGAAAATTACAATTGGCATTTAGAGGCTTCTGCATATGAACTCTTCATATATATACAGGGTGGGCCATTTATATGGATACACCGTAATAACATGGGAATGGTTGGTGATATTAAAGTTCTGTTTGTGGCACATTAGTATATGTGAGGGGGCAAACTCCTCAAGATGGGTGGTGACCATGGTGGCCATTTAGAAGTCGGCCATCTTGGATACAACTTTTGTTTTTTCAATAGGAAGAGGGCCATGTGACACATCAAACTTATTGGTAATGTCACAAGAAAAACAATGGTGTGCTTGGTTTCAACGTAACTTTATTCGTTCATGAGTTATTTACAAGTTTCTGACCACTTATAAAATGTGTTCAATGTTTGTCAATGCAACCCTGTTCTCCCACTCTTCACACACTGATAGCAACACCGCAGGAGAAATGCCAGCACAGGCATCCAGTATCCGTAGTTTCAGGTGCTGCACATCTCGTATCTTCACACCATAGACAATTGCCTTCAGATGACCCCAAAGATAAAAGTCTAAGGGGGTCAGATCGGGAGACCTTGGGGGCCATTCAACTGGCCCACGACGACCAATCCACTTTCCAGGAAACTGTTCATCTAGGAATGCTCGGACCTGGCACCCATAATGTGGTGGTGCACCATCTTGCTGGAAAAACTTAGGGAACGTGCCAGCTTCAGTGCATAAAGAGGGAAACACATCATCATGTAGCAATTTCAAATATCCAGTGGCCTTGAGGTTTCCATTGATGAAGAATGGACCCACTATCGTTGTACCCCATATACCACACCAAACCATCACTTTTGTTGTTCCAACAGTCTTGGAGGGATCCATCCAATGTGGGTTAGTGTCAGACCAATAGCGGTGGTTTTGTTTTGTTTTGTTAACTTCACCATTCACATAAGTTTGCCTCATCATTTGACAAAATCTTCTGCGTGAACTGAGGGTCCTGTTCCAATTTTTGTTTTGCCCATTCTGCAAATTCTGTGCGCCGATCTGGGTCATCCTCGTTGAGATGCTGCAGTAGCTGGAGTTTGTAAGGGTGCCATTTGTGAGTAGCTAATATCCGCCGAAGGGATGTTCGACTAATGCCACTCTCCAGTGACATGTGGCGAGTGCTACGATGTGGGCTCTTGCTGAATGAAGCTAGGACAGCCAATGATGTTTCTTCATTAGTGACAGTGTAAGCGCAATGGCATTAGTAGTACATTTAACATTTAGCTCAAATGATATACAGGGAAAATTTTAATAATTAATCATGAATATGATTAATATTTTGCATATTACAGTTACATTAAAATATCGAAACTGAAAATAGATCGCCTGTATATGAATAATCAATCACAACGAATTATAATTCCTCATTCATATATCAGTAATCTTATTTCAGATAAATTATATGAGATAACCCTTAATGGAAATTAATGTAATTATCAGTTGTTTGTCCAGCAAACGCCGTAAGATTAGCTTACCAACTTCTCAATAGAGTTTATCACTTTATAACTTCAGGAAGGACAGTTTCTGGCCGAGAAACTATTTTCCTGTCCTTATAAAATTAATTAATCGTAAAGCTTGTAGCTTAAGATCGAAACATCCCATGGACTTTATAGTTATGAGCAGACAGACAGAATCAATCGAGGATACTGTATATGGAATTTTAATAATTGGAAAACTAATTACTACATCGAACTAAGGAATACAAATTCTACAATTTACACGAGTATGCATATAACAATACAAACAGTAAAAACAAAACAAACGGATAACAGGTGAGAGAGAGAGGATGAAAGATTGAGTGAGGATGAGAGAGGAAGGGAAGAGATCATCTGAAATGATTAGATTCAAGATTAGATTCAACTTTATTGTCATTACACAAGTACATGTACAAGGCAACGAAATGCAATTAGGGACCGACCTGAAGTAGTAAGGAATACAGCATAACATGAGGAGAGTTGAGGAGAAAAAAAAGGCAACCCCCAGACTATGTTCCAGTAGGGAGTACAGTTTGGGGGACAGTAAAACACCTCAGCACATTTGCACATAGTCAGTACACAACATGAACACACAAGACTTGCAACAGGGGAGGGGATAGGGGGTTGGAGGTAACCCAGCACAGGCAAGCAGCCGTCCGGTCCTGCAGCCATTTCGGCGCTGGTCACAGACCCGCCTGTCAGACTGGTGGTAAAAAGCGTCGAAGGCGTGGGATGGGGGCTGGGGGTTGGTGATTGCATATCTGTATCTATGTAAGAGTTTCTGTATGTGTGGGCCTGAAGAGTCGCTACGCCTGGCATCCCAATCTAGGTGCCTCAGTCCGCAGGATGTCATAGCGAAACACAGCAATTGCCATGGAGACAACCTTGATCAGGTCCCAGACAGAGTCAACAATCAGCAGGTGTCAGTGTGGAGTCGGGGAAGGAACGCAAGAGCGTCACTCTGCAGTGCTCTCTCCAAAGGGGGTTGTTGTTCCAGCAGCGGCCAAGGCCAGTGCTGATAGAGGGCGGCCGAAAGCAGATAAGATTGTGATTATTTGGTCTTGGGACGAGTAGCCGCATTCCAATTTACACAGCTCCTGGTCCGTTTGGGTCTCGATCCATTTGCCTTTGCAAAGCTGTGAGCTTCTCCATGATGTTATCCATATTGTGGTTCATAGTCACAGTCTGATTGCCGACAGCTCTGCCCACTGCTTCAATCATAACGGGCAGCCTTGTGGGGCTTTGGACTGCTGTCACCGTCTTCTTAATTCCTCGATAAACCAGGGCAGTGCCTAATCCAAACAGCAGAAAACCTGTTATCATGGTTCCGAATAGGTAGATATCTTCAACGTCCTCCACGGAAAGAGCCGCCAGACACACGACCCGCCACTTCCCCCACGCGTCCATCGTGTAGCCAGCTGCAAACGTTCCGTCAGGGCAGTCAGGTTCCCCCGAACCCAAGCTTCTCCTCGAGAAGATGGTGTCAATTGCGTTGAGAGACCAGTTGATCAATTCCATAATTTCTTAGTTTGGAGAGCAGTGCGGAGAGAGTCTCTCAAAAGTACAAGACAGTAGACGAGACGAGAGTAGCAAAGCAGGGAAGATAAGGGAGAGGAGGGTAAGAAAATGCGACCGCCTTCGTCGAGAGATTATCAAATGATCACAGTAGACTGACTCAAAGACCGTAACCTTTTGAGAGGGACAACAAGAAATCAGATTACATTAAAAGTTCAATAAACTTATCTTGCAAAATGGTTCTCTTTGTTGCTGAAGAACGCCGAGTCGTGTTCGGGCGTGTGTCCTAAGAGCAGCGTGCGTGTGGAGCAGCGTGCGTGTTTCTTTAAGAAAGCAGGGCTTGCTTCGGTAGGGCGGCCGCGGGATGTTCAAGTCTCTTTAAAGTTGAGGTTGCCGGCTACGTTCGCTTCACTGAACGTAGGTAGAGTCCGAAGACGAAAATAAAGGAAAGACTTAGAGAAAAAGAAAAAAGGAGAATGCTCCCGAAAAGGGAGCCATATGGATCTTCTCGCTGACGAAGAGTGTTCGTAAAAGTGCTCCCAGAAGAACTCTAGCTCGGTCTTCTTATGGAAAGACTTAATGTACGCCTACTTTGCGTACACAGACCAATCATCTTAGAGCATCTCGGGCGGGAAGATTTTTCTTTGTCTGGTCAGACAACGCCCACTCGAATGAGTCATGAGGGATATCAAATTTGAGACGATTTGCTCAAGACATATGAAATGTGTAAAACAATGTACATTACTGCATTCTGCTATCGACATTCGACTCCGTTAGATTGGGAGAAATACACAGATATCAAAAACGTCACCTGAAGATTATAGTAATACACAATATATAAGATATGCAGAATTACACACAATCAAAGTTTGTTCATTCAAATAAACGTCATAAACGAAGTGAATATAACCTGTCTGGTAAACAGGAGTATAGGAGATACATATGACATGCTTATATTCTAAGTTTAATATTCAAAGTTTGTGTATGTGTGTGCGTCGGAAGGTTGGCTTTCCGTTATCTCTCTAGGAGAGGAGCTTGATGAGTCGCTGAAAGATGAAAGAGGAGAAACATTCTTCAAAAATATATTTCAGAGCTAAACACTCGAAGATCATGACTATATGATCAAAGCAACACTAATCAATATGCATAATGGAATTGTACATATATCAAAAAAGAATATCTCTAAGTTCTAAGTTAAACACAAAGGATGTTTGTGTGTGTGTGGGGGTGTGATGTCACGTAGCAGGAGAAAGTTTCGTTATCTCTTTGTGGGTCCCTTTGATGGAGAAGAATGTTGATTTTAGGTTCTGGAGTGTGTCTAGAGGCTCGTAAAAGGTGTTAGAGAGCCATCTAACCCAGCCATGCTGGCACCAGGCTGGTCAGTTAGCTCGCAGAGAGTTTGATTTACATACATGAGTTCAGAGGCTAAAAGCTTTTTGGGTTTCATAAGGATTGTTCATTGTTGTAGATACACCGAGCCATGAGTCATGTGATTCAAAACCAAAGGATGAATGAATGAACCGCTCATATGCTACAACAGTTTTCTTGCGTCCACATTTTGGCAAATCCAACACTGAACCAGTTTCACGAAACTTAGCAAGCAGTTTGCTGACTGTAGCATGGGAGATGGTGGTCTCGTAGGGTGTCTTACATTGAAATCTGCTGCAATGACCCGGTTACTGAGTTCACCAGATATCAACACGATTTCGATCCGCTCCTCACGTGTTAACCTCTTTGACATGTCAATGGCTGTGAACAAAGAGAAACTTGTAAATAACTCATGAACAAATAAAGTTACGTTGAAACCAAGCACACCATTGTTTTTCTTGTGACATTACCAATAAGTTTGATGTGTCACATGGCCCTCTTCCTATTGAAAAAACAAAAGTTGTATCCAAGATGGCCGACTTCTAAATGGCCACCATGGTCACCACCCATCTTGAGGAGTTTGCCCCCTCACATATACTAATGTGCCACAAACAGGACTTTAATATCAACAACCATTCCCATGTTATTACGGTGTATCCATATAAATGGCCCACCTTGTAGAACACATAAGTTAATTTATGATTAGCTGTCTTTCTGAACCAAAGAACTAAATGCGATCATATTTTTTCATTGCATCACACAGCATCAAATCGAATTCGGATCGCACTGCATCGTAATCTACCTGAGTGAAGACATCATTTACTTCTAGTGTATTCTTAAACATGGATTTCATTATTGAAGCACACATCCAGGCACCAAAAGCAGCCCACACCAAGTTCGCTTTAATTAAAAATATGCATTTTCATTTATTGATCGGCTACATGGCTGGAAAAACATTTCGGTTCAAAATTTTGCCATTGTTAAAAAATATTAAATTGTTAAAATGATGACTGATGGCCTGTGTATGGCTATACTGTTGTGATCCGTTTCAGGCTTTCCATATCATTACATTTAAGAAATGAATTCATTCTAACATTTCAGAAATTGCATTCTCAATGAGAACACCATGGCGATAGACTGCATTTGCTGCACGGGTCAGAAATGAGTCGAACACAGTTCTTATAGTTTCGCAGGAGGGGCAGTGCTCGGTGGCTTCTTTGCATCACTGATCCCCTGCCCAATAAATCCTGCTCATGAAAATGGTGAAAAACTGTTTAACAGTATAACTCCACCATCAAGTATTATGTAGTTGTAACATGTTTCAACAATGCATTTCTAACATTTATGTGTTTACATTCTCAAATTCTCAAAATTTACTTTACACAGACTTTAACAAAACTAGAAGTAATACAATTTTAATCGTCCGGTTTTTACCATCCCATTCCCACTGTGGGAAAGATTAATCAGGCCAAAATATTATATATATATTTTTAGACAATTATCGAAATAGTTTTTTCTGTGTCCTGTACTTTCTAGTTATGACATTTGAAATTCATACTTTTTTTTTTTTATAGATGGCGTACCATAAAAAATGGAGACGGCAAAATGCAGAATTGCTTGAAATGGTGCTTTCTAGTAGTGACTCGAAGGATCAATCTTTTGTATCTGCCCGGGCTGGTGTTTGTGCAACCATCAATTCTGAGAACCTTCTGAGAGAAGATTGTGCAGGAAGTACTGCTGACAGTAATCTTGAGAATCTTGAAATTGATGACACTGAAACAGGCTCCTCTTCAGATGAAATCAGTGACTTAAGGAGTGATTTGGCGAAATGGGCGGTTCGGAACAAAACAACACGGACATCTGTAGATGAGCTCCTTTCTGTGTTGAGAAAACACGGACATCGGCTGCCTAAGGATGCCAGAACACTTTTGGGGACGCCTCGCCATGTAGATGCACAGAATTTGTGTGGTGGTCAATATATGTATTTCGGTCTTGAGTCTGGGCTTCTGAAAATATGTTCACAGTACCCAGATAAAATCATGTTGAGAGAAAATCATGTCCTTCTCAATTTTAACATTGATGGTTTGCTGTTCCATCAATGTTAATCATCTAATGTCCAGATTTGGCCAATTCTGTGTAGTGTGAAGAGGTTTCAGCCATTTGTTGTTGCCGTGTTTTGTTGAAATGGAAAACCCAATTCGGTGAGGGATTTCATGTCGGAATTTCTTGAAGAGCTCACTAGGCTTCAGCATGATGGAATTTCATTCAAAGGTGAAATCTTAAATGTCAAGGTCAATGCTTTCATCTGTGATGCTCCAGCGAGAGCTTTTTTAAAGTGCATAAAGGGGCACAATGTGTACAATAGTTGCGAGCGATGCACTATTGAAGGAAATTACGTGAGCCACAGGTTGGTCTTCAATTACCAACCACAAGAGAAGATTTTGTCGAGAACAGAAGAAGAATTCAGTAGTTTGTCCTACCCTTTCCACCAAAATGGACTCTCACCCCTTGTAGATGCAGGCTTGTCATGCATACAATCTTTTGTCTTGGATTACATGCATCTGGTCTGTCTAGGGGTGGTAAAACGCTTACTCGTCTTCTTGAAACAGGGTCCCAGAGAGTGCAAAATTTCACAGAGGCAAATTCAAGAGATTTCATTCAAGCTTGAGTCTCTTAACGGAAAACTCCCAAGGGAATTTGCCAGACAGCCACGTTCTCTTGCTTCTCTTGAAAGATGGAAAGCAACCGAATTCCGGCAATTCTTACTCTATACTGGACCTGTTGTTCTTCGTGATGTGTTGCCTGACAGCTTCTACCACCACTTTCTAACACTGACCGTTGCCATGTCCATACTGTTGGACGCTGATGATGACACGAGGAAGGCATATACATCCTATGCTGAAGAGCTGCTAATGCACTTTTATAAAACATCTACTAAACTCTACAGCCCTGTCTTTCCGTCGTACAATGTGCATTCTCTTATCCACTTGGCAGGAGACGTTAGACATTTTGGAACGTCTTTAAACAAGAAAAAATGTCAGGAATGCAACAAATCCAATTTCACAGCTTTACAAGAGAATCACTGAGATGGATAATGCCAAAGTTCATACTTTACCAGCACCCCACCGGGCATCTGTGTCTACAAAAACGAAGGACTCCTGTTTTATGGTTAAAGATGGCTTTGCATTTGTCAAGGAAAAGAGATGTGATCAAATGTGTTTGTGTGACTTGTTCCACCTTGACAGTTTAGAGAGTTTCTTTGACAGTCCATGTGATAAAGGATGAAAGAAGACCGGAGAAAAGAAAGCTCATTGAGCAGAAGGAACTGAATAAGAAAGTGGTTTGTCTTCCCTATGGGAATGGATTCGTCCTTATACCGATGCTTCATGGCAGTGAAAGACACTAAGAACTGTCTGGGGACTCCAAATCTGTGTTAAAGACATGGTAATTGTTTTTTTTCCACACAAATTTTCTGCTTTAAGGGTTGCATCTATATTGGTGTGCAGGGGTCCCCAACCAGCAGATCATGACCCAATACCAGGCTGCAACCATGAAAAAGGTTTAGGCTATGTGTGATGCCATTGGATTATTTGTGCGGTTCCCCTTTAACCCTCTGGGGTCTGAGGTGTTTTCTGGGCCTGGAGGTGTTCTGACATGCTCTGACATTTGTGCTTATTTCTGTTACTTGTGACATTTTCATGGCTAAAGTCTAATTACACTGTATTCAGCACAAACTCTGCTACAATAATATATCAGCAGCATGTGTGTAAAAGTTTGTAGTTTTGAGATAATGACGTTTATGCGTGGTTTGTGGAAATACAAAAAACAATTGTCACTGAAATAAGCTCATGAAACCCATACTGATTATTTCTTCACAAGACTTTTGAAAATTGTATCACGTAGCCTAGAATATTTGCTCCAAAACTATGTGAATATCACCCTGACTGCTCATTCAGAGAAGACAATATATTGATTTAAAAACTGTAAGACGTGTTTTGTGTAAGAAAGCTTTATGCGGGAGGCGTGATCACATCATTTATATGCATGGGAGCGGCATTTAATACACAGAGCCGTAAGTCACTGACAAGCTGAGCCATATCGCATTAATTATCACATAACGTATCGCCTGCGATAATTAATGCGATATGGCTTAGCTTGTCAGTGAACTATGGCTCTGTGTAGTAAATTCCGCTCCATCTGAAAGCAGGTGATGGCGATTTACTACTAATCAAGGAACCGGCTTTACTGACGAGATGCGCATAACGTCATGTGATATATGTGATATATTGCCCAGCCCTACTTTCAGGTTCATTCATTAATAACATGAGTGTGAAAAAAAAACATTGCTTGAAAGTTGCTTAGTGGAGGAGCAGATATTTACAATAGGGATGTAATTTGACAGTGTAATTTATGTTAAATAAGTTATAGTTTTTATCGCAATCGCCTGCCCCCGTGCCCCACCAGCCTATTGGCCCTTTTCCACTGCGTGGTACAACTCTGCTCGGCACGGCTCGGTTTGTGTTTCCACTTAAGTTAAGTAACAAAATTAACAAAATTTAAACTTAGCCCGTCAATTTTCATTTTACAATGATCTTCTCTCTCTGTGTGCGCGCGTCGTATTTGTGAGAGAGCTCGCGCAGCACTGATACAACGGTACTTTTTAATCCATAAGTAAATAACGCGCTAGTTTTTATACAAAATAAATATGTAACATAATTAACACAATAATGTAACACATACGTTTCTCAATACTGAGAATGAATGAATAAATAAACGCCTGTTTCTCCAGACTCGCGCTTATCAGTAGGCTTAGGCTAATCCACAAATCACAGCACTTTCATAATCACTAAGCCATAGCGATTTCAAGATTTATAGTTCAGCATTACTTGAGCATTTTATTATTTGCATGACTGAATGATGTCTTCCTCTTTTCTGAGTGACCATGAATAACTTAACGGAGTATTTTAAGATAATCCATGCGATCTGTGTGATCATCGAATCCATAAGATTAAGTTAACTCAACAATCAACTTTCCACATCGACCCCAGGCTGTTTACCTTCAGGAGTCAGAAGTACCGTGCCTTACTGTCCTCGCTTATGAAATCAGTCAGACGTCGGCCGTGGGAGTGGAAGGGGGATCGAGCGGGAATCTTTATTGGTGTCGATTTTCAGTCTCTTTTTAATGATAGGCCTTACGCATCTGTCAATCATCCCCGCTTGCTATTTGGGGAATGAACCCAGCGCTATGATTGGTCAAACTCTTCTTCTTTTGCAGTAGCTTGATTTGAGGACAGCGCGTGCACAGAGGCGTCACCAGGTTTTTGCGTAGTTTAGAGTGACAAATCGTACCAGCGTACTTTGAAGTCAAAATGCGTATCCGCTACGCAAAATGCATACAGGTTGGCAGGTCTGCCAATATGTTTTTTTGGGGGCCGATACCGATTCTAGGGACTAAAATAGGCTGATATTCTTTGTGTATATTACAGTACCAGTCATAAGTTTGGACACACTTCCCATTCATGGGGCTGTATATAGAATACAGAATATACATAAACAGAATATATAGTAATTTTTAGCAATGATAATTTAAATGTGGTGATCAAGTACTTACAATGATGTGACAAAAATATGCAATGGAGGTAGGATATTAATTTGACAATAATCTTTATATTGTATGTATAATGTATAATGTAACAATATCATAATGTATAATGTTCTAGTGAAAAATTTTCAATTCCTCATACACTGAATCTGTGACCCTAAAACAGTGATGTGCACCAAACCGTTATCCCCCAATATAAAATTTTCATTAAAAGTTACGTTCTGCAAATTGCACACCTGTGATCAGAATACATCTGGTTTTCTTTTTCTTTTTTAATTCCTGTGCATAATGGCTTTCAGATAACCGAAAGGATTGTGACAAATTTGATTTTACAACCTCTGCTGAACTGAGTTGCCCAGAGGAAGACTTCTGAGAAGAGGCAGGCAAAAAAAAAGAAGAGCTACCCTGACTATGAAATGGGTAGGTAGTTTACTATTAGCCTTTATTGTGCTGTCATGTTGAAGTAGCTAGGCAGCATTATCATTTTATCAAAACTTTGGGGCCGTTCACATATCATGTCTCTTGTGCGCTCAAGTTTGTTATTTCAAATGTAGATGCGCTCATTTCATTTTTTTATTTGAATTGCATGATTATTATTGCAGGTGATTTCCCTGATGGTGAGGTAAATGAATGTGAAGCAGTGGCAGTTGCTAACCCCCAAGCTTATCAGCAAACAAGTATGTAACAATTTTTTTTTTTTTTTGTAAAGGAGTAGATCACTTCTAGAACTAAACAACTAATACAATTTTAGCTGACCAAGCATTATCTTTAATGTTTAGTCAACTGTTAAGGGGCAGCCTTAAAAAGAATTCTCAATTACAGTCCTAAACTTAAGAAATCTTGGCCAAGGTATTATTTTTCCTCCATTATTAAAGGTGCTATAAGCGATGCCGGGAGTCGTAACTTCTTGTTGACATTCGAATTGTTGTCAAACAAAACGGAGGCTAGCTAGACCCTCCCTCCTCCTCATCCCGTCTCCTCCCTCCTCCCCTCCCTTCCGGCATAAAGGAAAGTCAAAGTAGTCACTACAAACAAAGTTAAGTTTTACTGATACTTCATTCAATGTGTAATGTCGCCAAGTTAGATAAATGCTTTTATATATTGCAGAACAGAATGCAGAAAAAGAGAAACACTGTCTTAAAATCGTTTCGCCACCTGAGATTATAACTATAGCTCCCATTCAAGGACGCAATAATAGCAAGATAACGTTAGCTTCTCGTTTTCCAGTGAGCATAAACAACGGCGGCGGCGTAAACAAATTTAGTCTAAGTTGTCAATAGCATATAAATGAACATTCAAATTCATAACAAACCGTGGGTGAAAACAATAATTCACACAAATTGTCGCCCTACTGTGAATTTGCTTGATCATTTACAATAGAGATTGATCGCTAGCTGCTAGAAACATACATGTTGTATTCACCAAAGTTAACACTGACTGCATAGTTCTAGCTAATTACATCCTTGTGCTGGTTTGGCGAACATGAACGTCAGTTTAGAAAGAAAAATGGATTTACCTGTTCTGCAAAAACAGAGCAACTGAATGTCGGATTGGAAGCCCTTCTGCCAGCGGAGTTCTCGCCAACTTTCGAAGGTTTTTCAGATGTAAATTCGGTACTTCGCGCGTTCCTTATCCTTGTCCCTCTTCTTTGCAATTTGTTCATCGGAACGTCGTGTGTCGGCCATAATTCAAACTTCCCTCTTCATGCTTCTCTCTCCACACCCCCTTCACGTGCACGCGCACTAACCCCCCGGAACACTGTTTGTTGGGTTTCGTGGTGCGGGTGAGCCCAGTTTGTTTTTGTTGCCATTTGTGGAGCCTGTGGTATCTAGAGAGACCGCGTTTTTTTACCGTGTGTTCAAGGGACAGGCAGCTAGCGGATAGTGAGGAGATGTTTGCTGTATGTGACAAAAAATGTTTTGGCCTAAAAAACGCGTCACATCACTTATAGAACCTTTAATAAGTTTTAATGATGTCTGTCATTTGGAAATATCGTGAATATCGAATATTTCAAATTCAAGCATGCGTTCCCAAAAGAATGCACCAAACGTGAGGTAGCTTTCATTAGTGCGGTTGCCATATTTCATAATATAGACAGAGAGAGTGCATAAGTCTGTTGTGCATTACTTCAGTTACATGTGTTCATTTAATAAAAAGCAGTAAGTGATCACTTGGTCTAGAATTTTTTTAAAGTCGGCATGAAATCAAATTTGACAAATCTTCTTTTTATATGTAATATTGTAGTGTTTATTATAAATGATTTATCTGTGCACTTCATAATTTTTTTTACAATTCATGTACCCTTAATCAAATACATTACCCTTCCCTCCCCCCTCGAAACGACCTCTCTTCTCTTTCGGTCACGTGCCATGGCGAAAGGGTGCGGCCAGAGCCGATGAGGGTGCGGCTATCGAGATGCTCTCGAGGGTGAACTTGACTGATAACAGAGAATGTTTAATAAGGCTGATAACTTGACTTTACTCATCTTGGTTCGCGGGAATAATCAAATAAAATAAAAAATCCTTCATGGGAGGGTAACGGTGGGGAGTCCGGTGGAGAGAAATCCTCCACAACTGATGTAAACTGGCATTCAAATCTGCCTCCATTTTGTTTGCAACGCCCAACCTCCAACGATCCAATCAATTCCCGAAGGACGAAATCAAGCCCCGCCCTACATTTTTTTTTCTAATTTCAGAAGCCGTTTCACTCGGATATATGTCACAACAAGGAAAAAATTACAATCTCAACTTCCGTTTCATGCCGACTTTAAAAAAATGTAATGCTTAAATTTGAACTATATTGTATTTACTTTGTAACAATAGCTGTTCTACTTAAATTATCATTATTTTTTTTTATTTTTATGGGGCAAAAGACTTATTTATTTCTCATAATTATTATTTAAAAGGAAACACAAACATAGAGATATGTATTGAATTAGCGTAAAAATTTTGGAATTAGCGTAAAAATTTTGGAAATATCAAGATATAATTTTCTTTTTTATATATATACCAGCCCTAGTTTGTAGTATTTGTTCATAATTGTCATCTCTTCTTTTTTATAAGTAGAAAATGGGGGTACTGCTGCCATCCATCCAAGCCAAAGCAGTCCTTCTATCTAGACCATTCGCATACAGCCTTAAGAATACCTCTGAATTCCTTTCACACGATAGAATGAGCCCCAGTCCCTCTCACACGGCAGAAGAAGCCCCAACAAGACTCTCTCACACGACAGAGGAAGCACCAGCAAGAAGTCCTTCTCACACGGCAGAAGAAGCCCCAACAAGACTCTCTCACACGGCAGAAGAAGCACCAAGACTCTCTCACACGACAGAGGAAGCCCCAGCAAAAAGTCACTCTCACACGGAAGGAGAAGCCCCAGTTGGTCGTCCTCACACAGCAAGCAGCGAAGCCCCAGCCGGTCCCTCTCATCACATGGCAAGGGAATCCCCAGCCCCTACCCATCATTCATTTAAGAGAAGAAGCCCCAATAAGTCTCTCTCAACACATGGCAGGAGAAGCCTTAGCCAGTCTCTCTCGTATGACAGAAGAAGCCCCAGTAAGTCATTCTCACACGGAAAGCAGAGGAGAAGGCACAGCAAGTTTCTCTCACATGGTGGAAGAAGCCCCAGTAAGTTCCTCTCACATGGAAGGCAGAGGAGAAGCCACAGCAAATCACTCTCACACAGCTGTATCTGGAGTCCATCTGAGTACATGTCAGGTAGACAGTTGAGTTCCTCAGACAGTGGGTCATGCAGCATGTCAGCATCTCGTAATGAATTCCGAAAGGACAGTAAAAGGTAAGCCTATGACTAGGAACATTGTTTACAGCCTGCATGAAATTTTAAATTATTGATTCATACCATAGGTATTTGTTTGAAGTTTTAAAGGGGGGGTGAAATGTTCATTTTCACTCAATCTCCTGTTAATCTTGAGTACCTATAGAGTAGTATTGCATCCTTCATATCTTCAAAAAGTCTTTAGTTTTATTATATTTATAAAAGAAAGATAGGCTGTACCGAGTCTTTCCGGAAAAAAACGAGCGGCTGGAGGCGGACCGTGTGGGCGAAGCTAAAGCTGTGCTAACGCGCCGAGCTAACAACATACAGAGACATTTGAAGCAGTTTTACTCACCGCCCGGTTCCAACGCACGACCGCGAACCTTTATCATTGTGACTGCTCGATTCTTAAGCATGGCAACCAAAAACCCACTTCTTTGGTGACATTGACTTCCCTAAAGCCGAGCACAGCGCTTTGATGAGGTACTGCTTTGGCTCTCTCGCTCTGGTCTACGAGTGCGTGCGTGCGCGCGCGCTGTTCCGGGAGAAGTGCCCTTAGGACCCATATAAGGAAATTCCGCCCCAGCTGACGTCACACAGACCCATACTCGAAAAAAACTTTCCAAAACTTGTGACAAACCGGAAGGACAATTTTTGGCACAGAAATACTCCTTCAAACGTACAATTTAATTTTTGAAACTTTGTCCATGTTTAGCATGGGAATCCAACTCTTTAACAGTGTAAAAAACTCAGTATGCATGAAATAGCATTTCACCCCCCCTTTAAGACACTTATACATTCTAATTTCATTCTAATTCTTGCTGTAAATAAAAGCCTTAACAGCTGTCATGAACCTAAAGTGTTATTCAACACTATTGACTCTGTTTTGAATCCACGTACTTTTGCTTTGACAGAGGCTTCGACCAGTATGTGTGAAAAGTTTTTATGTTATTTTGTCGATAAAGTAGCTTTAGTTAGGCAAAATGTTAGTGTTAATCTTAGTGTGTTTGTACCTGCTGATCCTCTGTATTGAGCTGTTTTTGGGGATCTCTCTGTCGATGCTCTCTCAGGTTGTATGCCACATGAAACCTACCAACTGTATTTTAGATATTGTCCCTGCCTGGATGATCAAGGAAGTTTTTAGTACTATTAGGATGAGTTTGCTTACGTTTTTAAATTTTTGTCTCAGTTCTGGCTCTGTCCCGGATGCCTTTAAACATGCCGTGGTTAGACCCCTGCTTAAAAAAAAACAATCTCGATCCTAATGTGTTGTCTAATTTTAGACCAGTTTCAAATCTGCCCTTTCTGTCGAAGGTGTTGTAAAAAGTTGTTTTTAATCAGTTACAAGCTTTTTACAACAGAACTCAGTGTTTTTAGAAATTTCAATCTGGTTTTAGATCGCGCCATAGCACTGAGTCGGCACTGTTAAGGGTTCACAATGATATAGCCTTGTCTGTAGGTTCAGGGGATCCTACTGTATTAGTGCTCCTTGATTTAACAGCAGCATTTGATACAGTGGACCATTCAATCCTTCTCGCACACCTTGAGCATTGTGTAGGTATTCAAGGATCCGCACTTAAATGGTTTAGCTCCTATCTGACAAATAGGAGTTTCTCTGTCACAATGGGTGATTTCTCCTCATCGTCGGCTCTTCTTTGTTGTGGTGTGCCCCAGGGTTTAATTCTTGGCCCCACCCTTTTTTCTTTGTATATGTTGCCACTAGGGGCTATAATAAACGAGTATAATCTGTCATTTCAAAGAACAGACATTCAAAAATAATCTCCCAAAGTTTTGTAGTCCAGATAATTGAGTAAAGGTATTTGACTATTAAAGTTTACAAAGTTTTACTAAATTCGCTGGAAATGAACATTCTCAACTCTCAACGTCACTATCTCGGCTCTCCAAATATGGTGTTGCACGTTGTATTGAACCAATCAAAAAGCTTAGAAATGTACACAAACGCGCTGATCGGCACGCGATTGGTCCAGCCATCCTCCTGTCAGACTCGCGGCGCTCTGTATAAACAGCAGATCTCCTCAGAAAGATAACCGGTAAATAATATTAATAATTTGAGAAATGTCGCTGTCAAAAGAGAGCAAAGTTGCCACAGCGTTAAACTCACTGGAGGCTTCTAACCTAAGCTCTGCTGCTGGTCAGCAAGAGTGGCTAAGGCTTGTCAGTGATTTTTTTGGATCTGGAGACGTGTCATCCTCTGATGACAGCGGCAGCGAAAGTGACAGCCCTGTGGAAGAGGATCACGATGATGATGATGAAAACGTTGAGCAGCCTGTGACTGATGTTGGGGAAGTTAATAGGGTTATGTGTAGTTGTGAAGCAGTTAGTAGTGAGCGAGATGACGAGTTAGCAAAAATACGTGTATTTTGCTGTAACGGGTGTAAACTCAACGATGGAGAGCCGTGTTTTCGGTCATTTGATGAAGAGTTCGTTTACGAGATACGTCTGTCTATGGCCTCTCTCACCGAATACGAGAAAGACCTGGTCCTGTTGGGAAAACTGAGTTGCCACTTTCACAATTCCAAGATGACAAGATGCTCAAAGAAGAAAGTGCAGCAAGAGCGTCAGCACCAAAGGACAGAAAATTACGTTAATGGAAAGAGAGTCTGTCGAGAGACATTCAAGTTTTTACATTGGTAAGTAACTTAAAAATGTAAGCAGCTCTTAATTCAGAACTAGCTATTATGGCGAAATGCATTGCTCTGCATTTTAGTGACAGTGGGTTGTTCTTGTTTTTATTTTAGCATAAGCCAAAACAAGCTGACAGCTCTCCTTAAGCATTACAAAGAACATGGGTTGACCCCCCGTGTAAAAACATCCGGTGGCCGTCAGAAATCAGACAAGCGCCTGCTCACGCATGATGACATCTGTTGTGTGGTGTCATTCATCGTAAACTTCGCGGAGCTTCACGGACTGGTTCTTCCAGGTCGAGTCCCTGGCTACAAGCGTTTTGACATCAAGTTGCTGCCCTCTCATTACACCAAGGCCACAGTTTTTCGTGCCTATGAACAGGCAGTTAGGTCAGGAGGTATGTATTCTTTATTAATGAGCATTTCAGTGTTGAATTGATAAACCTATTATGTTGAAAAATAACATAATGTGATAATGAATGTTATTCATTAGTTTTCACATGTAGCCTATGCTTGCTGAGTGATCTTTAGTGAAAGGCTTGTCAGTTAATGATAGACTGTAATTGATGGAAAAGTGCATTCGTTTTTTTTTTTTTTTTACAGTTGCTAAGACACATTGCTCAATACTTAAGTCACTTTTTCAAAACTCTTCACACAGTTCTCCTAACTAACTTTCAGCTCGCCACAGCAGTTCATTTCACATTCAAAATGCAGTAACACTACCAAATCACTTCATTCATGTCTCAAATCAACACATTCTTACACAACACTAGCAAAGGTTTACAGCCAACAAACACTTTGTCACCCACAACACAATGACCTAAAACACTAACAAAAGGTAACTTTATACAATGTTTTCCTCTGTAAATGCTTTCTTTCTTCTACCTCTCCACTGTTTAGAATTCACTGTAATATGTTACTAGAATGAATCAGACATGATGCAGTATACTTTATATATTTTGTCTTTTTATATGTCAGATTTAATTAGTAATTCCAAAGTACAAAATAGTAAATAGTATTTAGTAATTTCAATGTACAAAACATTTTGAGTTTTGAAAAAGTGACTTAAGTATTGAGAAATGTGTCTTAGCGACTGCAAAAAACTGTAATAGTGCATCAAACCCAAATTGAGGAAGTTCTTCCCAAACTTTTTTTTTATCAGAACATCGGGTGGTCAACATTGTGACCTTTCGGCGCCTGTAGAAGACCCTTGTGCCCTACATAGTCCGGACGAAGCCAATGACTGACTTGTGTTGGGAATGCCACAAAAACAACTCGACCATCTACAAGTCTGCCAACCTGACCGAAGCAGAGAAATCAGAGCGATGCAGAAAACAGGAAGACCACCTCATGAAAGTGATATTAGAACGCTCACTGTACCAAGACATGGTTCAGAAAGCCAAGGATACTGTAAAAGACCATGGCATTCATGAACTCGGTCCCTGTGATCCATGCTCCCGAGAAATCACAATGCATTACTCATTTGATTTTGCCCAGCAGGTGCATTTTCCCTCCAATCCACTTCAGCCCGGTCCTATGTACTTCTTGACCCCTCGAAAATGTGGCTTGTTTGGCATCAACTGTGAGGCTATTCCAAGACAGGTTAACTACCTTATCGATGAGAGTGTATGCATCACCAAAGGGCCAAATGCTGTGGTGTCATTCCTGGATAATTTCTTCACTCAATATGGCATGGGTGAAAAGCATGTCCAGCTACATTGTGACAACTGTGTAGGCCAGAACAAGAACAATACTGTGCTACAGTACCTGCTATGGAGAGTTCTCAATGGATTCCATGAAACAATTTCATTGAACTTCCTCATTGTGGGCCATACAAAGTTTGCACCAGATTGGGCATTTGGCTTGGTGAAACAAAACTATCGCCGAAAGATGGTATCATGTCTGGACGATATTGTTGATGTTGTTCGAAGCAGCACACTGACTGGAGTTAACATCCCGCAACTGGTTGGTAGGGAAGATGGGGAAGTCATAGTGAAGCAGCGTGATTGGCAGTCATTCCTGAAGCCATTCTTCCGACATCTCCCAGGAATAACCCGACATCAGCATTATCGGTTTGTAATTTATGGTACTATAATACTAATGGCATATGTCTATTATGCTCAAGTGCTGTGTGTGTGTGTGCTTCTGTGTTACATGGGTATTTGTGTATAAAAGTGAATGGATCTTTTACAACTAGTTTTCCCCTGTGTTTTTCAGAATGAGCAGTGACCATCCTGGCTGGGTATTTTACAAGGCCTTTGCCACCTCTGAGGAACAAGGAATATGCTTGCTCCAAGACGACGCACCACCAATCCAGAGACCCCCTGTCATCAAGCCCCCTGGCCTGGATGTGAAAAGAAAGAGTTATCTGTACCAAAATATCCGTGAGTTCTGCACAGATAATACAAAGGACATTACATGCCCAAAACCACCAGTAAGTTGTCCCTCTCCCTGCCCAGCTAAGAAGAAAAGAGCTTGAATCTGAGTGAGTGTATTTATTGTGTATGGATGTACAGTAAGTGAGTGCAATTATTGTGTGAGTGTATTTATCTGCAACAAGAATCCATTACAATGTGTTTATTATTTATTTTAACCCAATGTTTAACTGTTGTTATCTTCGTAATGAATTTGTTACACTGTTATTGTCAACTAACTCTCACTTTCTCTCTCTCTCACACACACACACACACACACACACGCACACACACACACACACACAGAGACACACACAGAGACACCACACAGAGACACACACAGACACACACATGCACGCACACACACTCTCTCTCAAGCAAAAATGTAGCACCTCTGTTCAATTTTTCTGATTTTTGTAAATTTTTGTAAAAGTGCCTTTTTAATTATTTATTCAAATAAAAACTTTAAAAAAAATTTAGCTTCAGCCTGGTTTAATAGCATTTATATATATATGAATGTCTTTGGTCAAATTAAGCTGTAAAATAAATAGTTTATCACTTTAAATGCAATGGATTTGGAAAGATATCAACAAAAAACGGGCAAAAAACTTTAAAAGCGATTTTCTCCGTTTTTCATTTGGAAAAAGAGGGCAGACGACCATAATTCAAATGTGTATATCTTTACAACCATTCAAGGTATGACTTTGACTAGGATATCATTTGAAAGCTTATGGTCTCCTCTTTCCATTAATATCAAAATATCAATTTGTCAATTTGGGTCACTGTGACTCATTTTGCTGGATCAGGTCACATATTAAGCTCTGGCTTTCTCAGAACTTCCTCAAGTTGAACAAAGATAAAACTGAATGCATTATTTTCAATACAAAATGTATGTCAGTTAATCCAGCTTTAAGTTTGGGAGAATTGACTTTGTGCGCCAAGCAAACTGTCAGAAATTTGGGAGTGACTTTCGATTGCGGTATGAAATTCGATAAACAAATTAGCAATGTGGTCAAAATTAGCTTTTTCCAACTGCATCTTTTGGCTAAAGTTAAGCCTTTTCTCAAAAGACACGACTTAGAAAAGGCTTTAAATGCCTTTAGTAGTTCAAGGCTTGACTATTGCAATGCTCTTTATGTTGGTCTGAGTCAAACATCTCTTTCTCGTCTTCAACTCGTACAAAATGCTGCTGCTCGTTTTTGAACATGTACACCTAGAAGCGCACATATCACTCCAGTTTTAGCTACGTTACACTGCCTTCCGGTGCGTTTTAGGATTGATTTTAAGATTCTATTGTTTGTTTTTAAAGCTGTAAATGGGCTAGCTCCTGAGTACCTGTCTGAGCTCTTAACTCTTGGTGGACAAAATCGGCGGTTGCGGTCTTTTGATCAACGGACTTTACAGGTCCCGAAGTCGAGGTATAAACAGTGGGGCGATAGGGCCTTCGCTGTTGCTGGCCCTAAACTCTGGAACAAGCTCCCCCAAGACATTCGTACTGTAACAGTACATGCTTTTTAAAGCAAAACTTAAAACGTATTTGTTTAAAATGGCTTTTAATACACAGTAGTGGTGCAACAATTCTACTCTTTCTTCTGATGATTTTAAGTAACCATATACACTCACCTAAAGGATTATTAGGAACACCTGTTCAATTTCTCATTAATGCAATTATCTAATCAACCAATCACATGGCAGTTGCTTCAATGCATTTAGGGGTGTGGTCCTGGTCAAGACAATCTCCTGAACTCCAAACTGAATGTCAGAATGGGAAAGAAAGGTGATTTAAGCAATTTTGAGCGTGGCATGGTTGTTGGTGCCAGACGGGCCGGTCTGAGTATTTCACAATCTGCTCAGTTACTGGGATTTTCACGCACAACCATTTCTAGGGTTTACAAAGAATGGTGTGAAAAGGGAAAAACATCCAGTATGCGGCAGTCCTGTGGGCGAAAATGCCTTGTTGATGCTAGAGGTCAGAGGAGAATGGGCCGACTGATTCAAGCTGATAGAAGAGCAACTTTCACTGAAATAACCACTCGTTACAACCGAGGTATGCAGCAAAGCATTTGTGAAGCCACAACACGCACAACCTTGAGGCGGATGGGCTACAACAGCAGAAGACCCCACCGGGTACCACTCATCTCCATTACAAATAGGAAAAAGAGGCTACAATTTGCACGAGCTCACCAAATTGGACAGTTGAAGACTGGAAAAATGTTGCCTGGTCTGATGAATCTCGATTTCTGTTGAGACATTCAGATGGTAGAGTCAGAATTTGGCGTAAACAGAATGAGAACATGGATCCATCATGCCTTGTTACCACTGTGCAGGCTGGTGGTGGTGGTGTAATGGTGTGGGGGATGTTTTCTTGGCACACTTTAGGCCCCTTAGTGCCAATTGGGCATCGTTTAAATGCCACGGCCTACCTGAGCATTGTTTCTGACCATGTCCATCCCTTTATGACCACCATGTATCCATCCTCTGATGGCTACTTCCAGCAGGATAATGCACCATGTCACAAAGCTCGAATCATTTCAAATTGGTTTCTTGAACATGACAATGAGTTCACTGTACTAAAATGGCCCCCACAGTGACCAGATCTCAACCCAATAGAGCATCTTTGGGATGTGGTGGAACAAGAGCTTCGTGCACTGGATGTGCATCCCACAAATCTCCATCAACTGCAAGATGCTATCCTATCAATATGGGCCAACATTTCTAAAGAATGCTTTCAGCATCTTGTTGAATCAATGCCACGTAGAATTAAGGCAGTTCTGAAGGCGAAAGGGGGTCAAACACAGTATTAGTATGGTGTTCCTAATAATCCTTTGGGTGAGTGTATAGCTTACTGTTTTTATGCTTCATGTTTTTGTTTTCTTCTTACTCTGTTTTTTTTTTGTTAAATGTGGTGTTTGTTTATCTGTACTTGATGTGAAGCACTTTGGACACCTGGTGGCTGCTGTAAAGTGCTATAGAAATAAAGCTTGATTGATTGATTGATTGTGTCAGAGTGAGTATGTTTATTTCTTGCTGTGTTGGCTACCTAGGGACACACTGGGCAAGGGAGTGTGGTGCCAGTCTTCTTGGCAGTGCACCACTCCCCTCTTTTACCTTCCCATAGTTGTGTTCCCTCCGGGCTCTTTTTGGAGGTCTACCAGTGATGAGTGCCCGTCTGCCCCCAAGCAGAGTCTTACGACGGGCAACATCTGTAGGCTGCACGCCTATTTGTGTGCTCATTTGCAGACCCTTTCTTGGCTGCATTCTGATGTTACAGCAGCACTCCTCATCTTCCCAAAGGTAGACAATGCTGAAATCAGGCCGCTGTCAGTAAGAATGGACTCGTAGGATGAGACAAGGGATTGGATACTTGCCACCCGAAGGGTCTTCACCGCCATGGCCGCCCGAAGGGTCTTGTCCGCCATGGCCGCCCGAAGGGTCTTCACCGCCATGGCCGCCCGAAGGGTCTTCTCAGCCGTGGTCCCCTGCTCAGCCTGCACGGCCGTGGTCTCCTCCTCAGTCTGCTCCGCCATCATCCTGGAGTCCGTCCACCTGTACCTGATCTGCCATTCCTTCATGGACTTCAGGATGCCCACCCTCCCTCCCATGTACTTTCATCTACGGCGCGGGTCGCGCCTTGCGGGAGGGGGGAGTTCTGTCACGTTTTTCATGGACTTTAGTTTGTTTTCTTCTGTTCTGTTCTGTTTCTTGTCTGTGATGTGCCTGTCGTCATTAGTTCAGTTCATCGTCATTAGTTCAGTTCATCGTCATTAGTTCAGTTCATTCACCTCTGTTCAGTTAATCATCATCATCACTGTCAGCTGTTGCTCCTCATCATCTCATGTGTATTTAAGTTTCTTCTCTGTCTGTCTTCGTTGTCGGTTATTGTTTGTGTAGATGCACTCTGTCTGTGCACACGCACACTGTCTCGTATCTTTTTGGAAAGTCTACCTATTTAAAATAGAGTATTTTTGTAATCCGTGGATCCTCTTCCTTCTCTCATCACCCGTCTCGACGTTACACTACCCCAATACAACAATTCTGTATCCGGTGTCTGTTTTCCTCTTGTAAGAGAAAATAGTCTATTCTAGAATACACAGAATGCGTGGCAGAGTAGTGACTATAATCCTTCTCTAATGGGTGTAATTCCCTCCAGACATCAATTAGGCCCATTTCTGTACATATGTGATTCATGAATTTTGTTATATGTTTTTTGTTTCTTTTATGGCTTGTAGTATCCAGGTCATGGTTAAGCACTATGTTTAGGTCCCCTCCACATATACCAACCCCCTCCACATATACCAACCCCCTCCATCTCCTCCGCCACGATATCAAATAATACTTTGAAATATTGTTTATTGCTTTCCGGTGGGGCATAAACATTTATCAAGGTTACCATGTTATTAATTGTTCCTTTAACAATAACATATCAGTAGTATTAACATATACCATGTGTCACTTTTGGGTTGATTTATGACCCCCTTTTTTGATTTATGACACTATAGTGATTGACAGGGAATCCATGTGTCAAAAAACAGGGTCTCTGATTTACAGAGCCATACTGTCTAGCCATTTGTTGATTGGTATCTGACTCCTTCCAGTCTGATGGGGCGAAGGTGTCTGGACAGGACGCGCGATGTGTATTGCAATATTTTCTGTGATGGTAGGTGCGTAAATGGCGTTGTGAGGGAACAGCCTACATTTAACACTTTTGACCGTGCGTAGTACCGTACCTGTATAAAAATAGGGGTTTATTTCATTCAACAAACAGCTCGCATCAGCGTCCCTGTCTCGTCCTCAAACTACAATTTTCAACGTTGCATTTCGTTATTGGAAACGTGAGTGTTGTTCACAAGAAGATGGACGCCGGTCTTAACAGTAAGTGTGTTTTATTATTTAGTAAATATTGTTAAGAAACTTACGAGAGTCACAGTTCTATTGCGTTACTTAAAACAGGTTTTCTACGCTTCAGGTGGTGTGACTGATATGAGTCTTTTCGATATCGTTGAGGAGATTAATTTCCTGAATCAAGCGAGTGGTACGTAATAATTACGTTTTATGTTTAAATGTTAATATTGTTTGTATGCTTGTATGCTTGTATGTGCGTGTGATGCATAAACGTTTTTTTATATATATTAGGAGGAGCTCCGAATCTGAGATCTAGCACTGTAAAGGATCCTTTGCCAGAGCGCGCGGATGTCCTTGTGCATCGTAAGTGTTCTGCTTCCTAAAACTGATCCGTATGCGGTGTGTGTGAGAACACATGCTTCATATACTGTATTGTGCGTAGGAAAAATATCGTATCTTCTTTGTATCTCACTCTCTCTCTCTCTCTATCTTTTTTACCAGCCCGACCGAAACGGGAAACTGTCACAGCTTTAGTACATACTAGACCACCGCGTGACAATGTGCACATTCCCCCGATCCGTGAGTGTATTTCGACATTATCGATCATTATACTATTTGCTATTACGGTGTGATGATTTTAGTTTAAAAATTCCTTATGTATTTCCAGAAGGCTTATCAAACGTTGTGAACCGTGTTGGTGCGTCTGAATCCACTAACGATGCTGCGAAGACTAATTCGCGTGGAATAGAGGCAAAGCCGAAAAACAGACTCAAGCGGAAAGCTGGTGTGAACATTGTCCCAAAAGCAAAAGTACCAGTTGATTTCAAACCACAGACATCGAGTCGGAAGAAGCCAAGACGATCAGCTGTTAAAAGTATGTGAACAAACAAAACTGGTGGAATGATTTCTCTTTATACTAAATCAGATACAAACAATGTAGTAGAGTATGATATTGTTTTTATTTGGATGTAATAGAGAGAGAGCTCATGTCTCTCTCTCTGGGTGTTTGTGTGTGTGTGTGTGTGTGTGTGTGCGTGCACGCACGCGTAGGTCTATTGCAATAGTTTAAAACTGTTGTTGACATGCATAATGTTTAAAACGTAAACATGCATATCTCTTAGAGTATGCTTTTAGCCTGTCTTTTTAACAGGCTGTAGTGGTGAACACTGTGTAAAAGTGCCTCTTCTCAAATACCTTTATAAATAGGTATGTTGAAAATAAAATAAAAAATATATAATAAAGTTAATCTTTTAACGCATAAATTATTCTAAATTATTCTATTTTTCTCCCATCTCTTTTCTCAACAGATGTGGTCGTGGATGACAATGTGGTTCCCGATATAAATGATGTACAGAGCTGGAGTGATGGACTGATAGAATCGTGGGATGACTGTGTGTTTACACCCGAACCCGAAACACAGCGACCTGTTCCATCCAGCAAACGTGTGGTGGCTGTGGAAGAATCTGACCCTGAACAGCTGCCTTCAAATCAGGAGGCTTTCAGACAGGAATCACAGCCCAATATAGACACTCAACAAATAATCAGAGCGATACATGCAATTGAGAAAAAGATTGATGCTCACGCACATTCTACAGCTACAGTGCTACAACAGCATGGTGTTTGGATTAAGCAGCTCATGGCAACACAACAACAGCATGGTATTTCGTTCAAGCAGGTCATAGCTGCACAACGACTGCATAGTGGATCTGTCCAAAAAGCGGCCGTAGATCAATGTTTGTCGGTGGAATTGTTAAAGAAGGTCGTGTTCATGGCAAAAAAGAATCACCGGTGAGTTGTCTTTTTCTTTTCTTTTTGCTGGGTGTGTTATACTTTTTCTTTTATACAATGTTTTTTTTTTCTTTTTTTTTTTTTACATTTATCCCAAGCTGTGTGTGTTATCGCTATGTTTGTATAGTTGTTGGTTAGTTGGTTTTCTTTCTTTTTTCACTGTTTTATTTTCCGTAGTTATTTCATGTGTAAAACCTACGTGTGTTTAAATAAAAACAAAACAAAAATTGATTTAAAATGGCCAAACGTTGTCGGGAGTCAGATGATTTTGATCAGGATCGGGTAGCAAGGTTTAGACGAGATGATGGCAGTGTGGTGTCCCTTGATCAATGCAGTACCACAGAAACTTTGCGCTATTTAATACAGACAATGGATGAAATTAATAGGCCTAGGTCTACAACAGATACATTACTAGAATTATTAAACATCATGAACACAATGTCAGATGAATATCCAGAACCAAATTCTGATTTTGAACATTTTGTGAATACACCACATAGAGGGGATATGTCAGATGAAGATCCAGAACTAAATTCTGATTTTGAACATTTTGAAACTACCCAACAGTCAGGAGAGGTGTCTGAACCTACTCCAGAACCAAATTCTGATTTTGAACATTTTGATACTCCCCAACAGTCAGGAGAAGGGGTGTGTAACCAGTCACAACCCACACTCAATCCTGAAGCACCCAACATGGGTCTCACACATGATGATATAGAATCACTTGTAAGAGAGGGTGGTGATGTGAGTGGATACACTGTACTGCCACGAACTCGGTTCAATGGTCTGGAAATCCACAGGCTTATAAATCTGCGGGAAATATCTTCTACAGATTTAGCAGCCTACACTGTGTTTTTACATGACACCCTTTCTGAAATAGTGGCGTTTTCCAGACTGTTAGGCGGAGATGGTAGTTTAATCAGCATCACCTTGAGGGGTCCTAGTTTGACATCAGATGTTAGTACACTTTTGTCAGGTAGCAATGGTTACAGTGTTGATCTATTTATAAACGAGCTTGAAAAAATAATGCAGAGTAACTCTGATGTGCAGTTTGATGAGAGAATGAATTTAAGAGTGTCGATAGCAAGAAGTAAACGTGGCGGTGCTTATCGTAAGTTACGTGACCTTGCTCACAATGAAGTGATTGGTAAAAACAGACTTAATCTGTTCTGCCCCACGAACGTTTCAAACAACCTTTGTTTTGCAATCTGCCTGGCACATTTCCTAAACCCACAGAAACCGCACGCTGAGCTAGAGTCAGTTGCATCTTCATTGCAGAAGTCAGCTGGATATGCTGATCAACACAAGATAGCGTTTAATGACATCAGACAGTTTGAACGCATGCTGAATGTTAAAATAGTTGTCTTCTATCGGTCTGATACAGGTGTTTTGGAGAAGTATACAAACACAGACGACCCGCATGCTAAAACAGTATTTTTGTACCTGCACGACAATCATTATTTTATGATTAAAAATCTACGCGCATTTATTGGTACACCATATGTGTGTGAGTTTTGCTACCAGGGATTCACCTGTAGGAGAGATCACAGATGTCGGTACGTCTGTGATGTCTGTAATGACCCAGAATGTCATAAACACCCCAAAAAGCCAAAACATTGCGATGACTGTCTGCGTTATTGTAAGTCTGACTACTGTTTTGAGATGCATAAAAAACCACCTCAAGGTATGCAATATGCGCAGTGTGATGTGACTAAATATTGCGGAAAATGTAATAGACGCTACCATGTCAGCGGCCCTAAACCCAAACCCCATAAATGCCCTGCAGATCGTTGTGTGCACTGTGGTGAGAGTTTGGTTACCGATGGTGTGCATCAATGTTTTATCCAGCCTGTTAAGGCGGAGGTGCCAAACGATCGTTACATTTTCTACGATTTTGAGACCCGTTATGAAAACGGAAGGCACATCGCCAATTTCGTATGCGCTATTACGTTTGCTGGCGACGAATTCGTGGCTGAAGGACCAGATTGTGTGGATCGCCTCGTTAAAAAATTCAGACATCCTCGTTACCGTAATTACACGTGGATTGCGCATAACGCTTCGGGGTTTGATAATTTCATCCTTTTGGAATACTTTACTAAGAAGGGGATTGCCCCTAAAATTACGATGCAAGGCTGTCGTCTAATCTTAATGTATGACGCGGCATTCAAACAGCGGTTTATTGATTCATACTCTTTCATACCCATGCGGTTAGCCAAGACACCCGTGGCATTTAATCTGCCTAATGCTGAAAAGGGGTATTTCCCACATCACTTTAACCGCGTTGAAAATGACAACTACATAGGCCCGTACCCTGACAAGAATTTTTACGGGTACTCGACTATGTCAAGTCAAGACAGAGTGGCGTTTGATAACTGGTACAGTACCACATCCGACAAAGTGTTTGATTTTAAAAAAGAACTGGCGATTTATGGTAAAAACGACGTTGTTCTGCTGAGGGACGTGTGTATGAAGTATCGCGATGAATTCATCCTCTGCGCAGGCCTTGATCCGTTTAATTACACTACTTTGGCGGCCACATGTATGGCTACGTATAAAACACACTTCATCCCTAAAGACACAATAGCGCTAACACGCGACAATGCGTACATTAACCAGAACAAGACGTATTCAAACATCTCAATTGAATGGCTTGAATATATCCGAACAACACGGTCCATAGATGTTCAACACGCTCTAAACCATGGTGAGGCGTCATTTGGAAAATACTACGTGGATGGTTTTTATGCCGACGGTACCGTGAAAAAAGCATTTGAATTTCTCGGGTGTTTTTTTCATGGTTGCGAACGTTGTTATAACCCTAATGATCTCAATCCGTTATCAAAAGTACCTTATGGTATTCTGAAAAGACAATGTGATGACAAGCTTGAAATTTTGGAGCGTGCGTACGGTCTTCAGGTCGAGGTGGTTTGGGAGTGTGATTGGGTCCGTGCTAAACAGACCGACACAGCGGTGATGGACTTCATGGCTACTTACAACCACCCTGAAAGATTGAAACCTCGTGAAGCACTTTTCGGCGGACGAACTAATGCGTTAAAACTGTACCACAAAGTCACGGAGGGCGAGCGTATTAGGTATGTAGATTTTACCTCATTATATCCCTTCTGCCAAGCGCGAAAATGCTATCCAATTGGCCATCCTGAAATAATATACAAGGATTTTCAAAACCTTGAAAATTATTATGGCTTTGTCAAGGCTACCGTCATCCCTCCGCGGAAGCTGCTTCATCCTGTATTGCCTTATAGGACAGGTGGGAAGTTAATGTTTCCACTTTGTAGGTTGTGTGCTGAACAACAAAACCAGACACGGCCATGTGTACACACAGATGAGGAAAGGGCTATACACGGTTGTTGGGTTAGCATCGAGCTGTTAAAAGCAATTGAGAAGGGTTATGTAGTGGCAAAAATCGATGAGGTTTGGCATTTTCCCCAACGATCTGAAACATTGTTTTGTGATTATGTTAAAACATTTTTGCAGTTCAAACAGGAAAGTTCAGGTTTTCCAAAAGATGTTGTGACTGATGCCGACAAAGAATCTTATGTTAAAGATTACTTTGAGAAAGAAGGGATTAAGCTGAATCTGGACAAGATCGAGTTTAATGCCGCACGCAGATCCATTATGAAGCTTATTCTTAATTCATTGTGGGGGAGGTTCTCTATGCGCGAACAGCTCCCGACAACTGAAATACTTACAGACCCTGAACAGTTTGCCCGACACATTTTTGGCATTGAGTATGACGTGAAACATTTCTCATTTGTGTCAGACACCGTAGCGATCGTGCAATGGTCTTACGCAGATGGGAAAGGAGCTCAGACTCGTGACATTAATATTTTTCTAGGCGCTTTTACGACTGCCCACGCCCGGTTGGAACTTTATGATCTTATGGACCGGTTGGGGGACAGGCTGATTTATTGCGATACCGATAGTGTTGTGTACATATCTAAAGACGGTGAATACGAACCCCCACTAGGTCCATAAGATCATAAAGTTCCAACCGGGCGTGGGCAGTCGTAAAAGCGCCTAGAAAAATATTAATGTCACGAGTCTGAGCTCCTTTCCCATCTGCGTAAGACCATTGCACGATCGCTACGGTGTCTGACACAAATGAGAAATGTTTCACGTCATACTCAATGCCAAAAATGTGTCGGGCAAACTGTTCAGGGTCTGTAAGTATTTCAGTTGTCGGGAGCTGTTCGCGCATAGAGAACCTCCCCCACAATGAATTAAGAATAAGCTTCATAATGGATCTGCGTGCGGCATTAAACTCGATCTTGTCCAGATTCAGCTTAATCCCTTCTTTCTCAAAGTAATCTTTAACATAAGATTCTTTGTCGGCATCAGTCACAACATCTTTTGGAAAACCTGAACTTTCCTGTTTGAACTGCAAAAATGTTTTAACATAATCACAAAACAATGTTTCAGATCGTTGGGGAAAATGCCAAACCTCATCGATTTTTGCCACTACATAACCCTTCTCAATTGCTTTTAACAGCTCGATGCTAACCCAACAACCGTGTATAGCCCTTTCCTCATCTGTGTGTACACATGGCCGTGTCTGGTTTTGTTGTTCAGCACACAACCTACAAAGTGGAAACATTAACTTCCCACCTGTCCTATAAGGCAATACAGGATGAAGCAGCTTCCGCGGAGGGATGACGGTAGCCTTGACAAAGCCATAATAATTTTCAAGGTTTTGAAAATCCTTGTATATTATTTCAGGATGGCCAATTGGATAGCATTTTCGCGCTTGGCAGAAGGGATATAATGAGGTAAAATCTACATACCTAATACGCTCGCCCTCCGTGACTTTGTGGTACAGTTTTAACGCATTAGTTCGTCCGCCGAAAAGTGCTTCACGAGGTTTCAATCTTTCAGGGTGGTTGTAAGTAGCCATGAAGTCCATCACCGCTGTGTCGGTCTGTTTAGCACGGACCCAATCACACTCCCAA
Organism: Squalius cephalus; assembly: GCF_949319135.1. Classification (NCBI taxonomy): domain Eukaryota; kingdom Metazoa; phylum Chordata; class Actinopteri; order Cypriniformes; family Leuciscidae; genus Squalius; species Squalius cephalus. Next base: position 17,530,337 of record NC_137125.1, read on the forward strand.
ACCACCTCGACCTGAAGACCGTACGCACGCTCCAAAATTTCAAGCTTGTCATCACATTGTCTTTTCAGAATACCATAAGGTACTTTTGATAACGGATTGAGATCATTAGGGTTATAACAACGTTCGCAACCATGAAAAAAACACCCGAGAAATTCAAATGCTTTTTTCACGGTACCGTCGGCATAAAAACCATCCACGTAGTATTTTCCAAATGACGCCTCACCATGGTTTAGAGCGTGTTGAACATCTATGGACCGTGTTGTTCGGATATATTCAAGCCATTCAATTGAGATGTTTGAATACGTCTTGTTCTGGTTAATGTACGCATTGTCGCGTGTTAGCGCTATTGTGTCTTTAGGGATGAAGTGTGTTTTATACGTAGCCATACATGTGGCCGCCAAAGTAGTGTAATTAAACGGATCAAGGCCTGCGCAGAGGATGAATTCATCGCGATACTTCATACACACGTCCCTCAGCAGAACAACGTCGTTTTTACCATAAATCGCCAGTTCTTTTTTAAAATCAAACACTTTGTCGGATGTGGTACTGTACCAGTTATCAAACGCCACTCTGTCTTGACTTGACATAGTCGAGTACCCGTAAAAATTCTTGTCAGGGTACGGGCCTATGTAGTTGTCATTTTCAACGCGGTTAAAGTGATGTGGGAAATACCCCTTTTCAGCATTAGGCAGATTAAATGCCACGGGTGTCTTGGCTAACCGCATGGGTATGAAAGAGTATGAATCAATAAACCGCTGTTTGAATGCCGCGTCATACATTAAGATTAGACGACAGCCTTGCATCGTAATTTTAGGGGCAATCCCCTTCTTAGTAAAGTATTCCAAAAGGATGAAATTATCAAACCCCGAAGCGTTATGCGCAATCCACGTGTAATTACGGTAACGAGGATGTCTGAATTTTTTAACGAGGCGATCCACACAATCTGGTCCTTCAGCCACGAATTCGTCGCCAGCAAACGTAATAGCGCATACGAAATTGGCGATGTGCCTTCCGTTTTCATAACGGGTCTCAAAATCGTAGAAAATGTAACGATCGTTTGGCACCTCCGCCTTAACAGGCTGGATAAAACATTGATGCACACCATCGGTAACCAAACTCTCACCACAGTGCACACAACGATCTGCAGGGCATTTATGGGGTTTGGGTTTAGGGCCGCTGACATGGTAGCGTCTATTACATTTTCCGCAATATTTAGTCACATCACACTGCGCATATTGCATACCTTGAGGTGGTTTTTTATGCATCTCAAAACAGTAGTCAGACTTACAATAACGCAGACAGTCATCGCAATGTTTTGGCTTTTTGGGGTGTTTATGACATTCTGGGTCATTACAGACATCACAGACGTACCGACATCTGTGATCTCTCCTACAGGTGAATCCCTGGTAGCAAAACTCACACACATATGGTGTACCAATAAATGCGCGTAGATTTTTAATCATAAAATAATGATTGTCGTGCAGGTACAAAAATACTGTTTTAGCATGCGGGTCGTCTGTGTTTGTATACTTCTCCAAAACACCTGTATCAGACCGATAGAAGACAACTATTTTAACATTCAGCATGCGTTCAAACTGTCTGATGTCATTAAACGCTATCTTGTGTTGATCAGCATATCCAGCTGACTTCTGCAATGAAGATGCAACTGACTCTAGCTCAGCGTGCGGTTTCTGTGGGTTTAGGAAATGTGCCAGGCAGATTGCAAAACAAAGGTTGTTTGAAACGTTCGTGGGGCAGAACAGATTAAGTCTGTTTTTACCAATCACTTCATTGTGAGCAAGGTCACGTAACTTACGATAAGCACCGCCACGTTTACTTCTTGCTATCGACACTCTTAAATTCATTCTCTCATCAAACTGCACATCAGAGTTACTCTGCATTATTTTTTCAAGCTCGTTTATAAATAGATCAACACTGTAACCATTGCTACCTGACAAAAGTGTACTAACATCTGATGTCAAACTAGGACCCCTCAAGGTGATGCTGATTAAACTACCATCTCCGCCTAACAGTCTGGAAAACGCCACTATTTCAGAAAGGGTGTCATGTAAAAACACAGTGTAGGCTGCTAAATCTGTAGAAGATATTTCCCGCAGATTTATAAGCCTGTGGATTTCCAGACCATTGAACCGAGTTCGTGGCAGTACAGTGTATCCACTCACATCACCACCCTCTCTTACAAGTGATTCTATATCATCATGTGTGAGACCCATGTTGGGTGCTTCAGGATTGAGTGTGGGTTGTGACTGGTTACACACCCCTTCTCCTGACTGTTGGGGAGTATCAAAATGTTCAAAATCAGAATTTGGTTCTGGAGTAGGTTCAGACACCTCTCCTGACTGTTGGGTAGTTTCAAAATGTTCAAAATCAGAATTTAGTTCTGGATCTTCATCTGACATATCCCCTCTATGTGGTGTATTCACAAAATGTTCAAAATCAGAATTTGGTTCTGGATATTCATCTGACATTGTGTTCATGATGTTTAATAATTCTAGTAATGTATCTGTTGTAGACCTAGGCCTATTAATTTCATCCATTGTCTGTATTAAATAGCGCAAAGTTTCTGTGGTACTGCATTGATCAAGGGACACCACACTGCCATCATCTCGTCTAAACCTTGCTACCCGATCCTGATCAAAATCATCTGACTCCCGACAACGTTTGGCCATTTTAAATCAATTTTTGTTTTGTTTTTATTTAAACACACGTAGGTTTTACACATGAAATAACTACGGAAAATAAAACAGTGAAAAAAGAAAGAAAACCAACTAACCAACAACTATACAAACATAGCGATAACACACACAGCTTGGGATAAATGTAAAAAAAAAAAAAGAAAAAAAAAACATTGTATAAAAGAAAAAGTATAACACACCCAGCAAAAAGAAAAGAAAAAGACAACTCACCGGTGATTCTTTTTTGCCATGAACACGACCTTCTTTAACAATTCCACCGACAAACATTGATCTACGGCCGCTTTTTGGACAGATCCACTATGCAGTCGTTGTGCAGCTATGACCTGCTTGAACGAAATACCATGCTGTTGTTGTGTTGCCATGAGCTGCTTAATCCAAACACCATGCTGTTGTAGCACTGTAGCTGTAGAATGTGCGTGAGCATCAATCTTTTTCTCAATTGCATGTATCGCTCTGATTATTTGTTGAGTGTCTATATTGGGCTGTGATTCCTGTCTGAAAGCCTCCTGATTTGAAGGCAGCTGTTCAGGGTCAGATTCTTCCACAGCCACCACACGTTTGCTGGATGGAACAGGTCGCTGTGTTTCGGGTTCGGGTGTAAACACACAGTCATCCCACGATTCTATCAGTCCATCACTCCAGCTCTGTACATCATTTATATCGGGAACCACATTGTCATCCACGACCACATCTGTTGAGAAAAGAGATGGGAGAAAAATAGAATAATTTAGAATAATTTATGCGTTAAAAGATTAACTTTATTATATATTTTTTATTTTATTTTCAACATACCTATTTATAAAGGTATTTGAGAAGAGGCACTTTTACACAGTGTTCACCACTACAGCCTGTTAAAAAGACAGGCTAAAAGCATACTCTAAGAGATATGCATGTTTACGTTTTAAACATTATGCATGTCAACAACAGTTTTAAACTATTGCAATAGACCTACGCGTGCGTGCACGCACACACACACACACACACACACACAAACACCCAGAGAGAGAGACATGAGCTCTCTCTCTATTACATCCAAATAAAAACAATATCATACTCTACTACATTGTTTGTATCTGATTTAGTATAAAGAGAAATCATTCCACCAGTTTTGTTTGTTCACATACTTTTAACAGCTGATCGTCTTGGCTTCTTCCGACTCGATGTCTGTGGTTTGAAATCAACTGGTACTTTTGCTTTTGGGACAATGTTCACACCAGCTTTCCGCTTGAGTCTGTTTTTCGGCTTTGCCTCTATTCCACGCGAATTAGTCTTCGCAGCATCGTTAGTGGATTCAGACGCACCAACACGGTTCACAACGTTTGATAAGCCTTCTGGAAATACATAAGGAATTTTTAAACTAAAATCATCACACCGTAATAGCAAATAGTATAATGATCGATAATGTCGAAATACACTCACGGATCGGGGGAATGTGCACATTGTCACGCGGTGGTCTAGTATGTACTAAAGCTGTGACAGTTTCCCGTTTCGGTCGGGCTGGTAAAAAAGATAGAGAGAGAGAGAGAGTGAGATACAAAGAAGATACGATATTTTTCCTACGCACAATACAGTATATGAAGCATGTGTTCTCACACACACCGCATACGGATCAGTTTTAGGAAGCAGAACACTTACGATGCACAAGGACATCCGCGCGCTCTGGCAAAGGATCCTTTACAGTGCTAGATCTCAGATTCGGAGCTCCTCCTAATATATATAAAAAAACGTTTATGCATCACACGCACATACAAGCATACAAGCATACAAACAATATTAACATTTAAACATAAAACGTAATTATTACGTACCACTCGCTTGATTCAGGAAATTAATCTCCTCAACGATATCGAAAAGACTCATATCAGTCACACCACCTGAAGCGTAGAAAACCTGTTTTAAGTAACGCAATAGAACTGTGACTCTCGTAAGTTTCTTAACAATATTTACTAAATAATAAAACACACTTACTGTTAAGACCGGCGTCCATCTTCTTGTGAACAACACTCACGTTTCCAATAACGAAATGCAACGTTGAAAATTGTAGTTTGAGGACGAGACAGGGACGCTGATGCGAGCTGTTTGTTGAATGAAATAAACCCCTATTTTTATACAGGTACGGTACTACGCACGGTCAAAAGTGTTAAATGTAGGCTGTTCCCTCACAACGCCATTTACGCACCTACCATCACAGAAAATATTGCAATACACATCGCGCGTCCTGTCCAGACACCTTCGCCCCATCAGACTGGAAGGAGTCAGATACCAATCAACAAATGGCTAGACAGTATGGCTCTGTAAATCAGAGACCCTGTTTTTTGACACATGGATTCCCTGTCAATCACTATAGTGTCATAAATCAAAAAAGGGGGTCATAAATCAACCCAAAAGTGACACATGGTATATGTTAATACTACTCATATCTCCCTTCTTTATCCTTTACTTCTTTGTGACACTCAAAGTTAACACCTTTTGGAATTAAGATAATGACCCCCCTCTTACGATGGTTTGGACATGAACTATAAAATATATAAAACCAAATTTTTTCAGTTTTTCATGTTCCTCATTCGATAAATGTGTTTCTTGCAGAAAATAAATATGCTTCTTTTCCTTTTTCAATTTGGCTATAACTTTAGCTCTTTTGGCTGGGTTCCCTAGTCCATTAACATTCAAAGACATTATCTCAATGTCTCTCTCCTGCATTCAACTATCTCTACAACAATCATTGTATAATGATAACCCCACTGGCAAACATTTGAACAAGTATAAACTACTAAACAACTTTTACATAAACCAAAACATATTAGATTAACAGAAAGGATATCAACTGACCTCCAGATGGGAACGTTAACCCAGAACTTAGGGTTTTGAGTCACTGTCTCCATAGAGACGGAAAGCCTCAGCTGAACTGAGGGCCCCCTTCTAGATATGAGATGCAGTCTGTAAAATGTTTTTGCTCCCATACTAGCTATATTTTCTTCATTGTCCATGTCTCCCCTAAGTCAATGCATGTACACAAATGCCTCTCACTGTATTATTGAATTGTTCTAGATTACGGTCATCGTGCAACATTGTTTCCCCTTAACCCCTTATGTATTAGTCCCTTGTTCACGTCGTCATATAACTCTAGATGGTTTCTTACAAATTCACCGGGTTCATCAGCCAAAAATCCTCCAGCCGTTTCCGTGCTCTTCTGCTTGTCTCCGCTCTCTGCCAACCCGCTGCCATGCTGAACTTTTCCGTGCCTCAAGTCGTTCCAGTAACGTTATGGGGCCGGCTGCATCTTCGGAATCCGTCACTTTATATCCTCTATCACGCAGATCTTTCTCCACTTCTCCCGCTTCGTTGTATGTTTTTACTCCATTATCCCAGTGCTCTCTCATCTTTGTAAATGGAGTCTGAAATCGAATCCCCGCTTCTTTCAAATTTTTCTTGGCTTTAACATATGACTTGCGTTGCTGCACCACAGCCGAGGTGTAATCATGGTCGAAGAAAATCCTCTGCTCTCCAAGTGTGATTATTTTCTTTTCCCGGGCTCTTCTCAGGACTTTCTCCTACGTATTGTACTGTAGGAAATTCACCACGATGGCCCTCGGTGGTTGATCTGTTTTAGGTTTTGGCGCCAGATCCCTGTGCGCCCGTTGAATTTGACAGTCGGTTTCAATGTCAAGTTTACTCCGGATAATTTCTTTGACGAACTGAGTAACAGACCCCTTCTCTGTCTCTTCTGGCACTCCGAAAATCTGCAGGTTATTTCTTCTGGAGAACTCGAGGTCCGTCAATTTTTCCGTCATATTTTTGTGTTCTTGCATGAAATCGTGTAGTAGACCATCAGTCTCGGTGCTCCAGCACTCCATTTCTTCAACACGCGACAAGGTGGCCTCAGCTTTTGCATTATGTTCCTTTATTTCTTGTGTTGTTGCCACGATTTTTTTATTTATCTCCTCTAGCTCGCGTTTCATCTGGGTTTTGAGTTCATCTTTAAATGTCCCGAGCTCCGCTTTCAGCTCGCTGCGAAATTCCTGTATCTGCTTACTTATAGCATTTAAACCCGCGCGCAGAGCGTCTGAAGTTTCTCGGTCGCCATTTTCTTCTTTTTCTTGCATGCTATCTGTCTCTGTTCATTTGGGGTCTTTACCTTGCTTTTCGAGGTTTCTTTTAGCTTTAGATTTGTTACCTCCGCTCATCTCTCAGCACACGAAAATTCTCAACAAATATATTTTGAGTTTAGCGGAGTTTTGAAACTGACTTAAGGGAGCTCACAGCTTAACCTGCCATCGTGCTTCCCCTCTCCTTTTGTTTTTAATTCAAACCTCTGATAGTAGTGAATAATAAGCGCATGCCAAGAAAAAACCGGTCAAATTAAATGGTTTGAATTCTCCGACTTCAGATCGTATATTTATAGACTCTCTACATTGTACTTATCCAAACATAACAATAAACTTCCACAAACTCATATACACATACAAAAACGCATACACACAATATAAATTCAACTTTATCGCCAGTACTGCAAGCGTGAGGTCTTATACTTCCCCGCTGCAGCCACATCTCTCTGCGTCTGCTCTGTTCAGTCCATGAGCGGCTGAGAGGAGAGCAGCACATATGCACACTGTGTTAGCAGGGACCAATCAGTGATCACATATCAGCTGCCATCTCCTTTGTTTTTAATTCAAACCATTTAATTTGACCGTTTTTCCCCCTCAAACTCATATACACATACACAAACGCATATACACACAATATAAATTCAACTTTATTAAACATATGAACATAATATAAATATAAAAGGCGGATATATACACAAGCAAATATAAATACAAATACACACAGCTAGAACATTAAAAACATTTAAAATAGCAAACATGTCACACTCTAAAGCCGGGCTATTCAATTGGCGGCCCGGCAATCATCTCCATCCAGCTCGACGGCACCAACCTCCCTCCTCTTCTTTTCCTGGCGGTGCGGCTAATTTAGTTTGATACTCGCTCCGATTGACCTGAGAAACGTTTTACGTGCGAATATTTCAGCAGTTATTATATGTGTCCCCAATTTATGTCGACTGAACCAGCGATAGGCAACTAATCATTCGTGAATGAATCATTCTTTTGGTTCGATTCTTTCTAAACGCGCTCGGTGCGTTCACACCGCCGCAAGCGAGAGCGTCAAAGTGGCCGGTCAGTAACGGTCTAAAACTATTCGGATTCATTTGGACCGCTCCGTCACTGAATCATCTGAAGCGGTTTCTCGGTCAGTACAGTAACAACAAATAGTTGCGTTTACTCCCGGTCCCGGACACTATTATTAAACAGCGTTGCGACAACCAGTGGGAAGCGTTTCAGTTCGACAGAAACCTCTCTGTTACAAACCACAAATCACTCGATGATTTAACTAGTATTAAATCGGATGAAACAGCCTCAACATTCCCAACCAGACTGATGAGGAAAGCAGGAGAAACATTGTGGCATGAACAAAGTTAGAAGACTTTATATCCCCTAATCACCCTTACAAACATTTACCATGAATGTACTATAGTAATTTACCATGGGTTGGGCAGAAATGTGCAATATTTATATGGAATACTATGTAGTAATACATAAATAAATATAGTGATTTATATTGCATTAGATTTATTAGGTGGGTAGAGGAATATATAATTAATGTTTGTTATGAAATTATGTCAGTTTCTTTGTAAAGGTGCGTATAGTTTTTAACTTGTGTTTAGGCAATTTTTTATACAGTTGGAGTGAGTAGCCTGTGGTTATAAAGTCTCAATGTCAGAATATTTTCATTTAGCATAACAATTTATAAATAAAATAATTATTATTTCTCCCAACAGCTACGAGTTTGTATAATTAATTTATTTGTTCCAAGAAAAATAGTTGTACACAGCTGTAAATTATCAAGTTTTTATTTATTATGGTTTTATCTGCATACTGTTGGGTACCACATTTCCAAGTAAATACCATACTTTTTTAGGGTTACTTTAACTTATTTATTGAAACTGTTATGTTTCAATAAATGAGCAAAACCCCCAAACCAACCCACCGGCCCACCTCAACTTTTCGATTTGATAATCCGGCCCTCGAATGAAGCTAATTGAATAGCCCTGCTCTAAGGCAGGGGTTCCCAAACTTTTTAGCCCGCGACCCCCCCCCTAATCAACCCCTCCCCCCCCCCACCACCACCCCATCACCACCACCTAAACAACTCCTCCCGTCGCGTGAAATGCACAGCAAATCAATTTAATTTCAAGGCGACCGTAATTTAGAATGTGTCACTTTATGGTTTCCGTGGTGATGCGTCATTGCTTGTCACGTGACATCGCAGCAGCAACAGAGCTGAATGAATGATGATTGCTTTTATGTCATTTTTCCTTTTTTATTCAAAATATTCACAAATTTGTTAGATATGGCATGAAATATCTGATATTCCGATTGTCAAATATATGCAAGTGGAAGTGTTTTGTTGTTTAAACACCTTTATAACGATCGCGTTAGTTCAGCTGTATAATGTTTGTTATGACCGGGGGGTCGCGACCCCCACTTTGGGAACCACTGCTCTAAGGTATATTTACAAAAGTATAGGAAAGAATGGGAGTTAATTCCTGAATTTAAGGGGTGGCTGAAGCCCTATGTGGGCAATGACACAAGGGCTTACTGTCTGTACTGCAAGACAGAATTTTGTGCCAAGTTGTCCGATGTCAAAAAGCATGCCTCAACTCAAAAGCACAAGGAAAAGTCCAAGCCCTTCAATCAGTCCAAGCAAAAAACATTAACATTTGCTCCAAAAAATGCAGACTCTTGCAAACATGCAGAGGCAACCATGGCAATGGCGATTGCAGAGCATTGTTCCATTATTTCTTGTGACCACATTGGTAAGGCATGCAAAGCTGCTTTCTCTGATTCTACTGCAGCCCAACATTTTCGGATGCACCGTACCAAGTGCACGGAAATGATAAATGGGGTGTTGGCCCCATATTTCGTTGAAAGACTGGTGGCTGATATTGGTGACTCCAAATACAGCCTCCTCCTTGATGAGAGCACCGATGTAAGTGTCTCAAAATACCTCGGAATCGTGATTCGGTATTTTAGTGAGAAGACAGCAAATGTGGTGGCCACCTACCTAGGCCTTGTTGAGCTGGAGGGAGGGGATACTAGGTCAATAGCCAGAGCAGTTCTAGCTTTTCTTGGGAAGTGTGGCCTCAAGAAGGAGAACTTGCTTGGCGTTGGTACAGATAATGCATCTGTAATGACAGGAGTGTACAATGGCGTACACAAAATTCTTAGGGAGGAGGAAGGATTACAACATCTTGTCCTTATCCGCTGTGTGTGTCAGTCACTGCAGTTAGCTGTAAGCTCTGCCTCCAAAAACACTCTATTATTAGTGAGGTGTTAAGGCTTTAGAGGGGGAACAGTCAGATCCGCTCAAGCTGCTTGACTGTTTAATGAGGCTAATAAAGTCTGTTTGCAGCAGGGTCATTAACCCAATGGCAAAAATTGATGTCCTAAAGGGTCAATAGATGGCCACATTTCTCCCAAGCCATACCTTGGCTATATATTTGAGTCCAAGGCAGCACAGCTAAACCTCTCTCCAGAGGAGGAGGACTGTGTTCGAAGGAGATGTGTGAGCTACACCATCTCCTTAGCAAATGAACTGAGAGCGAGGCTCCCAGATAATTTGGAGATACTGCAGCACAAGTCTTTATTCAATGTGGGGGAGACACTAAACCACAACAAGAGCCTGCCAGACATGGTCAAATTTGCTAATCTTTTAGGATATTGCCCGGACACAATTGATAAAATTATTAACCCTCTGGGGTCTAAGGTGTTTTTGGGGTCCTTGAGATGTTCTGACATGCCCTGACATCTGTGCTTTTTTCAGTTGCTTATAAACATATTAATGGCAAAAAAAAAAATACACACTATTTAGCACAAACAGGGCTACCATAATATGTGAGCAACAAGAATGTACATGTCTGCATTTTTGAGAGAATAATGTTTATGCGTGGTTGTTGAAAAAACTAAAAACTAAAGTTTCTGAAATAAGACCACAAAACACATACTAAATATGTGCCAATAAGACTTTTGTCTAATGGATGTCATCGCCTAGTGTTTTTTCTTCAAAATGATGTGAAAATCATCTTGCCTAATCATTCACATAACACAATACATTGATTTGAATTTTGCAAATCACTTTCTGTTTGGAAAGGCAATATTCGAGTGGGCGTCAACGATCATGCATATTTAGTCGGAGACAATGGGGCCCACATACTTAATGACCCTTTCATTCAGGTGAGTCACTGAGCCACAAGAATGCAAGAGCAACAGTTGGAAGCATCTCAATTCTTTTTTATTTTTCCACAAATTGTGCTTGCAAATTGGCCTATAATATCCAAGGAAAACATGTCTAGTAATTGTGCAGTTAATTCTCATACTGTATTTTCAGTTTTGGAATATTTATCCTCTCCCCAAATTTGTCACTAATAAAACACAATAAAAATTATTTCAAGAAAAGGCTTATATTTACCTTTTAATAGTTTGTTTACATCTACCTTGTAAATATCTTTTTTTTAATTAAAAAGGTTACAATTACAACAACAATTCAAGTGTAATCTTTCTTTGTAAAAACTAAAGTATACATTTTATCATACATATTTCAAAGTTAAGGATTTGATTGATTATTTGATTACCTTATTTTTGACAAAACATACTATATTTAACATATGAGCAAAAATTGGCAAACAAAAGCTTATTTGAGGTGGCAGATATTTTACAGTAAAAATGTATAATCTATCCAAAACTAATCAACGAAATGTTGTCTTTCATTTTTATTATAAGAAATATAAATGTTAATTTGCAGTTTAATACGTTGCTTATACAAATAGCCTACATTTTATTTCAACATATTTCAGTCGATTTTTACTCATCTCAGTATAGCAATACAGTTTGCTAAAACATCATCTTTCATTCACACACACACACAGAAAGGCGATTTAAATTTAAACTGTCTTTTTGCGAGCTGTGGTAAACAAGCATCTCTGCGGCTGCCGTTCATTCATTCACACGGAAACGCGATTAACTTGAGAAGAAAAAAAAACTTACTACAGTTTTCCTCACTCGGTCGGATCCTCGCTCCTCGCAATACCCGAACTCTGAGGTAGATTCTCCATTATTATTATTCCTCACAGCGCTGCCAGATGGTGTAAACACGTAGGCTACAATGATATGATTAAACTTGTGTTTTCTCGAGCTGATATGGGGGGCGTTCACAGGTTTGCCTCAGTAATTTGCGTTTGAATAGCACGCGCTCTCCGTGGGCGGGTTCACATTACATTTGAATTAGCTCTAATGAGCTCGACTGGAATCACTCTCTTTTAATACAGATTTCACAAGATGAGAATATTTGTTTTTTATATAAATTACCTCATTTAAAAGAAGAGAATTCAAGCTTCATGCCTGTGTGTCTGTATGCCTGTTTGACTGAGTATTCGCTGAGTTACAGTTCATTTTCGGACGCGTTTCAGAATGGATTTAACTGACAGAGAGAAGGCAGAACTCGCATCACGTTTATTTTTCTTTATTTGGCAAAAAGCACAACACTTTGTTTTTACTGTGAGTATACACAAAAATAATACACATTTAACAGAATCGATTGATGTATGAAACTTGCTTGTAATATCAAAGTCAACAGAGCAAAATGAATTTCTTTTGAACTGAACTGAAAAAAAGCGAGCCTATCGCGCCGGCGCGATTGTCGACCTCAGGGGGTTAATCAGTGGAGGTCTATTCACCCTCAGAAATGGGAAGAAACAACAAACACATTGGCATTTTGGGCTGAAGTTAAAAAGTACAGAGATTCAGCTGGCATAAACCCATATGAAGACTTGGCTTCTGCTGCAGTTTCTGTCCTCTCCCTCCCACACTCAAACGCTGAGGTAGAAAGGCTGTTCAGTCAAATGAGTGTCGTTAAAAACAAGCTGAGGAACCGCATGTCCCTGCAAACCCTCAGCTCTATTCTGTACATCAGATATGGTTTGAGGTTGGCTGGAGAAGCATGCTATGAGCACAAACTGCCTGATAAAGTGCTGCAGCTCTTTGGAACTTCAGCTGCTTATTCTTTTAAGTCCTGTCCAGGCTCATCCTCTGCATCCAATATCACCCCACAGGAGGAGAGCACTGAGGGTATGGATCTTGTGGATGGAGATGAATTCGGTCTCAGCATTCTAATGATGTGATCTGGAATCAATCCAAGAAAAATTATTTTTTTTTAATTAAAAAATATTTTCCATTGTCTATGTATATAATTGTGGCACTCGTGTCTGCCAAATTATCACATATAAATGTGTGGTTCGGTTAAATTATCAGATTATAAAATTAGATTAGATTGACTGAATTGTGAGAATTTTTCTGTAAATATGCACATAGTTAGTTTGTAAATGTGCACAGTTTTTTGAAAACACGGCAGACTACTGATCAGAGAGAATCATCACTATTCACTGCGTCATCATTGCACTCGCCAGATGGAGTATCCTGAATAAAAAACAGCAAAAACAAAAACAAAACCATCCAAAAACAGCATACACTCGATTTCCTCCATTGTCCTGTGTGTATGTGTCCAGAATACATGCCGGCCAGGGAAACGAAACAAACAACCCCATGAATCTCTTTAATAATAGCAATACAAATACATGTTTTTTCCTGCGGGACGGCAGAAGACACAAAATCAATGCATCTCTATTATTGTGCGGGAATAAATTCTCAGAGTTTTGCGGGTGCGGGCAGGAGTGGACATACATATTGCGGGAGCGGGCGGGAGTGTAACACATACATACGTTGCGGGAGCGGGCGGTAATGATCAGAAATTCGGCAGGCGGGAGCGGGATGAAGAAAACAGTCCCGCGCAGGGCTCTAGCTTGTAGTATGCTGTGAGAGAATAAGAAACACATTCTGTGGAATCTAATTGTCTCTGAGTTATCATTGTACATGTAAATATAACTGATAATATCACAGCAGATATGCTGTCTTCAACTTACATAGTGATTTTGTCCAATGACGTCGAGGTTAGTGCTGTGGAAGTAACTGCTGGTTAACATGTAACGTTAGCCTAAGTTCCGTTCCGTTGTCTAACAGAAAAGATGTAATTGAGAACAGCTTTACTGGACATTCGGCTATATACTTATACAAAAACAGTATGTGAGCACGGTTTAGGGGAGATAAGCGTTATTATAAACTGAAGTACCGACAAATAAGGCAGAATGCAAATACGATGCGATGACGTCATTAATATGCTAATGACGCATTACGTCATCTGGCGACATTTAGCAACTTTTCGAGCAGGCTTTAGCTACTTTCCATTGAAAATAGTTGGCAACACTGGACAGCATCACCACCACTACCATCTCTCTCTCTCTCATCACAAAACTACCCCAAACTGCTAGGACTAATCTAAACACGATCTAAACATGCTATGAAAATGTGAACTTGGAATATAAATGTGATGGCACGCACTTATCACACTATTTACTTACATAATTCACTTCTGTTGGTGGTAAAGATGACCAGAATAGACTAGCCGACAGCTTGCCATGAACGTGAGATGACGTTTCACGGCCAAATCAAAAAAACAATCGGAGGAGAGCCCTTCTAACCAATCAGAGGCCGAAAAAGACGGTACAGATGTGGCCATTAAAAACGCGCGTTTTCTCCCGCGGCATTTGGCAATTCGTCTCGCACAGTCTCGCAGAATTCTGCAAGTGCTTTCGGGGCGCTACTTACAAATTCCCTCAATGTGTTTCATTTCACAGAATATCCACCAGGTGGCGCATAAAAAACAACTTTACATTCGATTTTTTTATTTTACTTCACATTATGTCATGATTGTGAGAAAAACATCCACAATAAAATATAAATTATAAATAGTAATAGACACAAATATTTACAGTACTGTATTATACAGACATTTGAAAATATTTGTAAATTCAAAAGGTTCATCAAAGTGGTCTTAAGACAAGAAGGGGTATTGGACAACGTTTACGAATTTTTATATATGCTTTGTCATTGCTGTGGTTTCCAGGAGATGAGTGCATGCAGAATATTTAACATTGCTTTTATTAAAACAGCAAAGTGACGTTCTTGCCAGCGCATAACTTTTTTTGTACAACTATTAAGATGATTGTGCGTGCAATGCGCATTTAAGTGCAACAGAGAATTTAGTGTGAGCATAATACACTCTGACTCTGCCTCTAAAAACCCAGCAGTATTTTTATTTATTTTATACACAAAATCATCCTAACATAATGAAAGGCTTAAATAATGCGACTTACCCAGATTCTTAATTCCTGCAGATATTTCTTGTGTGATTGTTCTTGTGAGGTAATGTTGCAGCACAACGCGTTGCATTTATATTTTGGGCGCATCTGATTGCCATTACATTATTAATAAATATTTTAATTGAACTATTTTTCCACGTTAGTCTCAGAATGTCCGGGGTTGGTTTGAGGTCTTGCCGACAGTTTGTAAATCTTTTAAATATTCATATTCACAAAATCCATATAAAGGGTGATCAACAGTCATGACTTCTAAAATAAAATAAAAAAGACCAGATAAGAGGTATCTGATTGACAGTTTGACAGATGTTGTTTTAAAAATTAATTACATCATTATGGGGAAGTGGTATTAAATATTTGGTAAAACATAATTACTAACCTACAATTATTTTAATTACGCATTTTGTTCAGTTTTGTTTTTACAAAATGTTTCCTGTTTTTTATATAATTAATTTAACCTGAGATGTGCGATATATCGCCTTTTGATAATTCTTTGTGTTGTCGAATTTTGACAGTTTCATTGTTTGTTCATAATAATTTGATTCATAATTATGTCATTTTTTTCTAAAAGTAGCAATATTTTAAAGAGATAAAAAAGACAGAGAAATGACAGAGAAATTACGTTAGTCTGGTCACATATATGGCCAGATCAATGAATCTATTGCAGAAATACAAGACAAACTGAATGAGAAAATTAGAAGTATGCAAAAGAGCACAGTTCAGATATTGTTAACTATTGAAGCGGGTTTTATACACGTTTCTGCTTTTTTTAAAATGACAATTTAAAATTGTAATCGCCAACACATCAACACGTTTTGTGATTGATTTACGGATTTATTACAGAAACTTGTCAGAAGCAAAGATATTGTACTAGCATAAGCGTCGATTTCAGTGGGGACGGTGCGGTGTACCCACCAGATTTCGTAATGAGTCATTTTGTACCCACCACTTTTAACTTAAAATAATAATTAGACTTTTGGTTCGATTTTTTTGACCGTTTTCAGTGGTTATGAGGAGCAATATGAGAGAGAAATTTGGCAATCATTGTCTGACCCATTATAATATTCATTTTATTTTATTTTTCGTGTTCGCATTTATAGCCGCGTTTCCACCGCAGGAACTTTCCCCAGGAACTAGGAACTTTGGGCTGGTACTCGATTTGTTTACACCGCAGGAACCAGGGTCTAAATGAAGTTCCGGGTAAATATTTCCCCCTCCGATAGTCCCTGCTCACGAGGTAGTACTTTTTCAAAGTTCAGGAACTTTCAGGGGTGGGACTTGTGCGCTGCACAAGCTGATTGGTTGTGTTCACGGCACGCCGCATTTTGGTTGGATGACTCCACGCAACATTTTATTTATTTTTAACCTCCCTTTTTAAAAAATCTATTGCGTTTCGTGTCGTGGCTTCATGCAGTAAGAGTTGTCTGTCTGCAAATATGGAATTTAATAAAAAAAAACTGGTGGACTGACGACGAGTTTCAGGCTTTATTTTGTGGAAGAGGAAACATTTCTGCGCGTTCGTCCCAGCCATCTCACGGTCAATGTCCGCAATAACGTTAGCTGATAACATACAAATTTTATATCTAACGTTATGTTAGCATTACGAGCTTACTGAACACGCTTTATCAGTGCTCGTCTCTTTTCTGCCACAGCTTTTATTATAATATTAAGTCATTATGTTTACACATCATCTATTGCAAGGCACTCCAAAGTTATAAATTTACTATACCAGGATTGAAATAGCGCTTTGAGGTTAGTAACAAACAACTATTTACAAGACTGTCACTATTTATGATTGATAGACGGGGTTCAGGCTTTTTTTAAGCGTATTTGCGAAAGAGGAAATTTTTGCGCGTTCGTCCCAGGCATCTCACAATAACTGATAACATACGTTGTCTAATTTTACGCATACGAGTTTTCTGAACACGCTTTAGTATCAGTGCTCGTCTATTTTGTTTTGTTAATTACCTCGTTAGTAAACCAATACATAACTGCAGCACAGTTTGAATCTCCTCCATACTTATAAATGTGGCGATCAAAACTGATTACTGTCCGTCGCAGACTGGGAGGAGCAGTTGCGCGCTGTTTACCTTCCCGGTACTTTAGACCACGGTGTAAACGCAGAAAGCAACGGGTCTGGGGCAAAAAAAGTTCCTGGGAAAAAAGTTCCTGGGACAAATTGTTCCAGGTAATTTCGGTGGAAACGCGGCTTATGAGGGAAAAAACAAGTCAGTTCTCGGGTTACGGACGAGCGCACTGAAAAGACTGCTTTAAAACTTTCACAGAGAC
Organism: Squalius cephalus; assembly: GCF_949319135.1. Classification (NCBI taxonomy): domain Eukaryota; kingdom Metazoa; phylum Chordata; class Actinopteri; order Cypriniformes; family Leuciscidae; genus Squalius; species Squalius cephalus. The sequence continues at coordinate 17,547,668 of NC_137125.1, forward strand.
CTCAAACAGAACAGCTGACTTTCTTTAAATTGAATTTCGTTTTGTATTAATTATATCTTAATTTTAATCAATGTTTCATGAACCAATTGCCTGGATTTATAAGAAGTAGCCTAAATATAGCAGACAATCACGACATTGGAGGCGCCGGCGAGTGAACTGGAGTTCGTCTCATAAATGAACCGAAACTCGGCGTATAATGCACATTCACATTCACGGCGTATTTAGACGCATTCATAATCATTACTTTTACCGGTTCTTTGTGGCTAGCTTTATGCCTGCGGCCGTGCGCTTGAGTGCGGCTATATTACGTAAACGCTCATTACTTAATACAAAGCATGAGCCTCTTCCTGCATGCAATCTACTAGCCTACAATGTCAGTTGGTTATATCAACATATGTCAAATTAAGTTACACGATATCAACTTATTTTTTATAAGTTATAAACATTAATTTGAAATAACTTAAAGCTTATGTATAGTAGATTTGCTTAAATAGCATTTAAACAAAGGAACTGCAAGGGATTAAAACCCCGCCCACACGCTGGTGAAAACTGGAAAAAACGGTTTTCGTTTGATTCCCTGAGAGGAGATCGATTAGCATTGGGGGTTGGCAAAGAATTAGCAGACCTGGGGGGTGGGTGGTTTGTAATTTCTTGACTTGGAAGCAGCTAAAACAAAGACTGCAATTAATTACATTTTGGAACTAACTTCCTTCATGTCGTTTTATTTATACACTGTAAAAACTTCTTTTTTTTTTTGAATTTGTAAGTAAAGTTAGCATTAAATATGTTTTACAAATAAATGGTTTACAAACTCTTGGAGGTTTGTGGTTACCATCATTCAGAAGAGTGGTGCTTGTGTTTTACGTGATTAAATCAGGAAGATTACATTGGTTTCTTTTCAGTGTAGGACAGTTTGTCAACAAAATGCTAAAATATAGTATATTTATAAACATCGCTAAAACAAAGAGTGAATAAGAATAAAAAAAGTAATGATGTTAGTCAAACTTTTAGTTTTGTTGCAATTTCACCAAAAGCTTATAATTAGGAAATACACACAACACGCTAAACTTATATTCTCTATATGTTAAAAATGTTGTAAAAAAATACATATTCTTATATAATAACAATAACAATATGATAGCCTAAATTTATATTGCGCTCAAAATGATTTAGATATGGAAAGAGGAATTCTTCTCAACTACCACCAATAAAGTTTTAAAATTCTTAAACTTCTTTAGAAAATATTATATTTTGATGTTTCTGCGCAAGTTCAGCAGACAGTGTGGTTCGGGTTTGTTCCGATCAGAGCTCGTGAGTGGAGAGCGCATTTCTGAATATTCCGCAGGGTCGCTCGCTAACCCAGATGTCCTGTTGCCTGGTTCAAAAATATGTGGAGTAAGGGCTGCTTCCAACTAAAAGTTTTAGTTGTTCATTTAAGTCATTCATGGACAAATCTCCCCTTTATATTAATTTAATACTTTAGCCTACAGGATAATGAGCGTTTACGTAATATAGCCAAACTCAAGCGCAAGACCGCACGCATAAAGCTTGCCACAAAGAACCGGTACAAGTAATGATTATGACTGCGTCTAAATGTGTCTAAATACGCTGTGAATGTGAATGTGCATTATACGCTGAGTTTCGGTTCATTTATGAGACGAACTCCAGTTCACTCGCCGGCGCCTCCAATGTCGTGATTGTCTGCTATATTTACTTCTTATAAATCCAGGCAATTGGTTCATGAAACATTGATTAAATTTAAGATATAATTAATACAAAACGAAATTCAATTCAAAGAAAGGCAGCTGTTCTGTTTGAGGTCTCTGTGAAAGTTTAAAGCAGTCTTTTAGTGCCGCTTTCAGAGCGCTCGTCCGTAACCCGAGAACTGACACGTTGTTTTTTCCCTCATAAATGCGAACACGAAAAATAAAATAAAATGAATATTATAATGTTTTTTTGTTGGATCAGACAATGATTACCAAATTTCTCTCTCATATTGCTCCTCATAACCACTGAAAACGGTTAAAAAAAATCGAACAAAGTCAAATTATTATGGACAGAAGTTAAAAGTGGTGGGTACACAATGACCCATGACGAGATCTGGTGGGTACGCGTACCGAAATCTCCGTCCCCACCGAAATCGACGCTTATGTGTTTCATACCATGTAAAGGGAAACATGATAATATAAAAAGTACTGTATAGTAATGCAGAAAAGCGCATTACAACCATGTTAAAGCCATTTAAAACGTTCAGATGCAAAAAGGAACTAAATGTAAAATTAGATAATGATATTGCGCAAATGCTCTCGGTCTCTTCAAAGGTCTTTGCGAATTATGTTACTCAGTTATCATACATCAAGTCTCTTCTACTGTAAGTACACAGAAGAAAAAAAAAATAAGACAAATGATGCGCGTTTGAGTCGGATTTTTATGAAGAATATGTGACTGTTTATGTAACTGCCAAAAGAAAACTTCGCCAACCAAACGCTTGCCAAAAAGCGTGCATGTGTATGACATCAGAGTACTGCCAAAGCACCGAGAATCCCTGTCATGTTACTTCAATATCATACAGTATGCTCAGGATGAAGTCGAGCACACATACAGTATTGTCGTCAGTATGGCCACATGAAACACGACTGCCATCTACAGGTTTTAGTATTTCCTGCGTCCAACACCTAATCCCCCTTCTGCCGGATCCCGCAGAATTTCAGAAGCGCTCGCGGCATTCTTCTCTCTGAGACGCGCATTTTTAAAGGCCACATCTGTACCTTCCCCTACCATCCTGGGAAAAAATATATCGCAGGAGGCGGCAGGCGGCCGTCTTAATGAGCGAGTCATTCATTCAAATAATTCGTTCAAACAACTGATTCATTCAAGAATGAGACAGTTTATGAATGGGTCATTGAATCTTTGACTCAGCCAATTTGTTCAAAACGCTGAATCATTCAGTAATAAAACACGGTTAAGTGTTGCTGTGAAATGCGTTACGGTTCTGCTGTGATCTTTGTTTGGAACTATTTTCGTGGCTGAAACAGAACAAAAACAGTCAATATTGTGTCTAAAATGTAAGTGACTTATTTTGAAGTGTTTATTGAACTGTTGTATGAAAGCAATGTCACATTTTCAGTTGTGATAGTATCCAGGAAAACGGCACTCGTCGTGTGAGGTTGCTAAACTGTATCATATGTTAAAAATATTAAAACACATTTTGAATTTTGGCACTGGCAGTATGTTGTTAACTGAGTTTACATTTGTTTGGATTTCTCCTCGAGAGGCTGCGCGAGCCTCAACAGCGCAACCTTGTTATCGTCAGTAATACATTTATTATACACTATCGATCACAACTTACAATAAATATAATACAATCAGAATCATTCTCTCATTTTAGTGATTCCCTGGTTATTTTTGTTATTGACGTTTAATCAGGCTACTTGTCCGGTCGGGCAAGTAAAATTCTCTTTTACTTGTCCCTTCATAAAATCCACTTGTCCCGGACAAGCAGACAAGCGTTAATGTCGAGCCCTGCTCTCAAACACAGCTTGAATTGCTCCTCTGTGGAGGCCTGTTGCTGCAGTACAAAAAGTGGTTGACATGTTTGCTGCAGTACCAAAATTGGTTGACAATGTCCCGGGTCCAGACCTGAATTAGATTTTGCCCTTTCACTGCTCCAGCCTGAACATCCATGCACATCAATAGCAGTGTCAATATACAGTTATAAACAAACTCTGCTATTGCCATGATGTTACAGGTAAAACGTTGGTCCATATGGAATTGTTGAGAGTACCCTGGCAGTATAATAGTGTGGATGGAAACATACTTTTTGAAGCCTTTTGCTAAAACTTTTAGCGAGTGAATGCTGTAAACCCCATGCTTTATATCGTCCACGTTCAGGATCTGCGAATAACAAAAAAAATTGACAACTACGATATGAAAGTCAAGACTTCAAATAATACAGCACATAAGTTCTGCTTACGCAATGCGGTGATCTGTGGGTGAGCATCAGTAACCACTTCTTTTATTGTGACATTTGGGAGCAGAGCATCTATGGTGCGAATGAAGCACTCCTTCTCCATGATCACTGAGTTGCGACTACTCTCCCTTTTGTCAACAGAAACGATGTGGACGATATCTCTAGAGTCTTGCTCAATTGTTGTATATGTGCAATACTGAGCATAGTGTCCTGAAGCATAAGCACAGCTGTCAGCATATGAACCATGTTTATCACACAAAATAAATGTATGCACTCAGAACTTACCAGGAGAGTCCATTCGGCCATCTCCTACAGCCAGTTGAATAAAATGTGTTAGAATCACAAGTCTCAGATTGAATATAAGTCTTGGCTAAGCATAGATTTGTACATAATTGATGTTGACGAAGACACAAAAGTATGCCTCACCTAGGACAACAATATGGTTCTTTTGGCGCATACGCTCATTGACTTTGGCATTGATGTTGTCCCAGAAGTCTTGGACAGGCTCTATGCAGTATGCATCTTGGATACGGTAGTATGTTGATTCTGTAACCATCCCCATGGCCATGAACTTGAAAAGCAGAGCTACTTTTCTGTAGTTGTTGCCAGACAGGAGTATATTTGTGGACAACATGAAGTCACCACCCTGCATGCCAAACTATCACGTTGGCTGTGAGTTCCACTTCCACTGGCTGTGTCTGAAGGGGCATAACTAATGTAAAGGGGAAAAAAATCATCTACACTAATCAACCAAAACAAACATGCATCCAACAGGTATGTGCGACCAAATGTGCTGTCCAAGCCTTCACACATTTAATGGCTACAATATGCAGACCCTGAAAGTCATCCTCCTCAATGCCTTTTGATGTGAATTTGGGATCTAAATTACATGTACATTCACATTGTCCACCACCATCTTACCCATTCCAAAACTGCTCCAGTCCCCGAGGTTTCAGGGTCACCTGAAATGGTGGAACACCAGGACATGGAACACCAGACAGTCTGTCCATGTGTTTGCACTTCTTGATGGGTAGTTTCAGGTGCCGAGCGAGTTGAAGGAGATTATCATTGTAGGTAATGTTGGCGGATTTACCAACCAGGTCTTCCTCTGTAGTTACTCTCTGTTGGTACGGAACAGATTCTGATTCTGATTCCTCTACAGGACTATCAGATACTGCAAAATCAAACACAGCTTCGTCCACACTGATTTCAGGAAGCTTGTCTGTTTTGGCACCAACAGTTCTGTGTGAAGAGGCAAAATATGTATGCACTGATCACCACATCAAATTCCTATGAACTATTACATAATCAGTTTAATCAGTGGTACGAGCAGGCCACCACCTAGTTTACTACCAATAAGGACATTTTACCTCAAATAAAGAGAGGGGACAAAATCCTCATCGGAGCTGTCCCCATCGTCCAAGCCAAAATTACTTGGGTGAGCCCAAAAATCATCCATGACAATGCTGTGAATTACACATGTATAAACACCTTTGAATGGTTGTATAAATCAGTGGATCTAAATGAAACACAATGTACATTACTTACTAGGTATTCCTCAAATCATTCACCGCCTCTTCATCTGGTGAATCTTGGTTTTCGTGTTTACTGATATCCAAGGAGTGCATGCTGCAAGCATGACAATAAACACATGACCAACTAAATAAACAGGTGGAAAGTAAACAGAAAAGAAACATATCAACCCAAATCAAATGCAAATACAGTACATACAGTATGAGGTGCATAGCAAGCTCATCTGGATTCCAAAACCTCAATTTCTCCCTCACTAACCAGTGGTTGAACACCAAGCTCATGGACATTAATTTCTCTGATTGAAAAGATGAACAAACCATCAATAAGTTTCTGCAATATCGACAATGTCTGAAATTGTAGTGCTTTTGGAGAAAAAACATACAGGTCACGATCCGACTCCTCGCCGATACTCGACACTATTAGTTGTGGTGGTCTGGACTGGCCCTTGCGTGGCATGGACGTTGTCGCTTGCCAGCGCTTGTAACTACAACAAAATCGAGAGGTCAGGCATCACCTTTACACAATGTGTAAATTTTCTACACAATGTAAAACTGAACAGACATTGATGACTAGTGCTAATCCATTATGAAATCTGATGCTTCGAGTTAGTCTAGTTAGCAGACACATATTTTTGACCTAGGCTAAAACACGAATGCAGAGACACATCCAGGATCAGGGTTATTAGCCTAGGTTAATATGTAGCACTATAAGGCACAAGGCAAAATGCAAATATGACAATAGTTGTCTGGCAAGTTTGCCACATAGATAACTATTAGCAGCAATCCAATACAACAGCTAGCAATCTACCGTACTCAAAACAAACACGTTGGCTCGCTAGCCAACCAGCTAACGTTACCACAGACGGTCATGGATTGAGTACATTTATAAACACTAACAAGAATAAGGAATAAACAGAAAACAAAGACATACTTACAATTGCATTAGCAGAAACGCCAGGTCAGCATCTGTTTTGCATGCTTCACTTTCCCTTAACTCTCGCCACTCAGTGAACGCATGACCAATGTTAACTCTTGTGCGGTCCCTCGCTTAGTCAAAAAGTTTCTTCCTCTCCCTCACCTCCTCCACCGAGAACCGTCTCTTTTGTCTTTTCGCTGGAACATGTGTAGAATGATCCATCGTCGCTTGTTATCATAGCTAGTATTGAGGGGGGCGTGTGTCGTAAAGCAGTTTTGTGTTTCACGCTCGTTCTTGTTCTCACTTCTCACGAGACTTCCAATTTTCATCTTACCGAGACGTTAGTCCCCATGTTGCAAGGTTGGTTTTACGCCGGGGGAAGCTGGGGGGAGTGGGGAAAGTCACCAATTTCACCAGAACAGGTTGTTTAACCATCCAAATGATTTCTAGACTGTTTTATTAAGTTAAAAAAGTTGCCAAGTTCCACTTTAAGGCAATCATCCACGTAAAAGTTATTACGAAATGTGGATAAAACTTAATTAGATATCACCATTAGGCTAACACAAGAATCTCAAAAAATCTTTTTTAGGAACCTTGACTTGGATAAACATACCCTCAATATCTGCCATCACAGCTATTGGCGAAACCGGAAGATAGCACCTAAGAGGGTATTCATGAGATCTGGACCCTGCAACAATTCTGGATTCAGTAAATTACCTTAAAATGAGGCAGCACAATCAAATACCACTCTGATTTTCTTTTTCCTTTTATGGTGGGATCAATGATGGGGAATGTATCATACTCTACCATTATCTCTGTCTAGCTCCTCTTCTGGTTAGGGATGGGAATTGATTAAGATTTTATCAACATCAATGCCACTAACGATTCTGCTTATCCGATTCTTTAACGATTCTCTTATCGATTCCTGATAGCACTGTGTGGAAAAAAGTAGTCATATGCTTTTTCGGCAAAAAAACAAAAAGCTTACGCTTGAGTAAGCAAACTGTACTTTTTATGTAATTTATGTAATAAATGGAACCTTATTGTAAAGTGTTACCGATTAATTGTAGTTAATAGTTAAAGATTCAGACGTCTTGTGAGTTCAGTGTTGGAAAGATCAGTTGTTTTAACCATCCATTAAAATGAATCAGTTCAAAGGAGTCATTAGTTTGCGAATTGGACGTGTATGCGTTCTGTGATTATCCCAGCAGTTATGACATGGACATCCAAGATTTGTGTCAACACAGAAAACATTTCATCACTGGATAGTTTTTTTTTCCCCATTTAAAGTGTTGTTTTATGTCATCTGAACGTGCGGAACGCTTTTCAGAGAAGATAAGTCAACTTATTTTAGCACAATTCACACCCAGCAGTAGCCTGGCAAGCCAGACCTACATCAAGATGTTAGGTCTGGCAACTCACCATAGACACGGCTTAATCCAAGGGGCGGTATAAACGGCTGTCTTTCAAATTCACTCTGCACGCAATAGGACAGCGCTTCAACCAACCAGAGCGTTTTCCCAACAGCGGACCTAACGTTAGTTGATAGATTCATCTTTTGAATCTGGCCGGCAAAACTACAAACACATCTTCCTTTTAAAAATGACTAAAGTGCCGTTCTTTGCTCTTTTCTCAAAGAAAAACTTAACTCTAAGTCCTCCAGAGTCGCGGCCAAAGCCGATTCGAAAAAGACTGTTCTCCAGCAGCAGCTCTTCTTTGTTTTCAAGTAGAAGGGAACCGTCATCATTATGTTGTACGAGGGCATACAATATCGATGGTTCATAAAACTTAGATCCGGTTCTCAATTACCATCCCTACTTCTGGTACTTTTCAGCATTTCTTTAGGATATAGCTAATATACTCTCTGTAATCTGATAGGAATGCTTCATCCTTCCTAAATCCCTTGAGTATACTTAGAGCTCATTGTTCTGCAATATTTTTGTTGTCAACAAGGTTTATTAACAAGTGCATGGTCTCATTTGATAGAAAACCTTTCAAATTTTGAATAAAATAATTAAAATAGAACCCAGTCAATCAATTTATTGATTTATTTTGTTATTATTAATGCTTGACACAATGACTATTAGAAAGAATACATAGAATGTCATAAAATTAAGTTTTTATGTTTCAAGCCGTTACAAACCAAAACTTGACAAAAGGCTAATCTGTATACTTGGCAGCAACCTTTCATACAAATACTTGGTATAGTTTGCTCTAAATGGTTAATAATGATGCATCGTGAAATTGTAAGCAGGTCTGTGTTCAAAAGCACAAACATGCAAGTGTTAAAGCAATGTTTTAAAGAAGAGTAACTTCTAAGTTTTCAAGCAAATAAACATTTATTATGACTTACAGTCAGGGGATTGCAGTGGGTTATGTTAAGTCCTTTCACTCTTCAGCACAGACTTGTATTAATGAGTGATAATATGAACCAGTTTTACATTCCACTGAAGTTCACAACAGGTTCACAGCAGTTAAAGAGTCCATGTGTATCAGAAGAGACTGCTGACTGTACCCTCACCAGTCAGCACTTACACTGCAGTAAACGCATGAATAAATCATTATACTGAGCTTTCTGCATCCCCTAATCTAAAGCCTAAACTATTTATCACACATACACGTTTCATATCATTTATAGATCTTGTTGTTACAAATAATGATTGTAACACAATCTCATGAGCGTATCAGTATGTAAAGTAACTTTACTTTTCTTTACTCTACTTCTCCCCAGAATGAATTTTCATGTGGATTTTAAGGTTTCCACGTTGATTAAAAGTATTTCCACACCGTTGGCATATCAAAGGATTCTTTTCTTTGTGAATGATCATGTGTTTTGTAAGGTTTCCTTTCTTAGTGAAACTTGTTCCACCCTGTTGGCAGGTGTAAGGCTCCTCTCCATTATGAACTATCAAGTGGTAAGTTAGGTTTCCTTTTTGCCTGAAACGCATTCCACAATGTTGGCAGGTGTAAGGTCTCTCTCCAGTGTGAACTCTCATGTGGTTTTTAAGGTTTCCTTTTTGCCTGAAAGTCTTTCCACACTGAGAGCAGGTGAAAGGCTTCTCTCCAGTGTGAATTCTCATATGGACTTTAAGGTTTCCTTGTTGATTGAAAATTACTCCACACTCTTGGCAGGGGTAAAGCTTCCTTCCAGTGTGAACTCTCATGTGAACTTCAAGGTTTCCCTGCTTTTTGAAACTTAGTCCACACAGGTGGCAGGTGAAATTACCTATAGTCCCTGTCTTTGGTGTCTTTTGAGCCATTTTTTGTGAGAAAGTTGTTTCAGTCTGTGAGCAATTCAAAGACTTTTCTTCAGTTATGAAATCATGATGTGTCTTGTACTGATCTTTCTTTTCCATTTCAATCAGATCTTGACTCTTCTCTTTTAATGGCATCAGGTCTAAGGCAAAAAAAAGACAGAAAAGTTAATCCCAGTTTAATGTCACAAATCACAAACATTAAAAACAAATATTAAAACTAATAACATGCATGTTAGATCCTTTACACCAGGGGTGCCAAACTCAGTTCTTGAAGGGTTTCCAGGTTTTATTTGCACCATCAATATGAACCCAGAAGTGACGTATGCCTTTACAAAAGTCCTGCCTCTCTGGTTTTGTGTGGGAATTTTATTTTTTACAGGGTGGCAGACTTTTATATTGACAGCACAGAGAATACCAGAGCCTGATTACTCACTACTACCATCTGTCTTCCTTAGTTTACAATCTGTTTAACAGTCCTTCTCTTAATACGTTATAATGCACATGGTTGATGACTTGGTGGAACCAAGTTCGACGTGTATCCAGTGCGAACTGCTTGATCGGCTGGGCATCACTCATTTTTATTCGCCACTGGATTAAACTAAAGGGTCCTGGTAGATCCCATTATCGCCTCTATCCAAAGAAAAGACAGCCTTTACAACGCTGTTTGGATGACACCAATTCGTTACACTTCCATTCGTGTTGTTCGGGACAGTGTTGTCTCTGGCAGCATGCTGCATATCCGCGCTGTCCTGAGGGCCCTGAAACTGGCTGGGCTGATGGCCAACCCAAAGAAGTGTGCGTTTGGGTGTGTGGAGGTCAGGTATCTGGGTTTCCACTTGGGTCACGGGCAGGTGCGTCATTGATAAGCAGCAGTTGCAACTTGCCTGAGACCCAAGACCAAAAAGGAGGTGAGACAGTTCCTGGAGTTGGCAGGATATTATAAAAGGTATATATAATTGTATATAGCTGCGAGCAGCGATGACGGGCCCAAGCCGGTGGCAACAGTAGTTACCCTAAAGGCACCGGGGGTGGCGGTGCCACTGGCTTGGGCCCGTCATCGCTGTCATATATTTATACATATTAAGAGACAAGACACAGATAATTTTACTTGCCTGACCTGACTAGAACAATGAAAAAAAAAAAAAAAAAAATTACTAGGGAATCACTAAAACAAGAGAATTATTCAGATTTTATGATACACTAAAAATATTCCACAACAAATCCTTTAAATCCTTAAACCCTTAAAAAGAGTGAACGTTTTTTAGTTCATTCCTACTTCCATAGGAATTCATTGAAAACGCTCGCTCTACTCTGCACCATTATCAATGTCTGTGCAGATGTCTATATTATACTTTCGCTTTTAAGTTAGCGATTTAAAAGCCCCCGTTGCTGTAAAGGTGATCATACACAGGGCAACTTTTTTAGCAATGTTGCTGGGCAATGTTGCCGTCAACGGGCAACCAAATGAGACACAGGGCTCACGACCGATCTAAATTATCCAGATAGAAATTTATTGCCCATTTTCAATGTGAAAGTGCCCAAGCAACAATCGCTCGGCAAAATTGCCCAGCAACATTGCTCAAAAAGTTGCCCTGTGTATCACCACCTTAACACGTCGAATAACTGGTGGGAAAATATTCCCACAGTCACATCCCTAATATATTTATATAAATAAATACAATAGGCCTACCTGATTTTGAACACAAGAGGGCAGTATAGCACTATGAATGACAATTTATTTATTTTTTAGACTAAAAAAACATTCTGGCTGTTTTTAAACTAAAACATAATTCTTAAATTGAAAAAAAAAAAAGAATAAAATGGGTTTAGTTCTGATATTTGTATACTTTTATATAGAAATAAATGGTGTATAATTACATTTTTAGAAGATATGAGGCTTTTAGTGTTTCCTTTTTTGACATTACTTTAATCCCTCGCCATAGCAAAACTGTTTGAGATATTTATTATCCGTTCACAATTTAGTATCTTTAATGTATTTTCATCATGTTGAAAAAGTTTGGTGGGAATAAAATAAATCACTTAAGAGGAGTGGGTAAAAATTCAGAGGCTGATTTAGCAAAAAATCCACATTCAAACCAAAATATCTCACTTCCTGTTGGTCGGAGCTAATGACTGAAAGTTGTCTGGCTCGATGAGACCAATATACTTACTGATTTTTGTAACTGTAGGTAAAACTAACCCCCCCCCCCCACTTTTGTCAAAGCATTTTGAAAGTGACACACTTCCTGCTGCCAGTTGGTGGCACTATAACTTTGACTCACAATAGATGCATCCATCTGATTGGCCTCTTACCACAAACACACTGCTGAAGTTTCATCAAGATCAGTTAATGTATGCAGAAGTTATACCACTTTGTGTTTCTCTTTTCTCGCCATAAATTTGTTTCCTCGCCACGGCCAAACTGTTCGAGATATCAAAAATCCATCCGCAATTCAGCATCCTCAATATCTTGACTTCATGCACACCAAGTTTTGTGGGGATCGGATGAATTTTCTAGGAGGAGTATTTCAAATTCCACAGCAAGCGTTTTCCAAACAACCCGTAATAGCCGACTTCCTGTTGGGCTGGCGTAAAACTTGACCGAGGGAAAGTTGTTCGGCCCGATGAGATCTATATGTGTACCGAGTTTCATATTAATTCATGCAAGCGTGTTTGATATATGGAGCAAGTTTTCAGACCCTGTTCAAGGGGGCGCTGTTGAGCCTCCCTGCCACGCCCGGGTACCAGCTTCAGCCTGGCCCTGATGGCCGCGGGTTCTGACCTGTGTGCAAAGTTTCAAGAGTTTTCGAGCATGTTAAGGGCCCCAAAAGCCCCTGAAACCTTGAAAAACAAACATTAAAGTCAAAAGACAAACCCCCCCACCCCCCATACACACAGAGACGCAGAGACAGAGAGAGAGAGGGAGAGGGAGAAAATCCACATTCAAACCAAAATATCTGACTTCCTGTCTGTCGGAGCTAATGACTGTAAATTAGAAAGTTGCCCGGCTTGATGAGAACAATATACGTACCAAGTTTTGTGACTCTAGGTAAAACTAAGCCCCCATTTTTGACTAAAGGTGGTGCTACTGAGCCCCTCACCACGCACGTTTCTGAAACTTTGCACATGTCTACTGGATAATAAATGTTATGTGTCTGTCGAGTTTCATCCAATTTCAAGCATGCTAAGAGTCTCAAAAGCATCTGAAAAGAATATTAAAGTTTGATGCGTTGTCACGGCAACAGATACAATCTCAATCTCATAAATTACCCCACTAACAATGCCCAGAATGGTACCAATCTTATACGGTAGTACTAATAGTTTCTGTACTCATAAAACGAGGCATTGGAAAGTTTGTATGTACATGAAGAGTTTATTTAAATAACACTTGCCTGACGGCTCATGCTACTGCTAACGTGGACATTGACGTCACTTCACTGAATTGAGAAATTGAGGATGTAGTGTATTGACAAATGTGTGACAACTTAGTGTTAACTAATAATTGTTGTAAACTAGTACTACCAACAAAATAGTACTGCATTCCTGGAACTAGTGGTCGACCGATATATCGCCAAGGCCGTTTTTCTGATTGTGCGATGTGTTGGAAGCGGGACTTTAATTTTGACGGCGCTCCAGACTTTTATTTTGACAGGCGGCGCTGAGAACACCAGCGCCAGAAGACACAGCAGTGCCTGATCACACACACAGCGCTCACTCACATTCTCCGTCTTCATTAGTTTACGATCTATGTCAGTCATATCTAATACTTTGTTAGACAGAACTGGTAAACAAAGAAAGTAAATGGTATGCGAAAAAGTAAAGTGTTGTTTTTATATTATTTGTTACAGAAAAGGCAAACAATTAGGCTAAAATACTTTCTCTCTCATTTACTGTCAACATTCAGCAAATGCGCATCTACATCATTTAAACAAATCTCTGAATATCTAATAAACATTTAATTTCATAAACCTTGCAGATTTAATGGAATCCAGCTGTGATATCTTGTGAAGTGTGCATTTGTAGCCTGCATAAACATGTTACTGCGAGTGACGGTCGGTCCGTGCGAAGTGAGTGAACGCGAACAGAAGATCAGCTTCACAGGAGACGCGATCGAAAAACTTTAAAGGTGAACTAAGTAACTTTTTTACCTTAACCGAACAGCTTAGGAGTCATTGGAATAGTTATATGACTTTTTTCGGGTTGAATGGTGGTCGTACCCCCCAAAGTGCTTGTGAGCCGAAAAACCACCCTTGCAAATTTGGGCCGGCGGGCCCAAATATTAGATATTAAGTTCTTCACACTTTCGTCATGGCTGAACCGGTAAAAATAAACAGAAAGCTAGGAAAGCTTTGTCGGAGGACCAAAGAAAGAGGAAACAGCAGACTAACCGAGCAAAGAGTCAGACTCGAGTAAATATCGTTCTTGTTGATGGACTAGTAGACATCTTCAGAGGTTATCTGTGCCTGTTTGATGTCCGACGTTTTGTAACGTGCTGTCAGGAGGAGAAATAGGGATAGCTCACAGATGAAGTTATTACAGAGGCCAGACAGACTCACGGAGGCGATTGGCATCTCACAACTTGCACTTTATTCCCCAATCTAACTCGTGTAACTGTCACCCGTTCTACCGTCCACAGCTTTACTTGATAAAAGTAGGATAAGAATGAGCATCAAACTGAAATAACCCGCATACATGGGGTGTTCGAGGTGCACATAGACTGCCGACAGTTCAACAGGGTGCGCGCAGCTCTTAAAGGGGCCACATCTTATTTCCACTCATTACAGCTTCCATCCTACTGAACAGGTACTGGTATAGAGGGCGGAAGGGATCAGGCCGTGAGTGCAGAGACGGCTCTGCGCGAGTGGTATTTACGACAGTAATGTTAAATACAAGTACTCCACAGCGACTCTAGGGGTCACTGTTTGACAAAAACAGAAAGCTGCATAGTGTGCCTTTAAATCCTTCATTTTAAAATATGCTGTGCTATATCCAGTTGCCCACTGTGTCATATTCATATCGTTTTCACTGTGTGCTGTATGTAATATTAGCGTTACCTTGTCTTTATTTGAAAAAATATGATTACCAGTGCGCAAAATATTACCAGATTACTGAGTGCAATGTTACAGTGTTTACTTCCTTTTTATTCACATATTCATATATTTTGAAACAATTACTTTATTTGTGAAAAATACTGTAATAGGATTGCAGATTCAAGAAGTTGCCATGTAAAGTATAAGCATGTTTATTTTAAAGATTTGTTTTCTAATTTACTTAAAATTTATAAAATATTGATTAAAATAAATATAAAGTATATAATAAAAATATCGGCTTTATATCGACCATCCTGCTCTCTAAGATATCGGCATCGGCCATCAAAAAAACAATATCGGTCGACCACTACCTGGAACTGGGCGTCGTTACACTACATCCTTATGCATCGCTTTCTGTACAAATTTTCCAACGCCTCGTTTTATGAGTACAGAACCTATTTTTACTACTGTAGAAGTTTGATATCATTTTGGGCATTTTTAGTGGGGTAATTTACGAGATACAAACTTAGATCCTTTAGCGCCTACACTAAGCCATTCGGCTGATATGTCTAAATAAGCTTTAACTTTAATAATGTTCGACCAAGGGAAAAAAAAGCTTCTGGGGGGTGTTTGGCTTGAGGTCATGGTGCAAAGGACCATAGGTTGATTTTACTCTGAACCATCCCTTTAAGTAGAAGTTATAAATGGCCACTGAACCCCATCCATAGAGGCAGGCCTTTGAAAGTTTTTTTTTTTTGTTCAAAGCAGAGAAAAATTCACCGCTTAAACAGAAACGGTCAACTTTGTAAATATTTTTGGAAATCTGAAGATTTCATTCTGATAATATTTGTTCATGCTTCTAATATAATTTATGAATATGTATATATGCATAATATGAATTTAACAATGTTGAGTATTTTCTGTAATAAACCTTTGTTTGACTAGTTTATTCTGAACCCACTCAACAAACACAGCGCTGCACCACTTCGCCCTGCCACCACCACAACAAGTACATTCTCCTTCTATGGGAAACACTGAAAATATATATAAAAAAAGATTGTAAATTGTGGAAGGTGTTGCGGTAATGAGAGAAATCAAACAAAAAAACAAAAAGGAATTATGCTTAGGCCACCAAAGTGGCTACCAGCAGCAATGGGCGCACCCCTAAAAAATATCATTTATTTCTGTAGAGCTGGACATTTTAATAGGGATCAGATGACTGAGTTCAACTTTGAGAAACTAACCTGTTTGTTCCTCAGTTTCTTCATGTTTCACTCTGAATGTTTCTTCAATCTTCATCTCTTCACTCTCCTCTTTAATAAACTCCATCTTTGTGTGTTCCTCAGTTTCTTCTTGTTTCACACTGAATGTTACTTCAATCTTCATGTCTTCACTCTCCTCTTTAATAAACTTAATCTTTGTTTGTTCCTCAGTATCTTCTTGTTTCACGCTAAATGTTTCTTCAATCTTCATCTCTTCACTCTCCTCTTTAATAAACTCCATCTTTATAGCACTTATAGTGTTGGATCTCAGTCGCTTCACCAGGAGTTTTTCTGTGTTTGTCCTGTTTAAAATGAGAATAATTAACAGAAAGAAAATAAATCCAAATTTAATATTAGATACAGTTTGTTTCAATGAACCGGTTCACCAGTTCTTTTCGTCATCACGTAATGACGTCAATCATCCCGGCAGATAAAAATACATTCAAATAAAGGCCTTTGTAATCATAACTTCAGTTAAATAATAGTACTCATTGTCAAAATCATCTTGGAAAATTTTCTTACATTTACGTTTTGAAAATGAACCCTGTAGTAGGCCTAAGGCGATGCGCAAACATGGATGTTTTACATGTCTTAAAGATATAATTTAAGTCCTCAGTTCACCCGTGCTCAGCACACCATGCAGTTCGAAAGTTCGGTTCAGAGATAGTGCTATCGCGCATGCTCAGTATCTCCAGCTCATCGGTTCTCCGTATCGAACGTGTCCGAAAGAAACAGTTCTCGGTTCAGTACAGGTGATTCGAGAACTGATATCCAACAACCAGTTCTTGACTCGAGAACCGTAGCATAGGCCTGTGTGTGCTGAGCTGAGAACTGCTGAAACCTTATACAGTCGACAAAACTAAGTTGATGCATGTCTCCGGTATGTTTAATACGTTAGGTTTTGATTAACACATTATAAACATTTATTTGCACCCTTAAAACCTTGGCAAGAGTTTACGTAAAAAATTTATATAAACTTACTTAGAAATTAAATTAGCTGTTCCTGAAAATAATGTTTTAGTATAATAATAAATGTTTAGTTTTACAATTCACTCATTGTGTTTCCAAATCTTTAAAATAATACAGTGAAAAGACAGTAGGCTATGTGATAAACATGTTTCCAACATGTTTTATTTTGTTACACTTATTGATGTTCAACAAAATACTTAAGTAACATGCATTTCGTCCCTCTGAAAAAATTTCACGCATGCTCAGCTCATCAGTTCATCGGTTCTCAGTATGTCGAACGTGTCTGAAAGAAACAGTTCTCAGTTCTGTACTCGTAATCCGAGAACCGCTGTACCTGTACGTTCGGTAGACATCGCTGCTCGTGCTCATCACTTCTCTCAGCACAACATGTCTCAGCTCAGTGAACTGTTGGATTTACTGGAGTAAAATATACTCCGGGATAATGGTTTA
Source organism: Squalius cephalus (assembly GCF_949319135.1). NCBI lineage: Eukaryota > Metazoa > Chordata > Actinopteri > Cypriniformes > Leuciscidae > Squalius > Squalius cephalus. Next base: position 17,565,054 of record NC_137125.1, read on the forward strand.
TTTCGAGTCGATGGGGCTGTCAGGACTCAGGCATGTCCGAAAGTGAGTAACTTCAGAAACTTGTGTATCAGCGATGACGCAAGACGCGAACTGTTTCGAACGATTCAGTCCGATTTAGTGTACTGGTTCGACCGGTTCACTAAAAAGAACCGGTTCAGAAGAACGATTCGTTCACGAACAGGACATCACTAATTCACTGCTCACGAGTTTTTATTGTTACTTTACTCACACGACGTTAATAAATGTTAGATAAAGCAATGCATTGTTAAACTTAATAATGCCTAAATCAGTAGGCGTCGCTTGAAGACGATTAAACGGTTTCTATCGCGTTAAACACCTTAAAACACAAACCTTTCTTCAGCCGAATCAACAAACAGATGCGGGAGCGCGGCTCCGCCTTATGACGTCACAGTCGGATACCAAATTAAAAGTCCTGTTCACACGCTGCAGGTTATAATCACAAAAGAGCATAGAAATTTACGTAGAAAAAAAATATATAAAAGAGGACACAACTCACAGTTCACATTGACAATAATAAAAAAAAAATTTAAAGCAATAATACAATTAGTTTGGTGTAGAAATCATGAACAAACCTTCCCATCTCTCAGCAAACTAGCAAAAAAAAATAATAATAATTCTTGGGATCACTGCATCATCTGTGCCTTCTGATAACTAGGGAGGTACTCAGTCAAAGAAGAAACAATCTAAAGGGACATTCTCCTAAGCATTCTCTTATTCCTTCACAAAAACATATAAATCTGTTATAAATCTGTATTGGTTTTATGATTTACACAGTCTGGCTGTGTATTAATACATGCACAAATTAAGATTCCAACTTAAATGTAACATTCAACCTTAAGTTCAGCTTATTTGACATTTAAATAAAACTTTTTCTTTCAAAAGTAAAAGAGTTTCTCAGTTAAAAAAGAAACACATTTAAGGGGGAAAATGTCATCATTCTCTTGTTCCATCACAAAAGCCTTTATAGGGGAAAAAATGTAGAAACATTATGTGACCTTTATTGAAAATGGTTTGCGTGATGCGTTATATTTTTTTTGTTAGATACATTATAATATATATATATGTGTGTGTGTGTGTGTGTTTATTTGATTAAAGGGGTGATGAACTGAGAAATCAAAATTTCCTTGAGCTTTTGACATATAAGAGATAATCATACTATAATAATATCCTGTAAGTTTCAGAACTGAAAACTACCTTGTTAGTCCAATAAAAGCTTTTATAGACATCAGGCTCAGCAAACGACTCGTTTTTCAAAGTGGGGAACTATGACGTCAAAGAGGATAAAACACCGCCTCCACAAAAGAAGATCAACGCCTACTTCAACACGGCCTGTTTAGCCCCGCCCACCGATTCGCCCAAACATGCTAAATAACATAGGACGACATGATAATTGCTAAACCGGATCGAGCGACTTCCAAGCAATAAACATGCTGTATACTAAATATTGTGCAGCGCCTGTTTGTGGAAGAAGACAGTCTGCATAAGCTTCCTTTGGATTCCAGCATGGTTAAACTTTATTAAATCAGTCAATCACAATTTCCCGACACGGATCTGCCAGCAACATGTAAATAACCATGTGTATTCTAATGCCTGATCTGCGATCAGTGATTTCTGTGTAATTATTCAAGTTCAGATATTTCTCTTAAAATCGTTCAATACTGTTTATGCATCAGTGACTAAACGATCAACTTCACATCATTTCTCGTAGTATTATGAAAATAATCTTTTTTAAACTGTTATTAAATTATATACAGAAAGCGATCAAAGAACGATCCCTTTCCAATCGCCCAAGCTGTCAATCAAACAGCACAGCGCGAGCCGCGAGAGCTTATCTGGACACTTACCAAACTCGTGATGAAATAATGACACTGTTACACCACACAACGAAGCTCTTACTGTGTACTCACATCGTGTTTGCATTGTGATTTGGTGTAAGCATTTGTGAGAGTGCAAAAATTGCGTTGCAATGATAAGATCTTTATTCACGCGATCAACAGACTGTCTTTCATCTGCTCAGTCAGTGCTCATCATGCTGCAACCTTTCATGTGATGGAATAGATTTAAATATAATGCTTTAAACGATACTTTTTTCTAAACTTTGGCCATGTTTAGCATGAGAATCCATCTCTTTAACACTGTAAACAACTCTGAATACATGAAACACCATTGTACCCCCCCTTTAATTTTTGTATCTGAGATACAAACTGTGGAAGTAATTTACTCTTTAAGATGTGTGTGACCATCATATGACAGTAAAAGAACACACACAAACCATATTCTAATATGGAATTGTATTGGAATGGTAAAGAGTGTTGGTACGTGACAGGAGGGCCTCCGCTCAAGGACACAATATGATGAACTAAGAAAGTCTAAGAATGTTCCACGTAAGGTTGAAAATACCATCATTGTCCTAGAAAGATAACATTCTGGTAGTCAAGACTCTAAAGACCATAAAGGAGAAAGGATGCCCTCCCTTCACTGTCACACTCTGCAGCCACTCTGTGTGACTGTACGACTGCTGGACTTTTCTTGCAAGAACATAAACCTCATCAAAGACAATTGGAAATGTGTGTCTCTTATTCAGTGATAGAATTTTGTTTGCCACCACACAGCTATGAAAACATTTATGAAACTCACTCATCATTTAAAACAAGAACTACTATTAGTACACAAATAACTAGTTACATAACACAAACCAAAGGTTGTGTCCATCAATATGCCTCCATGTCTATCAGATTCCTGTTGGCACCAGTTATTTTGTGCATTTTACAGGAGGCACAAATTCTCAATAGCAGCGCTCATTTCTGAACTAGTCTAGAGGTGGATGATTATCGAACATGTCTCTCAATGTTTCACTTCCTGTAGCAGTTCTGTGAAGCCGCAGAGCACAAAGGAACCTGACAATTTGTTCAATACACAGGCGTTTTGACCTTTTTTCCAGCCAGGCTGCACAAGGCACACTTTCTTCTTACAGCTGTTCCATCCGCTCTGAAAAAAAAATCTGGATAGCATTTTTCATCCTGAACATTTCCAGAGGTGGATGCTCTGTTGCTCCAGAAGTGGATGACTCTGGAGTGGCAGCATTTGCCATCTCAGACACTAGTGCCTCTCTGAATGCCTTTTGGGTGAGAGGGGTCTTGCCCTGTTCTTTTGCCAGCTGTTGGTGGAGAATAAAACTATCCACCATGGTTATGTCCAGGAAATGGTAAACAAAAATAAAAAGGTAGGCCTATTGTACCATTTTGTTTTCTTATACAAGACATTGTAGTACCTGATTAGGGCATCAGAAAGGTCCACACCTCCCATGTGCTTGTTGCAGTCTTTGACGGCCTCAGGAATAGGAATTTGGCTTGTACTCGACCCTCTCATGATTCTTGCACACCTGGTGACCTTCTGGTGACCTAAAATTACCATTACCATTCCTGAACTATCAGATGGTTCCTCTTTCTGCCTGATGTAATTTTCTTTGGTCTTGGGAAATCCTTGACGGTTAGGATGTACAGTTCCACATGCCAACTTATATATTTTTTTTTTGTCCAGTAAATCAAAAAAAGGGTTTGGGCTAGTATAGAAACTTTCAACATAAACCTTATAGCCTTTGCTTAATAATGGAGTGTCTTGCAAACACATCACAGAATCATACCTAAGGATTTTGCCTTTGACCAGTAAAGCTTTACATGCACAAAGAGGTTCCATGTGTACCCACAAGTTGAGTTGGCAAGGACAAAGAGTTTGTAGCCCCACTTTGTAGGCTTATCCTTCATGTACTGCTTGAAGCCTACATGTGGTTTGGAAGCCACCATCCTCTCATCCACTGACACTTGTCAAGTTGGTTGGAATTATGTCTTGTATGCTGTCAGGATGTTGGAGTACAATGGCGTGATTAGGCTACGATAGTTGGTGTTACAGGTGTTCATCCACAACACCAGTCAATCACTTTCTGGAGGAGGGCGTGGAGCTAACAAAAAAACAAAAAGTCCTGGACACAAACAAAAACAGTACATGCAGGAGTGGATGCCGTATGGCCGATGGTTTCCGGTGGAGCCGAGGGAGGGAGGAGCCAAGGTGGAGCCGGTGTCGACAGGCCGAGGTGGAGCGATGGGCCCAGAGGCTGGAAGTGAAGACGGGATCCTCCAGGCTAGGTGGAGCTGGTGGCCTGAAGACACTGGACAGGTCTTCAACACATATGGGAGCTGCAGAGGGGTTGAAGGACAGCAGCGGAGACAGTGCTGAGGAACTGGCTGATTGAGGAGGTGGGAGAGGGAGGCTGGGCGGGCATTCAGGTAATACAAGGGACACTGGAGATACAGGGGGTGCTGGAGATACTGAGAACTCTGGAGATACAGGGGAAAAAGGAATTTCCTTGCCAAACCAGTCTATGAGGCACTTCTTAAAAATGTCCTTCAATTTCCATAATATATGCCAGAGGCCATTGACATCTCTTCCACAGTAGTAGTGGTGTGGGCGGGGCTCTCCTCCCAGCCCTCGAGCTCCACAAGCACTCCCTCTGTTGACGTACGATGTTGCCGGCTCACGCACCTGGTCAGACTCCGTTTGTGGTCCGAGCTCTGTGGCGATAACACTCTCCGTCCTTATCCTCTGTACTGGCTCGTCTATCGTGGCAGGCTGGTCTCCACGGTATGCGGTGGGCTATAGGGGGAAAAAACAGAAAAATAAACTGTAGGAAAAAACACTGCCAAAAAAAAAAAAAAAATCACTGTTAGGTAGGGTGACCATACGTCCTCTTTTTCCCAGACATGTCCGGCCAGGAGTTCGAGATCGCACAAAATGTCCGGGATTCGGCTTTTGCTTCCTACAGTTGCCAGTCATTATGTTTACATGCACACCATTTGTTTCAATCGGACTGAACTCATTCCGATCGGTGGATCTGAATGTAGTGTTTACATGAACGCTAAACAAGTCATTGCTTGATGTGCGTTTTAGCATTGCTAAGAAAATTCCTGTGTTTTCGTCTCTGTCGGGTTACGTGTGAAGGATAATGCATGACCTGCAAAGCTGGCACGTACGTGTCAGTGTCAAATAATGTAATAATGTAAACATAAAAAATGGCGACTGTAGAAAGCAAAAGATGATTCCCGGACATATTGGGGGATCTCGAAATCCCGGCCAGCCATGTTCGGGAAAAAGAGGACGTATGGTCACCCTATGTTTGGTCCGTTATTCTGTCACGTTACGTGTAGGACAAAGCTCATAGAGACAAGGAATATGTAGTAATAACATTTGATAACAAACTCTCAGGGGAAACATCAAACACACATTGATGATAACAGACAAAGACTGAAGGAGAACACAAGGTATAAATACACAGGGACTAACAAGATAACTAATGAGGTGATTGACAATGCACAGGTGATAGACATGACTAATTAGAACAATCATGGAACACTTGGTAACAGGACTGAATCAAAAACACAATGAAGGGGGGAAACACAGATCATACATGTAACACTTGGGTTTTGATGACATGGTTGCACTTCAGTGGACTCTGGTGCATCATCCTATACATTGCCACCAAGTTGCAAGCCGTTGTGTGTTGATTTTTTCCCACTCCAAACCAAGATGGCCAATGGCCAGTCAGAAATACCAAATTGCTCTGAACAGGGGTGATTACAGGATTTTATAAATGTGGGGGGACCAAGAACCAGTGAGGGGGGGCCCATGGGAAATCAGAAAATTCGACTGGAAATAAATACTTAGTTATTTGCAATGCAATTTTTTATCATAATCAGTGACGTGTCGAGGTGTCTCTAGGCTTGTTCGACTTGAACCGGCGCTGCACAGACCGATCAGTTTATGACATCAAAGTACCGCGAGAGCAAATCAAAAGCATAAGGAGCCGTCTACTCTCAATTCTCGCTCGCGGTACTTTGATGTCATTCACCGATCGGTCTGTGCAGTGCCGGTTCAAGTCAAACAAGCCTACTCTCTCCTGTTTGAAAAATGCGGACCTGTGATTCCCCTTGCTCAGAAATATCCACTAATTCCTTCTATCCTAGGAGACTCTTGCAGGTAACAAACAAAAAAAAATACTGTAGCATCAAGCAATATGTAATGAGTCATATCACAGTTACATTTTTCAAGTTTTGATTTTAGATTGATTTAGATTTTAGATTAGAAAATTCTGATTAATCATCTGTCCACTATAGTGGACCTCATGCATCAATGGCTATATTTCAGCTACAATTCATAATTATACTGTGAATGTTGTTTTTAAAAATACTTAATCTGCAATAACTTTTTTTATTATTACATGTCATTAGAATGTAATTTGCATTAACATCGAAAAAGTAATGTGATATAATGTATGTGACTTGTAATGCATTACTTTGCTCATTACATCAAAAAAGTAATCTGATTACGTAATGCACATTACTTAATGCATTACTTGTTAGATCAAAAAGTAATCTGTTTACTTAATGCATGTTGCTTGTTAATGCATTACTTGTTAGATAAAAAAGTAATCTGTTTACATAATGCATGTTGCTTATAATACATTACTCATTAGATCAAAAAGTAATCTGATAAGGTAATGCACATTACTTGTAATGAATTACTTTACTTGTCAGATCAAAAAGTAATCTGATTTCAGTAATGCATGTTACTTGTAATACATTACTCGTAACATAAAAAAATCTGATTACGTAATGCATGTAACTTAATGCATTACTTGTAACATCAAAAAGTAACCTGATTACGTAATGCACATTACGTAATACATTACTTGTTAGATTAAAGTTATCTGTATATGTAATGCATGTTGCTTGTAATGCTGTCACAGACTCAGCCACACCGTCACGCCCTCAATCACCGAATCATCACACTCCACCCAATTGTTCACTCTCACCTATGTTTTAATCACCTGCACCTGAACCTCATCATCCCCACTGGTTAAATACACACACCTTCTGTTCCCTCATTGTCTGGTCTCGTCTATGACTGATTCACAGACCCTTAAACTTTAAACTTATATAACAAACATATTAGAAAATGTTTTACAAATTTAAAAAGTAATTTAAGTGCAATCAAACGGTCTTATCCAATTTCCATCATATCAGTGCTGGTTCTTATGCCTGAGATGGACTTGCGCTCTGCGGGTAAACTTCGAACTTTAGACTGCCATCCTGTGTTTCACTCATAGCCGAATAGGGATGGGACGATTACCGGTTTCACTATAAACCACGATTAAATGTACTGACGGTTAGTAATATCGTTTAAAATTTAATTATCATTAAAACCGTGTTTGATTATCGCGATTTTAGATCCTTTTCAGCCAGCAACAGTCTGACGCAGGCGCAGCGTGCGCAATGTTGTTGTTTTTTTATTCAAGAAGGAATTGCGGAAGGCAGTGACCGTGCTCGGGAGATTTTCCAGCCTTTTAAGAGAACCAATTCTGAGGTGTGGTCATATTTTGGCTTTAACAAAAGTCCTGAGGGAAACTTAGGCTAATCGAGGATGGTCAGCCTGTCAGCAGAACATGCACAAGAAAAAGTCGCTGCAATAGAAACACTTTAGGCCTACGTTAGATCTGCCGAGTCGTCTTGTGTGACCATTAACTGTTGTATAGTGAACGCAAGGCAAGTTAACTTTGACCTCAATACCAAAACTACGTCTGGGAAATAAATTGGCATAAAATGTTGTTTTAAGTTGAACTATTTTATATCAATCACTTGAAATAAACGTGATGCTTCCGCAAAGAAAGGTTCGCAGCAAGTGGCTTTGAGCCAATGAACGAACAAGTTCAAACAAGACTTAAGAGTGACAATACTTTATATTCATAATACACTTATTACACCGATTTTTTTTTTTACCACATAATTACGGGGACATTGAATTGAGATTAATGTTTTAAATCTTACCTGTTTATAAATCCATTATGTAGGCCTACAGCGTACAAAACAATCGTTCAGACAAGATGATCACAACAATATTATCAAACTCTGTAAACAATAAATCAACTCTGATTTAATTTAATACAATTAAAAAATGGAGACGCAAGACGGCAAGTTGTATTTGAATGAAACGAGAGAGCGCGTCCATTGTGATACATGGTGTAACGTCTGTCAGAGAGTTTGAAGTCTGCCCAGATGAAGAATACAAGACAGTGCAAATGAACTGGTAGTTCCACGAGACTTTTATAGATGTTTTCTCTCAGTTAAGCACACTCTTCACATATAATACATGACGAAGAGCAAATGTTAAAAGGGAAAAGAAAACTCTAAAACACGCTACAAATCAAAGTGGAAGTAAACACATTATAATAAAACAGCAGTCATCTTCCTCTTTGCGTGATCAATCTCACTCTCACTGTGCGTGAGCGCTCACATAAAAACAGCATGCATACAATAACGTACGCCATAGAAGAAGTTATCTTAAAGGCACATCAACATCCATGTCATGAACACTACTTAACACTAGGTGGCCGTTACAATGGATGTGCGCGGTGTTATAATGCGTTGTTATTGACGAATAAGGATAAGGAAGGAAATGCCACATAATAGAATCTTGCTTTAAAACGTGCATAGAGCTGCTTGTTTTATTTGTTGTTTGTTGATTTTCAAATATAAAACTTGTTGAAATGTCTTTGTTACGAACTGCTCGGAGACACGAAGGGAGAGATCCAAATGCAGCTTTATTTCAAGGGTTAACCAGAATCGTAATCCAAAAACAGGCAATGGTCGAAACACAGGTAAGCAGTCCAAACAAACAAATAAACAAACAAACCAGGCAGGGACCAGAGGCAAGAGAGTAATCCAGGGAACAAAGCAAGATATCCAGAAAACCAAGAAACATGAAACCAGGGAAAATGCTCGGAAATGCAGACTAACAGTACAACAAGACTTCGCGGTGAGTGAATGAATGAACAAGGTATATATAGACTGAGACTAACAGGATGATGAGACACAGGTGAATGCAAACAGTGAATGAGGTACAGGTGAATGTGATCAGTGATAAGTGATAATGAGTCCAGGCAGTGAGTTCTGGGAAATGTAGTTTGAGAGTGGATGATAGTCTTATGTGGAGTGCCCTCTGGTGGCTCTCAAGGGCAACTCCAGCTGGTGATCGTTACAGTCTTCAGTGTGATCAACTCTTTTTGAATACTTTCATCTTGTTTTAACAAAACCGTGATAATATTGATAATCGCGATAATTTTGGTCACTATAATCGTGATATTAAATTTTCATACCGTCCCATCCCTATAGCCGAAAGATGCTGTGACGTGACTACCTCCATAACCTACCAATAAACAAACAGTGCACATGTGGCAAGTGGGATACAATTAACAGGGCTTAGGCCCAGACAATAGAGAGCCTAAGTCCCTCCCCTCCGCATCCGGCTCATTGGACCTTATTTCGGAAAAAATATATCTATGGTAGTCAATGGCGAGAGACAACTTATCTTTTTATTCCGTCTGAACTGTGCCCTGAATTACACACATGATGTTTGTCAATTTAAAAGATAATTCTGAAAGTCAAGAAAGTCACAGTTTGTCATAAAACAGAAGAGTAACATTTAGTTTTATGTGAAAATCGCTCAATGAACTACATCTCTCGTCTCGCACTATGTACGTCACCAACGTCGTATGTGTGTGCAGTCTGGTACAAAACACTCAGGCATGACGGCGTAAAGTTACGATTATAACGTAAGACTATAGAAAAAATGACAGACGTTAGCTTCAGTAAATTTAGCTTCATTCATTGAGAGATGTGCGCCTTTTGGGTTTGTAGTCTTTGTAATTACGTATTTTCACAGTCTTATACCTCAACAGTTTTACATCAAACTGCGACTTTCTTGACTTTAAAATGTATCTTTTAAATTGACAAACATCATATGTGTAATTCAGGGCACAATTCAAACGAGATCAAAATATTTGTTGTCTCTCGCCATTGACTACCATACAATATTTTTCCGAAATAAGGTCCAATGGTGGTCAACCGGAAGGGGAGGGACTTAGGCTCTCTATTAGCAGACTACGCCACGATGGGACTTAATTTGTTATTTAGTTCTAGCAAGGCACTCAAGTTCGTTGATGGATTAACCAGAGACAGTGGTCCAGTGGTTTTATTTTTCTTTTAAATCAAGGAGCACACACAGTAATTCGCTCCAAAAAGTGTTTGGATTTCACAGCAAACATATAAAGGATTTTTTTTTTCATTAAACAAAATGCACTGCACACCAAATCAGACAACAAGGCACACCCCATCACTCCACTCTATTCACGACACATACACACACACACACACACACACACATACATACACACACACAGGAAAGGAGAATCGTGCTGAAACTTACCAGTGGGAGACTAGTAGCTCAAGCAATGAGCATCCATGGGAAACACCCCAATCACATGTGCCGAGTTCACACACACACACACACACACACACACCTCAAAGGAAATAACCACACTTGATGAACACAGCCACTGCACACATCAAGCGACCCACCACCTCAAGGGCACTGCTCCCACTGGCAGCTCTCAGCACCTAGACAGAGGGGAGATAGGTGAAAGTTAAGCACAAAGTTGCACACGCACAAATTACAATAAACAGGGGGGCTAATAAACCACCCCGAGATAGTACTAGAGCAAACAATATGAATTAAGACTAACCATCACACAATAAGCAAACATGGACAACCAAACATCCGACCGAGTCGAGCAGGTAACTGTGTAACGAGCCAGCCGTCCGCTAACTTGAGCTAGCCGCGGGTCCAATAATCCTAGGTCCCGGGGGAAAGAGCAGAGAGTTCAGCGCCTTTGTAGCCAACTGGCGGCAGCACCCCCAGTTAAATAGCACTCCCTAAAATACACAGGAGGTCTATTTACAAATGTATCCCACGTTAACCATTCAACTATTACTCAGTATAGCAACATACCTATGATTAACAGCATTGAGTCACAGGCCCTGAGCTCTGATTGCTGATAGCAGGGCACACACTCAGCTGGTGAAAGGGCTGCTGCAGCACCGGGGATTCTACAGCACAAAACATTCCCTATAAGCCCAAGTTATGAAGTCAAACGAGTGGAAAGAGAGACTAAGCTAATCATACCTGCGGCGCTACGGTAAAACGGATAACCAAGGCCGACGTCAGGTCGCTGGGCAGGTAAACAAGACAAAAAGTTGCATACCGGTGACATCACTTGTCAAAAGAAAAGTCCCGGTTTATAAAGGGGCTTAGCCTTCGCAGTTGGCTCGCAGTTAACTGCCCAGAACCACTCACAGCACAGAAAATTAAATACCACTTGGGGAGGCATAAGCCAGACAGCTGCATCCTGCTACAAACAGTTCTGATGAACATCTGCATATCTAAGCACTGCCCACTAAAATGTATAAACTACAAAGTACACTGTCTTAGTTAGACTTGACTAGAACAGACTAGTCATGGATTTCGTCAGTAGATTCCATCAAAGAAGAGGAGGTTTGGTATCAAGCTCTTCATGCTATGCAATGTTCTGACTAGGGCATGTCATCAATGTGATAGTGTACACTGGCTCCAGCACAGACATCACACACACACTCCAGGACTTGGTGTGTCCAGCTCAGTAGTGCTGACACTGCTAGAGCCATATCTGGGGAGAGGACATACACTGTGAGTAGACGACTGGTACACCAGTCCTACTCTCTTCCACCGCCTGCTAAGAGCCAAAACTGGGGCTTGTGGAACTGTGAGGGCCAACAGTAAGGTCATGCCATGCTTCCGTGACAAGATGTCTAGTGGCATGACAAGCTTGATGCCCACATGCTGGCAATGGTCCACTCAGCAGAGATGTCAGACACTGGAATGATAGACCACATCACTTGTGTTGAGAAAATAAAAGGACCCACAGCAGGCAGCAAGGCAGATGACAAGCTTCATGTGCAAGCCTTGCAACACAGTACTGTGTCCAACATAGTGTTTTGAAAAGTACCCAACTTTGGCCCATTTCTGAGGAGAATTATTATTATTATGTTATGAAATAACCTATATACATTACTACAAAAAGTACATTATTGAAAAAAAGATGGCGCTGCACCAAGTTGCAGTGGCCCAGCACTATTCAAGTTTCAGCAGCTATTATGTGTTTTTCATATTTATTTTGCAGGGGCACTGGTGATCACACATTTAAAATACATTAGAGTTGAACTTAGGGATGCTCATTTCGATTAATTTTCCCGACCGACAACCGCCACTCGTTAATCGATTATTAACCGTTAACTGATAAGATTATAATATTGAATTGGCATTAAATACAAATAAAATTGACGCGTATCTGTGACCCTTTAAAAAAATACAAACAAATTTTTTTTTTAATCAAAGGGTTTATTTTAACGTGCAAAGTGCAAACAGCAGCATACAGAACAGAACCTGGATTCAGTTTAAATTTTCACGCACCTGCAGCATTTTTGACAGTGAGAGAAAAACAGAATAAAATAATACAAATAAAAAACAAAATAGGCCTACACTAAATATATTTTTTAAACCTAAATAATTAACAAATTACGATGACAAAAAGAAAACACTGAATCCGTTTGAACGAAGCTTTCAAAAACCGGCAATTTTTTCCGTTAGGCTAAGATTTTTCGTGAAATAAAAATAGCAGCCCTACCTCAACACCTTGTCTAATTTTTATTTAGAAAAAAAGCAACATATCAACGTGATGTGGGGTCAGTCTGGAGCGCAGCCTGTTGACAGTTAGACCCGCGGCAGAAAACACCCTCTCCGATGGGACAGATAATTTACAGGTAACTTCGTCGCCCTTTCTGTTAAAATGATCCCACACAGTGCTTCTTTTCGCTCGCTTCATTTTGCTTGCCTTGCTCGGAAAAAAATGTCTGCAGGCACGTGTCACGTGTGTGGTTGCGCGTGTCGACGCGCTCCATGAGTTAATAAATATAAGTTATATAGTATTTTATTTTTAAACCATGCAGCAAAAAAAAAAAAAAAAAAAAGAAGCTTAAAAAAAATACGTTTTAAAACGTTTAACTGATAGTATTAATCGGTCAAAATGTTTACTTTCGTTAACAGTTAAACGGTCAATATGAGCATCCCTAGTTGAACTATTACTGATTGTGGACAAAAATCATCCCTCCGGAGATCCAATGCTCTCCCCAGAATGGAGTGCTCACAATCCCCCCGCTAAGACGGTACAGACAGCGGAGACACAGAAAGCAGAAAGGGGTAAGCGAGGAGGGTTGATTAATGCTAAGCTAAATGCTAACCCCTTCAAACCGGCAATTTCAAGTCTTTTTGTCACCAACACCCGCTCGCTTAACAACAAAATGGACGGGTTGCAGTTGCGGATTACAACAAACAGCTTGAATTACTGTGCGATCATTTTAACGGAGATTTGGGTGGATCAAAACACCCCGCACTCTGCTATCAAGCTAGCAGGCCGCACCGTCTTCAGAGCAGACCGAACTATTCACTCCGGTAAGTAGGGTGACCACCATCAAACAAACCAAATGTGGGACTTTTATAAGTTTGCGTGGGACAATGTGGGACATGTTACCAACACTAAAACATAACCTGAAACTAATATATATTGTTTATCTAACTTAATAAAAAAAATTGTATTCTGCCTTTCAGCTGATAAAAATTATTTGTTCTTTAGTTCCTTCCAGAAAACTCCATTACATCACAATGTAACATAACATGTCTTTATTTTACATGTCATTTAAATTCAACATCACTGAGCCCAAAGGCAGCAGGAATAGCATATGTTAAGAATATATTAAACCAAAAACTTTCATATTTTTTAGAAAGGATGTGAATTAAAACAACCACAGCAGGCAGCAAGTTGATCAAATCTGTTAAATTTAAATTTACAGAATTATCCATTTGTTTTCTGACAGTGAACACGTGGAACGAATCACCGCTCCACATTTTGATTGACAGCCATCACTACCTACTAGTGACCGTGTTTACTCCTTTCCTTTCAACCATTGGATAGGATTTAAAAAACGGCTGTTGTATTTGTACTTCTGATTAAGCGGCAAGCGCTGTTAAATATACTGTAGGTGAAAAACTTTGCCGCAAAAAAAATAAATAAAAGGCTTTCTTAAAAAGGGAAAAGAACGCATGCATGTTTTCTTAATATGATAATTAAAAACCAACAGACTGATGAAAAAGCGGGACATTTTCTCAATATGCGATGGGCGGGACAAGGGGTGAAAATGCTGTGCGGTACAACGCAAAGCGAGACAGGTGGTCACCCTACCGGTATGAACAAACGAGGGGGTCTTTGTATCTACACAGATAATAACTGGTGTGTAAACGCAACTGTCAAAGAAAATTACTGTGACCCGGACATCAAGTATTTGATCCTACAGTATAGATCCTATAGTATAGGATCTACTTGCCCAGGGAGTTTACATCGTTTGTGATAACAGCTGTGCATGTACCGCCGCATGCTAACACCAGGGGTAGCTATGGAGAAGCTACACCACTCCATCAGCCAACATCTGTCGGTGCAATCATTCAGAATTGTTATAGCAGCAGGGGACTTTAACCATGCTAACTTGAAGTCTGTTCTGCCAAAATTCTATAAATATGTATATAAACCACTCAGCTGTACACAAAGACAGTCAAAGTTTGGACTAAGGAAACCACCTCAGCCCTGCAAGACTGCTTTGAAGATAAAGACTTGGGAATTTTCGCTGAGGGGACAGACCTGGAGGGACACACATCAGCTGTCCTGGTATACATAAACTTTTGTGCTGAGTGTGTGGTCGAAACAAAGACTGTTAAATTATTTTCAACCAATTAATAAAATCAAACACAAACAGACTGAAAAATAGCTTCTACCCTCAGGCAGTTAAATACTTAAATGCATAATTCCCTATTCATACCTGAAACTCATGCAATAAACCCTTAACTTAAAAAAAAGAAAGAAAGAAGAAGTGCAATAACATCTCCTTACTACAATAAATTATTTTACTGCACTATCATTAACTGCACTAACTCAATGTTTATGTCCATTGTGTCGAGCACGAGCACGGACTGGTGAACCCCATTCGACAATCACTCCTTCCAACATCAACACCTCCTTCACCTGCTGCCTCTGCTTGTCCCATGGCCCGTTCAGCGACATACTGCGATGAGGCGGAGGATTGCAACGGGTTTATATTACAATGCAACCTTCATTTTGAAATGCAACCTCATCTCTACACCACTGATCGAGCACGCATCGCCTTTGTGATCTCTCTTCTCTCTGGACGAGCTCTTCAGTGGGCTAAATCGCTGTGGCAAGCTGACGTCTAGTCATGAAATCATTGTCCGCCTTTCTACTTCACCTTAAAGAAGTCTTCGGTCAAACCACATAAACCCTCTTAGTCCACGATCAACTTTTCAATCTTCATCAAGGTAACCAATCTGTGAGTTCCTATTCGCTACAGTTCCGTACTCTCGCCGTAGCAAGCGGTTGGAACGAAGCTGCTCTCCTCACAGCCTTTCGCCAAGGTCTTAATCCGGACATTCGTCAACTGATGGTCATCCATGATGATAATATGGGTCTAGAGAATTTCATCCTGAAGTCCATTCACAGTGTCTTTCAGCTTGCTCACTGCCTCAATCCACTTTGCATCCTCCGCCTCAGGTACCATCTGCCGCCCTTCCAACACCAGAACCAATGCAGGTAGATTTGTAACGCTTCTATTGCTTTGCTTCCACTTCACATAACCAACCTGACCCTCTACTTACCATGTACTAACTCTGGCAGCCATTTATAGTCTAGGCCACACTGCTGGGGTGTACCATTCTACAGGTAAGTTTTACTTTCTTACATTTGTACTTCTAATCACCTTATGCATATAAAACAACATCTATCCATGGTTAAATTACACAATAAAACAATGCAACTAATGAATTAACAAATATAAACCTTGTTTTACAGAAATATTGAAAACCCCCAGTTACGTCATACCCAACATCAGACAGCACGTCCACTATGCTTAAATACTCTTTTTGAAACAATAAAGGTTTGGTCACTGGTGTTTCACAAGCAGGTACGTTGTACATAAAGATTTAAAATCAAACATGTGTGAATTGTGGTTATTTATAACAATGAATGAACAATGTTAGCAGCTAATGTTACCCAAACACATTCTACATATCCACTACACATAACGAGCAAATACACATCGTCCCCTCACATATCTTAAACACATTATTCACAATACCTTCAAAACTTCACCAACATTGCACAAGTTTGAGTATGCATGATATCAGTGTCCGTAAACAGACTGTGTTAATGCTGAGACAATATATGTGTGGTGTGTGTGTTTGATATGATGTACGTGCATACAGTCTATTCATGATCACGGGGTTGCTCCGTGACAGGTACGAAGCATCTGCTGCTGAAGCTCAGATTTGAAAGTAGCTTGAGTTCCTGTAGCCACTTGTCCTATTACAGGAGCAAGGAATCCAAGCGAGTTGTAAACTGAATTTGTAACTGACAAATTACCTCTTCTAGTAAATGGTCGTTGCTATTTTGATAATAAAGGTATCAGTCTCAGTGTCTCAATGAAGTCACAGTGCGCTCAGTAGGGACCATTCTGCTCTGTCTCAATTGTCTCAATTATTTAGAAAAGACCGACAGGTCCGTCAGCCAATCCCAGTCGTCGCTTGTCTCAATTTTGAGAAAGCCAACAAAAAGTCAATGGAAAAGATAGGGCCATGTCTCAAATAACCACGGGCCAATCTGTGTCTTCCTTTTCAGGTATGGTCCAATCAAATTCGCCCTTTGACTTAAGCCCCGGCTCCAAATTTGTTTTTATCAAAGATACAAAGATTTCATCTGATACAGCGCTGTGAAAAGGCATTTATAGAGCAAAAGGACATTACTTATCTTTGCAAAAAAATGAAAGGTAAGTGTACACATATTACAACTTCATGTATATTTCTGATCAAGCGTTTTTGTTGATAGATTAACCTTGACGTTATCTCAGTTAGCCTCGCTAAAATTTGGTATGTTCAGCATGGAGCACAGTGGTACAGTACAGCTGGTTACAATCCTAATAATTTAATTTGTGTAAAGACATAACTATGTGTTTGGACAATCACCCAGGAAAGTGTGCACATGTTAGATTGCGATGTATGGCACCTATCAACAGTAACGTTAGCATAATTAGCGTCGCTATTCATTAGTACCACTTGGCATGTTAAGCTTGTTGCACAGTACAGTATAGCTGGTTACAATCTCTAACTATTTTAATTTGTGTAAACACCTAAATATGTCTTTGAACAATCACCAAGGAAAGTGTACACATGTTTGATTGCGACATATAGCACATAGCAACATTTATGTTGATGCTAGTAACGTTAGCATAATTAGCGTTGGTACTCATCAGCACTTGGCATGTTCAGCCTGTAGCACATTCGAAAACTATAGCTGGTTAACCTCTCTAACTATTTTATTTCATGTTTCACCTTAATTCGTGTATGTGTAGTTAACAGGTTGACATTAACATTTGTGTGAATGTCATGCAGGTGTAGTGGGACGTACTGCTGCGTCTAATTAACCTAATGCGTTCGGGCGAGAGTTCAATCATAACGATGCGGGACCATATAAAAAGGGTTTAGAGTCACTGTTTACGAGTGGGTGTTGTCTGCGTGGTGCGTCATTGCCCGGGCACCGCCCCTCCTGGTTCCTCATCCGTTCTCGCTTGGAGCTTTGAGGATAAATCGCGGCTGTGGGCTGTTGGCAGCTGCTACTCTCCTCTGGCGTTCCTCTTGCGCGGTCCCGCGTCTGGTGATTCGTTGAGCTTGAGGATAAATCGCAACTGTAGGCTGTTGGCAGTTGTTACTCTCCTTTGGCGTTCCTCATGGTGTTGTCTTGTGTGCGCGTGACGTGGACGGGCGACTATTATGAAATGAAGGTGCCGAGGCTTCAAGGCAGGCCGCTAGTAGGCCCTCACGTGCTGTGGTGGAGGTTTTGTCACCGAGTGCTGTGCGTTCATGCTTGACCGTATTGGAGTGTGTGTGTGATACCTGTGCACAGGGTGGTAAGACCAGGGTTCGTACGGGTGCTTGAAATCCTTGAAAGTGCTTGAATTTTGATGTTGTGTTTTCAAGGTTTGAAAAGTGCTTGAATTTTGGATAAAATGCTTGAAAATGCTTGAATTTGTAACTGTATTTCTTTCACAAGAAATATCTTTCTGACTAAATAGTTCTTTATTAAATGGAGAAAAAAAATGTAGCCATCAGAATCAGATACAGATTGAGTTGCGTTACGCTGGCCAGAGCAAAAGTAGGCGGAGTTTTCATTTTGATTTACGCGGTTGTTTGGATGCACCGTTTTTATTGGCCACGCAGCGGCAACAGTTGAACTATTTTAAACTTTGACCTCGCTGAGCTCCGCTTTGGTCCGAGTCGCGCGGCGCAAGCCATTGAAATATATTGGTTTAATTTCGCAGCGCGGTCCGCGTCCTATCTGAAAGGGCCATTAGTGACTGAGAGTAGCCTACTTGGTGTGATAATGTAATGTAAGTATTGCATGCCATGTCCATTATGTCACGTTCATTTGTGGAATATGCAGTGAACATTGCCAAAATTACAGAACTGTAACGTGCAAATTAACCTGCAAACGTTAGCCCAGTGCATAACAACAGTCGTTGATTGCTGAACTGAAATCAGTCAGTGTCATAAGTAGTATACTGTTACTGTAAGGTTTAGGATAGCCCTATGCAATATTTACACTGCTCTATTCCAGTAAATGTATTAGCTAACGTTATATCTTGGCAATGAAATACATTTATCAGGCATGTGCCTGTGCACTCAGATATTGTTCAAACCTTGTCTATATCAAGAATGTGTCCCAAAACGGAAAGGCCTGTCAAATATTTCTGTTCAAATCCTAAGTCTTCATATTTGAAATTAATTCAGTTTTACAGCCTATAAATCACATTATCTGGTAAGCAATATTTGGACATTAGCCTAATATAATGAAAAGTATATTATTCATATGTTTTAGGCTATATACTTAGTGATACATTTTGAAGAATAAAACTTGTGATTGGCTTAAATATTAGGGCTGCACAATATATTGAAATATTGCAAATGTATATATTACAATATGCATAATTGCATATCGCAACGGCTTGCAATAACTGGGGTCATGAACAAAAGAAAGAAAATCACTCACTGCTTTTGGCTGAATAGGCTAACTTTTGTAGCTTTAATAAGAATCAGTATATTTAATTCATGCAGTGAAAACTAAGCAGTGTTTATTTTTACATTTGATTAATCAGTTTCTGTTGTTAAATAAACCTAATGTAGGATAACATGAACCCCTAAACCCCAGTGATGTTAAAATAACACTTCTTATGCTACAGAACACTGATGTTCACTGTCTTGAAGTTGTAGGGATATTTTCTTATCACAAAAAGAATGTGAAACACGTATGTGTAGGTTATATCATTTTAAAGATATTTTAAAGATAATTTAAGTTAATTTGACACACTTTTTATCGCATTATTTAATGAGTTATCGCATATCTCATTTTTCTTCAATATCGTGCAGCCCTCTATTATGAAACAGTTGGCTGTTTATCTCTTTTGATGTGATCAAAACACTAAATAATAATTTTAACTATGTATTGGTATGTAATTTACGGTAGTGTAAGGTGCTGGAAAAAGCTTTAAAATGGACCTGGAAAGTGCTTGAAAAGTGCTTGAATTTGACCTTGGAAAAAGTGTACGAACCCTGTAAGAGTGATTTAGGAGCCTTGTGCTCACTAAAGTAGTGTACCTACCATTGTTAAGCCTCGGCTTCCTCCTTGACTTCTTGAGTGTTGAGAGTGTTGCATGATGACCCAGTCTTTTAATGTTGTCTTGAGATTGTTGCTGACTACAATAACATTTTTGTATCGTTGTATCCACGTCTCTGGCCCTTCCTCGATAACAACGTTCCTGTGTGTCCTTTTTGTGGGTTATTAAATTCATGAGTATTAATATTTCCCTGTTAAACAGGGTGGCGTAGTCATGCATATGTAGAGGTAGTGAGTGAGTTCTTCCCCTTAAGCAGCCCCCGCTACACAGGCTATGGTCTACAGTACAGCCTTGGACAGTAACCTGTCACCAGGTTACATTATGATTATTTTTTGCCAATGTTATTGTATTGTATCTTATGGGAGGTTTTCTATTCCCTGTACATTTTATGAATTCTAATGAATGGAAAATCTGCATTGTTAATTCTACTATTATCCAGTATGTACTTTACCACTTGAATCCTAGATGGAAAACCCAACGTTTAGATGGAGGGGAAAGGAGCTGGCCATGTACTCCACGCATGAGGCTCAGTCCATCAGGGCCAAGCCTGACCAGGCTGTGGTTTGCAAGAAGCCAGAAGAATGTGAGGCAGAGGCCCGGGCCCGTGTCGTCTCAGAGGGTGGTGATCCTGATTCCGTGATGCTGGTTCTGAGCCCGTATGCGGTTCAGTTCGGCGTGTACCGGGGTCAGACCTTTAAGTGGCTCCTAGAAAATGACGTGGGCTGGTGGCTAGCCATCAGCAGGAGCGTGACCGTCTCCACATCTCCACTGATGGTCCACAAGGACGCCTTGGCCTGCTACGCAAATGCATTTTCTGCTGTTAAGGAGGAAGTCAGGTTCCGGAGGGCATTCGTGGATTCCAGAGACCAGGCCTCACAGCCTGGACAGGAGGGCCAAGCCCTTGTTGGATTTCACAGGTACAGGGCAGAGACACTGCAGGGACTGTATGAGTCCAAGGACAAAGACCACATTGGGTGAGAACAGTCATTTGAATAACAATGTCATGCTGATATAAGTTGTATTTTTTGTGATAATTGATGAATCAAGTTTCTAATGATTTTTTTTTTTTTCATCGGTTATGTCAACTGGTTGAGGAAGCAGACACCCCGGAATCCCGGGGACCCTATGGAAGCAGCCCTTAAATATATCAGGCGCCGTGACCAGGAGGCAGCTGCACCCTCTTCTCCCCTTGCTGGGGTTAAGACAGATCAGGGTAAGTATTGGTATCAGTAAAGATGACCCGTTAATTCATTTAATAAAGTACAATGGTTATTTTATTCCCAACTGTTTGCTTGGTGTTAAAGGCCTCTTGGTGCAGCGGTCTCTGCATTTTTAGGGCAGCGTTCTGTGACCCCAGGTCAACTGCAGTCAACGGTCAGGAAGATCCTTGCCAAAAAGACTGCAGTTCCCAGTAAGCGTTTTCAAATTGGAACAATGAGCTCTTTATGACTGAGACCACGTTAAACATTTTTCTATGTGTCGTAAATAGAAAACCAGCTTCCCAGACCAGCTCTGCGCCCCGTAGAGCCCTCGGATGCAGAGCTGGTCGCAGTTGCCATTGCCACCGAGAACTGTAAGTTGATTGATACATTACCTGATATTCATTGATAATATTTTTTTATTCGGATAAACATAATGTTGTATGTAATATAATGCCTTTCTGTTGGAATATTCATCAGACAAACGGTCCAGTGGATAAGGTAGGGTTTGGGTGAGAAACTGTACATATTTACATTTACATTTACTTTTAGTCATTTAGCAAACGCTTTTATCCAAAGCGACTTACAAATTAGGTTTGTCTTCATTTTTCTTTATAACAACTTATATTACACATTTGATTTGTGTCAACCTTGACACACGCACTTTCATGTACATCTAGAACGGCCTACTAGTTGCTGTTAATCCATATCCTGCCATGTGGCTGCACATTTTCTCTCATGGTGTCTAGCTCCGCCGCCTCACCCCGCTGTACCACCACCTCACCCCACATTGTGGAGATATTGTGCATGATATTATACTTTTCTCCCACCCTCCTACGTGGCTGAAATGTTTGTCTTAATTTTTTTTTTTAACAACTTACATTACACATTCGATTTGTGTCAACCTTGACACACTTTCTCACTTTTTTTTCCTTCAGTTTCCTTGCTTTTCTGACATCAACCTGTGCTTTGTTTAACTACTGTGAACTTCCTGAAGTTAATATAATGCTTCGTCTACATCTAATCTCCTCTTCTAATACTTGGCCTGATATATGGATGAATTCTCTGTAGGGCTGAAACGATTCATCGAGTTACTCGATTTACTCGATTACAAAAATTCCTCGAGGCAAAAACTCTGCCTCGAAGCCTCGTTAAATTCCTATGACGCGCACTATACGCGCAGGGATCTGATTGTTTCACACGGACAGTTGTTCAGGAAGCACACCATAGCGCGTGATACATTTTGAATTTAGTTGGCGCGACGGCGGAGAGTAAAGATGTCCATAAACGGCAGAGAATGTCTAAAGTTTGGGATCGCTTCCTTTCAGCGTCGCTGAAACAAGGTAACGATTCTGTCCCCCGCATTTTTTTTGACCCAGCGCCATTTAAAAAAAAATGTTTTCCGCCCGTGCCGAAGCCTATTGATGTTCGCTGATTTTAATCCCATACTGTATTTGTAGTGATGTCGTGATGCGGTTTGACTAGATATGATGTTTAGCTTTGATGTTTTTAAGTAGTAAATGTATTCACGTTCAATTGCATGAGAGTATAGCCTAAAAAAAGAACCCCTTCACACACACACACACACACACACACACACACACACATGCACCCTCGTCTCTCTCACGTGCCAGTCAGACCAATTGCGGCAATGCATCACATATGCCTAAACTTTTATGTAGCCACGCAACAATAATTTCAGCATGCATTCACACCGGGACGTGATGGAGGAACAAATATTGTATTGCAGTCTTTGCGAGACCTTGTTTGTCACGTCTGCCAAATAGTTACAGACAACAACAAAAAATGAAACTCCCCAGCCTGCTTCTCCAAATCCACTCGTACTTTTGGGGAAGACATAATCGGCTACCAAATAATTGAGCATAGAACATTTTCAATTAACAAAAAAATATAATACTACAAAACGTGCTAATATACTTCAACTAGCCTAAGTGAAAAACAAAATGCTGTTCTTTTTCTATTTAACAAAATGCATATTTGCAATAAAACATTCCCCTTTTCAAAGCTACACTTATTTTTTTTATAAATTGTATACATTGTGTACCTGTTTGGCTTGATATTTTATATTCATTTCATTTATTTTTGTTCTCCGGTGGGTAATTTGCAGAAGGTGCCATCCTTTTTTGTAATGTTGTATTAAGAAGACAAAACTAAGGCCAAATGGCCTTTACTATTTAAGTTTGTATTCATAGTTTTACATGTTATACATGTTAGCCTATACAGTATAAAGTTGACTTAACTGTATTGTTAATTGTTGGCACTGGCACTAATAAACACTAAATGGGTAAAAATTACAATAAATGGGCTTAGTTTTGGAGCCAAATGTTGGAGTTGGAATAAATACCTCTGTTTTTGTTTTGTTTTTTGAGAAATAAAAGCCAAATGCTTGATCATTTTAAAGCCATATCATTTTCGTTATGCATTATTTGTTTTGGTTGTTTAAAAACACACTAATTTTTTTTTATCCGATTACTCGATTAATCGATCGATAAAGTGCTAGATTAATCGATTACAAAAGGAATCGATAGCTGCAGCCCTAATTCTCTGTATGTATTGTTATGAAGCCTTTCCACCCAAACGACTACAGACCCACCCCAGGCCTCCCAGGATCCACCGGGAGATGCTGTCCGGACTGAAGAGCAGGCTGTGCCACGTCAATCTTTCCCGTGTCCGCCGCCTGCACATGCAAGTCCTGAGGTGAGTCTACCTATAACAGCGACGGTTCAGAAAGTAATTGGATATTCACAACTGTAAGCTACTAGTATTTTAGTATTTTACTAAAATAAAACTACTTTTAGTCATTTTCTTGTCCTCTATCTATAATGCAGCTGCTTCTTCCAGAGAGCTGGCGGGCAGTCCTCAACAAAGAGCAGCAGCAGTGGATCGGCCATACACTGTTCACCAGGGGTCGCACTGGGAGATCACAACTTACCACAGAGTTGCGTCTGTGGTGGTACCCTCCCCAACCTCGGCTGATCAGCCACCCGCGTCGCCCGACCCCTTCTTTGCGTGTCCACTGTTCCTCTGGATGCCACTGCGCATGTGTTCATTCAAGCTAACATGCACCCAGCCTGGGTGTAACACCACTCTCACCAAGGCTGAGCTTTACAAGTCCATCCGGAGGGCCTTGGATGTAAAGGGCTGGTACCTAATGGCCACAGAGTACCTGGAGTGCCCTAAATGTAAAAAGAAGGTGGCGGGCTGGTCCCAGGACGTCTTGGGTCAGCTGGATCCTGTGCATCGCTGCCAGTTTCCAGCGATTCTGACCTACAAGTAAATATTTATTGTTTTTTGTTTTCACAGCTGAGAACTGACAATTCAGTGTATTGTTATTTGTCATTTTAAAAGGTACATTTACATCATAAAAAAAAAAACTCCTATCTCTCCAGGCTTTCCTGTGACCTTGCAGTTGTAGTGATGCTGAGGGAGCGCTTTTTGGGGAACAGTGCAACTCAGCTGTACAAGAAGCTGTGTGAGAGCCACAGCGAAGCCTGGATGTGATGGTCCATTCAGTACCTCGGCGAGTGCCAGCACTTCATGACCTCTGGAAACATCCGGCCACAATTTCGCCACTCCCGGAAATGCCAACGGTCCCCTCACCGGTCTGGCTGCTGACAGTCTACAGCATGGACGTACTGTCACGGCTGGATGAGTTTAAGGTCAGGGTCACCTCTGTCTTTGGGTCAATCTTAAAGATGGACTCCACAAAGAAGGTAACCAACTTTCATACCATATTAAGTGTCACATGCCACGGTGTACTTTTTGGTCAATATTGTAAGCATACCACATTAGTTTGTAGTAGTTTTTAGTTTGTCATTGAATTTTCAATAAAGAATACTTCCTCTGCCAAAATGACCAATACCATGAAACACAGTCCAACACCGAGACTGTTGCTCTAGTGTCAGCGGATCCAAGACTGCTGCCATGTGTCCCGAGTGGGCCCAGATGGTGGTTCGTCTTAACATCTGGCACCTGATGCGGCGGTTCGCAGCAGGTGTTGTTTCTGAGAGCCACCAGCTGTACGGGGCCTTCATGCAACAGCTGTCCTCCAGCATTTTCGAATGGGATGCAGGGGATGTCCATCGACTGCTGGAGGCCAAGCGGTCCGAGCTTGAGGGGAGGTGCGGGATGGTCGGTCTCACTGACAGGGAGGTCTACAGCCACCTCAGGAGCAAGGAAATGGCACTTCACGGAGCTCCTCCTGATAGAGATGTTGGAGATCTTCAACAGCGAGAAGGGGCACGACACCCTGGGCATCCCGCTGCTGGATCCCGTTCGCATCCGGGCAATCTGGCAAGAGCAGAGGCGTCACCTCAAGTGCATACAGGACCCTCCGAGTGTACAGCTGTACACCCAGACTGGCACTATCACCAAGGGCGGAGTGATTCTGACAATGTATCGCTGCGCGCGCGGCTCCACTTCTCTGGAGTCTTTTCACCTCCACCTCAACCGGTTCATTCCAGGGAATGAATTGTAATTATAGGTTTGTAACTAGATTGAGATGTGTACACTTCAGCGCTCTCTCATCACACATTGCAGTACTCTGTGTATAGGGAGCAGTGCCAGTGGAATGCATTTCCAGGACTTCCTCCTGGATGGGAATGAGAACTGCGCTGCAGCAGCAAAGGAGGGAGAGAAGCAACCACTGCTCTGCTACAGTGGCCACCTGCAGCACTTCCTCAACCAGCTCAGCCAATGCGTGCTTGGCTCAAGGCAGGTTAAGGACTTTACAAAGCCTGGCATATACACGGGTATATCAACCGCATCGTAATGTCAGTGTGGAAAGCGAGGGTTTGTTCATGTCATTAGCTTTTTAACCTGAGCATTTCCATCATGTTACAGGGGAACTCATTGGGGTGGAGTACCTTTATGCCCAGACCAACAAAGTGCTGCAGGCCGTCAGCTTGGATCCCGACACTCCAGATGAGGCTGATGCTGTCGAGGGACCCCTGGAGGTTGAGGGCTTTGAGGAGGAGACGGAGGATGACGACCCGACCATCCACCTCCCCGATCCTCCTCTTCTGGCCTCGTCCTCAACCTCAACAGCAGCATCCCGGTCAGATGATCGAGCTGACGCACCCGGGTCTGGGTCATCTGGTCCAGCCACCCCCACCGACGACAACTGCCCTGAGGCCCGTGGCCATCAGAATTCCCCTCCCTCTAAGTTCACACCAGGCTCTGATGTAAGGTTTGATTATAACTTGAAAGAATCGTTTTATTTATGTTACATCCAACTTCACTATTTACGACATGATCAACTAAATGTTTCCTAAAAAATTGGATTTATTTGTATCATTCAGGAGGAATGCCAAGGCCCAGATGGCCAGCTGGGATACCAGCACGTCTGCAGGCTGGCAAAGCCAGCAAAGCCTTTGGTAGAGGTGAGGGGTCTTCAGGGGCTGTCGGATCGAAGGGTAGACACTCTGATAGGGCTGTGGCGTGCACTACCGGAGCCTGACAAGGAGAGAGTGGTCTACCCTTCCCGGCACCAGGACAGGATCGAGCGGGGGCGGTTCAAGGCAACGAAGGGGAAGTCCTTAACCGGAAAAGCTGGAAAGGACAGCCTTGAATGAATGGTATGAGGCTGAATTAGCCTAGAATAATTAGTTAAAAGGTTTCAGTTCCATTGCCAACACTAACATGTATTTTTTGTTCATTTCTTTGTCTTTCAGTTGCTTTCTGGGACTGAACTCGGGTCCTGCAAATTGGCCAGGCGTAAGTTGCCTGGTGGAGGCCATATGCAGCCAGCTCTGTCGTCTCCACCCATGTGGCACGCAGTCCGGCGGCACCAAGAGGAGCAGGTGGGCACTCATCTTGGCGGACTACGTGTCAATCAGAGAGGCAGTGCTGGACAGCCCGAGGTTGATGGCCCAGACCAACATCCAGCTGTATGAGCAAAGTCAAAGGACCATCTCACAATGGTAAGATAATGATGACCATGAAACATAATCATTATGCTATGAACTATCAACATTGTGATAATATTAGACAAAATGCGACTAGATCTAATTTCCTCTTTCTGTCTGTCAGGTACAATCGACGACAGAAGGAGAGGGAGAAGACCATCCTGGAGCAGGGTGTTATATTCCACCGTGTGCCGTGCGTTGCTGCCGAGCCTCTCTCTGCACCCAGGCCATCAATCATCTCCCGGCCACCTCCAGAACTACAGCCCTTTGTTTTTACAGGGCCAAAGGACCTTTCACGCCAGGCCACCCAACGAGGAAGGCCCGCCCAGGTGCCTTCTCTTCCAGCCCCGCAGCTACTTACAGCCCCTCCCCAGCAGCAGCCCTGCTTTCTCCTAGGCTCCTCCCAGGACTCTCCACACCTTACACCAATAACCCCACCACCCCTTATCGTGCCACGGTCAACAGCTTTCCGGAGGAGGAAAAAAGCTGAGGCGGAAGCCGCGGCTGGGGTGTCAGGGTGTCCTGGGAAGAAGAGAAAGCAGGGGGACTACAAATGTAGTAAGTGCGGGCAACAGAAGAGGAAAGAGACTGGTCACAGCCAATACGGGTCCGTATCTTTCTGCTCTGCCACTGAGGGGAAGACTGTTGAACAGTGGCTGGCAGAGATGAGAGACACTCACGGGCGAGGTGATAAAGGACACTGAGCCACTCGTTGGGTGTTGTGGACGTTTCTTTTTGTAAATAGTTGACATTGTTCCCCTCTACCAAGAACGAGACCTTGAAGCGGTGTAGAGGCCTGCGTGTGTCGATGACCCTCAGAGTGTATGACTTCTGGACTCTTATGACAAACCAGTCTGAGGTGAGATACTAGACTAACGTCGGTCATTTCTCCTGTGTGTGGTCTTTCTCTCCACACTATGAATCATCATCTTAAAACAACATATTTGGACACTGCTGGACTGTGTTTTAAGGGTGACATTTGTAATTCACCTTATTTCCATCCAATGTGTGAACTAAACCGTGTGTAAAGGACTACTGATTTGAAGACTCATGACATACAACAGAACTGTTTGATTGATATACTTTATTGTAAATAACTCAGTTTTATTGATTTGTCAAAGTTCCTTACAGACAAAACTAACAGAATTCTTTCTTTTTTTAAGTCCTCCTTTTCAATTTGATCTGAGAGCACCCAAAGGTTAATCACCTATACCATAGCCTTAGCCAAACTGTCCTGTGGAAATGCTGGTATCCCCATATGGGCCTTGGCACTCCTCCTGAAGGGGAAACAAGTAAAAGATTTTGAAGAAACACTTGAATTACAGTATGTTAACTAAGTAGTTCATACCTGACCCTATGACTAAATCATTTTCAATCTAGACCTTTTATAGCAGGTAAGCCTGTTTGCTTTGTTGTGGGTGGATATTAAAACAGTACCATTCAATGTCATCAATAATCACAGTACACACATTGTTTTCTGATGTTCAGTATTGCCCTCCAGAACTGGAAATGTGAACTTGTGGGAAATGAATTGATTAATTAATACTTATTAATTGATTATTCTGTTAGAAGTTCTTTACTGTGTGCCTAATATATTGTGTATACACATTGACCTGTCTTCTATGGTTTTTGGTATTTGTTGCTCCTCTGATCCAGCTGATATGTGAGCCTCACAGGGTTGCCTGGGCAACCCACATTCTAAGATTTCCTGTCTCCTGGATCTTTGTGCAACCATGCATTTTCTAGGCTATCACGGTGGCAACTATTCCTTGTATGTGCATACAGCAAGGACTAGAGGCCTCATCTGCACAGTTGGGAAAAAATCTATCATGGCATTGTAAACTCTGTTTCTGTATTTGTTGTGTCACCTTATATACAAAAAAACCTGAAATTAACTATTATTCAAACAACTGAAGTGTTTTACTTGTTAAATTGCATCTTGTAGAATTTGGCAGGGTTCTTAATATTACATTGAATAAAGTATGTTGTAATTCATCACTTATGTTATTCTGATCAAACTAATAGACTACATAATTTTATAACATAGCACAGCACATAGCACATTGTTCTAGTCTCTCCTGATGAGCATTTCAGTCATCTTATTATCGAGCACTTGGATCTGTTTCCAATGTCACTGAGTCCAGTGTCAAAGCAGGATGAGAGAGCTATTTTGATCATATCAACACATTCCACTTGTAAACAACACACCCGGCACTACAGGTGGACAGCTACTTGCTTATGCATTGTTTACATTTGGAAGGGGCGTGTTGTCGACCTGAGGGTCCCTCCCCTGTTTCTCCATTTATGGGCAAACCCCCTCATCACATTGTTAAGAGTCAGTCGCATTCATTATATTCACTGCAATGCCAAATATTTGAGTTGGTTGAGCAAGTGGTTATGAAACAACTGAAATATGAAGTGCTTCTTTTCAGGGTATGTCAGCTTTCTATATGCACCAAATATTTCCATCCTCTGGCCCTCTGTTATTTTCCTTATGCATTTTGTTCTGCACTGTGGGCCACAAGGCTTCCCAATCCGGGGAGTCTTTGGGTTGTCAGCTGCAGGCAGCTCTTGACAAGGAACAGGGGTGATAGTAGAAAAAAATCCTGAGCCTGAACTTTTTTCCCTGGGAGGTAAGCGGGCCCCTAAGACAAGATATATGCCCTGATCAACATAATTGTCAAGCGGGATCCAAGGGTGTGCTCCCCTGGGAGAACATTTTGATAAATAGTCCCTTGGCAAGGTGCTGTGTTTTCACACTGCCTGCATCCTCGTCATAAAATCGGACCAGTACATTTAGAATCTTATTTGGGGTGGAACGGTAGGCTACACAGAAGTCACGGTTCGGTACGAGTTCGGTACAATGGAGGGAAAAGCAAAACAAAAATGCAGAAGGCTTGTGCATGTCTCAGGCTGTACCACCAAAGGAAAATAAATGTCTTAAGCCTTGTATTTGTTAAATACGTTTTATTAATAAAGTAAAGGCATAGAACCAGTTTATTTGTAGTGCACTGATAATAGTTTTATATAATTAGTTTATTAATTAAATTAATAAAAAGACAAAAAGACCTTGAGATATGTTTGGTAATTGTACCTGAATTAATTTAAAATTAATTTGCTATATTTTAGATCAATATATTTGTTTTCCTTAAAATTTTAATTAACACTAACTTTATTATCCTCTTAATTATAAATTATTTTATAATATTATTTAAAATAATATAATAATTAATAATATAATATAATACCATTAAAAACTAATTTGATTTTCTATTTAATCAATGTAGAATGTGTAACTTAAAAATAAACAGATTAGTGCTCTGTTTGAGGACAAGAAATGAAAACCAATGCAATATGATGAATGTCCAAACGATGGCACCCACAGACTGTTTTTAAATGGGGTTGGATAAATATTTTCTGCCTTTAAACAGTGTGTGTGTGTGCGTGTGTGTGTGTGTGTGTGTGTGTGTGGTGTGTTGTGGTGTGGTGTGGGGTGGGGTGGGGTGGGGTGGGTTTGGGGGGCATATAAGGAGATTTTAAAAAAAACACTGGATGGATTTTTACAGGGTTCTCAAGTTTTATCAAAAGCTTGGAGTGAGATCACATGCGGTTAGGAGAGGAGCCCTAATGGAGCCCCGCCCCCGCCCCCCAATTTTACCCATTGTTCATAATTAACCAGCACAAATTGAAATGATAACAACTGGTAAATCTGGTAGACAGAGTAATTCATCACATCAAATATACTCTTTAATGTTATATTTCAAAATTACAAATATACAAAAATTACAAAAATATAACAAATTGCTCCAAACAGTTTGGAAAAACAAATCTTTTTGCATTTTGAATGTGTCTAGTCGAAATGGTATAATGATTTATTGTGTGGTGGGACATTGTAAACAAATGACATATTAGAGTATTAAGGTGTGTGTGTGTGTGTGTGTGTGTGTGTGTGTGTACACAAGAGTGCACACTCCAGCTTATGAAATGTGTTTTGTGTTGGACAGGATATAAAATATTCTATATATAGGTTATAAAGCACTCTGCTTTAATACATGTAGCCTTAATGTAACTAGAAAGACTATTAATACAGTATAATATATAATTTAAAATAAAATGAAGAAATGCATCTTCATTCCTTCCCATATCCATTAACATTTCCCTTAGTTTCAGATAACGTAAGCTAGCCAAACTGAGCCAAAGCTTCTGGCCTGGTTGCAAAGTAGTTGTAGAGTTTTTGACTGCATCAATAATAATGTATACGATGGGCTATATATTAAATGTTCTAGCCTAAAAATGTTAGACGAGCTTTCTTCCAACTTACCTTCTCCATCACGACGTGTTTTCACGCGATATTGTAATGGTTACCTAGTAACGAACGGACGGTGGCCGAGAATGTTCCGTCAACTTCCAAGTGTTCGCGCAACTACAGTATGTTGCCTAGTAACGAACGCAATCTGGTTGAGATACGTGCTGGCGACAGGAAACTTCACTTTGTGTGCCAGTGCCTCGTATACAACGTTATATATAAAGCTTGCAGGACAACTTGGTTGGCATTGCCTTTTCAGCGTGAGAAATACACGGTGTGGCGTGTGAGCGTGTGAACTGGTTGAATTGCGTGTGTCTCACGGCCAATGCGTGACACTTGAGAACCCTGGATTTTTATCATTTTATGATGGTTGTGTACAGGCACTGCCAACACACATTTCAGTACAATCAACTTGTAAAAGTGCATGTACCATTATATGACCCCTTTAATGAAGTTTATTATGTGTCTTTGTCTTCAGAGTTTGATGGCGCTGATGGAGTCGGAGAGGAAAGCACGCTAGACCAGCCGCCCAAGATTAAACCACACAGAAAGAGACCCATGAACAAAGGCACTGATGGTAAGATCTTGAAACTAGGGCTGCTGTTTTCTATATTTTTTTTTCTTTACCTTTGCTTAGTTCTGGCTCCAAGGGATTGAAACAGCTAAACATTTCCCTGTTTGCTTCTTAACCTCTTAACCCCCACCTGAACCAACAAGTTTGGCTTTACCCAAGTCTAAAAGCAACAAAAAAAGAGGATGAAAACACAAAAAAAGTGGCAATATAGCATTAAAAACTAAACAACTAAAGAGTGATGAAAAAGCCACAAAAGAGCGACAAAAAGGTGACAAAGATATGACTCACAAACTACGAAACACATGACATAAAAGCTTCAAAAATGTGAAGACAAAAACGTGGCAACAAAAATGTTGCAATTAGTTTTGTAGGCCTTAGCTTTCAAATGAGGCGTTAACCCTGTCCCATATAGGCTGTAAGCTCCATTCGAGAAGCTTTAATATTGAACTGGAGAAAATGTGCTCGGGTAAGGCGGGGGTTAAGAGGTTAAATATGGAGGTAAAGTGGAGTAACTGGTAATATTTTCTTCTATTGCACATTTAAGACTGCAAAATATGCCTATTTTCTTATTATTAATTAGAGATGATGGCTAGGGCTTTGGATGCGTCAGCTATAACAGCACAGTTTACGCACAATTTAAAGGGGTGGTAAAACACCTTTTTTCGAAGGCTTGATTGTGTTTGTGGGGTGCACTGTAACATGTGTTCATGCTTCGTTTTTAAAAATTTGCATTATTTTTCACATATTTAACCATTATTCTACACTGCTCTGTTCCTCCTTGTAAAAACGGTCGGATGATTTCCGGGTTCTATGAAGCCCCCCCTCAAAAATACGCAATGGGCTCAGATTGGTTAGCTGGCCCAGTGTGTTGTGATTCGCTAACCGCCAAGTGCACGTTGTTCGGAAACGTCACACCTCTTACCCTTACCGGTAGTTTGTGCTTCAGTAAACAACGGCGTCAATATTGCCATACCAGTTTGAGCCCGAATCAGACCCAGAGAATGTTAGTGGAGAGGATCGAGCAGAACCTGTTCAAGAACGGCTGTTAAAGGACATTTCAGAATGGTATGTTTTTGACTGCAGATCTATTGTGATCGCTATATGACACTGTTACTTTTGTATATTTAGAACGATTGTAGCTAAATATCTGTCGCCAGAACTATTAACCCAATACGAACACACTAAACATTGGCTTTACAACAGCCAAATCAAACACAAACCATGTTTAGCATGCCTGTAGATAAACAATACATAAAAGCTATAATCAAAGAATAATTTACACTGATCACATAAACGACAACAACCACAAACATTCCAAGTTCGCTGCGCTGGTGATATTAAACAGAAGTTTGTATGTGTTTGTCGGATAAGTATGAATTGGCATTTAACAAACTTGTTTGTGGAGCCAAACATCGGTGTCCTTCATTTACTTCCTTGCTACAACGTACAATTAACAATACGAACTATTGCAGGAAAACACATCAACGAAAAAATCATACTTACAGGCTCGTAAACAACAGCTTCTGTTTTTAAAGTTGGAACCGCTCGATCTTTCAGGACAAGCCATTGTGCGAATCCTGCATTGAACTCACGTAGATTGAGGAAGCTTTCCTCTGGAAAATGTGCAGCACAGAGAGCGACATTTGGATTAGAATTATGAGGGACCGAGTTATATATTGTATATATATTGACCAATAAATTGTAACCGTCCTTTGGAAGACTGAACAAAGTGGACCTGCAATGTGGGTGAAAATAACAGCATTTCGACGGCATAGCACCAACGACACTCTACTACCACAACTCTTCTCCAAAGCAACATAAAATGGCCTCACCCCCTTTATTTTTTGTGTTCCCAGAGGAGGGGTTTATGTAAATGTTGGGGTTAGTGATGTCACTAACCCTGGAGGAATGTCTTGTAGTCCCAACCGGCCGTTTGCTGTAGTCCTTAGAAATTGATTTCTTTAAAAGCAAATATCTCCCTTTGTATTGAACTTTGAGCATCGTAACTTTGCAGATGTTGTTTATGCTCAAACAGCAACATTACATAGCTAAAGTTAAAAAAGTGAAATCACATTCAACCACCCCTTTAAAAATTCTCATTAGTATTTTAAGAAAACACTAATTTTACCTGGTCAAAAACGGCTCTGTTTTCAGCACTCCGTTTAAGTGCATGTGTCTTTAAATGTTAATGAGCTTTGCTCACCCCGCCCCTCTGTTCTCTGCATACACCTTTTGTAACACAATAACACTATAACCATAAAGCGTTGTTCATTATAAACGTGGGATTATGAATTATAGGGCTGGACCCGAATATTCGGTATTCGATTTGAAAATGTGACATTCGCGCTTGAATAAGGCTGGTGACACACTGGCTGCGTGGCATGTCTGTTTTTATTTCGGCTCCCATGTTAACAGGTTGGAGTTTGTACACTGCCTGCGTGAGACACGCGTCTCAGGCGCAGCTCGAGCCACGCGGAAAACGCGTGCATGCTAGAAATAGAACCGACGCCTAAAAGTGTTCCAACAAATGGGAGTGTTCTCTGGCTAGAGCGCAGAACAGC
Organism: Squalius cephalus; assembly: GCF_949319135.1. Lineage (NCBI taxonomy): Eukaryota > Metazoa > Chordata > Actinopteri > Cypriniformes > Leuciscidae > Squalius > Squalius cephalus. The sequence continues at coordinate 17,599,408 of NC_137125.1, forward strand.
GGAGTTTGTATGGACAGAAGTGCATGCCTGAGCTTGTGTTTTGGATTAAGCTGCGTTGCTTTGACATTGTGGAAAATAGAATAATAGAAACAAAATGTATTAGCCTTTTTACCCGTTATTATCAATCTAAATTAATCTCGTTTTTAATTTAACTTAATTTAGTTTTTCTTTATTTAAATTTCGTTTTTTTTCTTTATTTAAATTTAGTTTTTCTTTATTTAAATTTCGTTTTTTCTTTATTTAAATTTCGTTTTTCTTTATTTAAATTTAGTTTTTTCTTTATTTAAATTTAGTTTTTCTTTATTTAAATTTACCCTTTACTGTGTCAGTAATTTGTTAGTCAGAAAAATATAAAAAATATTAGACTACCTTAAAAGTATTGCTTAAGTTAACAGACCTGTGTGTGTGCGTTTTATATCACTAGTGCAGTGTCCGTTAGGAGCATATAAGCCCTGCCCGTGTGAGGTGTGCCGCTTCCCGCTCGTGCTGTTCTGTAGTTTACTAAAAGTTTATTCATTCTGAATGTGTCGCGTCTCGCGTGTCCATCTATATTGCACCAAATGCGACACTGCACTCCCTGTGAAGTCGATTGGATGAACGGTTCTCGAAATAATCAAAATGCAAACGGACATACAGACACATAGAGAATACTGCCTTTATTAGAGAGAAGAATATGTTCAGCACCCTCTCTCCGAAGCTTCGAATATTCGATGTTCATTACGAATGAAGCTTCGAAGCTCAAAAAACGGTATTCGGACCAGCCCTAATGAATTATATTGAGAACGTTGTACATAGAAAACATGACGTAATGTATCCTGAGTGTAAACCTTAGCCGTATTCATCGTGAAGCGTGCAAGCTATTTGCAAAGATTAATATAAATATTAATATAAAGGTTAATAAAACGTTACACTCACTTCTTCTGGAGGTGCAGCAGGAACATGAATAGTTGGTACCGATCCTTTTTTCAGGAGCAGCTTCTTAGCAAAACCAGCTTTATACTGACCCTCGTTTGTTAAGCAGTCTGGTGTGTGAAATGATTTGCGCGAACATGAAAGCATTGACGTTGATCGTTGGAGATTATTCCATTCGAAAACAAACTCAGCCACTGCGTCTTCAGCGGTTCGGATTTAGGAACATCAAAATGACTGCTGTGTTCCTTATTACACCCAAGAACAGAATACCACAATCGCTTAGACGCCATTCTGCTCATAGACAGTGCTCCAGCGTATCATCAATGATGCGCAGACTATGATTGACAGCTAGCTCACGAGCGAGGGCGGGTCTGTGTTGAAACGCTGCTGTCAATCAACAATCGTGGGATTGTATTTAAATTTTTTTTTTTATCATTTTATGATGGTTGTGTACAGGCACTGCCAACACACATTTCAGTACAATCAACTTGTAAAAATGCATGTACCATTATATGACCCCTTTAACAAAACAAATAAAACATGTATGTTATGCAGAAGGGTGCAGGCTTTTGTGTTTTATATCCAAAGACATAGGACACCAAAAACAAAGTACAAACACATGGTCACATGGTCAAACAAAAAAAGGTCACATATCTTGTGTGCTGACACATGGTCACACATGGTCAAACAAAACAAAAGTATACAATAAAACAAATATACAAATTATATACCCAGTGCTTTAATTTCAGTAATGTCTGACCTTCCCCGCTCGGCATGTTCAGGAGTAATATGGGCTAAAAAGACATCTAATAAAGTCAGATGTAAAATAACACTGCATAGTTTATCATAGATAGATTAAAGCTTATAAAAGCCAAAATTATTCATTCAAGAGCTGCGACTGATTTTCTTATTTTTTCTTATCTTTTTTTAATGGAGCAATCGTCAGCAGGTTTATTAGACTGTTGCCTCTTTAAGACCAAATGCAGATCTAATCATTATTATGCATCATATTTTCTCCCAACTATTTACGCCCACATGAACTGTATTTAAGTGAATAAACTGTTTAAGTGAATCTCCAAGACGGCCATTTTGACATATTTTTGTGTACAGGTATATTTGATCGTTTAGATGCGCACACGAAGCCAAAAATATATGTTGCTTGTCTCGTTGCGGTGTGTTTCGGAGCACGCGCTGCATTTGGAACAGCGTCTATTGCGTCAATTTTGGTACTTTTAATAGCCTTTTATTATCAAACGCATCCCGCAGTTTAGCAACAGTGTAGACTAGATTTGACAACAATCACCGATCATGCAGATTCTGACGTTACGTTTGGGATTTAGGGAGAAATGATAGCGCACCGCTGTGAAGGGAAGGAAGTTGCGCTAGACAGAATGCAGCTTTAGTTTTTAAATGGTTATACCTCAAATATCTTCTGTTTTATAATCATTGGAAGCCAAAATCTAAATCTAAAATAAAATTTGTTTAATATCAAAGATCTAAAGTGTAATCGTTTGAATGTTTAGTTCTGTCCTCACTCATTAAGCAGGGCTGTTGTGTTGTGCGCGCCGTGGCTCCGTGTGAAAGATCCAGCGGTCTTTCATAATTCAGCACTGGGGCCCGTTTAATACCGGGTTTCGTTACCCATCCCTACTCTTAACCATCTGGGGTCGCAAACACGCCAGCGTTTTGCTGGATTTTCTTCATAGTAGCACAATAAACTTAAATTACTCCGTCATTTATGGTCATACAGAAAAAAGAAATGAAAAAACGAATCTGTGAGATGTCTACTTTTGTATGTGTCCACTTACAATCAAATCAAAACATTGTGCTTTTGTAAAATAAAGAAAATAAACAGGGTGTGCTTTCTGCCTCTCCGTCTCGGTGAACTTTGTTTTCTTGAGCACGTCTATAAACTGAAACAAAACTCAGCGAATACTTGTCACACATTTATGAGCCATATACCTTTATAAACATTTAAGTGTGTACTTTTAAATGATCGGATTCAAAACAAAAACAAATAGTCTCTGTTTAAGTAATTTGTATAAAACCAACAAGATGTCCAGTTTCTCAAACGCTTGGTCATTAGTTTTAATGTGACCATGCGCGCAAAAGAGATTGACATGCAAATCGTCCACGCGTCACACGAACGCACTCATTACCTCAAACACAAAGCACCAAACTTCATCAGTCTCTGCTTTTCGTCGAGTTTGGAAGACACGCCGTGAGCTTACATTGGATTTACCTCAGAAGAAGAATGCGATTTGAAGACAAGAAAGATGTAAGGTAAGAAATGGATTTCGAATTATATTAATTAGTGTTATGTTATTGTTGTATAAACTTCACATTGTAGTTGAACTGTAGCTAAACTAAAATGTATGAAATCAACAGAAACGTGTTGAAATATGAACTATAGACAGGCAGGCTACCTTTCAATGCGAAATTTATATTCATGTATGACATGAGGATGTTTTTAGGTTTGATAATAAAACACAGCAAGATGTAAAAGTAGGCTAGTGTGTCTCTAATATGGTGAATATTATAATGTTTAGACCCGGGTTTACTGTTAAATACGGTGTTTGTGGATATCTGCTCAAACGTAGATATGTATAATATGGTAACCATAATGTTTCATAGTTTGGAGCGGCTCGATCGCTTCAGTAAATGTTCTCTGCACGCGCTCTGAGTTTGAGTCACTCGCGCTGTGTGTTTGAAAAGCAAAACGCACCAAACTTTAGGCTTCATGTTTTTACTCCAATCTCATTTCATAATGTCATAACGATTGTAAACATTTGACGTAACATATAAACAATATATTTTTCTCTAGTGTAGTGTACTGTGGTGTTCCTTTTCAACGATTGATAGGCCGCCTGCTATAGGTTATTGTTATTATGTAATATATATGTATGCTATATATGTGTATGTATTTAGTAAAATTTAAAAAGCAATTTTAACCAGAAAAATCTAAAATGTATTACCAAAATCGTGCAGCCCTATAGTTTCTCTTGATATCAGCATGTTCACAGGTGTTTATTTGTTTTTTTACAGGAACCAGATGCCTCACTGATGAGTCCTGCTGACTTCAACATTCACATGAGTCTCTGTACCTGAACATGGTAAACTGAAAAAACAAACACCTTGGAAATGACAGGTATGTACTATTTTTCAGGAATGGCACAGAGTATGTGACTGTTCAAGTCGCTGTTTCTTTTTCAGTGTGTTAAATAATGTGCTTTTTTTGTCATTTGTTGTGTATATTTGTATTATGTGGTGTTGTAAATAAATCCATACAATCAAAAAGCCATTCTTTTTTAAGGCTACGTTTACACGGAAACGATCTGAAGAGAAAACGCCAAAGTGATCACTTTTTATTCTGCGTTCAGACGAGCGTTATGGGGGGAAAATCTGTGTAGCGAATACGACTCTGGGTAAATGCAAATTAGCTCAAGAATATGGGGAATTCTGGGAATATTAATATTTATGACTCATGGTCATAATTCATAAGTCGCATGTACATTTATTTTATCAATTTTCGAGATTACCTTGTTCTGTAACTGGTCTGTCCAACCTTTAATTCGTCCAGCGAGTAAAGGTAAGATCAGTACAGTTAAGAAGGGGGTATTCACAAACTCCAAGGAAGTTTATGTCCTGGCCACGGACATCAAACTTTCTGAGTTTATTAATTAAAACTACTCAAGTAGTCTATATATCGAGCTTTGTAGCTTATAATTGGATCTTTTAAAATTTCATTGACTTATAAGGTGGATTTTCAAACACAGAGACAGTGAAAAGTATTTATGAATTTTAATAAATGCAAACTAGAGATTAATATGATCTACGAATATAAACGTACGTAAAAATGCAAACAATAAACAAACAAACATATAACCAAACAATAACATAAGTGATCAGAATGAAATGAAAGAAAGAAAGAAATAAAGAGGAGGGAAAAGCTAGTAATTATTACATACAGAAACCTAAGTTTACGAGACACCAGGAAATCAGCTTTCATAGGATTCAATATAGCCTACTTGCACGTTTGTTCTCTGTTCGAGTGATGCTGAGGTAGGAAGGAAGCACGGACGGTGTCCTGTTTCTGCTGTGTCTTCCGGTGTCGCGCGAAGCTTGAAAAGACTCACTGAATGTAACATTACCGAGAAAGTTCAGATTCGTCTCCCGGGAAGGGAGAGGTTTAAAGTCTTTGTTGCAAGGACGGCAGGCTTTTACATGACGCGGGCCATGTGTCCCAGAGGCCAAGGCAAGGCCTGTCCAGCTGGAGCAGCGCTGCACGTGGAGAAGGAGGAGGAGAGTCCGAGATGAGAGGGACCGGAGAAGAAGAGGAAGTGGGATCGGAGAAGAGAGAGAGAGAGAGAGAGATGAGGGGGTTTCTCGTCCTTTTAACAGACATCTGTTTTACGCCCTGTTTGTAACAACGGCCAATCAGATTTTGTTATCGAAGGCGGGAACAATTCTCTTTGTGTGTTAATGCAGTTCGACCCACGTGTGGAATCACGAGGGGGCAAAATATGGTATTATGCCCGGGGAATTAAAAACGCATGGAACCATAACGTTTATCACAGTCCCTTATCAAAAATCTCCTTCGTCTTGCGAAGGGGATTAAAACAACACCAAAAACGAATAGTGACAAAGATAGCAACATAGAGATACATTCATATGCATCATTACACACACATAAAATTTGATTAAACACACAATAAAATTGTCAGCGTTTCCGTTATGGCAAGTGAAGGCACCTGGGAAACCAAGGAATATGTATCAAACATTTGAAGAGTTTTCCTCTGAGATGTTCCATGAAAAGTTCCATGTGTGTTCAAATGTTGGAATGTTGGCTTGCAGAGGAACTGGATGCTGCAGCTTTGGAGCCATAAAAGTTTATGGCCAGGTCGAGTTACAAAATCACTATGGAGTGATTTTCTTTCAATGAACCTTCAGAATTAAAGATTTTACTCTTAGCAACCCACACCTCTATTATAAATTTGTAATGAATAGTAAAATGAAACTTTACTATGTGGAAGTCCATATATGGCAATGTGCCTCAGTTGCATCTCGTGGTGGGTTTCTGGTTGAAAGTCCACGAGTGTGTGTGTGTGTGGTGTGTGTGTTCTGGAATGTCATGAGGCTGTAAAGTCACAGGGAGTCCATGCTGAAATGGGGGGTTTTAGAGGGGATTGTCCAGAACAGGGTTCCTTTTGTGACTAAAATGTCCCTCTGGGGAACAACAGATTGCAATTTTGACATGTCCAAGCAGACTTAGCGACGCCGTGGACAGACCCGTTGTCTGAAAAGACAACGAAGGATGTGTTTGGAGACAAGGATTTACTAATTGGAACAGCATGTGACCGCATGTCAGGCATTGTCGCTACATCTGCGTGCATACGGTGACGCAAAAGTGTGTGAAATTCAATGTAGTATGCACTCCAGGCGGCTAGGTGGCAATGTGAAGCACTGATCGGTGCCTTCACTGTCTAGCAGACTTTTGCGTTTTTACCGTTTAAATGGAAACGCGACGGTGGAGCGTTTTTAAGATTTCCACTCTGGAGGGTGGTTTCACTTTTTTGCGTTTTTAAGCCCCAAAAAGCCCCGCGAGCGTTCTCGTGGAAACAGGGCCTAAATCTCCTCATTCTTTGTGCAAGTTTCCTCAGAATGATGGGGCCTGTTAGCACCTAATAGGGCCATTAGGGGAGGGTCTTTGTCTTTCTCAGGTGTGAAATCTATACATATTCATGATGTGTTCACGCCTACTCACATAAAGCTTTCTTACACAAAACACGTCTTACAAATTTAAAATCAGTCAGGATGATTTTCATAGTTTTTGAGCAAATATTCTAGGCTACGTGATACAATTTTCAAAAGTCGTGTGAAGAAATAATCAGTATGGGATTCATGACCTTATTTCAGTGACAATTGTTTTTCTTCACAAACCACGCATAAATGTCATTATCTCAAAACTACTAACTTTTACATACATGCTGCTGATATATTATTGTACAGTGTAATCAGACTTTAGCCATGAAGATGTCACAAGTAACCGAAATAAGCACAAATGTCAGAGCATGTCAGAACACCTCCAGGGCCCAGAAAACATCTCGGACCCCAGAGGGTTAATTATGTATTTCAGAGCTGTCTGTCTCTGTTTATGTCTTTTCAGTGTTTGTCTCTTTTAACCTGTAATTTCAGATACATTGGCCCTCATTTATCATTCTTGCGTAGAAATGGGCGTATATGTTGGCGTAAGATTATGCTTACACTCCTCTCACCGCCTGATTTATGAATCTGTGCGTACCTTTGAAATCCAGGTGTACGCAATACCTGCCCTTGATAAATGCCGAGGCTGAAAACGATCGTCATTAGAATAACACGCCCCTATATATTCAAGTCTCCGCTTCCCCCACGCCCTCATTTTACGCCATGGACACACGGAAGACGGCAAAGAATTTTACAGCACGTGTTTTGAAACAATTAGCATTTAATTTCGTATCACGTCACATGTATTGGGGTGTATAATAGTGATGATGATGTGATGTGGAGTACCATTCATTCACATTAATAATTGCATGACAATTTGTAATATTCTTATTATTATTATTATGATTTTTATTATTAATGACGTTTATTGTTATTTAGAAGAAGAATGTTGTTTTTATTATTATTATTATTATTATTATTTGTATTATTATTATTATTTAAAAGAAGAAGAATGTAATTTTTATTATTTTGTCAGTCTGAATTATTTTTTGGTCATTGAAAGCCTTTCATTACTGAACCCTGAAACGTCAGGTAAAGCGCACAGGCTCGCAACTGAAGGAATACACATGCCTACAAATCAAATGCTTTGGTAAAGTCACACAAATAAATTAAACATTGAAGTCCATGTTGCACAAAAATAAACACTGAAGTTTATATATGTTGTTGTTTTTTTACAGTGGGTCATAATATATCATATCTTTTAGTTTGTCAGTGCGTTTTGTGGTGTTAGGAATTGTTTTTCTGTGCATTTCCGCACTAACTCTAAACGTGCATACATGTACACCACCTCCTGAGCTGGCGTAGGATTTGAGCGTGCCGTACTCCAGCGTCCATATTGATAAATCTCAAAGTCATCGTGTTTTTGGGTGTACGCTGGAAATTTGGTGTACGCACTTTTGATAAATGAGAGCCATTGTTTTTATACTTTTTCATTCAATGATTCACAAGCGTGTAGAAAAAAAACTCATGTGACTAAAAATGTAACATGTCTGTATTTGGCTAAAATGCTTAAAAAACATGTTGTAAATAGAAATCTTTAAAAAAAAAAAAATAGTAACAATATTGTTTTAAAGCTACACTGTGTGAGTGTTATGTAGAGGCTGAGGCAGTTAGATCCATTTGCAGAAGTTTATTTAAACAGGTAACAAAAGCAAGGTAGGCTGACATAAACTCAGGCAGACATCAGAGAAAACTCAGGCAGATAATAGAAGCAAACTCAGGCAGATATCAGTAATATACTCAGGCAGGAATAGTATGAGGGCAGTCCAATAATCAGAGTGAAACACAGGCAAAAGGTCAGGGCAGGCAGCGGAGGTTCGTGATATAATTACAAAGTCCAGGTCAGAGATCTAGGTTCAGAGATAACAGGAACGTGCGGCATAGACAGGTTGGCAAATCAATACTTCACAAAGAACAAAAGAGTGAGCAGTCCATATAAAGGCAAGATGATGAGGGACAGGTGATAATACTGAAGATGATCAGGGAATATGGCAGGGCTGGATAGAGATGAGTGCAGAAAGGGTAGATGGGAGATGAAGTCCTAATAGTCAGGAGAGAGGGATCGAATGATGCCAGAGGGAGGCGTTGTAGAGCGTTCTGTGACAGAGAGATTTTCTCCCATCTAGCAGTGAAATTGTATATGACTACCAACTGAATATAACTTTCTAGCCCCACCCATTCCGAGGGCGTTTTAACTCCTACGGTGGCCGTATTATGAGCAATCTCCCCCTCGCATTTGTCACGGTGGGACTGAGTAAAAGCGCGAAAGGCGAAGCTTGAATTTGCAGGTATGTCCCTCTTTGGCTAATGTATTTTCAAGATGGAGGCGCAACATGGCTGCCGCCATTCGAGCGACTCGCTCACATGTATTCTGAATGGCAGATTCTACGCTTACGAGAATACTTGATTAGTTGGTGGAAGTAATTACACATGAATGAGCACATATCATTTTGAAAGAACAAAGTGTTTTTTGCTAAGAATCAACTTACATTACACAGTGTAGCTTTAACAAAATTGTACACAAATATAACGCAACAGAATGTTTTAAAGGAGCCTATCAAACAGTACTGTTTGACCTGGTTTACAATTTATTAATTATAGGGACTGTAAATTCTTAAACGTTTACCAAGGAACTAATAAGATGGCAACTGGAGGTCTGTTTAGAAACAAGTCAAAACAATATTCTTAGTCATTAAGGCATAGGGCACGGAATTTACCAGTCATAAAAAAATAACTGGAAATATACATACAGTGGAACTTCAGTCTGAAGTGGAGCACAAGCTGAATCACCTCCAGCCACATGTGTGACCCATCAGCTGCTGACTTGTGCTGAGGACACGCCATCCTGTTCATTTCTTTGAAAATGTTTGTAAAAGTAAAAATGTAATGCACACAAACCTGTAAAGATAGTTCGATTGCCCTTAGCACATCTTCGTCATCACTGGAACTGAAACACAAATACCTCAATTTTAACCTACAACAAACACATTCACCAACAAGTAAGGACATTCTTACATGTCGTTTTACTAGCACAGAGTAGCATACCCATTCTCTGGTTGGGTGAGTGAATCATTCAATTCTTCAGAATTTTTGGCAGTTGTTGTGCTGTTTGCATGGAATAAGAAAAATACAGTACCTTTATGTTCAAAGATAGCCCATGCTTAATTTAAAGTGAGATGAGAAAGAACAGTCAGTACACAAAATTTACCAATTGCATGTCGCAATGTGTTCTGCCAGTTGAGAGAGAATTATGCTTTGCTTGCATGTGAAAAACTCCTGCATGACAGCTGGAACCTGCTATTGAAGTGTATTAAAAAATAAACAAAACATGAACATTCACTTTCTTCACAAACTGCTAGTTCATCGGTTTGCACATTGCACTTACATTTCCTTCAGGAGGTTTTAGCTCAAGAGGCTTCTGCAGGGGAATAATGTATATCGTGTCAGCTTTCCTTTACAGAATTGTCTTAAGTAGGCTAGCGAGTAGCCTGAAGGTTGGATTGGGATGTTGGTTAGCTCCTTTCTCCGGTCACTCATGGCTAAGGTGAATCCCCCTGCACCTCTAAGTAGTGGGTATGCCTGGTAAAGGCATTCAGCTACATCAGAATGGCTGGCCATATTACTTGAAAAAGTAATCAATTTGCGGCCCAGACCACATTCCTCAAGAAGCTTTGTGTCCTCGAGACTTGGCAAGAAAGTGCTCTCTGGTTCTGATAGACAGTAAAAATAATGGCTCCAGGGAATTTCTCTTTTCTTTTTAAGGTGTTTTCCCTTATAGCCTGCAGACTCCGGATTAGAGTTATATGGCTGAAAAAGTCTTGCAAAATTCCCCTGGATCTCATCTTCCCTTGATGATGATTCGTGTCAACCAGAGGTGGAGTGATAAGGTCGCCAGCGGGTGGAGTTTGTTCTGTAGCATGGCGTGCTGGTTAAGGATGGGAAAAGACTGTGAGAATGGGGCATCAAAGATGAGGAGGATGGCCCTGGTAGGATGTCTCTGGCAGGAGTTCCTTGGGAGGAGGTTAATCTTTCTGTCAGTAAAGTTGTAGTTCTTTGAATCTGGCGTAGTAATTTGCGCATGTCTTCATCTGAACTGTAAAAATACATACACAAATTAAAAACATGTAAATTATTATATAAAAAAATACTTTATTTATTATATTGGTTTACATTTTAACTTCAAAAGATGGTTCACTCTAAAATGGTTCACTCTCTACATTTAAATCTTACAATTGAGTAAAGATCAATATCACTCAAGTCTTCTTCACTGTGATTTGTTCTGGCAATTAGTTTAAAATGATCTAAGCTAATCATATGACTTAGTTCTACTGTGTTAAGCACTTTTTGGGTAAGTATATATGGTCTTTGACCTGAGCATCCTTAATCTGCATTTAATGTTGAAAATACACATTACATAAAATATTTCTATCACACCATTTTCTTTGTATTCTCATAATTTGCTAATAGGTCTCTCCAGAATACTGTTCTTTTTCCTCACTTCAACTCGGCGTACATACCCTTTGTTATCTAGGAATGTCTCTAAAATTCGACCTAAAGGCCAAGAATTCCGTGGTAAAGTATCGTCGATAATGAGAACAAAATACTGCCAGTTTTGAGGTTTTGTTTGATTTTGTTCCACTTCTGCATTAACGGGAGGTACTCTCTAATCCATTGTTTCCAAGAAATATCACAGATGTACTGTACTTGTTTCCATCTTCATCTGGAATAGATGTCATCCTTTTGAAAAAGCCAGAAAGACAAAATAGGAATTACTTTCATCTGAAGCAAATGTTTAGGGGTTAAGGCTTCTGGATCTTGAGCATCCTCAGAAACTGTGGTAATTGGACAATTGTAGAGTATGCCTTCCACTTCGCATAGATCAGTCTGTAGGCCTTCATCATCAAGCGTCTGCTGTCTCAGTACGGAACATAGGATCTCTTTGAGGATTCGAATGATTCATTCCCGTTCATCTCCATGATGAGAACCTAAAGGAGGATTAAAAGTCCACTTCACATTCTCTCTCAGCAGTGCCTTCTGTATTTTGTCTTGGTTGATGTTAGCAAGAGCCCCTTTCTACTCTCACTCTGCCCAGATGAAGTTGGTTCCATTATCCGAAATTATCTCTTTACCTTGACCCCTTCCACAAATAAAACTTCTGATGGCACAATTAAAGGAATCTGTGTTCAGAGAACAGGCCATTTCAATATGAACAGCTCTACTGTTCTCCCTCTTCACCTCAATGAGACCAAAGTAATCGATTCTAACATGACTGAAAGGTGGTAAGGAAGGTGTAATTAGATTCAGGGGTAAATACAGTGTTGCCAACTATTTTCAAAGGAAAGTAGCTAACGCCTTCCCTAAAAGTCACTAAATGTCGCATACGTCAATTAGCATATTCATGGCGTCATCGCGTTGTACTTGCATTTTGGTTGCCTAATGTGTTTTCTCTCTAAATGAATGCTCACATACTGTATTTAATATAATATCATATATTATAAAATAATATAATATAGCCGAATGTCAAATAAAGCTGTTCTCATTTCCTATTTTTTTTGTCAGACAATAGAACGAGTAGCTATGATATAGTGAATGACTAAATTTTTAGGCCTGTGTGGAAAATTATCTGAATTGAGAGAGTTCGGGAACCGGATGAACTAAAGCCCAGTGATAGCGAGTATTACAAAAAGTACAAGATCTTCTACTGAGAGAGTTTGGGCACCAAGCTGGTATTTGGTATTTTGGCTGGTATTTTAATCATGTGGTTATCAAGCAACTCTTGAGCTTTGGGATGAACAGCCATGCTATTCTTAATTTCTCCCATGACTGAATGAAGTTAGACTAGCTGTAGTGATACTTAAAACAGCAGTTGTTCTCTTTATCTCTGTATCACTGTCTGAGATGCAAAGTGATTCTTAAGGCAATTCAGGCCAGTCAGCCAGAGCGGGACTCTTCAAATATTCTGGCCCTCTCAGCCATCTTCCATCATTCTTAAAGAGCTAGACCTTACACCTCGAGAGGCTTCATCAGCGGTATTGGCTGCAGAATTCACATAACACCACTGAAACTTCTGTGACAGATCTCTGATATTTGAAACTGGACAGAACTGTCGCTCTTTCACCAACATGACAGCTTGTCTTTCATCCGAGATTGACTTAAAGCAATCATCCACGTAAAAGTTATTACGAAATGTGGATAAAACTTAATTAGATATCACCATTAGGCCAACACAAGAATCTAAAAAAATCCATGTCTTTTTTAGGAACCTTGACTTGGTGAAACATACCCTCAGTATCCGCCATCACAGCTATGGGCTCTTGGCGAAACCGGACGATTACACCTAAGAGGGTATTCATGGGATCTTGACCCTGCAACAATTCTGAATTCAGTAAAGTACCTTAAAATGAGGCAGCACAATCAAATACCACTCTGATTTTTTTTTTCCTTTTATGGTGGGAATGTATCATACTCTACCATTATCTCTGTCTAGCTCCTCTTCTGGTTAGGGGTGGTAATTGATAAGATTTTATCAACATCAATGCCACTGACGATTCTGCTTATCGATCCGATTCTTTAACAATTCTCTTATCGATTCCTGATAGCACTGTGTGGAAAAAAGTAGCCATATGCTTTTTCGGCAAAAAAAACCCCAAGTGGTTTTATTTGTTTTAAAGCTTAGGCTTGAGTAAGCAAACTGTACTTTTTATGTAATTTATGTAATAAATAGAACCTTATTGTAAAGTGTTACCGATTAATTATAGTTAATAGTTAAAGATTCAGACGTCTTGTGAGTTCAGTGTTGGAAAGATCAGTTGTTTTAACCATTCATTAAAATGAATCGGTCGAAAGGAGTCATTAGTTCGCGAATTGGACGTGTACGAGTTGTGTGATTATCCCAGCAGTTAGGACATGGACATTCAAGATTTGTGTCAACACAGAAAACATTTCATCACTGGATAGGTTTTTCTTTGTTTATTTAAAGTGTTGTTTTATGTCAGCTGAACGTGCGGAACGCTTTTTAGAGAGGATAAGGCAACTTATTTTAGCACAATTCACACCCAGCGGTAATTTAGGAAAGAAAATCTCAGAATGCTCCACATGAAACTTTGGTCTTCCGACCTTTTACCATCGTGTCGTTTTATTTTGATTAATATGTGCGAGGGAGAGAGAGCAAGAGAGCGCTTAGTTTGGAGACGGTGAAGTCTTGTTTACACTTTCGCCTGGCTCCGAAGAGAGAGAGAGAGAGAGTGCGCGCAACCGGATCTCTCTCTCTGCTCGTTCTTTCAGTTAAACATGCGCCCTGTCACAAGCGCAGCAGTTCATCTTCATTACTCACCGATCAAGTAAGACTTTGGTGGGACAAAAATTCGCTTTGGTGGACGCTAAAAAAAATTCAATGCAGGAAAAACCCTGTTATTGCAAATGACATAATTTGTCTCATTTAGTAAAATAAAGCCAAGCTTTAGATCGCCTCTTCCTCTCCATGATTACCTCCTCTGCTCAAATCGCTTTGACGCCGTGCTATGGTGCCCGATAAAGGACAAAAGGGAAAGTTGTGAGTTCACGGTATGTATATACTATGGCTGGGACTCGGAGCAGGAGCATCTATAAGAGGAATCGTTAATGTCGAGGGCATACAATATCGATGGTTCATAAAACTTAGAACCGGTTCTCAATTACCATCCCTACTTCTGGTACTTTTCTGCATTTCTTTAGGATGTCGCTAATAAAGTCTCTGTAATCTGATAGGAATGCTTCATCCTTCCTAAATCTCGAGTATACTTAGGGCTCATTGTTCTGCAATATTTTTTGTTGTCAACAAGGTTTATTAACAAGTGCATGGTCTCATTTGATAGAAAACCTTTCAAATTTTGAAAAAAAATATTTAAAATAGAACCCAGAAAAAGTAATGCAATTTATTGATTTATTTTGTTATTATTAATGCTTGACACAATGACTATTAGAAAGAATATATAGAATGTCATAAAATTTCATTTTTATGTTTCAAGACATTACAAACCAAAACTTGACAAAAGGCTAATCTGTATACTTGGCAGCATCCTTTCATACAAATACTTGGTATAGTTTGGTCTCAAACGGAAACAAATGCTTTTTGTATTCTGCCAGGTGAGACCTTTTCAGCAGTTATTTATGAGGCTTTTACAGACCACATTTCAAGTAAAGCAGTCATTTTTCCACACTACTGCAATGCCAAGTTTTTGTTGGTTAAGCAAGTGGTTATGAAATAACAGAATACAGATTAAATGATGACTCAGCAGTGTCCTCCATCAGCCTGGTGGGTGGTCAAAACATGACTATACATTCATAAATGATAACTAAGTGATATGCTAATGATTTACAAATATGTTTTAAAGTTATCTTAAAAAATAGTAAATCATAAAATAAAATCAGATCATTAGTAGATGGTTAATTTATTAAGCCTAGTTGATATATTATTAATAACTTTATATTAATGTCAAACTTGTTTTGATTTTCAATGGTTATGCATCAATGGTTAATAATGATGCATTGTGACGTTGTAAGAAGGTCTGTGTTCAAAAGCACAGACATGCAAGTGTTAAAGCAATGTTTTAAAGAAGAGTAATTTCTTATTTTTTAAGCAAATAAACATTTATTAATGAATTGCAGTCAGGGGATTGCAGTGGGTTAAGTCCTTTCACTCTTCAGCACAGACTTGTGTTAATGAGTGATAATGTGAACCAGTTTTACATTCCACTGAAGTTCACATCAGGTTCACAGCAGTTAAAGAGTCCATGTGTATCAGAGAAGACTGCTGTCTGTACCCTCACCAGTCAGCACTGCAGTAAACGCATGAATAAATCATTATACAAAGCTTTCTGCATCCCCTAATCTAAAGCCTAAACTATTCATCACACATAAACATGTTTCATATCATTTTTAAATCTTGTTGTTACAAATAATGTTTGTAATGTGATCTCATGAGCGTATCAGTACGTAAAGTGTCGATCTGGCATACTTGCACTTGTATAAACACTAACATACAAATGTTAACTTTACTTTTCTTTACTCTACTTCTCCCCAGAATGAATTTTCATGTGGATTTTAAGGTTTCCACATTGATTAAAAGTATTTCCACACCGTTGGCATATCAAAGGATTCTTTTCTTTGTGAACTCTCATGTGTTTTGTAAGGTTTCCTTTCTTAGTGAAACTTGTTCCACACTGTTGGCAGGTGAAAAGCTTGTCTCTAGTGTGAACTATCAAATGGTAAGTTAGGTTTCCTTTTTGCCTAAAACGCATTCCACAATGTTGGCAGATGTAAGGTCTCTCTCCAGTGTGAACTCTCATGTGGTTTTTAAGGTTTCCTTTTTGCCTGAAAGTCTTTCCACACTAAGAGCAGGTGAAAGGCTTCTCTCCAGTGTGAATTCTCATATGGACTTTAAGGTTTCCTTGTTGATTGAAAATTACTCCACACTCTTGGCAGGGGTAAAGCTTCCTTCTAGTGTGAACTCTCATGTGAACTTCAAGGTGTCCTTGCTTTTTGAAACTTAGTAAATACAGGTGGCAGGTGAAATTACCTATAGTCCCTGTCTTTAGTGTATTTTGAACTGTTTTTTGTGAGAAAGTTGTTTCAGCCTGTGAGCAATTCAAAGATTTTTCTTCAGTCATGAAATCATGATGAGTCTTGTACTGATCTCTTATTCTGATCTTCCATTTTATTCAGATCTTGACTCTCCTCTTTCAATGGCATCATGTCTGAGGGAAAAAAGACAGAAAAGTTAATCCCAGTTTAATGCCACAAATCACAAACATTTAGAAAACATAAAACATTACAACTAATAACATGCATGTTAGATCCTATACACCAGGGGTGCCAAACTCAGTTCTTGAAGGGTTTCCAGATTGCATTTTCACCATCAATATGAACCCAGAAGTGACATATGCCTTCAAAAAAGTCCAGCCTCTCTGGTTTTGTGTGGGAATTTTTATTTTTGAAGGGGTGGCAGACTTTTATATTGACAGCACAGAGAATGCCAGAGCTTGGACACTCACTACTACCATCTGTCTTCCTTAGTTTACAATCTGTTCAACAGTCCTTCTCTTAATACGTTATAATGCACGTGGTTGATGACTTGGTGGAACCAAGTTCGATGTGTATCCAATGCCACGGATCCAATGCAAACTGCTTGATCGGCTGGGCACCGCTCATTTTTATTTGCCACTGGATTTAACTAATGGGTCCTGGCAGATCCCCTTATCGCCTCTATCCAAAGAAAAGACAGCCTTTACAACGCTGTTTAGGTGACACCAATTCGTTACACTTCCTTTCATGTTGTTCGGGGCTTCAGCCACGTTTCAGCGCCTCATGGACCGAAATCTCCGGCCACATGCTGCATATGCGCGCTGTCCTGAGGGCTCTGAGACTGGCTGGGCTGATGGCCAACCCAAAGAAGTGTGCGGTTGGGTGTGTGGAGGTCAGGTATCTGGGTTTCCACTTGGTTCACGGGCAGGTGCGTCTCTAGATTGATAAGCAGCAGTTGCAACTTGCCCTAGACCCAAGACCAAAAAGGAGGTGAGACAGTTTCTGTAGCTGGCAGGATATTATAAAAGGTATGTGCCTAATTATTCGGACCTCGCCAGCCCGCTGACTGATCTCACTAAAAAGGAAGCACCAGATCCGTTCCAGTGCAGGCTAGACGGCTCCCCGGCTTGAGTTGGGCGTTGGGGGTATGTGGCAAGGGGTGCGTGGTTCAGCGAGGTCTGTGACGGGGGAGAGAATTGGAGAAAAGCGTGGCGTAAGTGGATCAAGTGCAAATGACAAACACCCATGTCTTGTTTCAGTAATTGGCGTGAAAAGACAATAAAAACCACCTGGGAGACGAGAAGTGGCATAGAGGGACTGTCTGAGACTCGTGACAGCGTGAGAAAGCTCTGGAGGGCACTGGTGGACAGAGTATTTGAATGACTGAGAAAGCTCTGGAGAGCTCTTGTGGACTGATATATTGAAAGCGCCCGTAGCGCGGATTTATGTTTTTATGTGATCTACTGGTTGTGAAATAAAACACGGGTCTTCTTCGACCCTGTAAGCCCGCCTATTGGTCCAATGAGGGTATTGCTTGTATTTCCTTTTCCGCAACACAACAAGATTAAATGACTTCTTCTCTGGCTCTCAACGAAGGTGGTCACATTTTCTTCCCCTCCTCTCCCTTACCTGCCCTGCTTTGCTCCTCTCGTCTCGTCTAGTCTACTGTCTTGTACTTTGAGAGACTCTCTCCGCACTGCTTTCCAAACTAAGAAAATATGGATTTGATCAACTGGTCTCTCAACGCAATTGACACTATCTTCTCGACAAGAAGCTTGGGTTCGGGGGACCCTGACTGCCCTGCCAGAATGTTCGCAGCTGGCTACACGATGGACGCGTGGGAGAGGTGGCGGGTCGTGTGTCTGGCGGCTCTTTCCGTGGAGGACATTGAAGATATCTACCTATTCGGAACCATGATAACAGGTCTTCTGCTGATTGGATTAGGCATTGCCCTGGTTTATCGAAGAATTAAGACGACAGTGATAGCTGTCCAAAGCCCAAGGCTGGCCGTCATGATTGAAGCAGTGGGCAGAGCTGTCAGCACTCAGACTGGGTCTATGAACCACAATATGGATAACATCATGGAGAAGCTCACAGCTTTGCAAAGGCAAATGGATCGTTTTGGAGACCAAAATGGACAAGGAGAATAGCCGTGTAAATTGGAATGCGGCTACTCGCCAACAACGACCAAACAATCCCAATCTTATCTGCTTTCGGTCCCACTCAACCAGCACTGGCCTTGGCCAAGGCTGCTGTTGGAACAACAACTCCCCCGGAAGAGCACTGCAGTGAGACACTCTTGCGTTCCTTCCCCCACTCCCCACAGACACCTGCTGATTGTTGACTCTGTCTGGGACCTGATCAAGGTTGTCTCCTTGGCAACTTGCTGTGTATCGCCATGACATCCTGCGGACTGAGGCACCTAGATTATGATGCCAGGCGTAGCGACTCTCCAGGCCTACACATACAAGAACTCTTACATATATATACAGATATGCAATCACCCCCCCATCCCTCGCCGCTTTGTACCCCCAGACTGACAGGCTGCAGGACCGGATGGCTGCTTGCCTGTGCTGGGTTACCTCCACCCCCCACTCCCCTACCCTGTTGCAAGTCTTGTGTGTTCATGTTGTAGAGTGTACTGATTATGTGCTAATGTTGCTGAGGTGTTTTTTTTTCCTGTTCCCAAACTGTACTCCTCACAGGAGCATAGTCTGGGGGTTGCCTTTTTTTCTCCTCACCTCTCCTCATGTTATGTTGTATTTTCTTTTCTTCAATCCCCTGTCTTCCTGTCCTGTCTACCCCCTTGTCATATTGTATGTATGTTTGTATGGACAGGTTGATGGTTTAATTTCGCTGGTACTTGTGACTAAGTGACAATAAAGGCTACTACTACTACTACATGTATATTTTCTCACATGTATTGACTCGTTATTTCATCTGACTCCATAAATGAAAAAGATTTTAATGATGTCTGGGCATCATTAAAAGTGAACGAATATTTGATTATTCTTTTTTAACTCTGATTATATTTTACCCACCTAGATCAGGAAACTATATCACTTTGAGGTCCTTGAATCTCTCTCACAAGGTCTCACGACACAATTGGTCCAGTCATCAAAACAGAGGTAATTGGCTAAATATCTGAGATTTACTGTATTCACACGTACACAATCATAGATACTTAAATAGCCCCCTTGGAGTGCCCCCTCTTTAACTTAATTCAATCGTTTTACTTCAGTAGAGGTTTTGACCACCATTAAAAGACATTAGTCGATCAACTTCACTTCTCTTAAAAAGCTTTGGATTGACCAAGCACGTGGCATTCCCACGTACACTTATCTAAAGTAACATTAAATTAAAACAGAGGTAATTAGACGCACCCAGATCTAGGTTGATCAAATAGCATTTGCTGATTCTAGATGAAAATAACTCATCTCTGCATCCAAGTACACTTGAATTTGATGCCAGATATTAGCCGTCGCTAATTTGACGCAAAATTTGTGGAAATATACGAATCTGATAATTTACTTGGGAAAAACAATCTCAGAGTCAGTCAGAATAAAATCAAATGTTTACAATGTATTGACCAGGGGCCTTATGTATAAAGCCACTTCATTCATTAAAAATCCTACAATGTGATTTCCTGGATTCTTTCCCCCCATTCTGTCTCTCATAGTTGAAGTGTACCTATGATGAAAATTACAGGCCTCTTTCATCTTTTTAAATGGGAGAACTTGCACGATTGGTGGCTGACTAAATACTTTTTTGCCCCATTGTACATGAGGTAGTCTGAATGGAGGTTCTGGGGGAAGTAACACTTTTGTAGTGTCTGGACCAATCAGGCACACACAAATTATTCATTATATTTAATCAATAATCCAGCAAACTCACTCTCCCAACAAAAGCCTATGAAATTTACCCCAAAAATAACATCACAAGTGAAACTCTGGCAGAACCCGGTGTCCTGTTACAGGACACATTGAGACTGATAAGAGTTTTACGACCTCAAAAGAAAATTCCAGAGAGCTGTGACTCACTTAATTCTTGCAGAGTAGGAGAAAAAAACCCTGTTAATCCTATATATTATATATATAACCACTTGAGAAATATATAAACATGTATCTAATTTTCCCATCTCATGATTTTCCTTTTATGTGGTTTGGCCTATGTATTCTTGTAATCTCAATGGGGTTAATATTTCAGACTTTGCATACTATGGTTTACCAAAATCATATGTGTGGCAAGTTTGGTCTCTATAAACACAAATCTTTGTTTCCCAATTGTTGATTTACATTACATTTTGCTAACTTTGTGCATTAGTATTATAAGAATCTTGAAGATTTTTTTTTTAACACCCAATGAAATTACAAATTCAAATGCCCTGCTAGAACACAATGGGTCGTAAAATTTCCCTCCTAAGGGAAATCTTCTCATTGGCACACACACCTCCAGAGGGTGTGACATCTTCACGCTTTAAAATCACTGATCACAAGATCAGCCCTCTGACTCTCTTAGTCCCTTTCTGAAATGCTGACGTGAAGATAATGCTGAACTAGAAGTTTCTAAGGACCCCCAAACTTGTGCCAGGCTGCGGCCTTGTCTTTCCATTCACCAAAGATACTCTGGAAACTAGGGGTGGGTGATATCTCGATATTTACGATATATCGAGATATTTTTTAAACTCGATATGGATTTTGACATATCGTATATATCGATATATTGTTTATATTTAATTCTGATTTCGCCACTTTGCTTGTTTGCCTTCTCTGTGCTGTGCTCGCCCCCGCCCTCCTCCGCCTCCTTGCTTTTGTTCCCCCTCCCCTCGCGTGTTGTCTCATTCTACCAAGTCCCCCGAGTCAGGTCAGGCACATCAATCTTTCCCCGCCCAGCGAGTGCTTGAAGTGCGTCAGAAACAGCGCGCGCGCGATCAGTTGTTGTTGGTAATTTTTTGTGTAGCGTCGCCTCTCGCCGCATTGCTTTTGTTTGAGGGCGCTTGACACACTCACACTTAACATGCTCCCCTGTAGAAACGGGCCTGGCAGCTCGCGCCAGTTCTAGACACGGTGAAAGTTTCCTGATTGTGACGGATGGCCGAATTTACATGACACATTATAAATTAGCATTAACCTACCTATTCTGCTATAGATACAGTGCCAAAAAGAAGAGAAGAGGATAAAGGTGGATAAAGACAGAGGTAAAGTGATGTAATGAATGAACAGTTTATCTAATTGCATAGTAGTAAGATACTGTAATTTAATGGCAGTTATTTTTACCTTAAACTTTATGCTAGCAGTTGTTCTGAGTTCCCCAGAGGCCCCAGACAGTGTGATTTTGTAACAATCATGTAAATTTTTAGATGCATTTGTATCACTTTTTTTTTTTATTAATGTTTAACTCTACAATTGTGCAGTTTTTGGGGGATATATGGCATTTTTTTTTATTTATTTGCCAAAATTAGTAATGATATTTCTATACAGGTTTATTTAAAATAGTGCAATATGTATTATTTCTTCCTTTATTTTACAGTTAAATTATTATTTTTGTATACAGGGATTTTTTTTTTTTTTTTAAATGTCGCAGAAACACTTTGTTCCTACATGAACTGCCTACCTATTTGCACTTCAATAAAAAAAGACTTTGTGGTATTTGGCATATTTGTTTTTGCAGTAGTTTTTGGGGGGTTATTTTTCCTGTAAAGATATCGAGATATATATCGTATATCGAGATATAGCAAAATATATCGAGATATATTTTTTGCTCCATATCGCCCAGCCCTACTGGAAACCATTGGTTCTCTCTCATCAAGACCACATCAGCAAAGATCAACTGGAGCCTCAACAAATTGCATCAGGAAAGTTTAATTCAAATGGGTGAGACATGCAAGTATCAAACTTAGTCTCATTATTTGATACATTAAGTATCCTTACCCCTTTTAAAGAAGGGCGTGTTAGAACTAAACTGATGGTTTGCTCAAGGCTGTTGATCTGATGAATTTCAACCAATGCTATAACTTCTTGCTTTCCTGTATTCTGCTTCAGCTCTCTTTCCCTAGGTTAATTGATTGTAAAATTAATTTACAACATTAAGTTAATTGTATTAACTGATCCAAATATTGATAATCAATTATAACCAGTTATTATTGATTATTAATATTTCATAGAGCTAATTTGCTACACTTTTAAAGGTTGTATCAGTGATTTCAGGCCCAAAAATAAATTATCACATTCATCTAATCTTTCCTAACGATCCGCTAGCTGCCCGCCCCATAAGCATGCCGTCAAAAAAACGCGTCTCTCTAGGCAGCCTAGACTCTGAGATCTGCACACAAAAACAATCTGGTTTTGAGTGGTACACCAACCACTCAAAACCAAAATAAATAGTGTTCCAACCAATCACCGACAGGGGTGGGTGTTGTGAGGTTTTGCACTCGTACACGGCTGCCTATGACGGCTGCACGCGAAAACCTCACAACACCCACCTCTGTCAGTGATTGGTTGGAACACTATTTATTTTGGTTTTGAGTGGTAGTGAAAGCAACTGTTTTTGTGTGCAGATCTCAGAGTCTAGGCTGCCTAGAGAGACGCGTTTTTTTGACGGCATGCTTATGGGGCGGGCAGCTAGCGGATCGTTAGGAAAGATTAGATGAATGTGATAATTTATTTTTGGGCCTGAAATCACTGATACAACCTTTAAGGGATACATCACTTTTCTCATATTTTATTACTTCTTTTAGCTTTTCATTATGGTTGGGAGAATGAGACCATTTTAACAGACGCACTGAGACACTTTAAATTATCCCAAACATGGATAGTTACTCCTTGTACATACTTAACATTGCATAGGTTTTCAGTGTATTTTAGGTGAGGAGGAGAAGTGGAAGAAGGGGAAGAAGGGGGAGATGGTTAGTGTGAAGTGTGAGCTGCACTGTGTGCTGCGTCTCGGATGTTCCTGTTACATATGCAGGAGATAGTTCAAGTGTTAAGTCTCAGGAGAGCCTTTTGTTTCATCGAGGGGTCGATCAGACATACTGGCACCCTCCTTACAGACCCCGTCTTCTTATTTTGAACTTGTTACACTCAGTCTCTGTGGTTTTTAAGAGATTTCACCCTGGGGTTGTTCAGAGGTCTGTTTTAGATATTTTGTCCTGGAATCAAACAACCTCTGCCATGATCTTGGTGGGGCCCGAGCAGTGCCATCTCTGAACCAATCAGTCTTTTTTAAACATCTAATGTTAACAATGTTCTTCCTTTATCTAGGCTCATCTCTTTGAAACTTGCATGGCCATAAAGTACTTAGCTGGGGCTTCTCGTTGGTTAGCTCAGACTGGCTGGAGCCTGGATGGTTGATTTGGGGTCTGGAGTGCTGAGTTTTGTGTGAAATTATGTTTTAACAAATAATCTGTGGAAGATAAATTTGTGTTTGGTTCACCCTTAAATCCTACCAAAGACACAGGGCTCAAGAGGTGGCATTAAAAACAGATTTCGCAGACAAGGCGCCCTTCACCCTCTTCCTATGATTACTCTTTCTAATGTCCGATCCCTAAATAACAAACTTGATAAACTAACTATTAAGGTTAAGACAAAATATTTGTTTAAGTGCAGTAACTTAATATGGCTAACAGAAACTTGGTTGAAAAAGAATAGCCGCAATACTGACATGGATGGTTACATGCTTATTAGAGCGGATCGTGCAACAGAGAAGCGGAAAAATCCATTGGAGGTGGACTCTGTCTATATTTGGACAATAACAGGTCAATTCAATTTAAAATATTGGACAAGAGTTGTACACACGCTTATGAGATCATAAGCAATAAAGCGTTTCTATTTACGCCAAGAGACTAGGCAGATTACGGTTAGTCTTGTCTATGTACCAGGAACAAAAAACATTGGAGCGGCTGATAAATGTACTAAATGTTATAATGACGCATTATAGAGATCTGTGGACCAGGCCGTGTTTATTCTTGGGGACTTTAATATCTATTATATACGTATATGCAGCTCTTCAGCAATATATCACATGCCAGACACGCTCAATGGATATCTTGGACAAATGTTGTGGGAATATTTTGGATGCCAGTGTCAAGATCTACCTTGGAAAATCAGATCATAAAGTTATGCATTTATTGCCAAAATTTATACAGAAAATTAAGATGACAGACTGGCTGGTGTTCTTTGATTCTGTTAAATAGTTAGATTAGGATTGTGTTTTGGGGTGGTTCTAATGACTCTAGCCTTCCTCTTGGTGTGTCGATCAGAACACAGGAATGGATCAGGACAGTCTGATTCGATCAAAGGGGTTTATTGAACACTGAGGATTCGTTTGTCTGTGTGAGGCATGTATGTGTGTGGTTCTACAATAAAACAAAGAAATAATCAGCATAACATGACTTGACTGTTATATCAAAATAAATCACACTATACATCACATTGCATTACACTATACAATGTTATAATATGCACATAACTCAACTTTCCGTTGACCAATACAACGCAATTTGGCGCTGTTATTGTTTAAGTAAACATAATAGGCACGTTGAAACCGAAAGTGTCCATAAACTGACAATGAATATCACACAGCGCACTATACAGAAATCCCCAAAAGAACTAACAAATAATTAAGTATAGTATTATAATAACATGAATAAACGGGTACGGAACAGGCTGACGATATCTTCAACTGTGTTATTATATTGTAAACACAGCTCGTGAATGCGCTGAACGCACTGGTTTAGTTCTCACACTGTTCACTCTGACTACCTCTATAACAGCGGACAAATACCAAATTGCCTCGAAATAAAATACTATATGATTAATAATGATTGTCTGCTGATCAAAACGGATACTCACAATCAGTCACAGACGCACACTTTAGCACACTTTTCTCCCGGTCCCGTGCAAGTCTCTCTTTAGCTTCATTTTACCTCAGGACGATGATTGACAGGTCCGCTAAGCTCAGCCTTTCCAACAGATTCAAGTAAAAATGTTCATGAAGGAGATGTTATCACATCATTTATAGAATACTGTGAAGATACACTTTAAAGACAGTAAGGGTCTATTCTAATTATAAGCCATGGTTAACCAAAGAGTTGAAGGAATGTCTTAATGAAAATAAGTTTTATTTAGAAAATGTAAAACAAGCATGGGAAGGAGTTGTGGTGTGCACAATAAAGGGTCTGAGATTACTTGAATGCTGAAGAGGACAAAAAAAGAAAGAAAAAAGAACAGAGTTCTCTTTTGAGTCCACTATATTGTGAAAACCAAAAGGACTGAGGTCACATTCGGCTGATTCGCTTTCTGGTTTACTTTAAGTGAACTAAGTTTTGTTCTTTTCGAACGAATTATATGTGAAAACACATATCCCAAAGAGATACAAATTAGTTCATTTTAAAATAACCCCGTTCTTTTTTGGTCCTCTTCCGCTCTTTGGTCCACTTCCACCTTCGACAACATCTTTCAGACAAGTACAAGCGCTTAATATTAAACAATATTAAAGGATTAGTTCACTTCAGAATAAAAAAATCCTGATCATTTACTCACCCCCACATCATCCAAGATGTTCATGTCTTTCTTTCTTCAGTTGGAAAGAAATTAAAGGGATACTTCAGGATTTAGCATTAAGCTTTGTATTAGTAGAAAACCTGTAGAATTTTCGAATTACAATGCTTTCCACCCTCATATCCCCCTGAGAGGAGAGATTTATGTATTTTTTGTCTGGAAAAAATCCTCCGATGACGCAAAAATCGTCATTTTGCGTCATCTGAGGATTTTCTGGCCAGAGGCTAAAGACTACAGCCAGTAGATGGCGTTGTTCCGCATGTTTTCAGCCCACCCATAGAGGGTTGGATCTCATTCACAGAATGTACACAGTGTCAGCCGTCTTTCTTTGGAAGCTAAGCTAGCACGCTCTTGTTCTGTGGAGAAAGCTGAATAGTAGGAGAAAGCTGAGTAAGTAGGGGTAACCATCCTCTTTTTCCCGGACTTGTCCGGCGAGCGAGACTGTTAAAAATGTCCGGGATTCGGCTTTTGCGTTCTGCGGTCGCCATTCATTGTTTACATGCACACCTTTTGTTTCAATCTAACTGAATTCATTCCGATTGGTGAATCTGAATGTAGTGTTTACATGAACGCTAAACAAGTGATCGGTTGATGTGCGTTTTACCATTTCTAAGAAAATTCCCGCTCCTCCGTGAGAGATGCGACCATGACCGGCGCGTCTCAGTAATGACGCCACCGGCCTCGCGCTGTTCTCCCGCGGCCGTCAGCCTCGTCCGGATCGCCACAGTAAACATAATGAATGGCGACTGTAGAACGCAAAAGCCGAATCCCTGACATTTTGGGTGCTCTCTAAATCCCTGGCTAACTCATCACGTAGGCTAGCCTTGTTGTTTTCAACTGAGCACTCTTACCGGTAGGCGTGGCCTCCTAAGGCAGCGAAGCAAGTGCATTCTGGGAGTTGTTGTCTTTCATCCACAAAAGCCAAAAATTCTGGCTTTTCTCAGTCTAGAAAGCTCCAAATTCAAAAATTTCTTCACATTTCTTCTACTTAAATTACCTATTTTAAATACACATTCATCTTCCCAGAGGTGAAGTATCCCTTTAAGGTTTTTGAGGAAAACATTCCAGGATTTTTCTCCATATAGTGGACTTAAATGGGGTACAACCAGGGTTTGAAAGTCCAAATTGCAGTTTCAGTGCAGCTTCAAAGGACTCTACACAATCCCAGCCAAGGAATAAGGGTCTTATCTGCACTAGCGATGCGCCACGCATTACGTAATCACGTTGAAAGGTCACACGTGACATAGGTGGAATTACCGACCTAGTGTTTACCAAGCAAACGTACAAAAACTAAGTCAAACGCCATTTACAAAAAATTATTAAAAGGTAAAACAGCGGTGTCGGACGATTTTAAAGTAGCTGGAGAAAATAAGAGTTTTTCGCCGTACCCTACCTTTTTGAACCGGAACACACAAGACCTTTCAACATGATTATGTAATGCGTTTTGCTAGATAAGCTGCATTAAAATGGAAATTTTAACCTTCAAAATGTTGGACCCCACTGAGGTCCACTAAAATGGAGAAATCCTGGAACGTTTTCCTCAAAAACCGTAATTTCTTCTTGACTGAAGAAAGAAAGACATGAACATCTTGGATGATTGATGTGGGGGTGAGTAAATTATCAGAACATTTTTATTCTGAAGTGAATTAATCCTTTAAATGTCATTGAAATGTGTAACTGGACCAAAAATTAACCGGGTTCTTTTAAAATAAACTATATTACAACACCCTTAATTTGTAGCTCATTGGTATATATACTGCATGTTCTCTCAAGAGAGAGACACTGGTGTTCCATCATATGATGTAGGACGCAGGCTACACCGTAAGTTCCGGTGACGAAAGCAAAAGTGCACAGGATAGAGCAAAACAAAACACTGGTCGCGAATTAGAAGTCTAAAACGAGGGTGTTTAAAGAAAAAAGAAAATCGGAGGATTTCGAGATAATCCATCAGGAGATTTTTTGACCAGCCATATTTGTTTGAACCGGAGTAAACTGACCAGGAGCTCCGGGAGATGGAAGAAGCTGCAGCAGCGGCACAAAAATGTATAGGGAACTGTTGAAATGTTAATGGAGCATCTCCCTTTGATGTCGAAGCACGTAATCTTAAGACTTTTGCTTTGTTGAAGCAACCCGGATATAAACAGAAAACACAATTTTCAGACTAATAAAAATGTAGAGTATAGCTCAAACAATTCAATTATTCACATGGATGTCCTTCGTTGTCGTCAAACTTAATTCTTGCGAGAACTAGGATATTCTCACTGGAGCGTGCTGCGTCATACCCAATACAAGCCAGTCTCTCGTGACTGCGTACGACAGTTAGCAGAAGTTAGAGATTACAGCTTCTAAAATTTTATATGTGGATATTTTTCTTACACGAATGCATCGCTTCACTTTTCAATTAAAGGCCTTCACAGAATTTATTATTAAAGGCCTTTATTAACCCCCCCGGAGCTGTGTGGAGCACTTTTATCATGGATAGATGCACTTTTATGGACTTCAAAATGGAAACGGCCATTCACTCCCATTATAAAGCTTGGAAGAGCCAAGCCATTTTTTAACACAACTCCGATTGTATTCATCTGAAAGAAGAATGTCATATACACCTAGGATGACTTGAGTGAATCATAATTTTAATTTTTGGGTGAACTATCCCTTTAAAACACATTCAGTTATGTCTTCGGTGAACAGGAGGATCAGGTCTGTGCATTTAGTCTATATTAATCAAACAACAAAATAAAACAAGAGAATCATTCACGGCTCTTCACTGAATAACATTAGTAACTTTAATAAGAATCAATATGTAATTCATACAATGAAGATTTAATTCAATGTCCTATTGCTTTTTTGTATTTATTTACTTAACGTTTCAACTCACTGTTTGTGGACAAGAAAAAAAGAACGAAAAAAAGAGGTAAATAAAGTTCAAAATACGTGTGCAGAGATCAGTGCTGGTCCTAGACTTCTGGGGGCTCTAAATGTACACTGTCAATAAACAAAAGTAAGTTGAAAAGTTCAGTAAGTAAATAAAAAGCAATTTCAAATTCAACAGAAAAAAAATATATATATGAATGAAGTGAACAATTTAGCCTGCCTAAGGCTTCTCTCCGGTGTGAATTCTCATGTGGCTTTTAAGGCTTACTTTTGCAGTGAAACTCTTTCCACACTGTTGGCAGCTAAAAGGCTTTTCTCCAGTGTGAATTTTCATGTGACAGTTCAGGTGTCCTCTTTGAGTAAAACTTATGCCACACTGTTGGCATGTGAAAGGCTTTTCTCCGGTGTGAATTCTCATGTGGCTTTTAAGGCTTACTTTTGCAGTGAAACTCTTTCCACACTGTTGGCAGCTAAAAGGCTTCCCTCCAGTGTGAATTTTCATGTGACTGTTCAGGTGTCCTCTTTGAGTAAAACTTATGCCACACTGTTGGCACGTGAAAGGCTTTTCTTCAGTGTGCATTCTCATATGGATTCTAAATTTTCCTTGTTGCTTGTAACTTATTCCACACTGTTGGCAGGTAAAAGACTTCTCTCCAGTGTGAGATCTCATGTGGACTTTAAGGTTTCCATGTACCCTGAAACGCTTTCCACACTGAGAGCAGGTAAAAGGCTTTTCTCCAGTGTGAATACTCATGTGCCTGTTAAGGCTTCCTTTTTGATAGAAACTTATGCCACACTGTTGGCAGGTGAAAGGCTTCTCTCCAGTGTGAACTCTCATGTGGACTTTAAGGTTTCCATGTACATTGAAACTCTTTCCACACTGTTGGCAGGTAAAAGGCTTCTCTCCAGTGTGAATTCTTATGTGGACTTCAAGGTTTCTATGCTTTGTGAAACTTAGTCCACACAGGTGGCAGGTGAAATTACCTATAGTCCCTGTCTTTTGAGACGTTTTTCGTGAGGTAGTTTTTTCAGTCTGTGAGAAACTAAAATATTTTTTTTCAGTTATAAAATCATGATGTATCTTGCACTGATCTTTCTCATCCATTTCTTTCAGATCTTGACTCTCCTCTTTCAACGGCATCAGGTCTGAGGCAAAAAAAATACATAAAAGTTAATCCCAGTTTAATGCCACAAAGCAACATACATCAAAACATTTAGACACGTAAACATCAAAACCTATAACATGTATGCTAGATCCTACGCACAATCAACTGTGTTTACATGATTATTTAAAAATGGCGGGTGCCTGTGTTTTGCATACGTTCAGCCAATCAGCGTACATTTGCATCACTGGTAGTTAATAGGAAAAATATCGAAACACTTTGGTAATTTTTTTGAGAGAGATGCTAACAGTCTAATCTGATTCAATGATCTATGCTAAGCTATGCTAAAAGTGGTACCGCCAGACTCGGAGATCGGCTGAATGGATTTGAAAACGGTAAAACTAAACTATTTAACTCTGGGGGAGTTGTAAAATAAGCCCATTTCCAAAAAAAGTGGAGTGTTCCTTTAAGAAGGTTCAGACCAATATGGTCAGTATGGACCAATCAGGTATGGTTGACTGTTCAGTTGTACATGATGTGTTTGCAGAAATGGCACAAAAGTGAGTGACTGTTCAAGTCTCTATGTTTATATCAGTTTGTGCCTTTGAGCTTCATTATTTATATTTTGATTATTATATAGGGGTTATATGTGTCCCGTTCTTTAGTTCTGTATAAGTTACCTTTGATAAAAATGCAACAAGCTATCAGCCGAGTGTTTAAGAATCCTCACCAAAGTTAAACAAAATGCAATAAAATGCAAATTCTCATTACAAAAAATTGCATCATCACATAATTGCTGAGTGGCTGCTGAGTTAATAATTTTACAGATTGATCAGTAATCCTGCAAAATGACAGTTTTTCTCAAATAAAGCTTAACATAAAACAGTGCTGTCCAGAATAAAATCAATTGGCACATGACCTATTAGATTTTAAATAACTTACCCAAACAGCAAATAATCGCAGCACTATAGCTTTAGCTCATTGATGTCATCCAGGGGTATCGCTTGTAATTGCTGGGGTTGAAATGCTTTCAAAAGGTTTGGCTTTCTGCTCTAAATTAGGCTCTAGTGAAGGTCTTCCTTTGACAAATAAATCCAGCCTTTCTTTAAAAGGTAATCTTGAAAACAGCATGGATGATAACTATGATGACTTATATTACTTGCATTCTCTTTCATAGGTTAACTCAATGCTGCGTAGCAATGATGCAGGTGCTGATTGTCTGAACCCATATAGAATCACACAGTGCAGCAGGAATCACCGTTCACTGATCGCGTGACGATGGCGGAGGGTTCATTGCGCAACAAAGCCTAAGCATCTGATAAAAGTCTTGTCTTGTAGAATGCGCTCAGCACCGCCACTCCCTATACACGGAGGACGATCATGAATCCGCAAGTAAAACGTAAAACTGACTGTGCGTTCACACCGGACGCGAATAGCGCGTCAAATTCGCGCCTGCCGCATCTAGTTATACGCTTGACCACTTTGTGTCCATTCGCGCGTCAAGAGCGAAATTGACACGTGTAAAAAAAATAAAAAAAGAAAAGAAAAAAGTTAAGCGAAATTTACGCGCGTCAGTTTCGAAACCCGTTGGCGGCCATCTTTTTACAAGACATCTAATGTTAATCGATCATTTATCGAGAGTGTCACTGCTCTGTACTTGCTCCTGAGAGCAGAACAGCGGCGTCGGGATCATCGTCGTCCTATCAGCGGTGCTTCCGCCTGTCTCACGCCCAGTTTGTGGACCTGTTGTCCCGCATCGGAGCGAGGATCACCCGCGCCCTCACCCACATAATCTATCATTTATTTTTGTATTGATGATAAATGGAGCCAGCCTCCAAAAGTAATTAACCTGTCCTGTCTTTTTGTTTTTGTTTTTTTCACACAACACTGTCCAGACACAAAACTATTCTACTTAAGTATATTGGTTGTCTTTACCTTAGAATAATAATGTTTCATATAATCTGGATTTAGATACGGAATAAATAGCATTCAATACAAAATAAATATGTCTTGTATGTTGAAATCAAGTTTTCATGTGATAAAAGATTTACTTTGTTTTTACTTCACCACGTGACAGCAGCAAGCAGGCTCCTGATTGGTTAACGCGGCGCGAATTGACACAGAAGTTTAGATTTTTCAACTCAGGCGGCAGACGCGAATTCGGATCAAACGCGTGAATGCACAAATAGCACTACAAAAAATAATTCGTGCTTAACGCGCCAGACGCTCAATTCACGCCATTCGCGCGAATGAGGTGTATTCACGCCTACCGCGCCGCGTTCTACGCCTCATTCGCGCTGCAGGAATTTTTTACATGCGAAATGCATCTTTGCATTGACTTAACATTGAAATCACTTGCGCCTGACGTGCCATTCGGTTCCAGTGTGAATGCACCATGATGCGCGCAAATTAGGCTGCATACAAAAGCCTGCCTCCCAATATCAAACCTAACTCTGGACAGTGTAGTTGTGGCTCTGGTCTCGGTTTGCACTTTAAATATCAAGAAAGTACTTTGATGATCGTTGTACTTGCACTTACTGTTTGCACTTAATAAGACTAAGAAATAACTGTTATTTTATTTTTTATTTATTTGTGGAAATGAGTTAAATCAGGAATTCACACACAGCCTCAATCAGAAGTTGCTAAGGTAGCATACAAAAGGAAAATAGAGTAATACATCATGGTCAACAAGCCACGTCAAGTGTGGCAGAGATTATGACACATCTCCAACTACAAGGGCCACATCATCACATCTACCTCACCTGATGCTACAATGGCAGAGGAATTAAACAGTTTCTTTGCCGGTTTGAGGCGAATGGTCAATCAGCTCCTCCTCCAGCCTTCACCAGCACCTCGCTATCCCTCCAGGAACATCAGGTGAGGAGAGCACTAAGGGAAGTGAACCCGAGTAAGGAGGCTGGACCCGACGGAGTACCAGAAAAAGTACTCAGGGCCTGTGCAGACCAACTAATGGGGATTCTCACCGAGATCTTCAACATCTCTCTGACCCGAGCCATCGTCCCATCCTGCTGGAAATCCACCATCATCTACCCAGTTCCAAAAACATCAGCACAAAATAGCCTGAATGACTTCAGGCCCATCACACTAACATCAATGGTAATGAAGTGCCTGGAAAGGCTGGTTGCCCAGCACATCAATGCCTGCCTCCCACCATCATTCCACGCTCAACAGTTTGCCTATAGGGCAAACCGTTCTACTGAAGATGCCATTGCCATCACCCTCCACTCAATGCTGAGCCACCTGGAACACCCAGGCAGCTATGCAAGACTACTCTTCATAGATTTCAGCTCAGCCTTCAACACAATAATCATCGGACATTTTGATTAAAAAACTATTGGGCTTACACCTCCCCCCTCCACCTGCGCTTGGATAAAAGACTTCCTTCTCCAACAGACCACAACAAATGAGACTCGGCTACCATCTCTCCTCCCCCCGAGGCTGTGTGTTGAACCCACTCCTGTACACACTTTACAAATCTGACTGCTCCCAGCAAGCAGTCAGATGTGTCTCCAAGCTGACTGCTTGGATAGCTTGTCCAACCACCTCATACCTGCCTGGTATGAAGTGGAAAAGGCCAACTTAATTTCAATGATAAGTGGTATCAGCAATATCACTTTGCACTATGTCAGGCAGGGAAAAATTGAAGGCAAAGTGCTTTGTACCAAGGCAGTTTATCAGGCACAGACAGGAATTAATGTGGCTGAGGAGATTGAAGAAATACTTCAAGAATATAGGGTTAGGAGAAAATGGTGGCAGCAACGGTTGACAATGCTGCCAACATGGCTGTCGCTCTGAGGACCCTAGCTATTGTGAGAATAGGCTGCTTCGCCCATACTCTGGCATTTTATTATCTTCTGAGCAGCTAAATTCAAAGCATCTCCAACTGGGCAGCAAGAGTGCGGAGTGTCATCGTGTGGATGAAGAGCGTGAGCATGGCAAAGGTCGTCCTCAAAGAGATGCAGAAACTCCTGAGTAAGAATTTTCATATTTCCATTGCATGCTAATATAACATTTTGATGAGATTGTTGTATAATATCAAGAAAATGCAATTACCTGCCTCCTTGTCTATTGTAGATTCCTTTTTGTTACACATATTTAGCCAATGTATTGGATAGAATGCATTGCATTCAATGTTATTTTTTATTTTGTTTGTAAAAGATGGCTTATATTGTTTTGGCATAGATGTACAGTAATTGGTTTTGTATGTATATGTGACTGTGCCAACCCATGGTAAGAGGAGCAGAAAAGTGTGATTATGTGTGTGCGCTAGACTCCTAGAACTTTAAATGAACTCAGACATCTTAGTTGAGTTTACTGTAGTTCAAGGACATGAAGAGGTGGACCGCTTGCACCTGCCTGGAGAAGGATCTGGGAAACTTTGGAGGAGTTTGAAGGAGTGACAACCCAACGCCTGTTGTAAACAACAGAAGTATAAAAGACTGAAGAACTGATTTGCCCTTCGGGATACTGATACGCCAGTGCCCCCGACGCCTAGAAGCCCAGAGCTGAGGACAAGAAACCCCAAGCAGAAGAGAAGAAGCCCAGAGCTTACTACACCTTTGATTCAAGACGTGATTATTGTATTTTATACTTAAACGATGAAGTTTTATTTGCCTTTATATTTTTGTTTATTATAAAAGAAAAGTAAAATAAATTTAATTGATTACAAAATCTGCCTACCGAGACTTAGATTTATGATGCTGGAAGACTTTTAATGCGAACATACCACAGGGGAGTCTTCTGGCCAAATTGTAAGTACTTTTTGAATGCTTACGGTTTAGGTCAGATTTGACTTTCTTTACCTTACCTGAGAATAATAAATAAATAGGTAAAAGGTGTTAAGATTAAAGTACACACCGTAAAATAAGATATACAACTAAATATATGCTACAAACAAATTGATGGTTCTATAATGTGGATTAGGTGATGTGCTAACAAATAGATGTTCCTTTCTCTCAGACCTGCCTCAGCATATGATGATTTTGGATGTAAAGACAAGGTGGAATTCTTCCCATCTAATGATAAAAAGGTACTATGAACAATTCCCTGCAATAAAGGCCGCAGTTATGGACCCTAGATTGAAGAAACAATCAGATAAGGAAAAGTAAGCTTTTATGACCTACTAAATTATGACTGATTATATATCTTGATTATTGAGTAGTTTGCGAGACTAAAGGGTAAGGGTAGGGTAAATTGAAATTTTACATTTATTTTTACAGTTAATCTTGAGAACGGAGGGGTAGTATGGGGAGATTACTGATTTGCTTGTTATGAACAATAATCGTTATCTATTATAGATTGGTGGAGAATTTACAGACTGAAGACATGAGGAGGGCAGATGTTCAACAGATGTTCATTTAATGTTAATTTAATTCACAATCTACACATTATGTTCTTTCAGGTTTGTCAAATAATTTTGAAAATGTGTCAGGTTTCATTAAAATATATATATAAAAAAATTGTAAATTGTGGAAGGTGTTGCGGTAATGAGAGAAATCAAACAAAAAAAAAGTTAATTTATTTCAGATTTTTAAGTAACTGTGCATGACTTAATATAAAAAAAAGGTCTTAATGTAAGTAAATGTTTATAAATTAATGTTCACAAATTCTCCAGACTTTGTTTCTAATGTCTGATTTTTTTTTAATTCAAGCATTTTGAAATTTTCATGTTTGAAATTAAAAACAAGCTTTCGTGAGAAACACCCATCTATTCATTTTACCAGTAACTGACGCCAGCTAGCTGTTACTTCCTTTACTTTAGATATTGAGCAGTAGTTTATGGTTTATTTTGACGTGACGGTGGATAATACTTTCTCAGTAGCAGTTAGCAGTCAGGGCAGTGCACAAGGTAGGCTCATTCTATTATGCTTTTATATTAGATTAGATTTATCAAATAGATGATAAGGAATAAAGGGGGAGAGCTCCTTGGCTGCATGCTTTCAGTTTTAAATGTTTATAATTTTGTCCTGTACAAGATTCTTTGTTTGAATATTTTCTTTTTCTATATTGATCCTTTTTCTATGCATTTCTAAATTAATGCAGGAGCAATGCTGAGATACGTACAAGGAGAGGAAGATACAGACGACGAGCAACCATCTACAAGCAGTTCACATGTCGTGATGCTGCTATTGTGTTGTTGGTATCAAGTTGAGTTATGTTTGGTAATAAAAAGTTAAACAAAGTTTTATTTTTTTCTCGGGGTGGGGCATCATAAATGAATTATGCTTAGGGCACCAAAGTGGCTACCAGCCGCAATGGGCTCACCCCTAAAAAATATCATTTATTTCTGTAGAGCTGAGTTCAACTTTGAGAAACTAACCTGTTTGTTTATCAGTTTCTTCATGTTTCACTCTGGATATTTCATCAATCTTCATGTCTTCACTCTCCTCTTTAATAAACTCCATCTTTCTTTGTTCCTCAGTTTCTTCTTGTTTAACACTGAATGTTTCTTCAATCTTTATGTCTTCACTCTCCTCTTTAATAAACGCCATCTTTATAGTAGTGTTACTTGGATCTCAGTCGCTTCACCAGGAGTTTTTCTGTGTTTGTCCTGTTTAAAATGATAATAATAATAAATCCAAACTAGATCTCTGTGAGCATCTCAATCAGCTCTAGTTCAGAAAACTAGTAAGGGAGTCAGTCAGATTTAATGTCCTTAAATCACCTATTTACACAAAAATGTATTTGTAGAAATAGAGATATAAATAGAAATATAACACTTTGAATCACTGAATCACTTTGAAAAAGTATTTGATTCACTGGAGTGATGGGAAGTCTGGTTCTTTTCCGCGAACCGGTTCTTTCGGACAGTTAGTTTCAAAAAACGGTTCACCAGTTCTTTTACGTCATCACGTAATGACGTCGATTCTATCATCCCGGTGGATAAATATACATTCAAATAAAGGAATTTGTGATCACAACTTCAGTTAAATAATAGTACTCATCGTCATAATCATCTTGGATAAGTTTCTTACATTTACGTTTTGAAAATGAACCCTAAAGTAGGCTACAGGCGATGCGCAAACGCAGATGTTTTACATGTCTTAAAGCAGTGGTTCTCAACTCCAGTCCTCGGGACCCGCTGCTCTGCACATTTTGTATGTCTCCCGTATTTAACACACCTGAACCAGATCATCAGCTCGTCAGGAGAGACTCCATGAACTGAACTGAACGCGTCAGATAAGAGAGACATACAAAATGTGCAGAGCAGCGGGTCTCGAGGACTGGAGTTGAGAACCACTGTCTTAAAGTGAATAAACTGGTCTTCATCATTGTTATTTTACTTGTAATTAAATAAACTTAATTTTGCCGAATTCGGCACCTCATTTAAGTCCTCGGTTCACCGGTGTTCATGTATCAGCACAGCATGCAGTTCGAAAGTTCGATTCAGAGACGGTGCTATCACGCATGCGCAGTCTCTCCAGCTCATCGGTTCTCCGTATCCGAAAGAAACAGTTCTCGGTTCTGTGCTGGTGATTCGAGAACTGATATCCAACAACCAGTTCTTGACTCGAGAACCGTAGCATAGGCCTGTGTGTGCTGAACTGAGAACTGCTGAAACTTTATACAGTCGACAAAACTAAGTTGATGCATGTCTCCAGTATGTTTAATTCGTATGATTAACACATTCTAAACATTTATTTGCACCCTTAAAACCTTGGCAAGAGTTTACGTAAAAAAATTATATCAACTTAGGCTACTTAGAAATTAAATTAGCTGTTCCTGAAAATGTTTTAGTATAATAATGTTTAGTTTTACAATTCATTCATTGTGTTTCTAATCTTCAAAATAATACAGTGAAAAGACACGTCCAGAGTGTGTGATAAACATGTTTCCAACAACTTATTGATGTTCAACAAAATAGCCTACTTAAGTAACATGCATTTCGTCCCTCTGAAAAAATTGCACGCATGCTCAGCTCATCGGTTCTCAGTATGTCGAACGTGTCTGAAAGAAACAGTTCTCGGTTCTGTACTGGTGATCCGAGAACCGCTGTACCGTACAGTTCGGTAGTGCGCGCACTCCTCGTGCTTATCACTTCTTTCAGTACAACATGTCTCAGTTCAGTGAACTGTTGGATTTACTGGAGTAAAATATACTCCGGGATAATGGTTTATTTCGAGTCAAAAGGACTGTCAGGACTGGTTCGACCGGTTCACTAAAAAGAACCGTTTCAAAAGAACGATTCGTTCACGAACCGGACATCACTGCTCGCCAGAGACCGAATTGAAACGCACCTTTTGTTACTCATAGTTACTTTACTCACACGACGTTAATAAATGTTAGATAAAGCAATGCATTGTTAAACTTAATAATGCCTGAATCAGTAGACGTCGCTTGAAGACGATTAAATGGTTTCTATCAGGTTAAACACCTTAAAACACAAACCTTTCCTCAGCCGAATCACAACAGATGCGGGAGCGCGGCGCCGCCTTATGACGTCACACTTGGATACCAAATTAAAAGTCCTGTTCACACGCTGCAGGTTATAATCACAAAAGAGCATCGAAATTTACGTAGAAAAAAAAAATATATATATAAAAGATGACACAACTCAGAGTTGAATGTATTGGTGACATACTTTGAATAACACAATGGTAAGTTAATAATACAGTTCACATTGACAATTTATAAAAAAATTAATAATAAAAAAAAGATTAAAGAAATAATACAATTAGTTTGGTGTAGAAATCATCAACAAACCCAAAACAATTTTGGGATCACTGCATCATCTGTGCCTTCTGATAACTGGGTAGGTACTCAGTCAAAGAAGAAACAATCTAAACTTTTTAGATTCTAAAGGGACATTCTCCTCAACATTCTCTTATTCCTTCACAAAAACGTATATCTGTTATAATCCTGTATTGGTTTTATGATTTACACAGACTGGCTGTGTATTAATACATGCACAAATTAAGATTACAACTTAAATGTAAGATTCAACCTGAAGTTCAGCTTATTTGACATTTAAATAAAACTTTTTTTTTTCAAAAGTAAAAGAGTTTCTCAGTTAAAGAAGAAACGCATTTAAAGGTGCAATGTGTAATATTTCCGAGGATCTATTAACAGAAATGCAATATAAGATCTGTATAAAGAACTTACTTAATGAACCGTTATGTTTTTATTACCTTAGAATGAGTCATTTATATCTACATAACCGCGGGCACCCCCTTCTATGAAGGTCGACATATTGTGACGTCATGTTTCTACCGTAGCCGACAGCGAACAAACAGAGCGCGTTTCGTCACTAACTTGAATGAGAAGCAGCAGAATTTCGGGAAAATTAATGACCACAGTTATTGTTTAGGACAAGAGCCGACGGAGGGTAAATCTGCTTCGAAGAAGAGAAAGTATGATGAAGCCAGAAAAATAAGGGAGAAACTTAGGGACTGTTCGTTTTTTATTTAAGGGGCCACCGGAGGAGTTTTGAGATCTGTTGTCAAAAAAGACATGACCCTCCCTTCACCAGCAATACATTTTTCTATGACCCTCCAAAATGATTGTGAAAAAAGGCATGACCTTCCCCGATAATTTATTGATTAGCCTACTTCTGTACTGGTTTGCGCTTGGCAAAGATGTTCAGATAGCCATTGTTTTGTTTTGTTTTGTTTTGTTTTAAAATATAAACTCTTGCTTTCTCATCTTACTAGGGCTGTAACGATAGACCAAACCTACGTTTCGGTTCGTCTCACGATTTTTGATTTTAGATTTGAAAAAAATCATGTTTTCGGTGCTGATGCGGTGGTGACGCGTTCAACATGTGGGTGGCGCTACCAACAAAGCATCTAAAAGCTGTCATAAAGAACCGGCAAAAGTAATGATTATTAATATGTCAAATATAGCAAGGAGACATTTTAATTGTTTATTAATAAACAAGTGTTTTCTGTGTCGACTGCAAAGATGAAGTTGACGATGCGTCGCAATCTTCTCAGAACGCGCCAGAGAGAAATGCACATTTCATAAGCAGAAAGCAGTCTGTTTTCCTTCGTTTTGAATTGTTCTGTTTAAAAGTAGACATTTCAAGCGTTCTATATATTTCTCAGGTCTGTGAGGCAAGTAGCATAGGCTACCTTACGCTGAGTTTCGGTTCATTTATGAGACAAGAGTCCAGTTCACTCGCCCGCGCCTCCGTGTCATGATTATCTATTTTCTACTATAGTTACTTCTTATTTATTAAATCCAGATGAAACATTGATTAAAATTAAGATACAATTAATAAAAAAACGAAATTACAGAAAGGCTTTGTGCTTTCTGTTTGAGGTCTCTGTGAAATTTTTAAAGTCGCTTTCAGAGCAGTCATGTCCGTAATGGAGAACTGTCACGCCCGTAACATTGTTGTTGTTTTTTCTTCACATAAATGCGAACACGAAAAATAAAATAAAAATAATATTTTATGTTCTGTGGAGGCCGATCTTTATTCATCCGGTGGGTATATATCTTTTGGTTTGCACAGTGTAATTTATAGAATTACTAAAAAATATTTTGCCACCTAAAAGTTATAGAGTTTTTGTGTCACGTCACATGTGTATTTCCCTCATATTAAATATAAAACGCATGTGTAGACTGATATTTTTCTAATGTCTTGACTCCTTTCAGACGTTTCAAAATATTGGTATTTAATGCATTTTCTGAGAATTTATATTTCAAGTTTTGACTGCAAATGTCACGTATAAAAATACCCGTGTCCGTGTGGACAAGGCCAAAGTTTGGACTAAGGAAACCACCTCAGCCCTGCAAGACTGCTTTGAAGATAAAGACTTGGGAATTTTCGCTGAGGGGACAGACCTGAAGGGACACACATCAGCTGTCCTGGTATACATAAACTTTTGTGCTGAAACAAAGACTGTTAAATTATTTTTCAACCAATTAATAAAATCAAACACAAACAGATTGAAAAATAGCTTCTACCCTCAGGCAGCTAAACACTTAAATGCATAATTCCCCATTCATATCTTAAACTCATGCAATAAACCCTTAACTTAAAAAAAAGAAAGAAAGAAGAAGTGCAATAACATCTCCTTACTACAATACATTATTTTACTGCACTATCATTAACTTTGCACTAACTCAATGTTTATGTCCATTGTGTCGAGCACGAGCACGGACACCGCAGATCCCTTCGACAATCACTCCTTCCAACATCAACACCTCCTTCACCTGCTGCCTCTGCTTGTCACATGGCCTGATCAGCGACATACTGCGATGAGGCGGAGGATTGCAGCGGGTTTATATTACAATGCAACCTTCATTTTGAAATGCAACCTCATCTCTAATCTTTCTAATCACCTTATGCATATAAAACAACATCTATCCATGGTTAAATTACACTATAAAACAATGCAACTAATGAATTAACAAATATAAACATTGTTTTACAGGAATATTGAAAACCCCCAGTTACGTCATACCCAACATCAGCACGTCCACTATGCTTAAATTCTCTTTTTAAAAGAATACAGGTTTGGTCACTGGTGTTTCACAAGAAGGTATTCATTGGATCTTGTCACTGCAACAATTCTGAATTCAGTAAAGTACCTTGAAATGTGGCGGCACAATTAAATACCACTCTGATTTTCTTTTCCCTTTTATGGTTGGATCAGTGTCTCTCTGTTGAGCTCCTCTTCTGGTACATTTCTGCATTTCTTTAGGATGTCGCTAATAAAGTCTCTGTAAATCTGATAGGAATGCTTCATCCTTCCTAAATCTTTTGAGTATACTTAGGGCTTATTGTTCTGGAATCTTTTTGTCATCAACAAGTGCATGGTCTCATTTGATAGAAAACCTTTCAAATTTTGAAAGAACAAAATAAAAAAGAACCCAGAAAAAGTAATGCAATTTATTTTGTTATTATTCATGCTTGACACGATCACTATTAGAAAGTATATATGGAAGGTCATAAAAGTAAGTTTTTATGTTTCAAGAAGTTACAAATCAAAACTTGACGTAATTTGTAATCTGTAATATTCGCAGCAACCTTTCATACAAATACTTGGTATAGTTTGGTCACAAACTGAAACAAATATGCCTTTTGTATTCTGCCAGTTGAGACCTTTTCAACGATGTATGAAAAAAGACTTGGTTATTTATGAGGCTTTTACAGACCACATTTTAAGTAAAGCAGCATTTTCCATGCTAAAAAAAAAACTGTGCTACTTTAATATTTTAGCAAATTTAAAAGCACTTGTTAAGAGTCAGTCGCATTCATTATATTCACTGCAATGCCAAATATTTGAGTTGGTTAAGGCAAGGCAAGGCAAGTTTATTTATATAGCACATTTCATACACAATGGCAATTCAAAGTGCTTTACATAGAAGAAGTTAAAATAATAAAAAGAAATAAGAATAATTAAAACAGTTTAGAAAAAAAAAATACAGTACAGTCGGACCAACATTGGCACAGTGCTCATTCATTAAATGCATAGCTAAACAGATGTGTTTTGAGTCTGGATTTGAAAGTGACTACTGTAGGAGCACATCTGATCTCCTCTGGAAGCTGGTTCCAGCTGCGGCTGGCATAATAGCTAAAAGCGGACTCGCCATGCTTTGAGTGAACCCTTGGTATTTCTAGCTGATATGATCCTAGTGATCTGAGTGATCTGTTGGGTTTATATTCAGTGAGCATATCTGCAATGTATTGAGGTCCTAGGCCAGTGATTGATTTATATACCAGCAATAATACTTTAAAATCAATCCTAAATTTAACTGGGAGCCAGTGTAAAGACCTGAGGACTGGTGTGATATGTTCATATTTTCTGGTTCTGCTCAGCGTTCTGTATGAGCTGCAACTGTCTTATGGTCTTTTTGGGAAGGCCAGTGAGGAGTCCATTACAATAATCCACCCTGCTGGTGATGAAAGCATGCACAAGTTTCTCTAAGTCTTGTCTGGAGACAAAGCATCTAATTCTTGCAATATTTTTCAGATGATAGTATGCTGATTTAGTTATTGCTTTGACATGACTACTGAAACTAAGGTCTGACTCTAGTGTCACACCAAGATTCCTGACTTGATTTTTAGTTGTTTGACCCCTAGAGTGAAGGTATGCGTTCACCTTGAGAACTTCATCTTTGTTTCCAAACGCAATGACTTCAGTTTTGTCTTTGTTTAACTGAAGAAAGTTTTGACACATCCAACTGTTGACTTCATCGATGCATTGGCACAGGGAGTCAATGGGGCTGTAGTCATTAGGCAATAGGGCTAAGTAAATCTGTGTGTCGTCTGCATAGCTGTGGTAAGCAATTTGGTTTTTTCTCATCATTTGGCTCATTGGGAGCATATACAGGTTGAACAGGAGTGGCCCAAGAATCGAGCCTTGAGGGACTCCACATGTCATGGATGTCCACTCAGACTTATGATCTCCTATACTCACATAATAACCTCTCCCATCTAAGTATGACCTGAACCATTTTAGGACTATCCCCGAAAGCCCCACCCAGTTTTCCAGCCTGTCCAGAAGTATGTTATGATCGACAGTGTCAAATGCAGCACTGAGGTCGAGTAGTACCAGCTACTTAAGCAAGTGGTTATGAAATAACTGAGTTCTGAATTAATGATGACTCAGCAGACTCAGCAGCATCTATCGCCCCAGTGGGTGATCAAATTGTGACTATAAAGCATCACAATCCCGCCCACAGCCGATGCCGGAAGTAAGAATTCAATACAATTTCTCCATTGACAGTTGGGGTATAAGCCATAAAAATGTAACCATACATGGTAGACTTAAAACCAGCTACGGCTGTACTAAGCGATTGTATATGCTCATATAAACGCCAAAAGTTCATGGGGCACTAACCTTGTTTTGAGATAAATGCCTTTTATTTGCGACGTCTTGGATAAGTACTTCATTACCCACAATCCTGAACAATCCCACAGTGATGCATCTGATTGGTGGAACTCGTGGAACTGTCTGGTTAAACTCCCCGAAGGTCCGTGAAGACTGAAGATCATTAATAAAAAAAAAGGAAATTTAAAAAAAAAACTGTGTTGCGTTTTTTGCACGGTAGACTTATCAGTGCAATCATGATCTCCTTGGCTGCCATGATGGCTTTTTTCAAGGAGGAAAACAAAAGTGTTCAAAGGGGTGAAAACCACTTCAAATCGGGTCATGTAGTTGAGTGTAGCGTGTCCGAGGGTCAGCTTGTGGGTTTTGTAAGGGCCAGCATGAGGGACAAGACCTACAAAGTTGTGGTGAGATTTGCAGGGAGGTTGGTAACGTTAGTTAGCATTATCATTCACTTTAGCTAGGCTACTGTAGCCTTCATATGTTATGAGTCATATCAAGCATTTTATGATGCCACTGTCAAAACAATATTTAGCCTAGGGATACCTCTTCATGCATTTACTGAACATCTGTGTAATAATTCATGGCAAGTTAATAAACTGAATATGTTGGTGGTCCAAGAGCAGACCATGCACCGGTCCATGCATCAGACCGGTGGCGTGGTGCACTTTCTGGTTTGCTGGTTTGCTGACCATCACTTTTTAATTGTCACTTGTTGTGGATATTAAGAAAATACATTAAATGTTATTAAAATTAAGGATGAACTATAACTTCATGAATAAAATGAGCATGGACCACAAGTGGGAAATTGTTGAGGAAACTGATGAGCAGAACGCCACGGACCGCCAGATCTGCACCCGTGAGCCGTGGTCCACTGTCCTTGCTATCCGACTCCCAGCCAGTCTTTTCAACTTTTCAAGCGGTTGGTCTAAGAGCATGACCCGGCTACCAGCAGTT
Organism: Squalius cephalus; assembly: GCF_949319135.1. Taxonomy (NCBI): domain Eukaryota; kingdom Metazoa; phylum Chordata; class Actinopteri; order Cypriniformes; family Leuciscidae; genus Squalius; species Squalius cephalus. The sequence continues at coordinate 17,643,934 of NC_137125.1, forward strand.
TCATAAACACGTGCACACAAAACACAACATGCTAGACATTACAAATAATTGTAAAGTAGGCTAGAATGCATGCTACATGTTTTGGCACCTTTGAACAGAAACATCTTCAACCTGTCCTGTCAGCAGAGTGTCCTGCTAAACCATCTCATTAAACACAGATTAATGTCTTTTCACAAAATAATTGTAATTTTCTTTCTTTCTTTCTTTTTTTTATTTTGTTTGAAGTCACTGGATGAATTTTACTAATAGTCTTTGTCAGCATAAAACCAATTACTCTCATTGTCAGTTAGGGTCGAGTGCTTGTTTTGAGATTGGCAGTGGTACTGATGGCTACAGCAGATGGCATGAAATTATACATTATACAATCATCTGACATTCACCAGCTAACACAAACAGAAATATCTCTACACCTTTCAGCTGTGACAATATTCTAACATGAGACTAAATCAATGAATGAATAAACAAATGAATAACAATGTAAAGTGTGTTGCATCATTTCAGTTTATTTAGAACCATCACATTGATGCATTAAACATATAAATGAAGTTGTCACAAATTTGTTAAATAAATAGGTGGTTGAGTGTGATTTTTCATTATTTCTCTTCTCTTCAGGTTTCCACTGGTGACTCAGCCGATGTCACCTCTACCTCATGTGAATGTCCTCGTGGAGAATATAAATGCAGTCACGCTGCTGCTCTGATGATCTGGGCTGTGCATAACCTGAGCTCCACGGACGTGGAGTGAAGGTGGAAAAAGCCTAGTGGTCCATCAGACACAGTCAAGGCAGTGGAGGAACATTTCCCTGGATGTAGCTACAAGCCACTGACTCGTTCAGTGACCCTGGAGGACCATAAGTGGTTGCTGGATCAATTCCAGGGTCGCTTCATGGGGGTTTCCTGGCTGCTCACTCCTGAGCCAGAAACTCAGCAGGGATCCCTTCTTCATCTCTGCAGTCACAGCATTGTATCTGCCAATAAACACCTGGGCAGTGATGCTGTTCTTGCTGCCTTAAGGCTGTCCTTGGACCAGATAATGGCCATCCAGACAGCAACAGTGGGCCAAAAGGATTATCACCTCTGGCATGCCCTGCGGAAAGGTCGCCTAACAGCCAGCAATTTTGGGAGCGTGCTGTCTGCAAAGCGTGCCACCCCTTCCCTCATCAACAGGCTCTGTGGGAACCAGGACCTTTCTGGAGTTTTGGCTGTGCAGTTGGAGCATAGTGAATGAAAAAGAGGGTATTGCTGCATTCGAGGAGGGCACCGGCCTGAAGGTAAGAGTGTCTGGTTTATGGTTGACTCTGGGATCCTTGGTGCCACACCTGATGGTCTCGTTGGAGAAACGGGCATTATTGAGGTGAAGTGTCCATACAGATGGAGGGACAGTACCTTTGAGGAAACGGTGAAAGACAAGAGCTTTTACCTTCACCAGGAAGGTGGCACCTACCACCTGAAAAGGGACCACATCTACTGACACCTAGCTGCACATTACAGGGAAGACCACATGCCACTTTATCATTTGGACACCTAAGCAGTGCATGATATTGCCAATCTCCAGTGATGACTCCTGGCTGCCTAACTTGGGGATTTTGGAGGCATTTTACAGAGCTCATATGCTCCCACATATTGAGCAGAACTTGTAAATTGTAAATAGTGTATATAATGTAATAGTTCTTACAATCAGTTCCTCTTTGTTCATCCTTGAGGATTTCTTCACAGTTCTGTTCAAACATTTTTGGGGGGCAATGGATCAGCGTTCTCGTCGCGCCCCCTGTCAGTACCTGGTTACAGGGAAGCCAATGATCCAGAACATAAGAAATAAAAACAACTAGCCTCTCAGAGTGCAACCCAAAGCGCTCCACACACAAGACATTGGCACATAGATGCCGGACGGAGCAGCGTAATCGCCAGCGTACCCGTGACACCACACCGTGTGTAGCCTACTGACACCACATCATCACGCTGCTACTTGTAATGCAATCTGTGACCAAGGAGAATAGCCTAACTCATGCACAAATAGGTCATATTCAATCAATGATTAATAATGAACAAATTATGATTAAACCAATGTTAAACCATCTGTATTAGAGGTCTTCACCCTGTACGGGTTCGGGTCTATATTTTAAATGATCAGCCGGGTCCGGGTCGGGTCCCGGGTCTGTTTAACATTGTGTGTAATACCCGTGCGATCGGAGTCATCAGATCAGACTTGGAGAAAACCCGGCCGTGATTAGACACTGCTTGTGTTTTTTTGTAACTTGCAACTTGTAAAATTAGGACACTCAAAATAAATTGCGTTAAAAAGCATATTTTAGGTTGATCCATCCAGCTAGCGCGCATGTGCAGTCTCACGTGTCATGTTTCTATGGCAACCAGTTACCAGAGCTTCAGTGAGGGACCGCCAAACCACGCTTTAGATTTTACTATATAAATTAACCATCTTGTTTAATCTTAAAGTTTTAGTGGTCAGATTCAGACTCGATGCAGAGCAGAGAGCACGGAAATGATAGCAAATAAATAACGTCAGCGGCCATGGCACTGAACAAGCAATCGTTATTATAGTTCAAAAGGGCAAACAGTCAAAGTTATTATGCGAGTTAACTCGAGCCAGAATGTAGGTTACATGTGCAAAGTTGCTTTTGTCATCCGTCACCGTGACATCAAGTGGACTTTTGAAGCTGAAATAATGAGTGGATTAAGCTTGGACTTGGAATAACGAGAGGAATGACATAAATAACTTTCTTGTCGGAGGATTGTAATGCATGATCACAGCCAGTCAGGTAACGTTACAAGGAAGGGAGAGGAGACTACTACGCTACCACGGCTCCTTAAATTAAGACAAAACGTATTTTTCGCAACAGGTTTATTGACTTGTAATAGCAGTTTAAGGTGGAATATGTGACAATCGGGTCCAGTCGGGTCTGTGTCTTCCCGGCGGTTTCGGGTCCAGCTTTAAAATAATAGACGGGTCCGGGTCGGGTCCGGTTAGCCATTTCTCGGATCTGCACGGGTCCGGGTCCAGCTTTTGAAATAATAGACGGGTCCGGGTCGGTTCGGTTTAGCACATTACGGGTCTCTTTCGGGTTCGGGCACGAATTTTTGGACCCGTGAAGACCTCTAATCTGTATATAATTTATTGATGCATCTTGAAGTTGTAAGCAGGTCAGTGTTCAAAAGCACAAACATGCAAGTGTTAAAAGTGCTCTAAGCGATGTCACACGTTTTTTAGGCCAAAACATTTTTTGTCACATACAGCAAACATCTTCTCACCATCCGCTAGCTGCCTGTCCCCTGAACACACTGTAAAAAATGCGGTCTCTGTAGACACCACAGGCTTCACAAACGGCAAGAAAAACAGACTGGGCTAACCCGCACCAAGAAACATAACAAACTGTTACAGCCAATAACCGACAAGAAGGTTTTGGGGGTGGGGTTTGGGGAGTTAGTGCGCGGATGAGGAGGAGGGAGGGTCTAGCTAGCCTCCGTTTTGTTTGACAATACTTTAAACGTCAACAAGAAGTGACGTCACCCAACATCACTTAGAGCACCTTTAAAGCAATGTTTGAAAGAAGAGTAATTTATTAGTTTTCAAGCAAATAAACATTTACAGTCAGAGGATTGCAGTGGGTTATGTTAAGTCCTTTCACTCAGCACAGACTTGTGTTCTGTGTTGGATCTAGTGATAATGTGAACCAGTTTTATTTTCCACTGAAGCTCACATCAGGTTCACAGCAGTCCATGTGTGTCAGAAAAGACAACTGTCTGTACCCTCACCAGTCAGCACTTACACTGCAGTAAACGCATGAATAAATCATTATACAAAGGTTTCTGCATCCCCTAATCTAAAGCCTAAACCAGGGGTCACCAACTGGCGGACTCCGGTCCGAATCCGGACCGCAAAATGCGTCCATACGGACGGCGAAGCCTTTTGACATAATGAAAAAATAAATGCCGCTATTTTCTAATAAAAACACATTTATATCAGGCACATCAAAGTCAGCTCAGTAGAGCCATTTGGGTCCAACAGCGCAACGGGTTGCTATGGTTGCTACTACAGTTACTATGCTCACTGTTGCTACATTCAGACCATAGACTGTAAAAAAGGTTCAGACGCGCAGTCATGCGTGCAATGAGAGCAGAGAGCGCGCAGACAGATGAAACTTTCAGCGAGTGAAAAACACAGAGAGATAAAACTTTCAGTGAGTGAAAAACAATGGCATTTTCAAAAATTAGTAAAGTTGACATTGAAAACCGAGTTTTCCGAGATAATTGGTGTAAAAATACGCATTTATTCTTCCTGCATCGAGCTGTAACTGTTACAAGGCCCGTGTGTCTCATTTGCTCCGAGTCTGTCGCGGTTGTTCAAAGTGGAAACATTAAATGTCATTACGAAGCTAAACATAGACACTTAGAAGAAACTTATCCTCAGCAGTCCGAGGTAAGGGCGCAGAAAATAAATGAGCTCAAAGCCCAGTATGAGCGATCTACACGGGTCGTCCTCTCTCACTCATTCGCCGCCCAACATCGAGCATATGAGTGTTTACTGAGAATACAGTGAATTTTAGACAATTTTATTTAAATTTCATAAGAGGTTATTTACATTTTTATGGACTGTACAAAATAAGAGATAAAGGGTTTCTTGCACTTTTTAATTTTTCCAACACTGGTGGCACTATTTTTTGCATGTGTTTCTGAATGATATTGCTGATTATCAACATTAAATACATTTAGTTAAGTAGAGACAATACAAGGAGGTTTGCGTTGATTGTGATTGTTAATCTCACTTTAGTTTTCCTTTTAAGTTGTTAATGTTGAAATTAATGTATGTTTAGTGCAAATTTAGAGATGAAGGCATTTTGCACAGTTTCCTAATCATATTTTTGTCAGACATTGTTACTGGTTGAATTCAGATATTTTGTACCAAATCAACTTAAAGGACATAACCGAACAGCATTAAAATTAGATCAGTTTTGTGAAGGATTACTTATGGCTGCTTATACATATGAAAAGACATATGTTTATCCATAACATTATATTTTGTTCAATAAAAAAAAAAAAAATGTTATCTACACTCATTTCTTTAGTCTGGTAAAACCCATCAATTCATATTTTTAGGTATATAATTGTCCGGACCTCGGCTGGTGAGGAGGGTTCATTTACTGGACCTCAAGCAATTTTAGTTGAAGACCCCTGGCCTAAACTATTCATCACACATAAACATGTTTCATATCATTTATAAATCTTGCTGTTACAAATTAAGTGTTTTGTGTAAATTAAGTGTAAATGAAGTTCTTTATTCTACTTCTCCCCAGAATGAATTCTCATGTGGACTTTAAGGTTTTCATATTGATTGAAACTTATTTCCACACCATTGGCATGTAAAGGATTTCTGTTGTGAACTCCCATGTGTTTTGTAAGGTTTCCTTTCTGAGTGAAACTCGTTCCACACTGTTGGCAGGTGTAAGGCTTCTCTCCAGAGTGAACTCTCAAGTGGTAAATTAGGTTTCCAATTAGGTTTCCTTTTTGCTTGAAACTCATTCCACACAGTTGGCAGGTGTAAGGGCTCTCTCCAGTGTGAACTCTCATGTGGTTTTTAAGGTTTCCTTTTAGCCTGAAACTCTTTCCACACTGAGAGCAGGTGAAAGGCTTCTCTCCAGTGTGAATTTTCATATGGACTTTAAGGTTTCCTTGTTGATTGAAAATTACTCCACACTGTTGGCAGGGGTAAAGCCTCCTTCCAGTGTGAACTCTCATGTGAACTTCAAGGTTTCCCTGCTTTTTGAAACTTAGTCCACACAGGTGGTAGGTGAAATTCGAGCCCTTTTTTGTAAGGAAGTTGTTTCAGCCTGTTAGCTATTCAAATACTTTTCTTCAGTCATGAAATCATGGTGCGTCTTGTACTGATCTTTCTCTTCCATTTCATTCCAATCTTGACTCTTCTCTTTTAATGGCATCAGGTCTAAGGCGAAAACAGACATAACAGTTAATCCCAGTTTAATGCCACAAAGCACAAACATTTAGACTCATAAAACATTAAAATAACATGTATGTTTGAACCTATACACCAGGGCTGCCAAACTCAGTTTTTGTAGGGTTGCATTTTCACCACCAATATGAACTCAGAAGTGATGTATGCCTTCACAAAAGTCCTGCCTCTCTGGTTGTTGTGTGGGACTTTTATTTTTTACGGGGTCAATTTATTTTATATTAACAGCACTGGGAATGCCAGAGCCACCACTACCGTCCATCTTCCTTAGTTTACAATCTGTTTAAAAGTCCTATCTTAATACGTTACTATGCACATGTGGTTGATGACTTGGTATGGGCGCACATGTGAGGATTTACTCTCAGTAATTTTTATTGTCACTAAGAGAGCATTGACACTCCTTGGTAACACCTGCAATGCTAGACAGACATTTTCTATCCATATAAAAGGAGGGACAAAGGAAAATTACACAACATAAATGTAAAATAAAGACAAGGGGCTCAAAAGGTGGCATTAAAAACAGATTGCGCAGACAAGGCGCCCATCACCCTTAAACTATGATTACTCTTTCTAATGTAAGATCCCTGAATAACAAACTTGATTAACTAATTATTAAAGTTAAGACAACAGATTTGTTTAAGTGCAGTAATTTAATATGCCTAACAGAAACTTAGTTGAGAGAGAATAACCACAATACTGACCTGGATGGTTACATGCTTATTAGAGCGGATCGGGCAATAGAGAAGCCGGAAAATCCACTGGAGGTGGACTGTCTATATTTGGACAATAACTGGTCAATGCAATTTAAATATTGGACAAAAGTTGTACCCGCGCTAATGAGATCATCTTGGTTGCAATAAAGCGTTTCTATTTACTCCAAGAGATTGGGCAGATTACGGTGAGTCTTGTCTATGTAACAGGACCAAAAAACACTGAAGCGGCTGATAAAATTACAAAATGTTTCAGTGACGCTTTGGAGAGATCTGTGGATGAGCCGGTGTTTATTATTGGGAACTTTAATATCTGTGATATACATATCTGCAGCTCTTAAGCAATATATCACATGCCTGACTCACTCAACGCATATCTTGGACAAATTTTTTGGAAATAATTTTGATGCCTATGAAGCAGTGTCGAGACCTACCCTAGGAAAATCAGATCATAATTTTATGCAACTATTGCCAAAATATAGACAGAAAATTAAGACGACAGACTGGCAGGTAGGGCTGCACGATTAATCACAAATTTTCACAATTTTTTTTAATGCGGAGCTTGTCATTGATGTATGGCTCTGTAACGTCTTGATTACGTATGTACCCCTCGTTCCCTGAAGGAGAGAATGGAGAGTATTGATAAAATGACTTAATGCACATATTGGCATGCAAGCTTTGCATCCACGCTCTGCCCCGTAGTGCGGGTATAAATACGGAAGTGGATGCACGCACCACTTGTTTTTCGCTGAGGAGCAAAGTGGAGCCCAGAGTCAGCGGTGATCCAGCAATAGTGGCGACGGGACTGGGGATTGGGATCCCTATTAAAACGCCACTAGTGCTCCCACCTTCCAGTGTCTAGACAAAAGTCTCCTGAACCGCCCCACATTATTGAGGCGGAGATAGAACAGGGCTTAGGCCAGGGAAGTCACTGCTGTTCTGCAAGACTCACTCAGTCAGACTTCTCCAACAAGCTGACACTTCGAACCGGGCTTACAGTGTAACTGGCTTCATGTGAAGGGAGCACACGGGGAGCAACCGGCTCAACACACTCGGCTATTTTTCTAGGGAACGTGATTGGTGTCACCCAACCCGCAGCTCTACAAACATCTGTCAGTGAGGCACCCTGTCCCAACACCCAGGGAGAAGCTACACTCTTATTTTAGAGAAGTGGGCTCACAACCCAGGGGGGCATGGTGCATCTTGGGATTGATACGCCAAGACGATGGCATCCACTATATTTTTGTTGGACTGAGGTCCTGAGGATTTGCATTCTGTCCACGTTAACCACATTGGAGCGGACAGAACAGAGAAAAGCCAGGGCTGGGTCTGCCTCCTCCGGGGCAGCGCTTACAGGTTCACCACCTGGTCCCCTTTAATGGGAGAGGTAGGAACCTTGGGCACATATCCAGACCGGGGTCTCAGGATAACGTGAAAATTAGCCGGCCCGAATTCCAGGAACGATTCGTTGACCGAAAATGCATGCAAGTCCCCTACCCTCTTGATAGAGGCCAAACAAGTAGGATAACTTTTTAAAGACAGGACTTTTAACTCAGCTGCCTGCAGGGCTCAAAGGGAGGTCTCTGCAGTGCGATACCCAAGAGGGTATAGAGGGGGTGCGAGGCGGATTCTGTCTCCTCACTCCCCTCAGGAACCTGGCGAACAAGTCATGCTTTCCCATGGATTTCCATCCACTGCATCGTGATGTGCACAAATAGAGCAAAATACTCTTTGAGGGTGGAGAGAGACAGCCATCGCTCCAACCCATCTTACAGGAAAGAAAGCACGGAGTGATTATATACCTTCGGGGGGTCTTCTCGGAAGAGAAGAACACCATTCAACAAATAGGTTCTATGGAAGAAGTTGAATATGTTCTATATATACAGTATGTCGTTTTCTTTTATTCATAGTAATTAGATTAATGTAGTGAAATGACTGCATGTGGAGTCCCATGATTCTCTGCTACATTGATGGAACAAAGAAATGAAGCCTAGTGCAAGTTCTGCCAGGAAGACTCAATCGTTCACGTCACTTATTACCTTCTCATCTATCCAATCATATCCTAATAGCCCAGTATAAAAGGGTGGTACTTACACATGTCTGAGTTCGCAGATGCTGTCGCTTCTACTATTTGTTAGCACCAGTTGCCGACCAAAACCATGTCTCAGGATACACAATCAATTTGTGATTATTCCGATTCAGATGATGAATTCTTTCAGCCATCTCCTTCCGCTTCACGCCGCAGTACCCGCATTCAATGCCGTACTTCTGCATGGGCGAGCTGGTCTTCAGAAAGTATGCTCAGCGCTCTTGAGGACGCCGGCATTCCCATCAGCGAAGGTATCTCAAGAGAAGATCTTCTGCTCTTGGCCCCAAATACATTGGGCAATCCACCAGCATCTACTCTCCCAAAAACAAAAGCTCCAACATCAACTGCTCAACCAAAGCAAGCCGGCAGGAAAAGATCCGCAAAATCCTCACCTCACCCAGCAAAAAGAACATCATTACCGGTGCAGGCGTCATCTCCTCCACAGATCGCTGACCCTCCAGACACAAATCATCAGCTCCTTTCTGCAGTTCAAAACCTCTCACAAACGGTTAAAGGATTACAGTCCAAGATGACGAATTTCGAAAACTCCTTCATCAATCCTAACCTCTGCTTGGATCCCGACATAACCTCTCCAGTCATCCGGCAATCCCGGCCTTCCTTCTCCGGTAATAACTCAGCGACCATGCCTTCTACATCAGCCTCTCAGCCTGCTCCTCTTCTCACGAGTCAGTCGCCATTCCAAGATGTCTCCGCTTCACCGGCTACTCCTATCTCTAATCTCTACACATCAACGCCAGTCCAAGCTTTCGGTAGGTGTTTTGTTTCACCCGCCGCCGCTACAGTATCTCCTCATCTCAGATCAAATATTATCCAAGGTAAGGATATCAACCAGGCTTCATTATTAATTCCTTCGCTTGCTGCTGACAGGAAATGGTTGACTGTGGTGATGTGGCAGTTCTTCTAAAAACTTCCGATCCACGGTTGCAACGCAATCTATCATTCGGCGAATTCGTAATTGCTTTTAGCATTTACAGGGACATCTTATGGCAAGTTTTTCCAGATAGAAGTGAAGAGCTAGACCTCTATCTATCCATGATGGCAGACTTTAACCGAAGATACAGGGCCACTTTATTCTATGAATATCACAAATCATTCTCCGCTAAATCCGCGTCTTTCATTACTCTTTACAATTCAAGACTGGACTGGTCTATTACCGATACTGAACTGCTGGTGCGTCATTTCGGCGGCCAAAAAAGCTTGGCTTGTTCTATCTGCAGTGCTCACGGACATACAGCTTCATTCTGCCCGAAAGCTTTCACTAGCCACGATCCGGCCGCTGTCCGTGGTGCTGAAAATGTAAGACTCAACTCTAACAGCAGAGGTCGCCCGGTAGCAGAATCTTATGACGGTCCCATATGCAATCTATTTAATGAAGCTGTTTGCTCACTTTCTAATTATCGATTTGCTCACATTTGTAGCTTTTGCAAAGATCCGCACCCGAAATCTCTCTGCCCACGCCGGTACAAACCTCAAACCAGAGGGAAAGCCCCTTTCCAGAAAAAATTCTGAGCAAACATCCATCTACACCCATCAACATCTCAAACCTTTCCAGCTACCTCTCTTTTCACCCTGATCCGTCATTTGTTGACTATCTAATCACCGGTCTGTCCCAAGGGTTTCGGGTGGGCATCCTTTCTCATCTTACTACCTCTTTCCTAGCAAAAAACTTGCAATCAGCCATGAACGAACCTGACGTCGTTTCAGCACTGTTAGAGAAAGAAGTCAATAAAGGTTATGTCATCGGCCCTTTCGCTTCTCCTCCTTTTTCTCCTTTTAGGATCAACTCTATCGGTGTTGCTACCCGTAAATACTCTGGCAAAAAAACGTCTCATTTTCAACATGTCTTCTCCTCATTCCGCTAGCACCCTTCTCTCTTCATTACGCTTTGGTTGACAACGCCATACAGTTAATTAAGTTAGCTGGCCAAGGTGCTTGGCTGGCTAAAGCAGATATAACTGACACCTTCAAAACCATGCCAATCCACCCTGCTGACTGGCCACTTTTTGGAGTCAAATGGGATTCAAAATTCTCACTTTCGGGTGTAGAAGTAGCCCCCATATCTTCAATAGTCTCTCGGAAGCATTGTGTTGGATCCTGCTGAATGTCTGCAAGCTTCCTTTTGTGTTGCTTTTACTCGATGATTTCCTGTTAATCGATTTCCTGTTAATCGATTTCCCTTCTTCCCATTCTTCTATTCTCGACATATTAAAGCAGGTTTTTAGTGACGTCGGCGTTCCCCTCTCTGCAGAGAAAAATTTGGGCCCCTCTACTAATTTAGAATTTTTAGGTATATCTCTCGATTCAGTAAAAGTTCAAGCTTCTCTTCCTCAAGAAAAGCTTATAAGAATTCGATATTTTCTGGAAACCTTCTCCTCTTTACACATCGTCTCGAAGCGGATTTTATCCCTGATTTTCCCAGCCTATTTACTGCTACTTCTATTCGCTTATTGCTCAAAGGCATAGCTAAATCCTCTATCGTTTCCCCTGACAAAAGGCTGCCTTTTACTCTGCCTTTAATACATAGATTAATAATTTCTATCCGCAACGGCCTCTTTTCCACGTACATCAATACTCTGCTAGAAGCTGTATTTTTAACGGCTTTCTACGGATTCATGCGTCCAGGAGAATTCACTTCAGCAACCAATCAATTCGATCCAGCCCGTGGTCTTTCCTTCGCAAGATCTTCAATTTTCATCTAATTTTTTCACACTCTTTCTTCAAACCTGGTTCAGGTCCCATCTCATTTCTACAGCAGCAGAGCGTGGCATTCCTGCATCAGCCATCAAAATCCTGTGCAGATGGTCCTCCTCGGCATTCGAGTCCTACATAAGACCCGATTTAAAAACTATCCTTGAAGCTCAGCAAGCTCTCCAGTAACGGTCCAGGTAAATTCCTATTTAAACACTGGTGGTGGTGTTCGGCCAAGTGGCTTTGCAAGTATTATCGTGACTGTAACAATATAATGGACATTGGTCCATATGGCAGAATCAAAAGGCGGCCTGTGGTCCACGTGACAAATCAAAAAGATGGCCTGTGGCCCATGTGACTTATCAAAAGATGGCCTGTGGCCCATGTGACTTTCAAAAGACGGCCCATGGCCCAGGTGTCTTATCAAAAGATGGCCTGTGGCCCATGTGACTTATTAAAAGACGGCCTGTGGCCCATGTGACTTACCAAAAGATGGCCTGTCGCCCACGTGTCAGTATCAAAAGATGGCAAGTGGTCCATGTGTCAGTTCTAAAAGACAGCCTGCGGCCCATGTGTCAGTATCAAAAGATGGCAAGTGGTCCACGTGTTATAACATAAGATGGCCGTGGTCCCCAAAAAAAAAAAAAAAAAAAAAAAACTTAAACATATAAGTTCTAATATATATATATATATATATATTTTTTTTTTTTATTATTTTTTTTTTTTCTCTCTCATTCTATATTCAGGAACTTCAGGATTCAAGACCGGTGGGTATACTTCCTCTACCGTTCTTTGGGGGTGGGCCCTGTCCTGGTGGATTATTACTCCACCTAATTTTGGGGGTGGGTATGCAGGATCTTCAGGCAGGATATGCAGATTCCGTACCCTCGGAATGCGAGTTACGAACGGGGCCTACGCCAAAGAACTTGATTGTTTGCTGAGCACTTAAATAAATGTTTATCGTCACAGTATTAGTAGTTCGCAGATGCTGTCACTTCAACCACCTCCATCCTCCCCATCCACCACCAAGACGGGACCTTTCCTCCATCTCCCCCAACACCACTATGCAGGGTCCTCCCCTCCATCCTCCCCAACACCTCCAGACGGGCTCTCCCCTCTATCCTGAAGACGCCAGGATGTCCCCTCCTCCTTCCACCCCACCACCACCACCACCAGATGGCCCCCTTCCTTACTTCGCAGGGGGTGGGCTGCGTCCCTACCCTTATCTTCAGGCAGGATATGCAGATTCCGTACCCTCGGAATGTGAGTTACGGACGGGGGCCTACGCCAAAGAACTTGATTGTTTGCTGAGCTCTTAAATAAATGTTCATCGTCACAGTATTAATTCTCCCGAGTCTTTCTGGTAGAACTGTTATTTACTGTTATTATGAATGTACGTATGTGTATGACCTTGTATACGTGACTTGACAATGAGAAATGTGTAACTAATGTATGACTGAGACAAAGGGCCTTTACTCAAGGATAGTAGGATGCAACAATGTGTTAGTTGGGGGACATATTGTTCATTTAGCCACTCTGATGACATAGAGGGAGTCAACTATAAAGAAGGAAGGGTCCCCCCATTAGTTGTCACACTCTGTAGGCACTCTGTATGACTTTGACTGTTGACCTTTTCTTGCAAGAAAATAAATAACCTTTAAAGACAATTGGTACATGTTTGCCCCTTTAATTTAGTGATGTAAAATTGTTTGCCACCACAATTCCACTTCAGGGCGTAAAACAAGCCTTGTGGAGGGTGCTCTCGAGGAAGTGATGGCGACCTATGACCTGTTTGTGGTAGATCACCTAAAACCTCTGCGTCCCGTCCTTTCAGGACCAGACATGGAGTTTCCAGAGGTCTGGACGCGGCTGCCAACTGTGCCCCGTCCCTGAGAATGTCTCAGAGGAATGGGTCAGGGAGGGCCCTCGATAGGAGGATAAGTTCGAGGGAACTAGGTCCGGTTGGGCCAATAAGGGGCAACTAGCAAGACCTGCTTCTTCTCCTCCCTGACTTAGTACAGTGCTGTGCAAGAAGGCTCACTGGGGAAACGCATCTTTGCAGCAGCCCCGGGGCGGTTCTCTGCACGGTCACGGAGTAAACAACTGGCAATGGGACAAGTCCGGAGAGGTAACAGATGTAACTGTGCGGCCGTGAAGTGGTCCCAGAACAGCTGGACCGCCTGGGGATTGAGTCTCCACTCTCGCTGGGCCACAGGCTGGCATGAGGCCTCGGGACTCGGCCTTGAAGCCATTCATATGGAGGAAGCCGTTCTACTGCGGCTGCATCTGCCAGGAGCCCCAGGAGCCTCTGAAAAGTTTCAGTGGGACCCTTTCTTACTTCTGTGTAACACCGACCAGACACGTTCCTCTTGAGAGACGTGTTGGACCGAGTCCATCTTCATAGCAGAAAGAGAGATTCTCAGCCCGTGGGCGAATTTACTCTTTTCCCAGATGACCCAAAGACCCAAGGTGGCAGTGGAGCACTCGAATGGTAGGATTTTGTACTGACTTTGAACCCTAGAACGCAAAAACACAGACATATCCTGTGTTGCGGAAGGATAGAGATCTGAAGTACGCGTCCTTCAAGTCAAATACTGCAGACTATTCTCAGCATTTGAAAATGCGTATCTCCGTTAACCACTTGAAAGAAAGAAGCTTATAAAGGGCCTGATTCAAGAGTCACAGGTCCAAGATTGGCCATAACCCACCACCTTTCTTGGGTACAATGAAGTACAGGCTATAGAAGCCGGTCTTCACATTGTATGTTGTACATGCTAACACTGAATAAACATGTCAAAAAAAAAAAGAAAAAAGAAGCTGGTCTTCATATCGGCTGGAGGGGCCGGCTCAATCTCACCCTTCGCCAGTAGGACTGCGATGCCCGCACACAAGACAGGTGCACATTCGCTCAACACTGGAGTGTAGCGAACAGCGCTGAACTTGGGCGGGACCAGCTGGCCGCCGGGGCAGGAGAGGCAGCAGAGAACTGTTGGGCCCAGATCTCCACTGCGTCGCCGAACAGCCCATCCTGGGAAATGGGGGAGTCCAGGAACAGAACCTTGTCCGCATCCCTCATATCAACCAATTATCCATTCGAGACTGTACGGGACACGGTGGAGGATTCCACGTTTCAGCATAGCTGTCATTTCTGGATCTGGCTCGGGCAACGTTACGAGGCCAAGCACCCTCCGATGCTGCAATCAGCATTCTGTCCTGTGGAGGGGCCCCCGAATGAAACGGCTGGTTGATCCATTACAGAGTTTAAAAGCGGGTTCTTTTAAAATAAACTATATTATATCACCCTTAATTTGTAGCTCATTGGTTATACGTGTCCTCTCGCGGGAGACTGGTGTTCCAGCGTATGACGCAGACGTAGCGTACGTTCCGGTGACAAATGCGGAAATGCAGAGTATAGAACAAAACAAAACACTGGTCGCGAATTAGAAGTCTAAAACAAGGGTGTTTAAAGAAAAATTTCGGAGGATTTCGAGATAAACCAAGAGGAGTTTTTTGATCAGCCATATTTGTTTGAACCGGAGTATACCCACTATGAGCTCAGGGAGATGGAAGAAGCTACAGCAGCGGCACAAACATTTACAGGGAAATGGTGAAATGTTAATGGACATCTCCCTTTGATGTTGAAAACACGTAATCTTGAGACTTTTGCTTTGTTGAAGCAACCTGGATATAAAAATGAAAAACTATTTTTAGACTAATAAAATGTAGAGTATAGCTCAAACAATTAAAATCCAAACACAGTTGGTTCTCGCGAGAACTAGAAAATTCTCACCAGAACATCCTACATCATACGCTGGAATGCCAGTCTCTTGTGAATTCGTGTATGACAGTTAGAGGGAGTTAGAGATTACAGCTTGTAAAGTTTTAAACATGGATATTTTACTTACACAAACGCATCACTTTGCTTCAGAAGGCCTTTATTAACCGAGAATTATGAGAATTATAAAACAGAACCAACCATTCACTGCCATTATAAAACATGGAATTGTTTAATATAGAGCACCCGCTGTTACCCACTAGACTGCTGTTACTTTATGTTAATAACACAACAAGAAAAAACAAGATAATCATTCACAGCTCTTCAATGAATAACATTAGTAACTTTAATAAGAATCAATGTATATGTAATTCATTCAGTGAAGACTATGCAATGTTTTTTTTTTTTACATTTCATTTATTCAATGTTCTATTACTTTTTTGTATTTATTTACTGAACCTTTCAACTCACTGTTGTTTGTTGACAAGAAAAAAGAACTTTGCAATATACTTATGGCAAAGTTCTTTTTTCTTTCTACGTCTACATAGTTCAAAATATGTGTGCAGAGATCAGTGCTGGTCCTAGACTTCTGGGGGCCCTAAGCGTACACTGTCAAAAAACAACAGTGAGTTGAAAAGTTCAGTAAATAAATAAAAAGCAATAGGACTAATACAACAGAATATATATATATATATATATATATATATATATATATATATATATATATATATATGAATAAAATTAACAATTTAGCCTGCTTAAGGCTTCTCTCAAGTGTGAATTCTCAAGTGCCTGTTAAGGATTCCTTTTCGGCCAAAACTTTTTCCACACTGTTGGCAGGTAAAAGGTTTCTCTCCAGTGTGAATTCTCATGTGACTGTTCAGGTGTCCTCTTTGAGTAAAACGTATGCCACACTGTTGGCATGTGAAAGGCTTTTCTCCAGTGTGAACTCTCATGTGGACTTTAAGGCTTGCATTTTGAGTGAAATTTATGCCACACTGTTGGCAGGTGAAAAACTTTTCTCTAGTGTGAATTCTCATGTGGACTTTAAGGCTTTCTTGTACACTGAAACTCTTTCCACACTGAGAACAGGTGAAAGGTTTTTCTCCAGTGTGCATTCTCATATGGATTCTAAATTTTCCCTGTTGCTTGCAACTTATTCCACACTGTTGGCAGATAAAAGACTTCTCTCCAGCGTGAACTCTCATGTGGTTACTTAGGTTTGCTTTTTGCCTGAAACTCTTTCCACACTGAGAGCAGGTGTAAGGCTTTTCTCCAGTGTGCATTCTCATATGGATTCTAAATGTTCTTTGTTGCTTGCAACTTATTCCACACTGTTGGCAGATAAAAGACTTCTCTCTAGTATGAACTCTCATGTGGTTACTAAGGTTGGCTTTTTGCCTGAAACTCTTTCCACACTGAGAGCAGGTGAAAGGCTTCTCTCCAGCGTGAATTCTCATGTGGACTTCAAGGTTTCCATGCTTATTGAAACTTATTTCACACAGTTGGCAGGTGAAATATCTTTCAGTCCCTGTCTTTTGAGTCCTTTTTCGTGTGGTAGATTTTTCAGTCTGTGAGCAAATTAAAGATGTTTTGGATTTTGCAGTTTGATTTTTCAAATGATGATGTGTCTTGTACTGATCTTTCTCTTCCATTTCATTCAGATCTTGACTCTCCTCATTCAACGGCATCAGGCCTAAAGCGAAAGAAAAGACAAAAGTTAAAGGAGAAGTTCACTTTTAAAATGAAAATTCTGTCATCATATACTCACCCTCATGTTGTTTCAAAGCTGTATGAATTTCTTTCTTATGCTGAACAGAAAGGAAGATATTTAGAAGAATATCAGTAACCAGACAGTTTTTGGGTCCCAATGACTTCCATAGTATATTTTTTTCCTACTATGGAAGTCATTGGGACCCAAAAACTGTCTGGTTACTGATATTCTTCTAAATATCTTCCTTTCTGTTCAGCATAAGAAAGAAATTCATACAGCTTTGAAACAACATGAGGGTGAGTATATGATGACAGAATTTTCATTTTAAAAGTGAACTTCTCCTTTAATACCAGTTTAATGCCACAAGTAAAGACATGTAAAGCAATATATATATATATATATATATATATATATATATATATATATATATATATATATATATATCATGTATGCTAGATCCTATTCGCAATCAACTGCGTTTACATGGTTATTTTTAAAATGGCGGGTGCCTGTGTTTTGCATACGTTCAGCCAATCAGCGTACATTTGCATCACTGGAAGTTCCTATTGGGTTGGGTTACACCAGGGGTGGGCAAACTTTTTGGCTCAAGGGCCACACGTAGCAGATTATGAAACACGATCTCATGAAAGCGCGTATCTATACCACGAATTTGATTTATCGAGCCATTTATACGGCAAAAATGTTTGGGTTTTTTTTGTTGTTTTTTTTTGCGTGCATATACGCACTGTAAACCCCTTGGTATATTAGGGGTGCGGAGTGCGTGCCTATTACACGCCATAAAGTGCGTATCATATGCACGCGAAAACTGCGTATCATAAGTAGGGCTGCAGCTATCGATTCTTTTTGTAATCGATTAATCTAGCACTTAATCGATCGATTAATCGGATAAAAAAAATTAGTGTGTTTTTAAACAATTTAAAACAAATAATGCATAACGAAAATGATGTGGCTGAAAAACTCCAACATTTGGCTCCAAAACTAAGCCTATTTATTGTAATTTTTACCCATTTAGTGTTTATAAGTGCCAGTGCCAACAATTATATAACAATACAGTTAAGTCAACTTTATACTGTAAAACATGTATAACATGTAAAACTATGAATACAAACTTAAAATAGTAAAGGCCATTTGCCCTTAGTTTTGTCTTCTTAATACAACATTACAAAAAAAGGATTGCACCTTCTGCAAATTTCCCACCGGAGAACAAAAATAAATGAAATGAATATAAAATATCAAGCCAAACAGGTACACAATGTATACAATTTATATAAAAAAAAATAAGTGTAGCTTTGAAAAGGGGAATGTTTTATTGCAAATATGCATTTTGTTAAATAGAAAAAGAACAGCATTTTGTTTTTTCACTTAGGCTAGTTGAAGTATATTAGCACGTTTTGTAGTATTATATTTTTTTTGTTTTAAAATGATCTATGTTCAATTACTTTGGTAGCCGATTATGTCTTCCCCAAAAGTACGAGTGGATTTGGAGAAGCAGGCTGGTGGGGAGTTTCATTTTGTTGTTGTTGTCTGTAACTATTTGGTAGACGTGACATAGCCTACAAACAAGGTCTCGCAAAGACTGCAATACAATATTTGTTCCTCCATCACATCTCGGTGTATACAGTGAATGCATGCTGAAATTATTGTTGCGTGGCTACATAAAAGTTTAAGCATATGTGATGCATTGCCGCGTGAGACGAGGGTGCGTGTGTGTGCGTGTGTGTGTGTGTGTGTGTGTGTGTGTGAAGGGGTTCTTTCTTTAGGCTATACGTTTACTTCTTAAAAACATCAAAGCTAAACATCATATCTAGTCAAACCGCATCACGACATCACTAAATACAGTATGGGATTAAAATCAGCGAACATCATTGTATAGGATTAGGCACAGGCGGAAATATTGGCGCTGGGTCAAAAAAAAATGCGGGGTACAGAATCGTTACCTTGTTTCAGCGACGCTGAAAGGAAGCGATCCCAAACTTTAGACATTCTCTGCCGTTTATGGACATCTACTCTCTGCCAATTCAAATTCAAAATGTATCACGCGCTATGGTGTGCTTCCTGAACATTGAACAACGGTCCGTGTGAAATCAGATCCCTGTGCGTAGTGCGCGTCATAGGAATTTAACGAGGCTTCGAGGCAGAGTTTTTGCCTCGAGGAATTTTTGTAATCGAGTAAATCGAGTAACTCGATGAATCGTTGCAGCCCTAATCATAAGCACTACAAATACAATTCGTGGTATTCGCACTTTCATAAGATCGGGCTGAGCAAACTCATTTGTGGCAACGTCTGCACGAAATTGACTGCGGGAATGTGAGAGACGACATTCTGACAATACATTTTTTATACTAGATATCCCCCATTTAGCATTATGTTTTGAGGTTAATTTTGAATTTGAATTGATAATTATAGCCAATACTTTTTAAATATTGTTTATCCTTATTATTATTTAATGGGCCTAACAGTAAATTAGAAACAAAGCACCTGCAAGTGTAACTTACACTTATAAGAGTAAAAATGACAGAAGGTTACGTTAATTCAACTTTATTAAAACTGCATATGGCAATCAATTTGCACTTCCAAAAGTCATACATTTGTAAAAAAAAATAAAAAATAAAAAATAAATAAATAAATAAACGAATATACAAATTTATTTTAAGTATAATAAAATAAAACATAAAAAGCAAAGGCAGATCAGAACATTTAATGAACAAAACCAGGTTCTGTCCATGGCAGACATGGGAGCGTAGCCGAAAACCGGGCGATAAAGGTCGGTAAACGGAATCAGTCAGGATACATCCACAAATCCAGAAGAGGAAAGAAACTAAATAGCAGACAAATCAAAGGAAAAACTAAACAGGTGTGCAAGCGGTTACCAAAAAAAATTTTCTCTGTGAGTTTCCAAAAAAGGAAAAAACATTAATGTGCAACAAGTCTATGCGCTTAAGGCGCTCTGTTTGGTTTCTATGGTGACGCGTCATTACGTGACACACACACCGCAGCCACAACTGCGCTAAATGAACGATGATCTGCTTTTACGTAATTTTTCCTTTTTTACATTTGTTAGCTATGGCATGAAATATCTGATATTCCGATTGTCAAATATATGCAACACCATATATATGTATATATATAACGCAAAGTATTGCAAGAAAAAGGCAAAATGAACGCGATCTTAAGACAATTTTTCAATACTCGACGGGCCGGATTAAACAGCCTAACGGGCCGTAGTTTGCCCACCCCTGGGTTACACTCTACTCTGAAATAGGAGCCAATTTAGTCAGCCCAAAAGACATTCTTATAGCTAAAATTGTTCTCAGTTTCTGCAGTGACAACACACTATAAATCGGGTACTTTCCGCCAATAGTTACAGGAACTATACCCAGCATGAATGTGGCCCTCCAGGAACTGAGTTTTTCAGTTCTGCTATACTTACTAGCTAAGCTACAATCCACATGGGAAAATAGTAAAACAGTAAAACAAGCAGCTGTGCAAAATATGATACACTGGTGTTTTGCCAGATGAGAAGTTTATTTATGTATAATCGTATTACTCTTTTAATTCTTTTTATAACTGTATCCACTGTATGTACGACTGATTGCACTGTATTCCTTCCTTTTGATTCTAAACTGAACTCAAATGGCACTGAGAATTGGGTAAGAGACAAACATAAATTACTTGATGGGAACTTAAGAGATGAAACCATGCTGATAACCTGGGTCTGTGGTGGAGTAGTGAGTTTGATGTGTGATTAAACTCGAGGTTCTGTAGGGTGCAGACAGGATTGATTCCATTCCTAGAGCTTCCGAACAAATGGGTTTTTGGGGTGCGGACTGATGGGTTAGTGAACCTGAGGTTACCCTGTGAGTCAGTCCTAGAGCTCCTCTTGTCCGATTTTAGGGAAAAATCAGGTCCATTGGAGACATCCAATAGATTTCTTAGGTGAAAGAACACCTCAGACAGTGTAATCACCATGGGAAAATCTCAGAGTAAAACTGGGAGTTGTGAAAAATGTGATACACCGTTGTTTTGCCATATGAGAAGTTTATCTATGTATTATGTACCATCTTTTAACTCTTAATTCATTTTATAACTGTATCATATATCTCTTTTAATTTATTTTATAGCGGTTTCAATTTTCCTTGCTTTTATTTTGTGATTGATTCAATTCCTTCCTGTAAAGCACTTTGAATTGCCATGGTTTATGAAATGTGCTATATAAATAAACTTGCCTTGCCTTCTTAATGGGGTGTTGCATAATCTCAGAACTTCTCAATATTGTTCAAAAATATTCTTTATTTTATATTTTAGGACACATCTCAAAAACTTTCAGCAGAGGAGTTGGGGGTTTCACTTGAATTTTTTAAGAGTGGAAAAAAACTTAAAATACAGATTACAGTAATATTTCTAAATGTAATACTATAAAGGGTCTACTATTCTGCCGTACAAAGGCAAAGTGCAGTAACTACGCCAAGACTGAAACTGAGAAAAATGGCTTCAAAGTTTTCATACAGGCCAGCCAAACATGTTGTAGGTACAATAGTGTTGATACTTTTATGTAATACCTTTACAGGAAGGAAAATGTTATACTTTAAAAAAAGACCATTGTAAATATGACCTTTGACCCTAAAAATGTAGATATTGTACTCTGCCTTTGTCTAACCTCAAGCAACTAAAACACTATTACAAAAGCAGAGTGCAGTATCTACAAGTGAAATGTGTTAATCCAACTTTCTTTTTTACTCCTTATACCTTTTCATTTGTTTAAATTGGTTTTATGTTTTGTTTATGGATGTTTATAGGTTGAGATTTACACACAATCAAAATGCTGGTATTTTGGTTTGTGGATTTTTATTTTAATTGAAAATTAATTAATTAAATACCAAGGTTACTAATAAAACAGCACTTAAAAATTCATATACATTTTAGAACTTAACTCAAACAGAATAACAAGGAGATTTTGTGTGTGTGTGTGTGTGTGTGTATGTGAACACTCCCAAGCTAGACATAATTCAACAGCCCTGCAATAAATCTACCTTCTCAAGCAGCATGTAACATGTGTAACGTTCAGGTTTTGTTTGAACTAAGACAAAAATGTTAACCTTTACATATTGGAGGCTGTAGTTTGTGGTGGTGTTAAACTGTATTCCATAATCAGAGGTTTTTCTAATATCTAGTCAATCCAGACAAAATAACACCTCTAGCATACAACACATAAAATGTAACCGCAGCACAAAATATACAGCCTCCAAAGTTACAGTTGAATAAACACTTTTCTAAAAAAAAGTTTAATCAAAACACATTCTAACCTTCCTGAAAGTAGGATTATACATTTTAGATAATAAACTGGTTACTGTACACTAAAGTGTAGAGTTATTATGGAGAAGTAATCTTTCTTGCTGAGTAAGTGTAATTGGTTGTCATCTCATAGCTGTTGGTGTAAGAACATCTTGCTCTACAAGCAAATGCAGAGTTGCTTACATGTGCTGTTTATGGAGCATTAATGTGGGTGTAGGCGTTACTACGGACTCCATCCAGTTTGCAGGTATTATCGCGTGTATGTGGTTATGATCTGCAAGGTCTATGAGGAATTTGTTGTTCATGAGTACATCTCGCAATAAGACATCCTGATATTGACTGCATCATATCAGAGCAGAAAAGGCGGATGATGAAGGACGGTGTGTGCACATATGAAAATGTTTTTGTGAGAGTAGGGGTGTGTACTTGTGTGTGTAAGTGCATATTTCTTTTCCTCCTCAATCCTCCTCAGCCAGATTCTCCCAAAAATGACGGCGGTTGGGGGGCATCATTGGGCAGAGCTTTGAGATGATGTCCATCTTCTTCTCCCTCTCTACCCCCTTGTCTCCAGGCCTCAACTGTCCAGGGTACTCCAAGGTTACCTATCAACCAAAATGTGTATATAATTGCAAGTGTTACCATGTTTATAGGTCTATAGTATGTGAAATACAAGTCTTACACTCTTACCTTCTTCATGAGGAAGTCGCATTGTGTGAACTCCTCTTCATTGTGCGAAAGTTTGTAGAACATGTACCTGGAGCCCCTCCTCATCTGAATGACAGTCATTCTGGGCAGATTTGGCACATTCTTGACTTTGGTCACTGAGCAACCATTGCTCCATGCAAGGATGTTGTTGCACTGAAGCTCCATCACATTTACTTTGCCTGAGTTGGAAGAGGCAATCACATCTTTGAAGTCCTGAAAGTCCAGGACGACACCTCCAGGTTGTTTCCTCATGGCTTTCTCCACCCCATGGTGGAAGCTGTCAGCGCTCATGAAGGTGTGCCCTGTTTCAAAGTATTTCAGTGTGATGTCTTGGATTTTGTTAGTTGTGTTATTCACCAGCTTAACCAACGTGGTGAGCAGGACCCAGTTTTTGTTTTTTGAGCAGTTGTCCACCCAGTATGTCACATGTCGCACATCCCGCTCCTGATGGAGGGCGATGACATATGCAGATGCCACCTCTGCTGCTGTTCTCCCCGCAATGCCTTCATGCCATATCACAGACACAGTGTTCTTTTTAAAGGGTGACTTCTTGCCAACACTGGCAAAAGTCTCATGAAAGGCAGTGATTCTTTGAGTGAAGACTGCAGACTTCACTCCTGGCATACGGGGCAACATAATGACCTTTTGGAGGTCAACACTACGGATTACCTGGTCATCCACCTCTTCTCTTTCTGCATCCAATCTGTAGTGTTGCCTCCCTATCTCTGCTCTCCTCTTATGTTCCTCCCACTGTAGACAGGAATGGCATTGAGAATTCCCATCAGCCTGATGCTCTGTATTCAGATGGATCTCATGCTGCAAGCAGTGCTCACACTCCTCCTCTCCCAGTTTAGTGAAGCTGATATTCAGTTCCTTCACAGCCTTCCTGTACGTCTCGTAAGAGCATTTTTGAAACCTCTGCCTGTAGTCATTAAACATTGACCGGATGTTGATGTCACTGGGCAGATACCTCCTGTTTGGAGCATGCTCCCATCTATAGTGGCTTATTGAGGGATGAAACGATTCAATGTGTTCAAACATTGGAGTCATGTCCATCTTGTTGCTGGGGGTATGTCTTCCCCTTCGGTCTTGAGGTGGTGCTAGAGTCAAGGAGGTGGCACTACCAAAAACAGTCACTATCAAGCGGTCATTTTTTGGGTGGTATCCTAAGGTGGACAAAAACATAGTCTTACACACCTCCTGTCGCTGGCCCAGGTTATCATTAAGATGATAATGGTATGACCACTTTCGTTGAGTTGGACCACCTATGGTGTATCGCCGTGTCTGCTGCTGTGAGATCATACGAAATATGAAGTGCTTCTTTTCAGGGTATGTCAGCTTTCCATATGCACCAAATATTTCCATCCTCTGGCCCTCTGTTATTTTCCTCATACATTTTTTTCTGCACTGTGGGCCACAAGGCTTCCCAATCCGGAGAGTCTTTGGGAGGTCAGCTGCAGGCAGCTCTTGACAAGGAATGCTGGTGCTGACCTCATCATCACCATCCTCATCACTTTTATCCTCTGGCACATAGGTAACATCCATCCCATCACATTCATCCCCTTCATCCTCTTTCCTTTCATCATCATCATCATCATCATCATCCTCCTTCTCCTCACTATAACCACCTAATCAAAACACATTCCCAGTCTATTTTTAGAGGAGTGCCTTGGGAGGACATTTGTGTTGGCAGGTTGGTTCTCCTCGCACACTTTTATCAAGTTTTATAACCTTCAAATAAATAACTTTCTTTTAAATAAATGCTCATTTAAAAGCAGCTTACTTCAGAGTGATATGTTTCCATATCATCATGTTTAACACTGAGAATTTGTATAATTGTAATGTGATTAAAAATGTGAAATATCATGCAGATGCAGATATCTAAATCAGTTTGAGCGGTTGGTGGGTTGATGATTTATTTTAAACAGCAGATTCAGGTGACGTTAGAGCTCATCTGCACATCTCCAGCACAAGCCATAGAGTCCCCTATATAGTTCAGGTAGCCTATAAGTAATGCACAGACTTTTTCCTTGTTCAATTTGCACACTGAACATGGGTTGGAGCTCTTCATTTTGAACTCTCAAAGTGCTCCAGATTAATTCATTTATCTTTAAAATGTAAAAAATTTTTTACAGAGGAACATGTGCCCGGACCCCCCTAGTGCCCACCGCAGTCCTGCCTTCACTCTCGTTTTGCTGCTTTTATAAAAAATAAAAACCATTGTTAACGTCTGCTCTGCTCATTTAGCATGGGTTGCAGTCGCACACAGTGCAGCAGGAATCACAGTTCACTGATCGCGCAATGTCTTATCTTGTACAATGTGCGCTCAGCACTGCCGCTCCCTAAACACGGAGTAAGCGTGATCGCGAAAGTGAAAGTACAATGTGAGCTCTCTGATGTGCGCAAATTAGGCTACATACAATAGTCTGCCTCCCAATATCAAACCTATCTCTGACCTGTGTAGTTGTGTTCAATGTTCAATTTGTAGAAAGGAATTAAATTAGGTCGTCACACATAGCCTCAATCAGAAGTTCTGGAAGCTCATATTTCATGTACAGTAAGGTCTGAAGAAATTCATTTGAAATCGTACAGGAGAAAAGCCAGCTAGTTGAGTTTGTGGCAAAAGCACCTACAGTGCTTGTATATCGTAGTATTTAAATGCATTTGATAAAATTCATACTGATAAAATAGAACTGAAATGACATTCATTTCAAGATGATTAGTACATTTATTTTAAAATCCACCTGTAGCAAAATAGTTAACAGTAGCAAACAGCAACACCAAGGTCATGTGATCAGCTTTAAAGTAGGTCACCCAGCAACTGCAGTGTTCAACACTTCAAGAGTTTCATCTTAACTTGATCCATCTGAACTTATTTTTTTTTTGAAAGGGATACTTCACTTTAAAATGAAGTCTGTCATCATATACTCACCCTTAAGTTGTTTCAAACCTGTATGAATTTATTTCTTCTGCTGAACACAAAGGAAGATATTTCGAAGAATGTCAGTAACCAAACAGTTAACTGGTCCCATTGACTTCCATAGTCCGAAAAAAAAAAAATGGAATACTATGGAAGTCAATGGGACCAGTTAACTGTTTGGTTACTGACATTTTTAAAATATTTTCCTTTGTGTTCAGCAGAAGTTATAAATTCATACAGGTTTGAAACAACTTGAGGGTGAGTATATGATGACTGAATTTTCATTTTAAAGTGAAGTATCCCTTTAAATATCCACTCTGAGACTCTACGTTTTATAAGAAACCTAGTGAAAAGCAGTGGATGATATTTATACTTTGAGATTTTTGGTGGATGCCATCTCAGCCTACATCGTCAGCTGAGGCCTGAGGATTTCCTAGCAAGAGAATCTCAGCACACCATGCCACCCAAGAAGGACCAAAGCAGAAACCAAAGTAATGGAGAGGAGTTGGTGTCGCTTTCACAGGTAAAATATCTAATGAGTCAACAAAGGGTTCTGTTCATGCAACTTCTGCAGCAGCAAGAAAGTAACTTCAAGACTGTTGTGGAATTAATTGTGAACAATGTGAACACTCGGATTGACAAATTGACCAGGGAGACACAGGAGATGAGAAGCAGCTAGCAATTTTACCGGAAGAACATTGATGATCTAATAAAGAAAACAATTAGAAAATTGAGTCAGAGAGAACAATTGCTTGTGCTGAAACCAAAACAATGAAGGGGAAATTGTCAGAGATGACTGAGAAAGCGGACTACTTGGAGGGTCAAACTAGAAGGAATAACCTTGTTGTGGATAGCATTCCTGAGGCCCAGAATGAAAGCTGGAAGGAGACTGAGGACAAAGTCAGGTGTGTGATAAATGATAAACTTCACCTGGACAGTAGTCAGATGGTGATTGAACATGCACATAGGACTGGCAATCCATCCAGATATTCTGGAAAGAGACAGGCCTATCATGATCAAATTACTCAGATACAAAGATAAAATGGCTGTTCTGGGAAAGACTAAGGATCTGAAAGCCACCAACATTATGTGAATGAGGACTACACTGAAGCCGTCAGGCAAAACCGTAAGGAACTCATTCCAGCCATGAAAGCTGCCAGAGAACAAGGTGACGTAGCCTAAATCCGACATGACAAACTAATTGTCCATCCCCCTGTCCAAAAACATAAGGATTAGAAAGGCACCAATGGCCAGGAGCTGGAGCGAGAGACTAGTTCTTTCTTTTTCTTTGGTGACAGCTAATGGGGATCCTTTTAACAATAAACAATAAATCTGCAGACTATTTTTCCAGTCATGAATGTCAATGAAGTTTTCTATCAAATAATCTAGTCTCGTTCTCGTGAACACAATCTCGTTTCTCGTGATATTAAGTGTCTCGTAACACCCCTACTATTCAGAGAACATTGGTTACGCAAGTAACCCGACAAGTTTTCCATAGCCAATAGCGCTAGCTATTTTATCAATACCACAGCAGTATAGCCCTTGTGCTGTGTTCCCATCATTTTACTAACATTAAACAGTAGACCTATGTGTAAACAAACAAGTAATAACTCGGTGAGTGTTTTAGCGCAATTTTCTCACCTCATGGGATCACAACACTAAGAGATAGTAAATCTTTTCCTGGATTTTTTTTGTGCGTTCCCGAGATTAGACCTTCCTTAACATAATGCCGAAAACCCGAAGTCTCTAGGTGGTCTGGTTGAGGAGTAGATAGAAGTGCAAGATTGGTGCGCACAGACGCACAGAACAGAAATCATGAGTTAACAAGCGCAATTTTGTCCGGTGGAAAATTGCGGTAAAAATATGAAGAACAAAAGCATTTGAACTCAAGCACCGCAAATGAAAAAAACACCTGATAAAGCAGACTGCACCAGATATCGTAAAGATACACTAAAGCCAGCATAATGAATATCGTGTTCATATTTTTTCACGTTTATGTTGAGAAAAGCAATAATATCCACATGCAGGGGCGCGGAAACAGCAATTTATGCTCGAGTGATAAAACGCGCTGACAGATGTTTCAGAGACACAAAGATATCGGTGCTAAGTTCGTAACAGCACTTCGCGTTTTCTGTTCTTAAACCTATCTCCCTCAATGAAACTTAAATTAAGTATATGTCTCAAAATCATTTTGCTATTTGAGAAGTTATCATCTTGGATCACGGGGGGTCTAGCTGCGCTTACCTGCAGTCGTGAATGAAGTGATGGACAGCTGCCTTTCCTCATTTGACTGCTGTTTGGATTTCATGTGTTTTCTCATTGTGGTGATGATATTAGGCTATAACTCAGATTAATTAATTAATTTGAACTCAAGTAATTCTATTTTGTAAGACAACTTTAAAGTCATTACAAACTTTGCGAGGCAGACGACAACATTATGTGATCAAACGCACACAACTTGTTAACACGCTCCACCCTGTGCATTTAATTATAACTGCGAGTTAGTGCTTGGGATTTGACATGGATTTAAATCTTTAACGGCCAGCAAAGCAGCGTAGTAAAATTTGAATATTGGTGCACACTAGGGCTGTCACTTTTGAGAAAACTCTAATTCGAACGGATATCAAATATCAAGCAATGTATTCGAATGTATTCTAATATCCACAAGCCGTTTTTTTGCAAATTCGGCAAACTACCTTATCTTTAACGGTTATACATGGCACTTTAAAAACCGGATAGTTTATTTATAGTTTGATTACAGATATTTTGCGTCATGTTCGAATGCATATTTGAATATCGAATAAAAAGTGACAGCCCTAGTGCACACCCCTAACAGGGATCAGATGAGTTCAGCTTTGAGAATAAAACTAACCTGTTTGTTCCTCAGTTTCTTTTTCTTTCACTCTGAATGTTTCTTCAATGTTCATCTCTTCACTCTCCTCTTTAATAAACGCCATCTTTGTTTGTTCCTCAGTTTCTTCTTGTTTCATACTAAATGTTTCTTCAATACTCATGTCTTCACTCTCCTCTTTAACAAACTCCATCTTTGTTTGTTCCTCAGTTTCTTGTTTCACTCTGAATGTTTCTTCAATCTTCACGTCTTCACTCTCCTCTTTAATAAATGCCATCTTTGTTTGTTCCTCAGTTTCTTGTTTCACACTGAATGTTTCTTCAATCTTCATGTCTTCACTCTCCTCTTTAATAAATACCATCTGTATTGTATATTTATACAGTGTCACGTGGACCTCAGTCGCTTCACTGTGTGATTGTCCTGTTTAAAATGAGAATAATTAACAGAGAGAAAAAGAAATTCCAAACTAAATCTCTGTGAGCGTCTCAATCTGCTCTAGTTAAGTAGTTCAGCAAACTAGTAAGGGAGCCAGATAGATTTAATGTACTTAAATCACAAATTAGCACTACAAATTAATAAAAGAATGCAAATTTTAGAGACACTTAGGCTAACATATTATGCAGTTTAAGTATTTAATGATTTGTAGAAATAGAAATGTAGCGCTTCGAATCACTTTGATAAAGTATTTGATTCACTGCTCGCCAGAGACCGAATTGAAACGCACCTTTTGTTACTCACGAGTTTTCATTGTTACTTTACTCACACGACGTTAATAAATGTTAGATAAAGCAATGCATTGCTAAACTGAATAATGCCTAAACCAGTAGGCGTCGCTTGAAGACGATTAAACTGTTTCTATCGCGTTAAAACACATACCTTTCTTCAGCCGAATCACAACAGATGCGGGAGCGCGCCAGCGCGGCGCTGCCTTATGACGTCACACTCGGATACCAAATTAAAAGTCCTGTTCACACGCTGCAGGTTAACAATCACAAAAGTGCATAGAAATTTATGTAGAAAAAATATATCTAAAATATGACACAACTCAGAGCTGAATGTATTGGTGAAATACATTTAATAAAAAAAAAATTAAAGGAATAACACAATGCAGTCACTTTATTGTTTTGTCTTAATGAAATACTTCTTATTACTTCTTTTTCCATTTACACTCACATTTACAGGCAAAGTAGTTCATTGTCCCACCCATACAGTTTAGCCACCAGCCTTTCCCTGAGATTTACACCACTCCAGTGTCTCTCCGTTTCATCCACTGTCCCATAGTTATTAATTCTTGCTGGTTCTTCAATCTGCCATTGATCACCATTAAATTTCACCCACAGATGAAAATCCTCTCATCATTTACTCACCCTTATGTATGTATTTATTTTACAAAACAAAAATTAACAGTGTGGGTGACACTGTTAATTTTTGTTTTGTAAAATTACAGTAAAAACTGTCCGATTGCATTAGTAACAGACTATAATTATCCAAAATAGTATATCACCGTAGCACATATGTTAAATTACCCTACATCAAGACACAGCACACAACCTTAATTTTTACTGTCTTCACATATATAAAATATAGAAAACATACGTTAAATAAATAAAATGAATGGGGAAATACCATTACTTCACAAGCAAGTAACGGGGTCCTGTGGGTCCTTAACAATTTGGTTTGATCGTACAACAAAACTTAAATTAACATTTTAATAGGCCTTAAATTTGGGGATGGAAAAACAGCCGCTGCGGTCTGGATATATGCAAATAAATGTTGTTTGAAAGTGTAGTGAGGCCGAGCAGTTTACCTTCAATCCTAAAACAAAAGCTTTTTTTTTTTTTCTTTTTTTTTTTCTTATGGCTTCTTTATCATCATTTATTATTTTATGGCTATAAAATGGGAAAAGTGACCCAAACAATGTCAATAACTGTTGAAAGATTATGAAGATATCATGAAAATAAATCTACTGATTCTAAGACAATCATCATTTTTAGACATTCTATACCTATTTCAGGTATTTTTAGACTCAAATGAACTTTATATGACCACATTTTTAATATGAGAAAAACACACTGTCATGTATATGCATTTCAATACTGACACATATATACATTTGATCACATTGGTCAATATTAAATCATATTTTTCAAATTAATTAATAACTGGTATAAATGATTTCTTCACCCATACCAAACAGTTTTACCCTTTAGACTGAGTCTCATTGTCTTTAGTTATTTGCTAATATTTTCAGCACATCATTGGACAACATGTATTTACATATGTATTTCACCAATACATGAAACTTACAACTCTTTTATTAGTTGTATATATTTTATATAACGTTAGTAAAACTTTTATATATTAGCTCATCTATGAACATGAGTCCTGACGGATTGCTTTCCATTAGCTGTGAGGTGAAGACAACAATTCCCGTAATACCACACTCATTCATGGCCTCATCAAGCTACACTTTCGTTTTGAATAAACAACCAGTAAATGCTCAATGTATATTAGAATCTTTTTTTAGTATTTTAAGAAAGGGAAAAAAAGCTAGAAATCAGCGACTTTGTAGACTTTTTTACATGTAATTAAACAATGTAATATGAACAACAATGCGAACATATGTACAGCTATAGAGCTGGTAAGTCCTGCCCCTTCCGCTAACCCCACTGGACCTCTAGGTTGAAAAATCGTCTATGTAAGTGAATGTGAGAAAATAATTATTTTCTGGTCCCGTTTGAATTTTGTCATGAATGTGAACATATGTTGTCCGTGAATTTTTAATATAATTTTTCATGTGAAGAATGCTACAATTTAGCGGGTAGAAGTTTGATACGGTTAGACTTTGTGTGAGAGCACTTTGTGAACTACAACTCTTCGCTGCTTTCGACGCGTTTGATATACGTCACCACCACTAGCACAAGGACCCCGCTATACATGGCTGTGTCTTTGGTGCACTTCACCGCCTTCTTTCAGGTAGAGGACAAAAGCTGTAGCACTAGTTGTTTCTGTGCCGTTGTGAAGCTGCTGTGCACGTTAACAATGTCCCTCCGTTTACTGCTTTACCCTGTAGAAAACACGCAAGCCACTGTGTATCCAAACCACAACAAGCTATGAACCACCTACGATCTAACCATAGGATTGATATTCTAGCCACCTCCTGTTTTAACAGATCTCCCTGCGTGATGATGGCAGCATTCTGAAGTCCTCCTGTGAGTGCGCGGTGGGGGACGTTAAATGCAGTCATTCTGCAGCGTTTGCCATTTTTGCCATGCGGGAGGTCAGCGTGACTGACATGGAGTGCCGCTGGAGGAAACCTGCCGCCGCTAAAGTAATGAGGCCAGTGTCTTGGGACTCAATATGGGATGACATGGCTGTTGTCGCCAGAGCCAGAGCCCCAGCATCAGGCTCTCCCCACTGTGCCTCAGCTGGTGAGGAAGCACAAGGATCGGGGGCTAGAGGCAGTCCTTGCCTCCTTGGTGCTTTCTGAGGATCAATGCCTGGCCATCCTAACAGCCACCGTGGGGGAACGGGCAAATCCCCAGTGGCAGCAGCACAGGCAGGGCCGGTTGACCGCCAGTAATTTTGGTGCTGTGCCACTTTGTGACTCAATCTATAGCGATTACACTTAGTATATTTTTCTATGTTATAAACACTACTTATTGACTTAGCAGATAAAGTCTGTGTTCTGTAAGATTATGCGACTAATTGTATTTTAAATACAAACATTATTTTTTCATTCGGAAAGAAACACAGCATAAGGTCATAAGTACAGTAAACCTCATTTTTTGAAATGGTACAAATATCCAGGGTACTGCAAGCAGGACACACAGGAACATATGGAGCTGAGGATAGAAGAACATAACATAACATAAGCTCATGTGATGAACATTAAATCTCAAGCTACATGTTACATTTTTGGTGTGTAAACGTTCCTGAGAGGTCTGGATGGTGTAAGTAATTAATTAACAAAATATATGCACAAGGCACCACGCTACATCCCTCATATTGTGTGCAATGTGATCAACGTGGGGTGGTGTATTGTGGATACTTTCTGTGACTGAGATATGTGGACATGTTCATGGTTAAGTTCCCAGTTGGTCACTGTTAAATTTAAAATACTGCTGTGTATGATGACACTGCTAACTGCGAACTGTAATGCAGTATAGTTAATAAAACACATGACCTGAAAATGACTGTGGACCAGTCCTGTTTGGGGGTCTTTGGCAGTTCCTGCAAAACAGATAAAGGGGACAAAACAGAACATGATGTATTTAATGTCAGAGGAAAGAAAGACTAAATCACTTTTAAAAAATGATAATTATAAAGACTGATTCACACATGGTAACAGTAACAGTGATTGGTCTGACTCACCCCCAATGAAAGAATGTCATGCATGGCTGATGGTCCCTTCGACTCTCCCTGATCTCTCTGATTTTGGTTTTTCATTTTGATTGCATGATTACATAAGATTACAAGAGGGTACTTTCCTTAACAATTATATCACCAGTTACATTTCACCTCAAAGAATATACATTTTATCATTACCTTTTGCTCACTAGTGCTACCTTTTCTCACTAACTTCATTACTCTGAAACCAAATCACCTTAACAAAGTTAGATTAAAAGTATGCCATCATGTGCACCTATTAAAACCTTTTTGAATTTTGTGAATTGCTGCACATCTCTGCGCATTGCTGCACAGATCATTCTGTGCATATCTCATTGTTGCCAGGAGGACTTGGTTGAGGGGTTTTATTGAAATTATAATAATTCAAGCAGCACCTTTTTTATTGTGCTAGTGCTATGAGGCTAACCTGCTAATGTTTCAGGAGCTTCTAGCAGAGTGGTGAGTAAGTCAACTTTGATAGATTCACATACCTGATCCGTTTTATCCAGCGATTCCTAGTTTTTACATCAGATGGGAATCTGAAGAAAGAAAGAACAGCCCATTTGGTTTGAATGGTGACATTTGGGTACAAAACACACAGGCATCTCGATCTGTCTCCATAGATTATCGCAGCATTAGCACCGTGATTTGACAAGTGGAGGGAAAATGTGTTATGGGGTGATGTCACTTAGGCGACATGTAGTCTTTTAAAACGGATCATGCTAAAATCGGGCTAAAATCAGGTAATCTGAAACAGCAGCTGTATATTTCTGCTTCTAAATCTAAATCATGCTTGTGATACTTTTCCCTACATGAACTTGCATCAATAGGCAACAATCTCTGCGGGAATCTGCTTTCCACAAATTGGACAGGAGTCCTAAGGGCCAAGCGGTTATCAAAAGGTATACAATTAAACAAATCTGAACCTGAAAATACTACAGTGGTATATAAAAATAGGTAATAATTTAAAAAAGTGTAATTTGTCTGGAATGCAGCTTTAATTTTACCCAGAAACATGATTTATGGCTTAACACACAAAAAAGATCTGATTCTGTTCTTCTGTCTGGTCTACTTCCTTTTCAGATTCATCTTTCTTTGAAAATAACCTCACCCCCGATCGGGCTCAAAATCGGGTTTAAAATCTTCAAGTGTGTGGCCAAAGTCTGACCAGGTGTGTGAGCCGGCACCCCCCTGTAGAGCCATGGGAGCCCTGGTGGAGTATGAGGGTATGGAGAAGGACCCTGCCCACCATCCCACCGCTGAGGGTGAGCTGAAGTTGGATATTAGAACTGCAATTCTTTGCAAAGTTTAAAGAAGGTAGTCGCCTTTTTTCTCCCAACACCGTTGATCCCACCCAGCTCAGAATTTTCTGTCTGACTCTGTCATTACTGATCTCGCCTATTTCAGAATCCCCTGTGTATTTGTCGTCACTGGTCCTGCCCAACTGTGAATTACTGTTATCTGCAGAGCACCCACTGAGCCTCCCTCTCCCTCCTCCTCTTCACAATCCAGCCAGCTCTTCAGGCCTGACTCTGCTGGTTCCCTACAGTCCCTCGACATCTATTACCCCAGTCAAGTGTGTGGACCCACTCGGGTCCTCCGGTCGCCAGCACCATCTAGGCAAGAGGTTCCCATTGCTCCGCATTCAGCTTCTGGGCTATTCACTCCACCTCTGCCAGTCGAACCCTCAGCTTCATCCGGAACCGTCTTCCTTCCGCCTCCTCCCTTGTGGAACCTAAAACTTTATAGCATTGTACTCTTAAAAGTTATAACCACAAATATGTATGTATTATAATGCATTAAGAGTAAACACAGGCTTCATAGAAAGTGTTACCCAATTTTTTTTTTTTTTTTTTTTTTACATTTTTCTAGCACAAACACTATTTCATAACTACAACTGCTTGAATCTGCAGCTACGAGTCTCGAACATAGTTTTTCGCTAGCAAATGCAAGTGTCAAACACTCACTTTTGCACCACATATCTATGTAAAATGTGGGAGTAAATTGATTTATGCATCTGTAGAGGGAGGCACTATTCAGAGATCTTTTTGGCCAATCAGAAGAGCTAGTTTTGGCTGTTGGTGTCCAAAAAAGTAGGGGGAAAAAAACTCCAGGTAGCATCTATTTCCGGTCCCACGGTTAACATGGCACCAGGCACAGACACAGCGGCTTTACGCTCTCCTGTTCGGTGCTTTTCGTTTGGGTTTTTTCTTTCTTTGTTTACTAGTAATTGTTACAATTAGTCATGTGAACCACAGCTACAGTCGGTTAGATATTTAGGCCGTACGCATCGACTTACGCCAAAACAGCAACCCTTGAACTTGATGTACAACGTGATGATCACAACGGCCTGGCCAACTGCGTTCGTCATTACGTTGTGCATCAAGTTCAAGTGTTACTCATTTGGCACAAGTCGATGCATTCTGCCGTCTGCCAGAAGCTAGTTATTTTAGTCGATAAAGTTTTAAATATTATGGATATTTTTCTTACACAAACTTCTTCACTTCAGAAGGCATTTATTAACCCCTGCAGAGCCGTGTTGAGCACTTTAATCATGAATAGATGCGCTTAGATGGACTTCCAAAGTCATCTAGCCATTCACTCCCATTATCAAGCTTGGAAGAGCCAGGAATTTTTTTTTATGACGATTGTATCCGCCTGAAAGAATGTCATATACTCCTAGGATGGCTTCAGGGTGAGCAAATCATGGGCTAATTTTCATTTTTTCCATCTTGGAAAGTGAGATTGTGCTCAGCCTCGAAAAACTTGCTGATGGTTTCCTTGTAATGTTTGAACTAATTTATGCACTACACCACAGCTATACAATGAGAATGACCAACAATTTTTAACTCATTCAGTAGATTTTACTTGGTCTGAAAGATGGTAAACTGTAACCAAAGTTGCAGACTCTCGAGAATGACTTGATGGTTCATGTGTAGAAATTAATCTGAAGAGAGGTGTGGCTTCACTGAAGGTATTTCCCAGTTCAAAATGCTTTCCTTCTGTGAATAATGCTTTAATTGCTGCACTACTCAGGTGGCTTAAACTGCACAGCCTGCAAGGGATGGGTGGATCGATCTTAAATTGAAGTATCGGCCCTTTTTATTCAGATTTTTAAAAATGATATTAGAATACTAAAATACTAGTATTAGACCGTATAGAAATGCTTCTTTAAATTGGAACGTCAATGGGAACTAATTCTTCTTCAGCTGTGTCTCTGCTTATGAGTTTATGACTGCATGCCGCTCGCTCACAATCAGTGTTGCCAACTTAGCGTGAACAAAGAAAATCATGAACAAACCTTCCCATCTCAGCAAACTAGCAAAAAAAAAAGTTGATCAGTCAAAGAAGAAACAATCTAAAGGGACATTCTCTTATTCCAACATTCTCTTATTCCTTCACAAAAACAAAAGATTTCATCTTAAATGTAAGGACGTTTTCACACCTGAAAGTCTGCATAAAGGTCCGAACCAAAATTCATGTTTTGATACATTTGATCCATTCGGTAAGTTTTCGTTTGGTTTCACATTGCAATTATGCAAGCGCACTAAAGAACTTAACATGACATATACTTGCGTCCTGTCGTCATCATCTATGTGGGCTGCATCTTGACATTAATTGGTTTGTAAACGGACGTGTGTCAGACGTCAGCGTGTTGTCAATTCCGGCGGCTAACTTTGACAACAATGAATGAACAGACACATATCGTTATTATTACAGCATTACTACCTGCAGCACCAACTATACTCGAGGCTAGTTCAAATTCGCCAAATGAACGTCCTCATTGTGCAAACATTTTATTGTTGCCGGCAGGAAAAGAGGAGAAGACTGCAAGCAATCCTGTGGGAACCACCAGAACTTCCTGTAAATGCTCTTAAAGTCCGAACCATACAGAAAATGCTTTCACACTAGAAACAAACCAAACCTTTGTTCAGTTTGATCCGGACCGAGACTAACTCTTTTCGTCTGACCAAATTTCATCTGTTTGGTCCGGGGGAGGTTTCACACCTGTAATTTTTATTCGGATCAAACTGAAAAGACAGAAAATCCAAACCATACAAAGTAAGTGTGAAAGGGCCCTAAGATTCAACCTTAAGTTCGGCTTATTTGCCATTTAAATAAAACTTTTTCTTTCAAAAGTAAAAGAGTTTAGAATGTGTTCAAAATGAACTGTCTTCCAAAAATTAACTATTTACTTCAATCAATCCCAGTAGAAATTCTACTGCATTATTTCAAACAGTTTGATAAGATAACCAAGTCATTTATTTGGAATGGGAAGCGCCCCCGGTTAAATATGAGCAAATTGCAACAGCCGGTTGATAGAGGGGGGTTGGGTCTTCCTAAACTTATATTTTATTATTACGCCATCAGTTTAAGACATCTGGCTCACTGGTCCCTTCCACCTGAGAGGGCCCCCCGCTTGGTTTAATGTTGAACAAGCCATTCTGCTACCGCTGCCACCACTACAATGCTTATTGACTAAATTACCTCAAACAGTAAAGTCTCATCCCATAATATCACATCTCAAGATAGTTTGGAAGAAAATAGCAAAAATATTTAAGTTTAACCCCTTTTTGAATACAGCTTCAAGTATCTGAATGAATCCCAAATTATGCATTGGGAAATCAACCTTTCTGTGGAAGGATTGGTTAGCAAATGGTATTTTGAAGTTAGGTGATGTTTATGAGAATAACATTTTGAAATCGTTTAACCAGTTAACCCAAGCATTTGGACTTAATAAAACGCAGTTTTTGAGATACAGCTGAGACACTTATGTGGGACTTTTGGTTCTAGTAGTCAAGGTCCACCAGAAGATAATATTTTATCTTCTGGTGGAAAATATGCAAAAATTGTAAAGTAATGTTGAGGAATTTGGGAGTACGACTTATACAGTTTAAAATATTGAATCGTTTTTATTGGAACCCGAGCAGGTTATTTAGGTTTGGCCTGAAGGACTCGGCCAAATGCTGGCAACGTGAGAGAGAGGACGGAGACCTGATACATGCTCTGTGGTCCTGTTCTAAAATACAAGAATTTTGGTCTAAGGTCCATAACTATATTCAAGAGGTGTCAGAGCATTGCTTTCCATTTTGTCCAGATTTATATGTCCTTGGAGACCCATCTTTTTTAAGCCCGGCTGTAGAGACAACTGAATGGATTCAAATAAGTATTATAATTGGGAGACAAATTATAATGAGAAGCTGGCGGCTGCCAGGTCCGCCATCTTTTCAAGAATGGGTTACAGAATTAGGCAAAGTTTGCGCTCATGAAGGAATGGCATACAGATTACTTGATAAAAATGAGGTCTATAGGATAAAGTGGGGCAGATATCTGACATTTATTGAGGGTATAGGATGATGATGGGGAGACACAATATAAGCTTTAATGTATCCGGTGAATAACTCTTTGACATTGCTATTTTAATTTAAGTATTACATTTTCTTTATGTATTTTTATTATTTACATATATTTGCTTTTTTTTTGGAAAATAGGTTTGTGTGGCACGTTATATTTTTGTCATATATATATATAGTAGTAAATGTTGCAGTTTATTTAATATTAATAATAATGGCTTTCAGAGAAGACAGCTGTCTGTACCCTCACCAGTAGGGTAGAAAAAACAAAGGCCTGTGTTCAAAAGCACAAAAATGCAAGTGTTAAAGCAATGTTTTAAAGTTTATAAAAGTAAATAAACATTTATTAATTACTTACAGTCAGGGGATTGCAGTGGGTTATGTTAAGTCCTTTCACTCTTCAGCACAGACTTGTGTTCTGTGTGGGATCTAGTTATAACGTGAACTGGTTTTAGCTTCCACTGAATTTCCACAGTGGTTAAATATGCATCAGCAAATCAAGCCAGTGACTAAAAGATCAACTTCACATTGTTTCTCTTAGCAGGATGAAAATAATCTTATTTAAACAGTGATTAAATTATATATAGAAACCGATAAAAGAACGCTCCCTTTCCAATCACCCAAGCGGTCAAACACACAGCGCGAGTTTATCTGGACACTTGCCAAAACTCGTTATGAAATCAATGACGCTGTTACACTGCACAATGAAGCTCCTACTGTATTTACATCGTGAAAGTACAGAAATTGCATTGCAATTATGAATCTCTTCATTCACGCGATCAACAGTTTGTCACTTGCTCAGTGCTCATCACAGGCAGCCAAACACAGCAGTGGGTGTTTAGACTGAAGTCTCACAGCAGACACGCCCCTTCAAACAAAGCGTTCAAATCGGAGGCTAAAATTACGGTAGGAAAAATGCCTTTTATTTCTAAATTATGAAATGTTTGAATAATCCAGTAAAATAATCCAGTTCATGACCCCTTAAAGGTTTTCATATTGATTTGGCATCCACACCGTTGGCATGTAAAGGATTGTTTCTGTTGTGAACTCTCATGTGTTTTGTAAGGTTTCCTTTCTGAGTGAAACTTGTTCCACACTGTTGGCAGGTGTAAGGCTTCTCTCCAGTGTGAACTCTCAAATGGTAAATTAGGTTTCCTTTTTGCCTGAAACTCATTCCACAGTGTTTGCAGGTGTAAGGGCTCTCTCCAGTGTGAATTCTCATGTGGTTTTTAAGGTTTCCTTTTTGCCTGAAACTATTTCCACACTGAGAGCAGGTGAAAGGCTTCTCTCCAGTGTGAATTCTCATATGGACGTTAAGGGTTCCTTGTTGACTGAAAATTACTCCACACTCTTGGCAGGGGTAAAGCTTCCTTCCAGTGTGAACTCTCATGTGGACTTCAAGGTTTCCCTGCTTTCTGAAACTTAGTCCACACAGTTGGCAGGTGAAATTACCTATAGTCCCTGTCTTCCGAGCCCTTTTTTTAGAGGAAGTTGTTTCAGTCTGTGAGCAATTCAAAGACTTTTCTTCAGTTATGAAATCATGATGTGTCTTGTACTGATCTTTCCCTTCCATTTCATTCAGATCTTGACTCTCCTCTTTCAATGGCATCAGGTCTGAGGGAAAAAAAGACAAGTTAATCCCCGTTTAAAGCCACAAAGCACAAACATTTAGACTCATACAACATTACAACTAATAACTAATAACATTTAGGTCCTATACACCAGTGCCAAACTCTTCTTGGGAGAGTTGCATTTGCACCACCAATATGAACTCAGAAGTGACATATGCCTTCACAAAAGTCCTGCCTCTCTGGTTGTTCTGTGGGACTTTTAATTTTGACGGGGTGGCAGACTTTTATATTGACAGAACTGAGAATGCCAGAGCCTGAGCACTCACCACTACCGTCCGTCTTCCTTAGTTTACAATCTGTTTAACAGTTCTATCTTAATACATTATAATGCACATGTGGTTGATGACTTGGTGGAATAGCGGAAATGAGAAAACTTCATGACACTGGAAAATCTGCATTTACGTGCATTTTAAGAGAATGGTGCGGGCGCACCCGTAAGGATTTACTCTCAGTCGTTTTTATTGTCACTAAAGCCGGGTGCACACTGTGCGATTTATAATAGTCCTTTACGATTGTTGCTTTTCAGACTGT
Source organism: Squalius cephalus (assembly GCF_949319135.1). Lineage (NCBI taxonomy): Eukaryota > Metazoa > Chordata > Actinopteri > Cypriniformes > Leuciscidae > Squalius > Squalius cephalus. The sequence continues at coordinate 17,684,608 of NC_137125.1, forward strand.
ATCAGGACTCGACATTAAAGGGGTCATATAATGGTACATGCACTTTTACAAGTTGATTGTACTGAAATGTGTGTTGGCAGTGCCTGTACACAACCATCATGAAATGATAAAAATCCATCCAGTGTTTCTTTTTTTAATGTCCTTATATGTTTTCCCCTCAAATCAAGCCGTTCGACCTAGTGACATCACACGGTCGGACGCCCCTCCCACGATTGTTGATTGACAGCAGTGTTTCAACACAGGCCCGCCCTCGTTTGTGAGCGAGCTGTCTGTCATCATAGTCCGCGCATCATTGTTGATACTCACTGGAGCACTGTCTATATGAGCAGAATGGCTTCTAAGCGATTGTGGTGTTCTGTTCTTGGGTGTAATTACAAACACAGCATCATTTTGATGTTCCTAAATCCGAACAGCTGAAGACGCAGTGGCTGAGGTTTGTTTTCGAAGGGAATATTCCCCACGATCAACATCAATGCTTTCATGTTTGCGCAAATCATTTCACACCAGACTGCTTTACAAACGAGGATCAGTATAAAGCTGGTTTTGCTAAGAAGCTGTTCCTGAAAAAAGGATCAGTACCAACTATTCGTGTTCCTGCTGAACCTCCAGAAGAACTGAAGTGAGTGTAACGTTTTATTAATCTTTATATTAATCTTTATATTAATCTTTGCAAATCACTTGCTGCACACTTCACGATGAATGCAGCTAAGGTTTACATTCAGGGTACATTACGGCATGTTTTCTATGTACGACGTTCTCAATATAATTCATAATCCCACGTTTATAATGAACAACGCGTTATGGTTATTGTGTTAGAAACGGTGTACACACAGAACAGAGGGACAGGGTGAGCAAAGCTCATTATCATTTAAAGACACATGCACTTAAACGACGTGCTGAAAACAGAGCTGTTTTTGACCAGGTAAAATGAGTGTTTTCTTACAATACTAATGAGAATTTTTAATTAAAGTATATTACAAACTTTTAATTTACACCCTGAAGAATCATATTAGCTTGTACAAAAATGGCATTATATGACCCCTTTAATGCTTGTACACTTGCCCGGGACAAGTCAATTTTTTGAAGGGACAAGTAAAAGAGAATTTTTTAATTTCAAGTAGCTTAGAAGTAGATTAGAACGTCAATAACAACAACAAAAAACCTAGGGAATCACTAAAACGAGAGAATGATTCTGATTTTATTTTTTATTTAAGTTGCGATTGATGAACAATAAATGTATTACTGGCGATAACATGGTTGCGCTGTTGAGGCTCATGCAGCCTCTCGAGGAGAAATCTACACTCAGTTAACAACATACTGCCTATAAAAAATCTAAATGTGGAGCTTTTATATTTTTAACATATGTTAAGCCACCTCAATACTTTTTCCTGAATACCATCACAATTGAAAATGTGACATTAATTTCCTACAACAGTTTAATAAACAGTGTAGCTGATGCTGGTAGGTCAGCTGTAATTATGACATATTGACATATTGTTGATTTCAGGGGTTAATGTTTATTTTTTTACTTTATAATTTAAGGGTGTATTCACACCTGCCTTGTTTGGTTCGACTGAATCGAACTCAAGTTCGTTTCCCCCCTTGGTGTGGATCTTTTGGGCAGGTGTGAATACAGCAATCGCACACGGGTGCGGACCAAACAACCGAACCGAGAACCAGCTTAAGAGGTGGTCTTGGTACGGTTCCAAATGAACTCTGGTACGGTTTGTTTTTCAATTGCAGAAAGCACAGCCCCTTTGAGTTAACAGGTTTCCGTAGTCGGAGTTGCATTATGTGAAAGTGTTGCGTTTACTACATTTGCAAAAATTAGTCGTGGTTTGACCTGGAGCTCCGAAGAGACAAGCTGCCTGATTTACATTTAACAAGTCTTTACATTCATTTAAGACTTTATTTGACTGCTCTTATGAGGATACTTAACAAAACGGACATTTTAGCATAATGGTGTGTGTTAACTTATTGTTCATTCAAGCGCGAAAGAGAATTCGATTCCGGCGCACTGTCTGTGCACCTGATACTGTAGCGCGTCTTTCTGCACGTCGTGTGTGCATCAGGACATTCACAGACATAGTGTTCTCTTTTGTCTTAAATGGTTTAAAAGCATTTGCATGAATAGGACCGTGATCATATAATGTAATGATCGTTTAAGAATGATAGGTATAGATGACATTGTGTCATATGATGCTCATTAGTTTCTTCATATTGCGTTTGCAGAGAACACCACCAAATCAGTAAAAGAACAAATATTGCATTACGAAATATCTTCATGCTGACTCTGTTTTTGCACTTCCTGCTTGAGAATTCCTGTCCAATGAATGGACGACCTTAGCACATGTGTGGTTTTGTTTACAAATTGTGGTTCACTTGCAAAAAGAGCAGTGTGAAAGCGAACCGTACCAAACAAAAACAAAAAAAATCAACATTGTATTTGGTCCGGACCAAAGCAAGTAAACTATCGGACTTTCCTGCTGTGAATACACCCTAAATGTGTATTTCTGTGGGTGTGCCAATTTCATAATTTTGTTGGCTGATTTATTTCACCTGGACATGTTAGTATCATTGAATGGTGAGACGTGAATTCCGATACACATGTTAGTGCTCCAGACCATTCTACTGCTGGTTACCAGGCAAACACGGTAAAAGTGTTAATATTTTGTATATCATGTTTGGTTTTGTGTATTGTGTGTAAAATTATGGGTTTTTTTCTTTTTGTGTCAAGTTTTCACGGTCTCAGATCAATAAATAAAAAATGGACATCAGTACTTTGGAAGCATGGACTGTTTAATAACCAGCAAGTAGTTACAAACAGTTCAAATTAAGTCACTTACATTTTAGATGCAATATTGTCTGTTTTTGTTCTATTTCAGCAGCGAAAATAGTTCCAAACAAAAATCACAGCAGAACTATATAACAGCTCACAGAAACACTCGTGTTTTCATTACTGAATGATTCAGCATTTTGAATGAATCAGTTGAGTCACTGACCCATTCATAAACATCTGTCTCATTTTTTAAATGAATCAGCCGTTTGAACGAATGAATCAATGACTCACTCATTAACCAGTAGGTGGTTAATATAACTCATCAACCACCTACTGGCAGTTTAGTGTTATATTTAAAAGTAGCATCATTCTTTCCGTTTCTTATTTATATATTTAAAACAATTTCATAAAATTATTTAATGCTATTGTAATTTTTCAGTGTAAATGATTTGATCAGCCCAACCTAGGGTAACAGCCCTATAGTGTCTTAATATTATAAATAATTGAATTTATTGATCAGATTTAGGAATTTAAAATGAAAGATGAAGCATGCATTTACTAAGATTGGGGGAGGGGATGCCCTCTAAAGGTGCAGATATTACAATATGCAGATTTAAATATGTATTTAAATATATAACTTGATTGAATACTGATGAGAATATTGCCTCAGAATTAATTATATTTAACAAAAAAAAAAAATCAGACAAGCAACTTTTTTTACTCAGACAAGTGAATGACAGATTTATTTTTGTCCGAAGGGCAAGCACGTTGAAAAGGCTTAATGTCGAGCCCTGCTGTACGATCACGATCATCGCTAAGTCATTTCACACTGTAAGATCTCAGTTGTGCTCATGTACTTTTTTATTATTATTTTTTTATTATTTTACGTGGCATTGTAACGCTGTTCTTCTGTTATACCCTGTTTTAGGGGTGGCCTATATGGCAAAAAAAATCACGATTTTTTCAGGAAAATAACAAGTCATGATTTTATCACGATTCTTTTCATGTTGTTATTACAATTTTGCAAGTGACTGAGCAGTACAGCCACACTTATGCCCCTATTTAAAAACTAAGCCTTGCAAGATAACAAAATATAACAGAAAAAAGACAGACAGACCATGTAGTGGGCGAAGATAAAAATCTTTATTTCATCATTGATCATATTATATTTACATTCTATAGTTTGTCTCCATTTTTAAACTGTGACGTTGATTGAGGACTCCATGAGTGTGTAATGAGAGCCTGTCCAATGTACTGACATTGATGTGGTGTGAAACTTGTCACGTGTGTGTGGATGTCCTGATGTTTCTCCAGTATGAAATGAATATAGTGTGTTTGTCTTCATTATGGATGATTGGTGTGGAATCAAATGGAATGTGTTTTGTATGCTTTAACACATGTAACAACGATGACTGTAAAGAGAGTTACAGATCAATTTGCTGTTGATTATCTTTGTAACTGGTTGTTTCTGCCCTGATCTAATGTGTATGTTCTTATTTAATCAGATTGGGAGTCATTTGTCTGAACCCAGGCCTTCAAATAGTGACCAGTGCACCGACCGCAACAGTGACCATTCATCCACAGCTTCTAACACGATGGAGAACCATTCTCAGGTTAGATCTCTTGCACCTAAAACCTTGTCACATGGACTGATGGCAAAAGCACTAACCAAACTGAGACAACCATTGGTTGCCCATATCAACACCAATCATTGAACTCAACACAGCACAGCCAATCATCCCTACATGACCTTTACACTGTTTTGACTTGTACTTCATGGAACCACATTAGTGTCACGGGTCTTTTGAGTATTCAAACATTGTAGTTTTCAGTTTACTAAGTTTATTCTGTCCTCTCTTTACAAACATGTTTAGTTTTTTATTTTTATCTTTGTTATTAAAAATAAGAACAAAGCTGCACATTACAAATACAAAACATACTATACAAATTAAATAAACAGTGCTTTATTTTTTAGCCAGAGAAGGCGTATATAACAGCACCATTCAAATACGAAATTTAATAAACATGTAAAACATAAAATGATACATAGACTTAAAAATTATACATTGATTCCTATTTAAGCTACTTTAGGTTTTCAGTGAAGATCAGTGAGTGATTTTCTCAATTGTCAATTTCTTGTTGTTAATTAAGGACTAGCGCAACTTTTGTTTGCTGCCACTTTAAGAGCTCACAGAGGATGGATAAAGATATTCCAACTGTCTACTTTCACTTTAGCCAGAACAGACTGTTTATGTATTTTTTTGTGTTCTCGACAGTTTAAGCCCAACAAGACGCAACAGATAACTTAGCTCAGTACTCACGCGCCGCAAGCTTCTAGAGTGTATGCGCTTTGTGTGTACGCCCTCAGAACAGCATGTGAATTAAATGTTATGCAACATTATGCTATGCAATTATTTACGCATGTATGCAAATTATACACGTTCATGACTGCGAATAACTGCAGTGTCACGTGAGCGTAACTTTACCGCTGCATTAACATGTGAAGTTAATGTATTTCGTGTTGTACAGTATGTTGGGACGGAGGTGCCAGAATTGCCTAGAATAGGCTACACTGTAGCACAATATTTTTAAAAGCAGTACATATGTTGAAACGAAACGCAAAATGGACCGGAACCAACATAATCACAAGGAAATCGAACCACAAACGGACACACAAACGAACAGTAATCAGACCACCCCCTGAGGTGGTCTGAGTACGCTTTACTTTTTGGTCCCTTTAGGGGGGTCTGAGATCACTTGGTTTGTTCACATATACATGCTGAACCACTCCGAGAGCATTTGGGAGGGTTCAAACAAACTAGGTGTGAAAACACCTTAAAAGAACCTACTTTTTTTGTCCTCTTCCTCTCTATGGTCCACTTTCACCTTCAACAACATATGTAAGACACGTACAAGCGCTTACTATTAAACAATATTAAAGGATTAGTTCACTTCAGAATTAAAATTTCCTGATCATTTACTCGCCTTCACGTCATCCAAGATGTTCATGTCTTTCTTTCTTCAGTCAAAAAGAAATTAAAGGTCCCATATTGTCAAAAATGGAATTTCCTGGCTTTTTTCATGATAACAGAGGTCTAGGGGCTGTGAAACTACCATATAGGTTTCAAAACAGTCAATCAGACAAATGTACACAGTCTGCATAAAGTAGCAGTGCCTTTTCACAAGCCGTTGTAACTTCCGTATAAATGTGATGTCAGAACTACTCAGTCACCGCCTTCAGTCACCACCCCCACCAATGGTGGGTCACTCAGAAAATAACAGGCCAATCAGAAGAGAGAGCGCTGATCCACTTGTCCAACACGACTGTCGCGTGGTGTCGCGACGCCTCCCCACATTCGTATGTTGATGGGTATTCACCTCTATGGGCGTGGTTTTGACCGAGCGGGAAATATTGCGTATCAGAACAGAGGACCTGCGAGAGACTTCCCCCCCGTCTCCATATGCTCTACTTCTATTGGATAGTCGCGTTCAACGTACTTCATTTGCATAAAGATGGGCATCGGCCAGCTTTTTGATGCGCAGCATTTTTCCAAATGAAACGCCGCCTTCCCGGTATGCTTAGCGGGCGCGTCAAAGTCGCTTGACGTCACCCATAGGAATATAGTGGAGAGCGGCGTGACAGAAGTGTCGCACGGACAAGTGGATGAGCGCCGAGAGGCTCATGAATATTAAATAGACTGGGCAAAATTGACCTGTTCTTGGCAGAGATCCTGAGAAAGGAGAAATATATATTGAGATGGTTTTTGGTGCTTATACCACAAATATATATTCTTAATCCAATCCACTTTATTTCTATAGCACATTTTACAAACACAAAGTTCCCAAAGTGCAGCACAAAAGACTCAGAACATACAAACAATTAATATAAAATAATTAAAACAAAATAAGAACATCAGGTTTAAAAAAATGTATATAAAATATAACAAATAAAAAGAATAAACACCACAAAGGACCACACAACTCACGCGGAGTTAAAAGCCAAAGAATAAAAATGAGTCTTTAGACGAGCCTTAAAACACTCGACTGTAGGGGCAGTTCGGATATGTAGGGGCAGAACATTCCAGAGTTTAGGTCCAACCACAGAAAAAGCCCTGTCCCCCCGAGTTTTAAGCCTTGACTTGGGGACCGCAAGCTGGAGCTGGCCCTCTGACCTCAGTGTCCGCGCTGGCGTATAAATTTGAATGAACTCTGAGATATATGTACGGGCCAGTCCATTCACAGCTTTAAAAACAAACAATAAAACCTTAAAGTCAATCCTAAAACGAACAGGAAGCCAATGCAATGAGGCAAGAATTGGAGTTATAGGAGCACGCTTTTTGGTTCCTGTTAAAAGACGTGCTGCAGAATTTTGGACTAACTGTAAGCGTGAAAGTGCGTTTTAAGGACATCGAAACCTAAAATAAAACTTCAGAAATATGTACAATATGGGACCTTTAAGGTTTTTGAGTAAAACACTCCATATAGTGGACTTCAATGGGGTACAACCAGGGTACAAGGTACAGGGTTTGAAGTAGTGGTCGACCGATATGGGATTTTTAATGGCCGATGCCGATATTGAGAAAGAAATCTGGCCGAATGGCCGATATGAGGCCGATACAATACATGTGAATACAGTAAATGAGAGACAAAGAATATTGGTGAAACTAAATGAACATTTATTGTACATACTATTTATGCAAAATTCTTTTTGCAATAAAAAATATTTACTAAGAAATTAAAATGTAAACAAAAAGGTAAGGTAACACTTCAATAAATAAAGTTTTAGTGCAACTTCTTGTCTGCCTTAATATTTACAGTCATTTTTTCAGTCACATAAATAATTACTGCTGCTTACTGCAGGTTACAAATAACATTTATCATTAATGAACCAATCTAAACAATATTCATAAATTAATGACAAAATAGTATGTGAGATTACATACATTTTATGTACAACATAGTGTAAGAAATTATGTTCTGTTCCCAAAAACTTCAACTCCAATATATATATGTATATCAAAATGTTCCTTCACTTAAGAGTTTAATTATCATATAGAGAAAATTACATTCAATCTCAGTAATAAGTAAATAGTATCACAGAGGGCAACCAACAACCATCTTGATTAAAGGGACTTCAAACAATCTTATCACTTTAACCTTTGACTGTTCTTATTTGAAAGAATAACATAGAACCTTCTGTGGGACACTAGGGACCATGGGGTGTCTCAATTTCATTAACATACAGACCACAGCTGTTGCAAGAAGAGCAACTTCATTTACATTAAGACCAGGATAAAAGGTTTAGGATTGGGTATGTTCGGGGTTCATTCTGACGCCGGTGAACCCAAGGTGCTTTGTGTACTTTGCCACTGCTAAGCTGTAATAAACTTCATTTTTGAGATCTTCGATGTCCACATCATTTTTTCTTACAATAGTGTAAATAAACTATGTGAGATTTATATTTAACTATTTACTTTAAAATAGTTTAAATAGTTCAACCTTTTTTTAAGGTTGTTTTACTTCAAGTCCTATATTTAAATAATAAGGATTTATGTGTTTAGTTTTGCTTGTTTGTTTCTTTAAAACGTTGCAAGCCGTCACATGTATTTGCATGACATACATGAACATATGAAAATGTATACTACACACGATATTACGCCAATCATGGATAAATAAATACAGTAGATAGTGAATAACATTATCAAGGATTTATTTTCAAATGTAATATTACATAGTGTTCTCCTCTCATCCACCTCACACAACCAACTGATCTGTAATGCACGCGACCCAGCTTTTCCGCGCACGCGAGTCCGTTGGAAAACAGCGTCTAGTTTAAATGTAACCCGAGAACAACGCGCGTATCTGAGGAACAGCCAGTCACAGGATTTTTGACTGTTTGTGAGGTAAAATGTTTTCAGTTTTGTTTGAATTTGTTTATATCACATCTGTGACCCCCACTGGAGCTACAGCTGGGCTGTGGATATGACATATTACGTTACTGTTTCAATAGACTCTTCTGCACGCCGGAGTGTTTTTGTGTGTAACACAATGTAGCGTCAGGTTTGAAAGCGAATGGTCATTTACTGTGTCTGTCAGATGTCTGCTTCACTTCTGAGTGCCTTGTCTTACGGTGCTGGGCGGAGCAGAGCGAGTGTATTCAGTTCATTCACGCTCGCTCTGTTCGCGTCAGTGGAAAAAAGCGCTAATGCAGTCACAAACTGTTTTGAAATATATCGGCCAAACGGAAAGATTTATCGGCCGATGCCGATATCTAAACAATTCCAAATATCGGCCGATATATCGGCCTTGGTGATATATCGGTCGACCACTAGTTTGAAGGTCCAAATTGCAGCTTCAAAGGACTCTACATGATTCCAGCTGAAGAATAAGGGTTTTATCTAGCGAAACAATCGGTCATTTAAAAAAAAAAAAAAAAGTAAGAAACATTTATATACTATAACTACAAATGCTCGTCTTGCACTATCGATCTGCCACGAATTACGTAATCACCTTGAATGGTCATGCCGACCTAGTGTTTACAAAGCAAATGTACAGAGACTAAGCCAAACGACATTTATAATAAATAAATAAGTAAAACAACGATGTCGGACGATTTTGAAGTTGGAGGAGAAAATAAGATGGATTTTTTCACCTTACCCTACTTTTTTTAACCAGTTCAGCGCGTTCAGTCTGTGTTCAAAGGCGGTGTTTAAAATCTGCTGCAGTCGATGAACAGTCAGAGAATGTGTCAGCTAGTCGTGTGTCCCCAGCATTAGTCTGCAATCAGTGGCTCAAACCTCCGTTACTAACTCTAAAATGACGTTTTGGAATTAGCAACGGAGGCATGGGATTAGATGCGTAAGAAATTAGTCCTACAAACAAGAGCGTTTTAATGACAAAAACCTTTACAAACGTCTTGAAATACATAATCTGAACAATGTTCCGAGGTGTGGTAACTTGCGGAATAATTGACTTCAGGCCGTTGAATTATTAGAAAAATAATGCACACCCGAGGTGTAACGGCCACTCCGCTTCGCGCCGTGACCGCATTACCACCTCAGGTGTGCATTATTTTTCTAATAATTCAACGGCATGTCGTCAGTTATTCCTTACATAATACGTACGCCAATTAGATAGTTTTAATTTGGAAAGCATTTAGATATGTCAAAGTGTCATCTAAAATGTAAGACCTTTCATAAGTAAAAATAAGACTTTAAGACTTTTTATGGCCTTAAATTTAAAAAATCTAATTTCAGACTTTTAAAGACTTTTTAAGGATCAACGAGGACCCTGAATAAGAAGTGCACGTTAAGTCTTATCCATAAACTCTCTCTCTCCCTTTCATCATCATCAGCATACACAGTGAAGTAAACAAAACACTGGTTAGAACTAACAGTAAACAAATATACACACACCTTTTCAGTGGGTGCTTAATAAACTAGTTAACTTTAGATCCGCAAAACGACTGAATGAGCTGTCAAAGTTTGCTTAAAGATCCATCCTCGAGTAACAACGAGAGTAAATGATGACTGCTATGTTCATTCTTACATCCAACAACAAAACACCTCAATCGCTTTAGATGCTCCTGCTCCGGCGTGGAAACAATGGCGGACTTTTTTTTAGCTCACTCAGGGTGGGTCTAAGCTGTGGCGGGTCAACAGTTTTGAGCGGGGCTTGTGCAAATTTACGTCACATTGCCCTGAATCTGTGGACAGCTTGTTCTGAGACGGTGCTTAAAATTTATGGGGATTAAAAAAAAAAGCACTGGGCAGATTTTTATCATTATAGGGTGGTTGTGTACACACACTGCCAACACACATTTATGTTCAAACGTCATGTAAAAGTGAATTTTGCATAATAGGTGCCCTATAATCAAACAACAAGAGAAAACAAGATAATCATTCACGGCTCTTCACTGAATAAAATTAGTAATTTTAATAAGAATCAATGTATATGTAATTCATACAGTGACGACTATGCAATTTTTTTTTTTTACATTTCATTTATACAATGTCCTATTGATATGTTGTATTTATTTACTCAAAGTTTCAACTCACTGTTCTTTGTTGACAAGAAAAAAGAACTTTGCAATATACTTATGGCAAAGTTAATTATCTTTTTAAGTAGTTTGAAATATGTGTGCAGAGATCAGTGCTGGTCCTAGACTTCTGGGGGTCCTAAATGTACACTGTCAACAAACAACAGTGAGTTGAAAAGTTCAGTTAATAAATTTTAAAAAGCAATTAGAAAAATACAGCATGAAGGATTTTATTACACTGGAAGTCAAACAATCCACCTAAAGTATCTTTATGGCTTAGTGACCTAATGCAATTAGTGTTACTATTAGAAAATATGAGCATTGTTTCTACAATTGTTGCCTTTTGTATTCATGTATATGTACATGCCCTGTATCACTGGTGCTCAATAAAAAATGCTTTACAAAAAAGAAAAATACAGCATAAAAAAAATATGAATGCAATGAACAATTTAGCCTGCTTAAAGGAGAACTCCGGTCAATTTTAACATTGAGCTCATTTTTTTGTACATTTGAAGTGCTGTCAATACAGAGAACAACGACAAAAATCGGTGTTGCCTACACCGTGTTATCCTCTTTTTAAAATTTGCACCCTGTTGACTTCAATGGGGCAAGTTTTAAACCTGCTTTTAGCCTCTGAACATCCTTGATGTGTCATTACAAGTGCACAGCCAATGTGAGTGATTCCTTCAGAGTGAACGCGTGTGAATCTGACTGCAGTAGATGTGAAAGATATGAATACAAATTATGTTTATTCAGCCAGCGCTCATACCTGTATTTACATCCTGTTTTCGGTCGAAGTCCATAGTAATCGATTGCCGAGTTCACGCGCGTGATCATAGGTACTAAACCTATGCGCTTGAACTCGACAATCGATTACTATGGGAAAAAAAATCCACCAGTACCACTGGAATTAAAAACATTATAACAAGCTTACCATTTTGAATAGAGCTAAGGCAAGCAAATAGTTTTGAACACTGGCTGGTTACTTGCTCAATTTATTTTGGATAATTTTTAACACAAAAAGTTACAGACTGCAGCTTTAAATATTATGCACAATTAAATTGCAATTAACATGATATTGCGCTTGATACGATTTGGCTCATTGCAATTATGAAACTGCAAAGGCTGCGATTATTTTTTTATGCGCAGCTTGTTAGTGACGTACGGCTCTGTGATCAGTCATAAATGCTGCTCCATCTGAATGCACTGCGAGTGTACGTCGCTTATTAGAGATGCTCCGATCGATCGGCCGGAGATCGCTATCGGCTGATAATCACATTTTATGACTCGACCGGTACTCACTAAACTTGGCCTATCTCACAAACCGATCACAATTTGATGATGTCAAAATGTGAGGAGGTACATGATGCGTGGGGACTTAAATGATTTGGTGACGCAGCCATGTCATCGCTGGTGTAAAATTACTATGTTTCGAGAAACAATGAAAAAAATTAGCTATTTGCCGTGTATGTTGCAAGAAATCTCACGTGGAGTCCTCCAGAGCGAGAGCGCCTTTCTCAAGATTATGCTTCGCTCGCTCAGTCCACACAGTGCCGCTCGCTCAGAATGCCTTTAGTGACATGCTGGTTAGAAAATGTTAAATAAGTTGGACTGCCCGTGCGCGGCAGAAGTTATTTTCTAGTCGACTAGTAGTTCATTAAAGCCATTAGACTAATCGCATATTTATATTAATTTAATTACTTAAATATACATGGGAGAGAAACCATAATGAGCGTTATCGTAATGTATTGCCTATATTCCGCATCTCAAGCACATGCATAAATGCTTGAGTTCTTGCCACAAAGAACCGGCAAAAGTAATGTTTATGCAGCTTACTACATTTTAATTGTTTTAATTGTTATTGATGCTGACTCGCCAGCATGTAGTGAATGCGCCTATGGAGAGAAATGCACACGTCATACGGATTAGCAGAGAGTAGCCCATTTCTTATCAATTTGAATTGTTTTTTTTTTTTTAAAGTAGAAATTTCAAGCTTTCTAAACATATTTCTCAGGTCTGAGAGGCAAGTAGCTTATACGCTGAATTTCGGTTCATTTATGAGACGCGCTACGGTTCACGCGCCGGTGCCTCCGTGTCCTGATTATATTGTCTGCTATATTTGCTTATTTATTAAATCCAGGCAATTGGTTCATGAAACATTGATTGAAATTAAAATACAATTTATTAAAAACTAAATTCACTTTAAAGAAACAAAACTTAAGTGGTCAAAATCATGTCTGACCCACATCTTACCCATCTCATGCAGTTCCCTTTTCTTATAATCAACAGATGAAATAAAAAAAGAACATTATATTAATGAAACGCATGTTTAAGTTTTTTAAGTTATATTTAAGCGTCACACCGGTCCGCTTTTCTCACATGCGTTATGTAGGGAGGGGTGCGATTTTCGAATAATACCCGGTGATCTAGGAATATTATTTTTGCTTGAAATGCCCATCCCTGCTAATAAGTTGCATCAAACTACTCCAATTTGTTCTTTTAGGAGTTTAAATGTTTTTGATTTTTTTTCCTGCTCAGACTTCCCCATTTAAGGCGATTAAATGTTTATTTTGTCCTCCAAAGTTTACTATTGGACAATGTTTAAATAAACCTTGTGGGCTGCAGCAGACTGCTCCATTTTTGTTGTATTAATCTTTGTCTTATATTAAGTCGTGATCGGGATCGGCCGATCACCATGACAAGAAATCAGTAATTGGTATCGGCTGCCAAAATCCTGATTGGAGCGTCCCTATCGCTTATATGCATCAAATATCTTTCCAAACATGAGAAGCATTTATTTTTATTTTTTTTACAAAAGACAACATTTTTAAAAATCAAAGCGTTTCAATCTGCTGTTTATTCAGCTTCAGCGATAGTATGATGCCCATAGGGATTTTTTTGGAATGACGAGTATTGTCTACTTCTGTGGTGGGGCAAATTTGGAGTGTCTGGCATTCAGATGGAGCAGCATTTACTACTGACCAGTGATCACAGAGCTGTACTTCACCTTTAGCCAAATCGCGTGCGGTTTCACTTCCATTAATTGTGCAGCCTTAATCTATACCTCATATTCAACTATGGAATGGCTTCAGAAAACTTGGAATATAGTGTACGAAAACATTATGGTGCCCCATAATGTTTTTGTGCCTTTTGTGTAGGGGTGGGGAAAAAAAATTCGATTCTTAGATGAATCGCGATTCGGGACGTGGACGATTCTGAATCGATTCACAAATGTCAAAAATCGATTTTCAAAAAAAAAACAAAAAAAAAATCTAATAACGTAACATTGAAGGAACGCAAAAGGCGGAACTCTGAAGCGGACGTGCAGTGCGCGGACAGTCTGTGGCGTGCACATAACAGAGACGCGCACATAACAGACGCATGATGGCTGAGCGCCAAATACGAACGGCACCAGAGAATGTCTTCGTTAAAAGCTAACGTATGGAACATTGGCAATTTCATTGTGATCTATTTAGTATTTTTTTGTATGAGAGCTAATTTCTGTATTGTTTAGTTTTCACATCAATATGCTGTGTAAACCGATCTGATCTGTATGCAATATGTGCAATGCCAGTCACAAAAAGTTACATTTTGACTGTAAGTTACTCTCTGCAGATGTTCATTCACTTTCTTTGCTATTTTTGATTGTGGTATATAGCAAACATTTCAAGTCATAACTCTTTATTATTTAGTTGTGTATAAGTCAAGAGCGACTTTGTATGTTACTAATTATTCAGAATATGCATAAGTCCACAAGCATTATACGTTATGATAGCTTCTGGTACATAATTCTATATTTTTGAACGAAAACTGTTTGTGAATTTGCTACAGCAAAATGTTTTTTTTTTTTGTCTGAAGGTTTATATTGCTCATTGGAAATAACAAGAGGATGTTGGTTAGAAGTCTATTATTCGGAATATGCTGAAGTTTGTATTAATTTACTACAAGTATGCTGCTAGTACAGGCACACATTTATTTTCCTGTTGGTTCTTTGCAATGTTGGGACATATGCTGGCAAATGTAACCTTACAGTTGACTTGCCAAATCACTTCCATTTGTTTTATTAATACAATTAATATAGGAAGTATTGGAAGTAAGTTCGTTATGGGTCATCATAAATACTTTGCTTTAAAAGTACCAAGTAAAAATATTTTTTCAATGTTTTTGATAAAAGGCACTTCCCTGAGAATTGAACTTAATAAATGTGAAAAAGACACTTTAATGTCTCCGTTTGTCATTCTGTATTGCAAAGCAGATGAGAGTAGATCATGATCAGAAACCTGATTAGAAATCATTATGAATAAAATCGAATTGTTTTGAATCGAAAATCTTTTTGAAACGAAAATCGATTTTGAATCGAATCGTGGCCTCAAGAATCGGAATCGAATCGAATCGTGAGATGGTAAAAGATTCCCACCCCTACTTTTGTGTGGTCTAACAATAACATGGAATAGTGTACGCACAACATTGGATTTGGATCGGTCTCGTCTGGCCGATACCTGATCTGGCAAAAAAATGGCAGTATTGGAACAAAACTGATACAGTATCGGATCGGCGCACCCCTAAAAAAATATTACTTATTTCTGTAGAGCTGGACATTTTAATAAGGATCAAATGAGTGAGTTCAGCTTTGAAAATGAAACTAACCTGTTTGTTTCTCAGTATCTTCATGTTTCACACTAAATGTTTTTTCAATCTTCATGTCTTCACTTTCACCTTTAATAAACTCCGTCTTTGTGTGTTCCTCGGTTTCTTCTTGTTTCACACTAAATGTTTCTTCAATCTTCATCTCTTCACTCTCCTCTTTAATAAACTCCATCTTTGTGTGTTCCTCAGTATCTTCTTGTTTCACACTAAATGTTTCTTCAATCTTCATGTCTTCAATCTCCTCTTTAATAAACGCCATCTTTATAATAATGTTACGTGGACCTCAGTTGCTTCACCAGGAGTTTTTCTGTGTGTTTGTCCTGTTTAAAATGAGAATAATTAACAGAAAGAAAAATAAATCCAAACTAAAATCTCTGTGAGCATCTCAATCTGCTCTAGTTCAGCAAACTAGTAAGAGAGACAGTCAGATTTTGTGTGCAATCAGAGCCTGATTACACACAAACAAAACAATTAGCACTACAAATTTATAAAAGAATGCGAATAATAAAGACACTTAATATATTAGGCAGTTTAGTTATTTACTGATTTGTAGAAATAGAGATATAAATAGAAATATAGAGCTTCGAATCACTTAATCATTTTTAAAAAGTATTTGATTCACTGCTCGCCAGAGACCGAATTGAAACGCACCTTTTGTTATTCACGAGTTTTCATTGTTACTTTACTCACACTACGTTAATAAATGTTAGATAAAGCAATGCATTGTTAAACTGAATAATGCCTAAATCAGTAGGCGTCGCTTGAAGACGATTAAACGGTTTATATCGCGTTAAACACCTTAAAACACAAACCTTTCTTCAGCCGAATCACAACAGATGCGGGAGCGCGGCGCCGCCTTAAGACGTCACACTCGGATACCAAATTAAAAGTCCTGTTCACACGCTGCAGGTTACAAAGACAAAAGTGCATTGAAATTTACATCGATTTTATTTTATTTTATTTTATTATAAAAGATGACAAAATTCAGAGCTGAATATATTGGTAAAATACATTTAATAACCCAATGCTAAGTTAATAATACGTGACTTGACTTTACACAGAGTTAAGACTGAGTTGTTATTGTTTAAAAAAACCTTGAAACTAAAACTATTAAAACTATTGTTGTTGATTGAAATACAACTGAAGTACTAAAATCACTTACTGTAATAAAATAAAGATAAACTATAGAAATATTTTTTAAAAACGAATAAAAATGACATCAGCACATAAAAAAATTACTAAATTAAACGTAATTTAAAATGAAAACTGAAAATATAAAAAAGCTAATTCATAATATTAATAAAACTATAATAGTATATAAATAACACTAAAATATCACTGCTTTTACAGTACTTATTAATCTATGTTAATTAAATATGTACTTTTTTTATAAACATTAGTTAATTTATTGTAAACAAACATGAATTAACAATGAACAATAGTATATATTTTAGTGTTGTCAGATTAATCATGATTAATGACATCTAACAAAAGTTTGTAAATATATAATATATGTGTGCTTGGATGGATGGATGGATGGATGGAGATATATATATATATATATATATATATATATTATATTATATTATATATTATATATATATTATATATATATATATATATATATATATATGTGTGTGTGTGTGTGGGTGTTTCTGCAACTACGGGCACTTTTGACTATCCCAATTTTAAAAAAAATCAACCTCTATGAATTTATATTTTAACCATCACAGTCTGTAATACATATACAAATGTACACAAAATAGAATGTAGTCGTTAAGATTTTAATCTGTGGAACATGTTTATTTTTTATGTTTTTCGGGTCATCTTCTTAAAAAGTGTCCTTACCGCAACGTTACAATAACATTCATTTTATACATTTTTCTTTAGTAATTTCTATAACATTTTTTATATATTTAAATAGCTTTTTTTAATTTGATGCAGTTTTGTAAATACTGATAAAAAAAAAATACAAAATAGGGAATTTCATGTTTTTTTCTATGCCATGTAAAAAATGTACTGTAACCTTAGATGTCAATTGTTTCCATACACACAAAATATAATATAATTAACTTTTTATGACAGATGTTGCAATTTCAATGTGTTAATCATCTTAACTTAAGTGTAAAAATATTTTTTTGAAAATGAAAATGTGAAATAAAATGAAAATAGACCAGTGCTGCGGTAATGACATCTTGTGTTGGTAAGGACACAATGTTTAATGCCACAAAATCAAAAACAGGCTACTGTAGAGAACAACAGTAAAAGAACCAGAAAACAAAAGGTATTGCATGTGTAAAAGATAGTAGCAGTTTTGCAGTAAATAACTATTTTAATTAACTCTTAACTCTTTTAACTGCTTCAAAAATATTGTCTCCTAAAGTTGATGTTGGACTAACATTAATAATATACTAAACTAACACAAACCCATAACACTAACAGCATCTCACCATAACATTACATTTTTGTACCATACCCAATTATTTCTCATTTCAGACTGAGAAGTAATCTCATTGCAACATTTAGGCTTTTGGTACATGTACAGGTAACTAATTAAAACGAGAACAGAGTTCCTTCCAAACTGAGTCGGTAAGATTCATGTGTCTTGATGTCACTGGTTGTGGTTCTGGCACAAGCCCAACGACATTCTCATTAGTGTACCAGATCACATCATCCTTCATTGGCCAAAAAAACCTATTGGCCCCAACCCTGTGCATTGTTTTGACCAAAGCACAACTTTGAGTATCAACATCTTGGATGATGCCTGGATATGGGTCATTGTCATACACAACGACACACAATTTACCAATCACTGACATCAGAAATGGTTTTAATCGCATTGACTTCCTGGGATGACAGATAATGCTGATGGAGGACTCCTGTGGAAGGCTCAGATGCACAAGCAAAGGTGACGCACTGTGGGCTGAAGCAGGTGCATGGATCTGGGTTTCTGCAGAAGCAGCTCAGCACTCTCCACATGATTTGCCCAGAGACTGATGTGTGGATCTGAAAAATATAATATTTTGGCTACTTGGTAGAATATTCTGCACAATTCTCAAACATCTTAGCCACAGGACAGAGTCAATAATTATAATGTCTACTGAAAGTATTTGTTGACATCCATCTATAAAATTAATAGTTATTCAAAATATTCATTACATTTAATGATGCAGCATTATTACATACCTGATGGATCTTCATGGTGCCTTTAACTGTCTGCAGATCATCAGCAGGGATCTTTCCACCTCTGATATTTCCTCATCTTCGACATTGAAGAGTGTCACAGATGACTTGACCTCAGAAAGCTTCTCATACAATTTGGCCCCATTCTGTATGTCCACCCCCTTTGCCATTAGGGCATCTGCCGTCCTCTTTACTGCTGCACCCACACCATCTGCAGGTCCCTTGCCATGGCCTGCTTCAAGGAAATTCCATGTTACTCGTTTGAATCCCATCTTGAAGGGCTCTGTTGACAGAAAGAAGAAGTTATTCTTGGACCGATACTGTGTGGTTGGTCCATCACTGACCAAGTGAAGTACTTTTATGCATGGGTATTTCTCCTGCAGATGGTGCAGAACAGGTCTGAGATGTGCCCATATGGCAGAAGGGTCATGGCGGAAAGAGGATGACAGAGTGCAATATGAAGACTGTGCTCCTTTGGTGTAGGCCACAACTGTGTGTAGGCTCACCTGTTGATGAGAATCCCCAAAGTGTACAGCCTGTATTTCACTTGCATATTTACAGAGGTAGTTTTCTGCAAAATCAACATGCAGTACCATCTCATGTTCGGTCAGATTCTCCTTCAGCTCTCTCAAGGTAGCATACTGGTGCTTGATGTTGTATATGTGCCGTCCTATTTTTGCCTGCAGCATGTCGGAGAAGTCATCATTGAGGCTTTTAATGGTTCCATAAACCTTGTCCTTTGTTGTTAAATGGACAGTGAATTTCTCTGTCCTGCCATCTTTTGTTTTTTTCTCTCTCTCCTCCACTTTGTTTTGCCACTGATACCACCACGTCTGACTCTCTTCTTCAAATGGCAGATTTTGCACTGCTTTATTCTTGCAAATTGAGCATTCCCTGTACATGCACTCTTTTGATGGAGTACAACATATGGACAGCATCAAGTCTTTAACCTTGCTAGTCAGCAATACACTTTGCTGGAAAAGCCTGTCCGCCATGAACTGTGCATTTTCACACAGTTTACAGAGACATGTTTCCCTGTCTTTGAATGATGGATGTACAACCCAAAATGGTTTTCTCTTGCAAAATTCAGTGTAGGAGATTTTGATGTTTGGGTTCTCTGCTTTGAACTTTAGGTGTAGATTCTTAAGTGAATCAGAGAGTAGGCGCTTCTGGATTTTCAGTTGCTTCCTAGTTATTGTATCCCTTTTTCCTGTGGTGGCCCTGCTGTTGTCATCCCTTTCAAGAAAATGTGCCAATGTTATTTCATCTGCATTGGTGATCACATTTGATTGTTGTTTCCTGTGATATTCCAGAGAGCTTGGCCTCTTTTGATTGGCTCTCATCATCTTTTGTGAAAACCCAAACTCTTGGTGTGCATATTTCCCGAGCCGATATTTCTTAATGATCTTTCCTGCAATCACTTTTGAAAGGATCTGCTTCTCCTTGGGGTTGGTCAGTGACTTGTTACCCTTTTTTAGCTCTGACATAATGACATTATGAAACAGTAAGACCCGTTTAATTTGGTGTTGGGATGTGCAAATCTGGTGGCGAACTTTGGTTTGAGGTGAATCTGTTGGGGACAGTTTTTTTGAAAGCCTGAAACAACGCTTCCTGTATTTTTCCACTGAGGCCACTGCCTTCTTTAGCTTGTACTTTGCATCTCTGAGTTCGCAGTACATCTTTGATTGACTCTTTTTTACTTTTTTACGCCCCCTCTTAAAAGCAGCTTCCACATTAGGTGAAGGTTCGAGTGGAGCAGCAAGTACGTCTTCATCAGATGGGGATATTGGTGGTGTGTTTGTTGATACAAACTTATTTGAGGCATTCAGTACTTTTTGTTTTGCCCTCTGTTTTTTTTAATTTATCCTCCACTGCCTTCTTTTCAGGTTTTTCTCTCTTTTTGTTAGCTGGGAGACAGTTTTTATCTGCCCACTTTCCTTTCTCTTTTTGTAGCGCTCTTTTTCCTTCTGCAGATAGTCTGCATATCTCTCTGGGTCTTTTTTCATTTCCTCTCTGCATTTTTTTGATCGTATTGTTGATAAATTTGGTGTCATCTAGGGTTAAAAAATGGCATGTTTATATAATATATACATACTAATATATACTTCAGAACTAATAACATACTGAATGTTTGTAATTTAATATACAGTAAGCCTTGAATTTGTCTCTACCGCAACACAAGGTCTTTACCGCAACACCTAAATTTGCTGCGGTAAAGACATGTTGCGGGAATGACATTTTTGCTAATATTTTAGCTAATTGGCAGCTAGCAAGGCCTACCACATTAGTTTTGACTCTTAGCATCTTAATATACATGAATTCAACAGTAATATACATTTATTTTTAAAATGTAGTTCAAAATACACAATTATTAAGCTGAATGGTAAGGACGCACAATAAATACTAGAGCAGAAAAGATGATGTTTACCTTATTTTTTTGGTATTTTGTGAGTGAGGTAGTGTGGTGGCCCAGTCTGTCAGCAATGTGCTCAAGTGATAATTTCTGTTTCCATAGAAACTAGACTTGTTTGTGTTCGATAAAATTTCAAAATAAAAGCTTTTTTTCATTGTTGCGTTAAGGACTCAAAAGTGTGGGACAGGCACATTTAGTTAAAAAAATCATAAAAATGGTCAGTAAATAATACAAAGAATTTTAAGATGCTGTAAATTAATCTGTATATTAAACAATTCCATTTGAAGTAATTTCATATTGTAAAAGAATGAGCTAATTTTAAGTATCTCAACATTGAAACCACGGGTGTGGGACATGAGCAAAAATGGTGTTTGGACCTATAAATGCTTCATAATTTTACATTAAATCATATTATTTATTCATTATTTTTTATGTCAAGGTGTGTATTGACACTACGTTTATATTTATGAAACATCAAATGACAAATTTTAACATAAATCTAAAATTTCACTCCTGGGACTTAAAAGTGCCCGTAGTTGCAGAAACACCCATATATATATATATATATATATATATATATATATATATATATATATGTGTGTGTGTGTGTGTGTGTGTGTGTAATTAATCGATTTGACAGCACTAGTATTTAAAAACTATAAACATTCTCAAATTTAACTAGTTGTCTCTGACTTTTTGACCCTAGTCTCGGACTTCTAACTACAGTCTTCACTTGTGATATTTCTTATGATATTTACGTGTGACATTTAAACAAGGTTTAATTTCAATTCTCATTTATGAGATCACATTCATGTCAAACAGTTTAACATTTAATTTCAAACAGTTTAATTTCTCTTGTTTATTACACATTTTACTTTTTAGTTCACTTTAGTTGAACTAAAAAGTCCACTCACTGCCCACTGTCAGAGTGTTATAGAACTCTGCATAACAGTGAGGAATACTCCCATTGGTGCACAGGGTGAGTAGGTCTTTATTCTTTAAGGCACTGATCCCTGGAGGACTTTCATACAATGAGCTGGGGTGTGTGGTTCTGGTGCCTCTTGTTGCCTGTTGTGCCACCGTCAGTTTTCGGAAGGTTGGGGCGGTGAAATCATACTTGAAGAAGATTGTGTTTGATTCATCTTTCGTGTAGCAGAACCATTTAATCTTCTGCCAATGAACTGATTGTCCCTCCTCATCTTTTGTTCTGTTTTTGAGTATGTGGTTGGAGAGGGACTTGAAGTCCAGAATGTCCTTGTGTTCAAGTTCATGTACACTGTATGGGTCGTTCCATCTTGCCATTCTCACAAGTGTGTAGTAGCCATCAGGGGAGTAAATAGAAACTTTTCTTGCAGTTTCCACTGCAGCATGCACACTAGCACACTCCATCTGGCTGTGACCAGACTCCATGTATTTATGGTCAATAGTGGAGAGGGGCAGCAAGCTGACAGCACGCAGGCACATCGTGCTAAAGGCAGCATTCCTGTTCTGTCCACCACAAGTATCTGAATAAAGAACTGCATGTTTTAAATGTGGACTAAGTTCTTTAAGGTACTTGTAAACACGTGCTAATTTCTGAAGATCCACGGCCGCCTTCCCCCTCATGCCACATGTAACACTTGACCTCTTTACTGTCTAATTCATACACAGTGAGGTTGTATGCACTTAGCTTGCGTGAGTAGAACAGGCTACTTATGTTGCTCCAGGGAGTGGTCAACACTTGTTCCAAGTCAAAAGTGAATCCCCTGGAGTAGTGGGATTCAAGTTTTGGGAAAGAATTGATATGCTCTCGTATTTTATCTTTGCTACTCTCAGGGACTTTGTTTTGAGGTGCATGCCGCCCTTTCTTGCTTGGAGGGGTAATTTCCAATTTACTAGAGGTATGGCCGCCTGCAGACCGTGCAAATTTCTCTGACACATCAAGGGTCTTCAAAAAAAAAGTCCTTGCATACCCTACTCTGTCTTCCCTCTGAGATTAAATAATACTCAAATGTATAATTTCCTCTTGAGATTGTTTCCCTGTTTCTTTTCTCTCTTTTGACAACATGATTGACAATGAAGTCTTTCTGCCTCGCTGCATCTCCCATCTCCCAATAATATTCAAATACTTTGTCCCTCACTTCCTCAGGGAAGTTTTCATTGCATTTGTAGCAACAGGAGGCACAGTTCTTCTCCCTCATCCTCCTTCTTGGGACCTGAATGCCATGTGAATTCATGTAGCTTTGGCCAGAATTTCTTAACCTCTTGCGTTTGTTCTTTTACAGTTGTCAACATTTCTCTGTCTTTTTCTCCCTCTTTGTGTGTTGGCATCCTCCTCCTGTCCATTGTCTGCCTCTCCTTCCTGAACAACTTCAAGCTCAATAACTGTCTCACTCCCTATAGCTTCTTCTGTCTCTGTGTGTCCCTCATCAATTGCATGATCTCTCGCCCTGTCTATCTCTCTCCCTCCATTTTGTGCTGTTTCCATGTGTCTCTCTCTCCAATCTCCTCATCTCTCTCCCTCATCTCATGTGGTTGTGTCCCTAAACAATTAATATTTACCAGTATCCTATATTGGTAGTACTGTTTATAAAATATGATATATATATATATATATATATACATAAAAGTTGAATGTTAACTAAAGAAGGTAAAGTGAAGAAATGAGCTGAGTGAAAAGAGTGACAAAAGGTGATTTATTTTGATGTTGGTGACAAAGTGATGTGATGAGACAGACAAATTAATGTGAATTAATGCGTTAAAAGCAACTGTTGTGCTAAAATTGACTTGTTGTGCATTAAAATAAAGATATCTGCAGAGGAGCAGTGAAAGAGCAGACGCGACTCTCCCGTTTCTATCATTTTATCCTGTTTTACAAGTTGCAGTAATCTGTTAGGTGGGCCTACTGAGCCTGGACCTGCAACAGATTCTTGATGATAACATACCATTATCCTACATGAACTGAATGATTAAGGGTTAAATTAGGTTATGCTTAATGTTCAAAAAGTGCAAGTCAGAACTCACTTTCTCCATCATGTGCTGTCTCCATGTTTCCCTTAAGCCGATCTCTCCCCTTCACCTCATGCGGCTCTGTCCCTTTATGATTTACATACAGTATGTATTAATATCCTACATGAATTCCCTGAATCTAGTAGTTCAAGGTTAGAGTTAAGTTGATTGCGAATGTTCAAAAGAATATTCGGTAACACTTTATAATAACTGCACACTATTAATCATTAGTTAATCATTAGTAAACAGTTAATTCATAATTTATAAAGCATTAATAGACATTAATAAGCAGTTTATAAATGCAGCTATATATGCTTTATTCTTGATTTAAAAGCATATCTATAATGTGTTTAATAATTGTATTGTCATACTTTATTAATGATCAATTTATCATTTCTAAATGAAGTATAGCATTATTTACAAACTAGTTATTTAGGAGTTGCCAGTGATTCATAAGATCACTTAGAAATTGTAAGTAGATGCAGGTAGTTATAAAGCATTTAGTAGTGGT
Organism: Squalius cephalus; assembly: GCF_949319135.1. Classification (NCBI taxonomy): domain Eukaryota; kingdom Metazoa; phylum Chordata; class Actinopteri; order Cypriniformes; family Leuciscidae; genus Squalius; species Squalius cephalus. The sequence continues at coordinate 17,709,167 of NC_137125.1, forward strand.
CAGTTAAAGGTGCATTAAGCAAGATTCTGAGTTTTTGCAGAACTATGCCACCTCTGGCGGCAAGCGAAACTGCAGCCAGAGATGTGCACGCTCACTAGACAAAAGTTTTATTTTTTTATCTTACGTGGAGTTTGCGTTGGTGTTTGAAATGAACTACAAGCAGGTCTCTTACAATCCATCTTCTACGGAGAATGCCGGCGAATACACAAACCTGCCAGACATAGCTATGTGAGCGTGCCGTGAACGCGCATGACGTCACGCCCAGTCTAAAATTCCGGCCCGAATTCCTCTTATTTATTTTACTGTACAGGATTATAGAGACAATCTCAGTGATCAGAGAAGGGCTCATTCAGCCCATCAGGCAATTGTTTAAGCATGTATGGGTTAGAAAACGGGTATTTTTAACATGAAAAGTTGCTTAATGCACCTTTAACTATTTTTTTTTTTTTTGCTCAGTTATCATCTAAACAGAAAAAAGGAAACAAACACAACACAGTGATACAGAACATAGAAATATTAACACCCTTTAAATCTCCTTTGTAAATGCTTTATAAGGCATAACTAGTCCTCACTTTAGATGAGCTCACAAAAATAGTTCACTGACCACTACTAAATGTTTTATAACTACCTGAATTAACCCTTAATTACAGTAGAAATACATGTTAATAAATCATTTATTAACACACCAAGTAACTATTACTATATGTCTGAATAATCAGATGTATGAATGTACATTTAAATAGTTTATTAATCATTTACTTACAATTTCTAAGTGACTCCTAAATAACTCATAAATAATTGGTATAATAATGCAATACTTCATTTAGAAATGATAAATTGATCATTAATAAAGTATGAAAATACATTTATTAACACATTATAGATTTGCTTGTAAATCAAGTATAAAGCATTTATAGCTGTATAAACTGCTTATTAATGTATATTAATGTTTTATAAAGGATGAATTAACTGTTTTCTAATGCTTAACTAATGATTAATAGCATGCAGTTATTATAAAGTGTTATCGAATAGTCTATGCCAGAATATTAGGCTACTTTAAATCACAGTTAGCCAGATTAGACCAAGACAGAGGTATTAGCATGCTAGACTAGGCTAAAAAGGCTAGACTATCAATGCATGTGTCTTACCTCCAACACTCAAGTGAGGAGCAGCATACAAAAACATCTCTTCATCTTTCACTTCTTCACAAGATTCATCCATTTGCTTCATTATATTCATCAAAATTTGTTCTGCCTCAGACAGTTCCATGTGTGCAACATGCGTGTCAGCCATTTTAGCTAGTGCTGTTTAGGGGCACCACCCACTTACTCCCTTCTGGCTCTGAAAAATACTGTAGGCTCTTGTATTGTTCAGAGCTAGAAGGGCGTAAGTGGACTTGCACCCTTCTGGCTCCAAACAATGTGTAGGCCATACATGTATTTTTTAGAGCCAGAAGGGCGTAAGTGGACATACGCCCCTCTGGCTCCAAACAATGCTCAAACTTTTGTGTTAGGTCTTTGTTGTTTTGTTGCTTTATTCAATACAGGTTGATTTCTGATGCGTCTTTTTGGCACAATTAGAAAGAGCTCATCAAGACCTTTAATTTGATATACAGAACTCATTTTCGCCCAAAATGCCACTTATGCCCCTCTGGTTCCAAGCCCTCGACAGACAGCCTACAGAGGTCCCGTCAAATAAGTTACAGGTGGGATCTGTTTTATATTTTCATGAGTTTGATGCATTTTTATCAATCCTGGCATCAAAATATAAAACAGATCCCACCTGTAACTTATTTGATAGGACCTCTGTAGGCTGTCTGTGTTCAATGCATTAATAGGACATAATTTATAATTACAGTGTTTTTCTTAGGTAAAACTAACAATGTGCCATGTGCAGGAAACATAGCCTAGCATATATTGATGAACATTACAGCTGTTAAGTATGCATCATTAGCCTTAAAACTACAGGACCACGGACAGCTCCATTTTACTGGTTTAACCCTCTGAGGTCTGAGCTGTTTTCTGGGCCCTGGAGGTGTTCTGACATGCTCTGACATTTCTGGTTATTTCTGTTTCTTGTGACATTTTCATGGCTAAAGTCTAATTACACTGTATTCAGCACAAACTCTGCTACAATAATATATCAGCAGCATGTATGTAAAAGTTTGTAGTTTTGAGATAATGACATTTATGCGTGGTTTGTGAAAATACAAAAAAAAATTCTCACTGAAATAAGGCCATGAAAACCATACTGATTATTTCTTCACAAGACTTTTGAAAATTGTATCACGTAGCCTAGAATATTTGATCTAAAACAATGTGAAAATCACCCTGACTGCTCATTCAGATAAGACAATATATTGATTTAAAAATTTTACAACGTGTTTTGTGTGAATAAGCCTTATGCGAGAGCTCATTAATATGTATGGATTTTCTCACCTGAGAAAGACAAAGACACTCCCCTAACGGCCCTATTAGGAGCTATCAGGCCCTGTCATTCTGAGCAACCTTGCACAATACTGTAAATGAGGAGATTTAAAAAATAATGGCTTTTAAATTGTTTGGATTTATTTACAACACAGCATCGTCCAAAGATACACAACAAGTGCCAAAAAGCTCTTATTGAAAACAATGATCCAAAGACAGAGACCTTTGTGCCATTCCTAAAAACATTGTACATACCTTTAATTTCCAAGGTGTTTGATTTTCACTCTACCATGTATAGAGACTCATGTGAATGTTGGAGTCAGCAGGACTCATCAGTGTCATCTGGGCCCTGAAAAAAAAAGTGAACATACTGATATCAAGAGAAAAGCCTGCACGATTTTGGGAATAAATTTTAGATTTTTCTGGTTAAAATTGCTTTTTAAAATTCACAGAACACACACACACACACACACACACACACACACACACACACAAATGTTTCCAACAAGATATAATGAACAGTGAACACCAGGTTTGTTGTGCCTTGTAGGCATAAGCTATGCGCAGTGCTGGATAAAATAATAATAACCTATAACAGTATAAATCTTCCAAAAGATTTCAGTAACAACTAAGCTAGAGAAAAATATATTGATTATCATGTTACTTCAAATGTTTCCATTCGTTATGACGATATGAAATGAGATAATAGTAAAAACATGAAGCTGTTTGCTTTTCAAACGCTATCGCGATTCAAAATATGATGATACATTCAAATGCGATCACGATCCAAAATAAGATACATTCGCGCTCAAATATAAAACATTATGGTTACCATATACATATCTACATTTGAGCAGATATCCACAAACACAGTAACAGTAAACACGGGTCTAAATATTATAATATTCACCATCTAGCAACAGTTCAACTGCAATGTGAAATTTATGCAACAATAGCAAACTAATATGTAAGAATTTCTTACCTTATCATTCTTGTCTTCAAATATCGTTCTTCTTCTTCTGATGTAAATCCAATGTAAGCTCAGGCACGTCTTTCAAACTCAACGAAAAGTGAAGTGAAGTGTTTTGTTGTTGAGGTAATGAGGGCGATCGCGTTCCATGTGGAGATTTGCATGTGAATATCTTTTGCGCGAGTGGGCGTGGTAAATTAAAAAATAATTAGGAAGCGTTTGAGAAGCTGGACATCTTGTTGGTTTTATACAAATTACTTAAACAGAGAATATTTGTTTTCGTTTTGAATCCGATCATTAAAAAGTACACACTTAAATGTTTATAAAGGTGTATGGCTCATAAATGTGTGACAAGTATTCGCTGAGTTTTGTTTCAGTTTATAGACGTGCTCAAGAAAAAAAAGTTCACCGCGACGGAGAGGCAGAACGCACACCCTGTTTATTTTCTTTATTTTACAAAAGCACAATGTTTTGATTTGATTGTAAGTGGACACACACAAAAGTAGAAATATCACAGATTCTTTTTTTATATTTCTTTTTTCTGTATGACCATAAATGACGGAGAAATTTAAGTTTATAGTGCTACAATGTGGAGAAAATGCAGCAAAACGCGCCGACGCGTTTGTCGACCTCAGGGGGTTAACAAACTTTAGAACACAAGAAGAACAGAACGCACGTGTGTATCTGGGCTGTTTCGTTCAGAAAGCACAGACTGGCAAGATTTGACTTTCCCTCTGACATGAAGCCCAGAAATGTTTTAATCCTGTACACCTTTCCGCTGACATTCTCCTTCATTTTGTATGAAGGGTCGGGGCCTTCCATATGCCTTCTGTATTCCTCAAAGAGCTCATCTGCACTCAAAGAAGAAAGAGGAAAGCAAAGAAACTGTTAGCACAGGCACAGCATTTCACAAAACATTTCACACATTTTTTATTTTATTTTTACAAAACATTTCTCAAAACAAATGTTTAAAACCATGCAAATGTTATACTCATTCAGGACCACCATATGGTCCGGGTAGTGCGGTGGACTTCCCCCCCCTGAATGCTGGCTTGAGGTTGGTTTCTCTGTGCCGGAGTGCCCGGGGGACGGAGGATGGCTGGGTGATGGAGGGCGGTTGGGTGTCGGAGGTTTCCTCATGGGTGGAGGGCGGTATGCCGGGAGACTCAGGAGAGGGCTCGCCAGGGGCCCCACTCTCTTCCTCTTGCCCAAGAGAGGAGAGCAGTTTTTTTGTTACCTGCTGGAGTCTGGCCGCACCCTTGGATGTCGGCCTCCTGTCCAGCACCCGGTACCGTCGAGTAACACTTTTGAGGGCATCAGACAGAGTGGCGACCTGCTGGTTGAGATCCGAAATCTGTGCCCTCATCTTTGCTACCCAGCGGTTACAGGCAGCATTGGTGCACTCCTCGGCCTCCTCATCCAACGGCATCGTAGCATGTAGTTCAGCTTCCAAATCAAGTGTGGAGACCATGGGCACCTCCGGGTTAGATGCCCTCAGTGCACTCAGTTGTTCCAGCACTTTTCTGCGCTTGCTGACCATCACTCCTGGCTGTCTCCGAGAGCTCGATGTGAGACTTGATGTGCCGGTCCAAGCGAGAAGTTTCTTTACTACAGCCTAGCATCAAACAGCGTCCTTGATGGACATTAACCCGTCCGGACTCCAGTGAGAACAAAAACTTTTTCTCTTCTTTGTTTTGTACATTATGAGTCACTTTCAGGTGCTGGCCTAGTCGCGCATACATGCGACAGTAATGCGGGCACGATTCAACAGGCATTGTTAGATTGATGCTGCAGATTCAGGATGAACTGCAAATGAACGAAAGACTCGGAAGGTAAAGTAATTATTTATGTTCCCTGTAAATTATTTTTGACTGCATTATGATGATTTCTTAATTCAGAATATGATCAAGATTGCATAGGTGGATGTGTTCGGGGAATTTGCCTGTTAAAAGTTAACATTTAAAGCCCCTTAAATGAATAAAATGACTCGAAAAAAGATTTGTTCATTTTGATGAATGAAGAGAGTCAGTAAAATGATCCGAACTTCCCATCACTAGGATCTAGAGAGTTGTGTCATGTCAAACTCTGAACACAGGACTTGTCGCATGAGTTCCCTCAGCAAAGATCAGCAGTGGATCCTTCCAGCATCATGAATGTGATTTCTTTGACATGCAGGCACCCGATGCGGAGCGTCAGAGAGGGAGAGAAGTGCCGAATTCAACCCCTGCCCAGCGGTTTTCCTTGGATGGTGTAGATTCTCAGATCCTGAGAGCAGAGTTTCTTGTGAATGTTCAGTTTTTGGAGAAGTTGGGTGGAGATGAAGTTCCCCACAGAACCTGAGTCAATGAGGGCTTGCGCTGAGACACAAACATAGGGGGTTAGGACATGCACCATAGTATGGGACAGATAATTTATTTGAGGTGGAAGTTGATTAGTACTCACCGCCGGGCGTGGTGGTCGAACGGGACAGGCTGTGATGACGTGACCTTCTCTCCCACAGTACAAGCACAGATGGTTCAGAATTCTTTGTTGATGCTCCGCATGGGTTAGGTGATAGGAATCCACCTGCATGGGTTTAGGTGCTAGAAGGGCGACTGATGGTGCCGAGGGCGGAGGTCATGCAGCGGAATTCGGAAGAGAGCAGGCGGTAAGACGTTGAGAAACTCGGATGTTTTTTTTAATGAATTTTTCAATTCCCATGGCGTCGTCATACACGACCATTATCTGACGGAAATCTGTGTTGAGTTCTTGACGGAAGTGAGAAGTGCAGTTTCATTCCAGCCACTAGCGGCCGCAAGAGTGCGAAACTGAAGAGTGTAAGTGCTGACAGAGTTTTTGGCTTGACGAAGGTTAAATAACTGGTCATGAACTGATAAATCTGATGCAGTTTGACCAAAAACTTCTTTGAAGTGGCTGAGGAAGGCTGAAAGTGAGGAGGTAACTAGGGCATTGGATTGCCACAGTGACTGAGCCCACTGTAACGCGTGTCCGGATAACAATGAGATGACAAAAGCCACTCTGGCACGGTCGTTGGTGAACTGAGACTGCATCTCAAATTATAGGGAACACTGTAGGAGGAATCCGCTGCAGTCCTCCGCCTCACCGGTGAATGTCGCTGGTCGGGCCATGGGACTAGCAGAGGCAGCGGATGAAGTAGTGGGTGAAGAGTGCTGGAGTGTCTGGCGTGCAGCGTGAATGACATCGGCGGGAATGGAAGACAGATGACGGATGACAGGATGCGGATGATCGGTGACGAAGCACAGAGAGGAATCTTCGAGGTAAATAGTAGAGTCTGAGAGTTCACGTATAGACAAGACCAGACAAAGAATTGAAGGGGAAGTGTCTCTTTATAGTGAGCATGGTAGATAATGTGCAGGTGCGGTGAATTAGAACTCCGGGGAGAGTGAAGGAGTGGGCGGAGCATGCTGATCTGGTGACTCCGTGACAACTACTTCCGGCGAGATTCTGAAGTGCGCATACGATGGACACTTCACTATCCCATGATGCCACGGGAGAGGAGTTGTCGTCGTTATATTTGAAAATGGTGGAAAACGGAGACGTGGCTGTTTTCAAGTGTAAGCACTTTATAAAACACATTTTGTTTCTTTGTGGTTAAATTGTATTTGTTTAACATCAATTGACTAAAAGTTTAAATAATGTAAATCGAGGGTACAATTTTGTAAATTGGCTGCAATATGACAATTTTATCATTATTATTACCGAACAGAACGAGCTAATGCCTGTCAGCTAACTAAGTTAACACTGGTGCTCTTTTTTTCTGAAAAAAATTTCTGTTTTGAATTTCTAAAAATCACAGCTTCATCTGAACGATATGGAACTTGGTGACTTTTATGGCATTAGGTATGTGAACACACAAAAAAATTGAGGTCATGATCCAAGCATTCTAAATGGTCGTACAAAAAAAATAGTACCTTTGGTGCTCTTCAGTCAAAAATGACCGACCATAGGAAATGAATAGGAAATTCACAAAAATTCACCAAATTTTTTTGTACATACAATCTACAAATTGCACACAATGCTAAAAAAAGTACACAGGAGTAAAGGGGTGACACTCTAAAACATCAAGAGTGTGATATTGATATTGGCACATCCACTCACACACACAGACACACACACACAAATGAACTGTAACACAGTTGACAGGCTGACAGTTAGATCAAAGGTTGCTGGCCAGATCAAAGGGTGAGATTCTGCACTAGCAACCTTCAGTCCAATCCCAGTATCTGTAAACAAAAACAAAAACCTGATTGGGTATGTGTGGGTTTAGATGTTGCCACTTTGAGCCCTGTCATTTCAGTCTGCAAAATGGCACAAAGGTACACTCCTGAGGAGACCCTGGAATACCTGCTTAGGTCAAGTGATGAAGAAGAAAATGCTGCCTCAGACGGATGATACCTCTGAAGAAGAGGATTGTACAGAGTTTGAGCCAGATTTGGAGTCAGAGGAGGAAGATTTGGATGAGGAAGCCCCTGTTACCTTCACATCGAGGAATGGAGAAATAATGTGGAGTTCATCTCCTCCTCCACAAACACAAGGAAGAGCACGGGCAGAGGAGGTCCTCAGGCAAACCCCTGGATCAACCAGGTTTGCGTGTGCACGAGTGGAGTACATTAGGTCAGCATTTGAATTATTTTTTACAAATTCCATTCAAAACATTCTGCTGGAGATGACCAATTTAGAGGGACGAAGAGTGTATGGAAATGAGTGGAATGATATTGTGCTGGAAGAAATGCAAGCACTTTTGGGCCTTCTCATTCTTGCTGGCGTTTGCAAATCCAACAATGAGGCAACAAGGAGCTTGTGGGATATTGTGATGGAGAGGGCAGTTTTTCGGGCCACCATGCTATTGAAAATGTTTCACAAACTAAAGAGTAGTCATATTTGGTGACAAAACAACACGACATGTGAGAAGACAAAATGACAAGCTGGCACCTATACGAGACATCCGGGGAAAATGGGTGGAGAGACTGCATCTGATGTTCAATCCTGACGTCAATGTGACTGTGTATGAGTGCCTGGTTCCATTCAAGGGGCCGTGCCCTTTCAGGCAATATATACCAAGCAAGCCTGGAAAATATGGCATCAAGGTCTGGGCTGCCTGTGATGCCAAAACCAGCTACTTCTGGAATATGCAGGTATATACAGGCAAACTGGCACAGCCTGAACGAAACCTGGGAAAGAGAGTTGTCCTTGAAATGACACATGGCCTGCAAGGAAATATTGTCACATGTGACAATTTCTTTACCTCACATGCTCTTGGCACAGAGCTGCTTCAAAAAAAAATTAAGAATGCTGGGAACAGTGCGCAGGAACAAGCCAGAGCTTCCAGACGCGTTGACAAATTCTAGAGGCAGAGCTCGATTTTCATTAATTTTTCGATTTTCATCGATTATTATCATTTGATTATGATTATTATGATTGTAATTGTTAACTTCTATTCTAAGCTAAATAGCTCATAACGTGAATTGAACTGTCACTTGATGAGCAGATATACTAAATTTGTGTGTATGTGTGTGTGCAATATTCCAGAATGTTGCAACATATTCATGTAGGAGGAAGACTTATCGCTGGCCGATGGCACTCTTTTACAACATGCTTGATGTGTCTGCCTACAATGCATTCGTGCTTCGGAAGGAAATCAATCCCATGTGGAAACAGACTTCCCCAAATTGCAAGAGGAGTTTTTTTTTTTTTTGGAGGAGCTAGGGAGAGCACTGGTGTCCCCCTATGTAAAATCAGGCAGTATGGCCCATGTGCACAAAGCTCTCTGCTTCTCTTCAGAAAACTGCAGGAAGATGATGAAGCAGCTGGTCCCTCCACGGCAGGCCCCACCACTGCTCGCCTCTCCACGGCCGACCCCACCACTGCAGGCCCCACCACTGCTCGTCCCAAGATGCTTAGACTGTAAAAGATGCCTAGACTGCCTCCCAAGGGATGTCAAGACAACTTATGTTTGCAAGAAATACAAGCATCCTATTTGCAAAAGACACTGCGTTCAAATATGTCACCTCTGCTTCAATCCATAGGGTAGTTATCTTGAATTAGTACAGTATTTAGTATATAGTTATTATAGAAGTTGTTATATATAGTATATAATTAGAGTATATAATTATAAATAGTATATATAGCATAGTATGAATATAAATATTGTATATAGTTAGTATAGTAGTTTTTCTTATTTCATTCACTGTAGCTTGTTCATTATTGCTGTTTCCTTTATAACTGCTCACTGTTTTGTTACGGTTCACTGACTTTAACAAAAAATAGACATGTTCATTATCTTTATACTATAGAATATAGCATAAATATTGTATATAGTTAGTATAATAGTTTCACTTTTTTCATTTAACTAAAACTAACACTTTAAATCACTATTTCTAACAAAAAAACATTCATTCTACCTGTATTCATACTATATAGAACATACTTTTTTAACGGTCGCGAAGTACGTTCTAATTTAAATGTAGTACCTACTCACATAGTACACGATTTCAGACGCAGCTTATGCAACACAGGGGCCTCCACCTTTACACCCCTTACTGCTGATTGGCTACAAGTGTGTTTTGGTGCTCGGTCCGATCCACTTTCAACAGCATTTCTCAGAAATTGCTTACTGCACCTTTAAGTGACTTTGAACATAGCATGGTTGTTGATGTCAGACAAACTGGTCTGAGTATTACTGAAACTGCTGATCTACTGGGATTTTCACTCACAGACATCTCTGGGGTTTACAGAGAATGGCCCAAAATAGAGAAAATATCCAGTGACGGCAGTTCTGTGGGCGAAAATACCTTGTTGACATCTTTGAGTCATAAATTCAGTAAGTTGAACTAAAGTGTCTGTGTCTGTTGATTGTAGATCAAGCCGTAGTGGAAGAGTGAGAAAGACAGAACCCCAAAAGATGATAAGAAGAAAGAGGACCTCTAGATATTTTATACCTGCACATATCTGTCACTTCTCGTGTTTAGGGATAACTAAAAATACTGTAACAAATGCATTGCTAGTTATTGTTAGTAAATCCATTAACTAACATTAACTAATGGGACACTGTTGTATAGCATTACTGCAAATTCTATTTATAGCTGATTTGGAGGCCCTGGTAACTGAAAAGTGTTGTAATTTCACAAACAGCAGAGGGCGCAATAAACCCTAAATGATGATTATAATAAAATAAATGATGATTTTTTTTTATTCATTAAAACAAACTAAAGCGAACATCTGAGCCATTCATTATTTTGTGTTTAATTTAGAGAATGTGGCCTGTAACTAATCTGTTTTGAAGACTCAGATACTTGTTAACAATCACTTTTAAAACTTTCCCAATCTAAAGCATGTTCGAGGTGCACCTTTTTTTGCATGTATTTCTAAACCGTTTTAATCATCAGAGATTAATTAAGGGTCTAAAACTGATGTAGTAATGTCTTGACAAAAAATCTGAATCAAAATGCTCTTTAAAATACAGTATCATGAAAAAAATATTTTACTTTTTTTGCTGAGTTTATTTTGCATAATGTCTCAAAATATATATATTTTTTCATTCTTTTCTGGTGGTGATTCTCATTAGATTCTAATTAATGTAATACAATTTTTTGTTTGTTTGTTTTATATCAAAGATGAATGCATAGCTTATTCAACAATTACTAATGATTAAAAAAGTAGACACTTACATCTACAAGCAGCATCTTCAGTCACATGCTTTACTGAGGACAGCGACCCGCTGATGTGTGTCACTTTGCTCTGTTTCCAGCACTGAGGACAAACACAAACCATTGTGTGAGTCATTCTGTTGACCCGATCGTGTTTCAGTTCTGAAAAACATTTCTCTTAACCCAATTAACAAATCACTCTATCTTAACATGTTTAAATCTTGGTCTCGAGTCTATGGTGTCGGACTTGTCTCGGACTCGCTGGTATTTGGACTCGGACTTGTCTCAGTCTCGGCCACTGGTCTTGCCAAACATAGCTTTTGGTCTCGACCGAGTCCAGGTTTCTTTATTATGTTCCCAGTCGCGGTGACGTATGTGTGCTTACTGGGAACATCATAATATTGGAGGGAAAGTGAAACACTGGCAACTAGTGATGGGCATTTCGGCTCTTTTTTCTGTTAAATGTTTTAACTCGCTGAAAGTCCACCGCTAGTGCAACGTGAATATTCACATTTTTAATTGTCCATAACAACCCGAAACCTTGCCTGCTTGCCTTGCACATCTAATTAATGGGCAAAGTTTTCAGATTTTTCCTTCTTATTTTTTTTGTGTGGATGTTATTCAGCTTGTAGAAATTTAGCTCTTGCGTTCTTCTGAACATCTCGCTGAATGACATCTGAACATTGCCCAATGTAATTTCTGAGTCATATCACTCCATAATCTGCCTCTCTTTTAAATGCCTATTCCACGAGTGGTAGGCTACAATGACTGGCTGTTTTAAAATATAGCTAATATCGAAACAAAATAACCCATGCAGTCTCATCTACGGGACGTTTAGGCCTCCTTCAATAAGCTGGGCTCATAGCTTGCAGGTTTGCTAAGTGGCAAACTTTTTTTATTTGACTGATTCAACCGCCACCTGCCCGAATTTAATTAAAATATTATTTTTTGTCACGTCATCTGCCCGATATGCAGTTTATCCGCATCTCTAGTGTGTGTGTGTGTGTGTGTGTGTGTGTGTGTGTGTGTGTGTGTGTGTGTGTGTGAGTTGGCTCGGCCCTCCCTCATGCAGTTCAATTGGTTGACATCGCGTGTATGCAGGGGCGGCTGGCCAATAGAGGGCGCTAGGGCGCCACCCCCCCATGAGCAAATACCATAGACTCTAGGCAAATACATGTAAATACATAAATAAATCATATATAAAATTATCAATATTTGTGTGTTTGAGATAGTAAATGCACCTAGTATATGTGAAAAATATTATAGAAATCCAAAATGTCTGTTTTTTCTACACGTCCTGTCTAGATCTGTACACGTGATCAGCAGCTGGAGAAAGCGCCCCAGAAAGGCGGGTCTTTGGAGCAGTTTAGCCAATTGCTGATTTTAGATATAAATGTTTGACATAAACTGTAGCCAATCAGCGAGCTCAAATCTAGTCAGCTATGGGCGCTTCGCCTAGCGCCCCAAACTGCACGCGGCCGCGAGGCGCGAGCAATGGGCACGAACCACTACTAAAGTATCGAGTTTCATTCTATAGGGCGCCATTTTTACTGTATGATAAATTACAACGGCGAACAAAATGACTCCAGACGACTCTAACTCGATTCAATCTCTTGTCCAATATCCGTTTGAAAGACGAAGCTTAGTAAATAAACTCCGTGTGAAAGAGCTGGGCCCAGATCAACCAGATATTTCGATCAGACAACAGGCAAGTGATAACGGAAAGCAGTACGTGCGAGGCTTCTCACGCAGCTGGTATACCAGAAAGGCTTGGTTGGCTGGATGTTCTCATGCTAATGCCTTATTTTGCTTTCCGTGCATACTTTTCAAAAATACGGGGACAGATCCAGCATGGACAGTTACCGGAGTGAGGCATATGAAGCACTTGTCAGAGAAAGTAACGAAACACGAGAACACCAAGGTACACATGGATAATTCCGTCAAGCTAGCTGTACTGGGAAGGGTTAACATCGCGACGCAGCTTGATGAAGGCCACAGGGTTGCGGTGAGGAAACACAACGAGGAGGTGGATAAAAACCGGCACATCTTATCAAAAATAATTGACTGTGTGAAGTTTTGTGGGGCTTTTGAGCTGGCCTTGCGTGGGCATGACGAGACTGACACCTCGAACAATCCCGGCATTTTCAGGGGACTGGTGGACTTCGTTGCTTCACTCGACAGCGTGCTGGAGGAGCACCTCAAGACAGCCACCGTTTTTAAAGGTACGTCAAAGACCATACAAAATGAGTCATTAGACTGCATGCTGTCAGTGCTGAAGGATTACATTCTGGAGGAAGTCAAGAGCGCAGATTTCATCTCCATACAAGCTGATGAGACAACTGACATTTCCACCCACTGTCAGCTGGTGCTTGTGCTACGTTATTTAGACGGCAAAAACAACATACAAGTGCGGTTTTATGAGTTTATTTCGATCCAGAATGCCACGGCAGACACCATCGCTACAGCGCTTCTGGAGAGGCTAAGCGTCATAGTCCCAGATGGACAAAAAGCCAAACTTATCGGCCAAGCTTATGACGGAGCTAATGTAATGAGGGGAGCCACCGGCGGAGTGCAGCGCAAGGTGATGGATGTCCATGTAAACGCTCATTACGTCCACTGTTACGCGCATCAGTTAAATCTCATCATGCAGCAGGCAACGTCACACATTCCCAAAATCTGCACTTTTTTTTCCGATCTTGCAGGATTTTCTGCTTTCTTCTCCAGGTCACCCAAGCGAACCACCGTACTTGACCAAGTGGTTGCCCATAGACTTCCCAGAGCCTCTACAACACGTTGGAACTTCCACAGTCGCGCTGTAAACACCGTGTACGAACAAAGAGATGACCTCCTAAAGTGTTTTCAGACCATCAGAGATAATGGAAACTTTGATCCACTAACTGTCAGAGAGGCTGGGGGCTTTGTGAGGATGCTTGAAGACGAGTCTTTCTGTTTTTTTCTGGCACTGTTCCACAAAATCATGCCACATGTGGACATGCTGTTCAACCAGCTGCAGAAAAGGAACATCGACGCAGTTTTCATCAAATCACTTGTCCAGAAGTTTACAGACAGCGTGCAAACGATCAGGTAAATAACTTTATTTACGATTGGCTGATAAAACTTTTGTTAGAAATGTGATTTGCTTATTTCCAGATTTGTGTCTAAATGTGCCTAGTCATCCAACTGGATGATTATCATAAGCCCATTACAATTATATGCGTTTCAGTATTTTAAAAGCAAAGAGACTATTAGATTTGGATAATAATGAAGGTAAAGTAGTTATCAAAAACAGTTTCTAACAACAGGCTTATTCAGGTTACCAGGTCAATTTCTAGAAGGTTGTTATTAAATATTAACTTCTTGTCATTTAGAGACTATAATTTACACAGGACACATCAGAATGCATCCAGCTTAGAAATATAATAGAACAATGATAACAATGTAATATTATGTACATCACAGATGACTAGCTGATAGGCATAGTCCTTATGTGTGTGTATATGAGTCAGTGGATGTGCACTTGTTGGAGGTTAAGAAGTCTGATGACAGGTTAACAACTTAAACTATATTTTTGGACCAGGGCCTCTATTCCCTCTTTGTGTGGTGATGGTGCATCGGACCAGCAGCAGCCTATAAAGCGACGAAGGATACTGGGAACAGGAGAACAACAGAGGCTGGCTACAGAGGTAAGTTGAGATGTAACAGTCAGTGTTTCCTCTACAAAGATTTTTATTTCTGTGGTGGTATGTAGCTATGTAATAAAAAAATAAAACAAACCTTAGGATGGCATATTCCCACATCTGACTGATCGATTGATGGACCAGGTGGTCTAGAATTTATATTCTTGTTAGTTCAGTAGATTCAGGTTTATGACAAAGCAGTCACAAGCAGCAAAATAATAGCAGTTTTCATTGAAAAGAAATTCAGTGTGTAAAGAATTGTCACATGTGACAGAAAAAAAAGTGGTTTATATATTTAAATTAAACCTTGTTTTGTAACGGAAACCAATAGGGAACTAGTGAGGAGAAGTAAACGTAGTGTAAAGTGCAATTAGAAATAATGGTGTTAAAACCTTTAAAGGGATAGTTCACCCAAAAATGAAAATTGTGTCATTTACTCACCCTCAAGTTGTTTCAAACCTGTATGAATTTCTTTCTTCTGCTGAACACAAAGAAAGATATTTTGAAGAATGTCAGTAATCAGACTGTTGATGGACCCCATTGACTTCCATAGTTGGGGGAAAAAAAATACTATGGAAGTCAATGGGGTCCATCAACTGTCTGGTTACTGACATTTTTCAAAACATCTTTTTTTGTGTTCAGCAGAAGAAAGAAATTCATACAGGTTTGAAACAACTTGAGGGTGAGTAAATGATGACACAATTTTCATTTTTGGGTGAACTATCCCTTTAATATCATACTTGACTCGTTCAGTCAGAATCACTTTCATTAAAATGGCTTTATTGGAAATTTATGCTGATGAATCTTTTACAGGTATGTGATACCATCCTGACCCATGCCAAGGAGCGGTTCTCCTTCACCCAGCACCTCATCAGCGCAACACTGCTGCATGGAGAGCTCTTCCCACAACACTGTGTGAAGTTCCCTGACACAGCGCTTGAAACAACAGTGGAGGCATACCCCATGCTGAACAAGGCCAAGCTCAAAACAGAACTGTCCCTTATCTATGAGAACGACGAGTTCAAGGCTTGCAGTGGTGCAGTACCTCTGTACCAGTTTTTCATGGAGAACAACCTTCAGAGCACTTTCACAGAGACTGTCAGTCTTCTCAAGATCCTCATCACCACACACATGACTACAGCTGAGTCTGAGAGGTGCTCCTCTACTTTAAAGAGGATCAAGACTTTCCTGAGAAACACCATGACGCAGGATCGCCTGAATGCTCTGGCGATGCTCTCCATGGAGAAGAAACTTATCAGGGACATTCCTGACTTCAACAAAAGGGTCATTGAGAGGTTTGCCACTCAGAAGGAGAGAAGAGCAAAATTCCTGTACAAATGAGATCACACACACACACACACACACACACACACACACACACACACACACACACACTGTTTCTTTGTACATAGTAATTTTATAAATATAAATTGTCTTAAAGGGATACTCCACTGAAAAATGAAAATTCTGTCATCATATACTCACCCTCATGTTGTTTCAAACCTGTATGAATTTCTTTCTTCTGCTGAACAGAAAGTAAGATATTTAGAAGAATGTCAGTTGCCAGACAGTTTTAGATACCATTTACTTCCATAGTATTTTTTTTTTTTCTATGGAAGTCAATGGTATCTAAAACTGTCTGGTAACTGACATTCTTCTAAATATCTTACTTTCTGTTTAGCAGAAGAAAGAAATTCATAAAGGTTTGAAACAACATGAGGGTGAGTATCCCTTTAAAGGGATAGTTCACCCAAAAATGGTTCGGTACGTTTTCGATACAGCAAAAAGAAAGAAATGCCAGAGAAATTTTCTTTTTTTATCACCGGTATTCTTTTTTTCAAAAAGAAAAATGGTTTTACCATTTGTGGGTGAACTATCCCTTTAATATTATGTTTGTTATTTACTGTACATTTTGTGGAACATTTGTTTAAAATCACTCAAAATTGTTGCAGGTAATAGTTGTATTTAATCAGCTAATTAATCACTAAGTATTTTGTTAGAGTTAAATTTCAAATGCAAATAGAAAGTTTGTGCAATATGTTTGTTTTTGTGCAAAAATGCCTCAACCTTTTAATATTGGCATTAAATAATTACTTTTCACAGAGCACTGGTATCCTGGGTGGTTATTAACCCCCTGGGGTCGGCTATCGCGCCGGCGCGATAGGCTCGTTTTTTTCCGTATGAGTGCAAAAATAAAATAAAAAAAAATATTAATTTTTATCTTATATGCTTGTGTTATACATCAATCGATCCTGTTTAGTGTGTTTTTTTTTTGTGTATGCTCATAATAAAAACAAAGTGTTGTGCTTTTCGCCAAATAAAGAAAAATAAACATGATGCGAGTTCTGCTTACTCTCCGTCAGTGAAGTCAATTCTGAAACGCGTCCGAAAATGAACTGTAACTCAGCGAATACTCAGTCAAACAGGCATACAGTCACACAGGCATGAAGCTTGAATTCTCTTCTTTTAAATGAAGTAATTTTTATAAAAAACAAATATTCACAGTTTATATAATATGTATGTAAAGAGAGAGATGTCAGTCGTTCTCATCTCAGCTAATTAAGTTTTAATGTGACTCCGCCTACGGAGACCGCGCTATTCAAACGCAAATGTGAGGCGATCCATACAAACCTGTGAAACGCCCACATCCGCTGAATAAGGCCGGTGAAACACTGGATGCGTGGCGTAAGCGTCTCAGCTGCGTGGCGTGTCCGTTTTTATTTCGGCTCCCATGTTAACAGTTTAGAGTTTGCACACTGCCTGTGTGAGACGCGCGTCTCAGGCGTGGCACGAGCCGCGTGGAAAACGCGTGCATTCTAGAAATAGAACCGACGCCTATTTTTCACGCGACACGCAATCGTCTTGGAAGCGTTTCCATGCAAAATTGAATAGGAAAATCTGTTTATTTGTCATTTTGACACGAATACATATTAATAAATGTCCTTTTGATGTTTAAAACAAATTTCGTTTTGTATCAATTGTATCTTAATTTTAATAATTTTTTCATTAACAAATTTCCTGGATTTAACCCTCAGAAGGTCTTCCTTTCGGAGTCACACCCTGGGCCTTCCCGGTCAGAAGTGACCGGACACCTAAAAATGAAACTTCCTCCATCCCAGTAAAACCAATGCAATTTATTTTTGTTCTATATTATTTATTCTTTTTAATTTTGTATTTTGAGGGAATTTTATTGAATTTATTAATATTTATGCAATATTTATGGTCTATTTTTGCCATTATAAATAATAAAACAATTTATATATATATATATATGTTTTTTTATTTTTTTTTATTTAATGCAGTATTTTAGTTTAATATAGAGTCTAGGCCTTCAAAAAAAAAATGTTTTAAGCAGATTAGCACCATCTGGTGAGAGTATGGAGAGAAAGCGTAGAACCATGGTGTAACCACTAGATGGCATCTACAGTTCTCTATGGAGAGGCATGTGAATTCCCCAGCTGTTTATGGACACATTTACTTTTTTTTTTTTACAGAATTTGTAACAAAAAATGCAATTCATTCAATTATAACACTTTCTGTAAAATAATATATATTTTTTTTTTCTTCAATTTCCCATTCATTTTCTATGGGGGTCATTTTTGACCAAAGACCACAAATGTGACTATTTTTTTTACAACTACTTAGCATGCTCGGATCATGACCTCAATTTTTTTGTGTGTTCACATACCTAATGCCATAAAAGTCACCAAGTTTCGTAATATTCCGATGAAGCTGTGATTTTTAAAAATTCAAAACAGATTTTTTGTAATCAAAATTATTGGTGTGTATGTGTATAAAAGTGTGTTTGTATGTGTATGTGTGTGTGGGTGGGTGGGTGTGTCTTTTTTGCACTCTTGATGTTGTAGAGTGTCACCCCTTTACAGCTGTGTACTTTTTTTAGGATTGTGGCCGATTTGTAGATTGTACACACAAAAATTCGGAGAATTTTTTTTTTTTTTGTCAATTTCCCATTCATTTCCTATGGGTCGGTCATTTTTGACCAAAGGCCTGTAGTGTGACTATTTTTTTTACGGCCACTTAGCATGCTCGGATCATGACCCCAATTTTTTTTTTATTCACATACCTAATGCCATAAAAGTCACCAAGTTTCATAACTTTCCGATGAAGCTGTGATTTTTAGAAATTCAAAACAGAAAATGTTTCGGTCAGAAATTACCGAGGACCGTCTGAGGGTTAAAGTAAATATAGGCTAGCAATCACAACATAAGGTGCTTGAACTGGAGATCATCATGAACCAGACCGTAGCCTACTCGCCTCACATGTCTAATAAATGTGAAATATATTTACAGAAAGCTGGTTCTAAACAAAACCATCCAAAACACTAGCCTACTGCGAAGATCGCGAGTCATTAGCCTATCGTCAACTTCATCTTTGCCAGAAGTTAAATTTAAATCGCGTGTGTGAATGAATGATGATGTTTTAGCAAACTGTATTGCTACTGAGATGAGTAAAAATCGACTGAAATATGAATACATAGATAAAATGTAGGCCTATAATCATTTTTTTTTACAAAGAAAGAGTACACTTGAAATATTGTTGAAATTGTAATTATTGTTGTAATTGTAACCTTTTTAATAAAATAGCAAAACATATTTACAAGATAGATGTAAGCAAAATCTTAAATGGTCAATATAAGTCTTCTTCTAAATATATCTTTTGTCCTTGTATTGTGGCTCAGTCAGTTTCACACCTGAGTGAATGGCTCATCATTATGCAGAGTGGGTGGGACATTGTAATCTAAGGTGTAAACTACTCCTCCCCCTCGCATATTGGCTTTCCAAGCAAAACCTGTTTTACATCAATTTAAATCAATGTATGGTTTTATGTGAACGATAAAGCAAGACTATTTTCACATAATTTTGAAGAAAAAACACTAGGCGAGGACATCCATTTGTCAAGTCTTATTGACACATATTTACTATGTGTTTTGTGGCCTTATTTCAGAAATTTTATTTTTTATTTTTTTCAATAACCACGCATAAACATTATTCTCTCAAAAATGAAAACATGTACATACACATGGCTCACATATTATGGTAGCCCTGTTTGTGCTTTATAGAGTGAATTTACACCTTTGCCATTAATATGTTTATAAGCAACTGAAAAAAGCACAAATGTCAGGGCATGTCAGAACATCTCAAGGGCCCCAAAAACAGCCCAGACCCCAGAGGGTTAATTATAATAGGATTTTTTTTATTTATATAGCCTTTCCAACAAGGTCGCTTTACAATATAGGCCTAGGTTAAGGAATTGAACTAAATAAACCTCAACATCAAAGATGGACATACCAAGGGCAGATATAAATATACAGAGGTCAGTTACAAAGTTAGGTTAAAGATTCAAGCAAGTAACATAAACATTCATAATAAGGTACAATTTAAAGATTCTGAGCTAAAGAGTAATATTCAGACAAAAAAAAAAAAGGTTTTTGAAGGAGAGAAGGGTGAATGCTTGACAGACGTCTTGAGCAAAAGCATTCCACAACCTGGGAGCCACAACGCTATAAGACCTGGTGTCCCATGGTTACCAAGGCCAAGCTATTTAAAATAACCGAATATGACACAGCCCCACCTAACATATTTTTCACCAGCCGCCACTGCGTGTATGATTGACAGGAACAGAATGTGAGGCTGATCAGACAGTCGAAACAAATGTGTGTCCGCCTTTAGGCCCATATAATTATTTTTTTGTAATCATTCATTCATCCATATAATCATTCATCATTTCATTATTACATAATGATTTAATTTCTATAGGCTATATTTTTAAAAATAGAGTCGGCTCTTCAGATATGCGAGCCAGCTCCCGACCTTCACCTTACAAGAGCCAGCTCTTAGATCCGGCTCATTCGCGAACGACCCATCACTACTAATAACCAAACACACACTAGATTATCTTCGCACGGCACGCTCTGCATCTGCATGCCCTGCTAACGTTAATTTTCATTGATTCACACACACACACACACACACACACACACACACACACACACACACACACACACACACACACACACACACACACACTGTAACAAACGAAGATGTCCGCCAATTCTGCCATTATCAAATTTGGTTATAGAAATCACCAGGAATTTCTGAGCGCTGCGCTTAAAAAGAAACAGAGCAGACAGCAAATTCTGCAAAGCAACAATTTTGGAAACCTGTGGGACAATGTCAAACTTCGTATAACACCTGCAGAGGAATCATACATCGGGGTAAGTTAACTGCAGAGCTGGAGCTGCTTGGCCTTGACTATGTGTTCACGTTAATATTAGCTAACATAGCAGAAGATAAAGGTAATGTTCTTGGACATAAAGTTAAACACAAACACAATAGAGGGAGCCGAGGGTGAGGGCAACGATTGGTCCACTGCATTGGTCCTAACAAGCTTCACCCTCCATTGCGCAAACAGACTTCTGACTGGGGGTGTGGCTTTAAACTGGCTTGACCAGATTTCCCAGGAGTCTGTGTGTTTTTTTCTTTGATAGACATAACTGACACCAGTG
This sequence comes from Squalius cephalus, assembly GCF_949319135.1. Lineage (NCBI taxonomy): Eukaryota > Metazoa > Chordata > Actinopteri > Cypriniformes > Leuciscidae > Squalius > Squalius cephalus. Next base: position 17,730,433 of record NC_137125.1, read on the forward strand.
GAGCGGAGGGAAAACTCGCACTAGCACATTGACCTTCCCCAGCAGGTCCATTTTCTCCTAAATTCTCCTAAAAAAGGAGAAAAAGGAAAGACTTACGAAAGATATTAAGACAGGGTTGCAATCTTAACATTAGAAAATCACACAGCAGTACATGCATACAAAATACTCCAGAAATTATATTCCTGGATCCTCAAGTTTGCTTAAAATGTTTGTAGACAAAAAAAACTACAAAAAATAATGTGAAAGACTATTGCCTTAACTAGTTGTTGTCTCATTGCTGTGGGCTTTGAATAGGGTGAGGGCTAATTTTTGTATACAAGCTAGTGGAAATATTACAAATGGTTAATGACTTTACCTCCAAGCCACAATGGCCGAGTTTTGGGCCCCTATAAATAAATTATCATTTTCGGCCCACAATTTAATAAATTCAGCTGTCTGCTCCTTGGTCCCTGAAACAAAACAAAGAATTACAACAAGTTTTGCCTCAGACCACCTGAAAAATGAAGTTGTGCAGTTTTTTAGTTTAAGGTCAGGTTTTTTTAAGAAACACGTTTTGCTAGCTATTTCGGGTAAATTAAATGATGTATTGCAGACACCGCTATGTTTTTCAGGTATTTTTATCTACCACATTTCAGCTGGATTTGTGCTGTTGTTTTATTTATTATACCCTCCTACTTGAAATTCACTGCAAAAATGTGTTTCTTACTAAATATTTTGTCTTGTTTCTAGTTCAAACATCTAAAAAAATCTTAACTCAAGAAGCATTTAGCCAATTGAAATGTTTCTTTTTTTGGGGAAAAATTACTTAAAATTAGGTTTTTGCTTAAAACAATAAAATGATCTGCTAATGGGTTAAGCAAAATAATCTTAAATCAAACAGAAAACAAGATTATTTTACTTACCCCATTTGGCAGATTATTTTGCTTATTTTAAGTAATTTTTTCCTGAAACAATACAATAACTTTTGCTTGTCTAGTAAATGCTTCTTAATGTAAGAATGTTTTGATATTTGTACCAGAAACAAGACAAAAAAAACTAAGCAAGAAAAGCATCTTGTTGATATTAAATGTAGTATTTGATTCATTTAACTTGATTGTTTTCCCACAGGGGATTCAGTGCTTGGTCCATATTTATGCCTTAACACATGTTTCGCTAGCTATTTTAATAAATTAAAACACAATACTTGCATTTATATGCAAATTCCTCGGCCACCACACTACTAACACCGCCATTTTCTTTGAATAAAATTGCCTTGTCACCGGCGCGCTATGAAATCTGGGGAAGGGTAAGCTGTGAAGTGTCCATTTTTGTATCCTTCGTTTGTCTGAGAAACGAAGGGCGCATTTGGTGTCGCATTTGAATGAAATTCCAAACTGGGGCAGCCTTCGTCGCACCGCGGTGACGCAATCGGCCTTCCAAGGGTGCAGAGTTTGAATTGGGACAGCCTTCGTAGCACTGCTGTGACGCAATCTGCCTTCGAATGCGGCCTTCGAAGGGTGCAGTGTTTGAATTGGGACACAGCTTTTGTCCGATCTCCGTTATATTTAGTGTGTGTTGCTACCTGTTCTGCCGTTCTGTGTTTAATTTCCAATAAACCCTCATTTTGGAATTATATCCTCGAATCCGTCTGCGTTCCTGCAACCCACCGTGACATATATCTTGTGAATCTATTGTTTATTCCCATTCATGTTTGGTATCATTTAAATGTCTTATTGAGATTGGTAAAATAAGTGGTTCTTAAAAGCAGGAGGTGGCTGCATGTTTAGCTCAGGTCCTGATGGCTTAAGGGGAAGGGTTTTAAAAGCTTAAGGAAATCAACTCAAGGGACCACTTACACAGTAATTTCAGAGATTACTTAATGAGCAAACAGTACCACATATGTGGAAAATATTTACAATAAAACATCCATAGAAACTCTGCCTGGCAATTTTAGCCCAGTGGCATTGACTTCTGTCCTGGCAAAATTTATGGAAAGAATTGTAAGTAAAAATGTTATGTATTCAGTGAGTAATACTTTAGATCAATTGTACAGGGTGGGCCATTTATATGGATACACCTTAATAACATGGGAATGGTTGGTGATATTAAAGTCCTGTTTGTGGCACATTAGTATATGTGAGGGGGCAAACTCCTCAAGATGGGTGGTGACCATGGTGGCCATACTAATGTGCCACAAACAGGACTTTAATATCACCAACCATTCCCATGTTATTACGGTGTATCCATATAAATGGCCCACCCTGTAGTTTGCATATAGACCATACTGGGGGACAGAAGATGCCACAATTACAGAAAGTCTTCTCAATATTATTCAAAAATCTCTTTCTTTAGGACACACCTCAAAAACTTTCAAGCTGGCAGTTATTAACCCTCTGAGGTCAGTTGAGGGACCGGGTGATTACTTCCAATTTTCCTGATAATGGAAAGTGGAAAGAACTTAAAATATTATTTTTGGTCATACAGATAAGAATAATAAATCATTCGATACTGTAAAGATTGCATCAGAATCTGATGTTAACACCAAATAAACCAGGAGAGGTCACTATTTCAAGCCGATCCCTGTATTAAATACAGTGTAGGATGCATGCTAAGTTTGTACTCACGCTAAGTAAAAGTTTACTAAAATTAGCAAAAATAAAGAAAATTGATAATGAAAATAGTGTTTTCCAGTTAGGATGATAAACGGATTATCTTTTGACCAAGTTCAAGGGGTTACCCATATGTTTATTTTATTTGGAAACAAATCTGTAATAAAAGATTTTAATGTAAATTGCCATTACACCACTGCATTGCTCACAAAAGCCGCTTTTCCACCGGTGGCCCGAACGATTCTAAGGGTGTATTCACACCAGGAAAGTCCGATAGTTCACTTGCTTTGGTCCGGACCAAATACAATGTTGATTTTTTTTGTTTGGTACGGTTCGCTTTCACACTGCTCTTTTTGCAAGTGAACCAAAATTTGTAAACAAAACCACACATGTGCTAAGGTCATCCATTCATTGGACAGGAATTCTCAAGTAGGGAAAAGCAGGAAGTGCAAAAACAGGCTCAACATGAAGATATTTCGTAATGCAATATTTGTTCTTTTACTGATTTGGTGTTATTCTCTACAAACGCAATATGAAGAAACTAATGAGCATCATATGACAATGTCATCTATACGATGTTGTAATTAGGATTTTGAGAAGACGACGATGTGCTGCAAGACAGTTCCGTCGGAGAGAACATGCTTTTAAACCATTTAAGCGCGGTAAGACAAAAGAGAACGCTCTGTCTGTTAATGTCCTGATGCACACACAACGCGCAGAAAGACGCGCAACAGTATCACGTGCACGCTTGAACGAACAATAACACACACCATTATGCCAAAATGTCCGTTTTGTTAAGTATCCTCATAAGAGCAGTCAAATAAAAAGACGCAGTTTTCTGCAGTAGGGTCGGTTCATGTTCACACCATAAACGAACCGTACCAGAGTTCGTTTGGAACCGTACCGAGACCACCTCTTCAGCTGGTTCTCGGTTCGGTTGTTTTGTCCGCACCCGAGTGCGATTGCTGTATTCACACCTGCCCAAATGATCCGCACCAAGGGGGGGAAACGAACTTGAGTTTGATTCAATCGAACCAAACAAGGCAGGTGTGAATACACCCTAAGAATGGTAAGGAACGATTCCAGTTGTATTTTCACTTGAGCCTGGTATGGCACAGCACGATTAGAAACCGTTCTCTGCCCGGAATTAGCCAACCGCTACACGCTAGAATGCGTGTAGTGATGTAGTCACTCAGGATCGGTCACTTGTCTGTTATAGTTTCCGGTTTCTCCATAGCTTGCTAAACATGCTAAATTAAAATAATACAATTAATAATACAAACTAAATTAATAATAAAATTAAAAGAAATATCTGATCATCCTCCATTACACAGTCACTATTTTCATCACATATCCTGTGTAAACGCTTGCGTTACCAAGGTAACGACTGACTAATTTGTATTACATTCTAAAGAGCAGCTGTTATCAGACCCTGAGTGGAAACCAAAACCATATCCGTACCAGCCGGCTTGGATCCGATCGGAGCGAAATGGAGCGGTTTAACAAAGAGAATGGTTTGGCACAACAGTGGAAAAGCGGCTAACGAGAAGTAGGCTATGAAATACACCAGTGACACCAAAGTTACATTTGTCTATGGTAAAATGCATAGTCAACAAAAACTTTTTGCCAAATGCATGACAGAAATGTATGCACTTAATTATGTTCTTATACATTTTTTAAAAATGTAATTTTTATTCATGGTAATATATAGATGTGGATTAGTAATGCCATTTGGAACAACTATTTTTGAATAAGCACCTTTTAACTGTTCTCTGAGGTTGAGTTAAGGATGTTCTCTAAGCTTGTAATAAAAAAATAGGACATCTATACATTTGTTTGTAGCAAATTTACAGACAACTAGTGCAAAATGCCTGTGCAAAATCAGTTTTTGTCTGTGTTTTTAGTAATTGTTGGTTTGGTGTGTTTGAGTGCTCATTGTGACAATTACACAGCAAAAGTTCAGTGACATTTTTATTTGTGCATGGTAGAAAGCACAAAGTGAACTCCGAGAAAACACTATGCTTGAGCAAACAGTTTGTGAATAGGCTACTACAAATGATGGCCGTGAAAGAGACTGTGAACACATTGAATAGGATATGTTTAGTTGGTGAATAGCATAGGCTACTATTAAGGCCCTTTCACACTGGACGCGATTTTTACGCACGAATAATTCGCACGATGGTTTTATTTTTTGATCAGCTGTTTGTGTAATGAGTGCTTTCACACCGAACGCGAATGTGCTGCGGCGAAAAAACGGAATTTTTTTTTTCCGTTTCGATGTCGATTTTTTTTTCCTTTTGCGGCGACAGAAAAGACTTCAGCCAATCATATACTACAAGGGCAATGATTGTTTGGCGTAGCATTGCCAACCAACTCGGTTATCACGACTGTGAGTATGTTGTGTGATAATTTTAGTTGTTGTATAGTCCTGTGCTGTGTAGGCTAGCAGGCTAAACAACATTTGGGATAGAAAGCTAATCGTCAAAGATAGAGATAGAGACCGTGTTTACGCGGCTCATGTGATGGGTTTTGACGCGAACTATTCGCACACGAACTATTCGCTTTTCCGTTACGCATCCGGTGTGAAAGGGCCTTTACACAGTAGCGATAACGTTAAGCGCACCAGAATGTAATATATATTATTCAGAAGTAAACAGCATAGCTGACTTATACATTCAGTTAACATCCACAAATGAATAAGCATGTCGATTCAGGGAGCAGTGCAAAGTGCCCGTGCAAAATCAGTTTTTGTCTGTGTTTTTAGTAATTGTTGGTTTTTGCTAAAGAAAACACATTTTTACTCAAATTAATAATGGATTTATCACGTTTTGGAACCAAACTATAATATTCAGAAATAAACAGTGTAACTGACTGAAGCCGGCCGCACACCGGACGCGCAGCTCAGCGCCGCGCAGCGCAGCGCCACGTCTTTTAAATTCGAACACATTATTCTCTATGAGAGTACACACACCGGCGGCGTCTGTCCGCGGCGCCCAGCAACGGCTCAGGACCGTGTTCAAAACCCTGCCGCGCCACACAGCGCCATTTACATAGTTTTATATTAAATTTACATTTATGTGTCTCAAATCGTAGTTAATGTATATACGGACTTAACCCCGTGCTGCAATATACATTTAGTTTTATATTTATTTACAGAAATCAGAAAATTGCTGATGCTAACGGATTTTCAGGTGACAGTTGTCCTAGACGTGGCGCTGCGCGGCGCTGAGCTGCGCGTCCGGTGTGCGGCCGGCTTGAGTGTTTGTCAGAATGTTTATTTTTAAACCACAACCTTCTTGGGGCTTCTTTTAGCGATATATTTAACGATATCTTTTGCATTTCTCATCCAAACAACGTCAAATTTGGCACTGCACTTACTCGTGCCCGTAGCAAGACACCTGTTGAGTTTGAAATCCATCGGACTAACGGTTCGAGAGATATGCGAATAACAGACACACACACACACACACACACAGACAGACAGATGTTTCTGTAATTTATAGATAGATATAATATACAGAATTAAACGGCGTAGGTGACTTACAGATTTCAGGGAGCAGGCTACACAGTGAACTCCGAAAAAAACGCTACACTTGAGCAAACAGTTTTTGAATAGGCTACTACAAATGATGGCCGTGAATAAAATATAATATTCAGAAGTAAACAGTGTAGCTGACTGAGTGTTTGTCAGAATGTTTATTTTTAAACCACAACCTTCTAAAAATGATATATTTAACAATATCTTTTGCATTTTTCATCCAAACAACGTCAAACTTGGCACTGCACTTACTCGTGCCCATAGCAAGACACCTGTCGAGTTTGAAATCAATCGGACTAACGGTTCGAAAGATACGCGAATAACAGACATACTGGCCCCTTGGTATGAAGGAGAAAAAATGTTGGCCCTCGTCACTATCGAAGTTGCCCATCCCTGTTGTAAAGATTCTAAGGATAATACTTTTATTTGTAAACATACACAATACCAACAAAACATTCTGCTTTTGTAAAATAAAGAAAACAATCAGGGTGCGGATTCTGCCATATGTTTCTGTTAACATCTCTTTGAAACACATCACAAGTTTATGCAACCATGCAAATTTCACTGTCCTTTCATTTGTCACAGCTTTAAGCCGGTCATGACAATGGCCACATATCAGATTTTTGTGGAAATCTTTTCTGGTTCATTTGTCCTGTTCAGTCTGTAGAGGTCAGACGTCCACAAGTGAATACATGAACACATTTGAGAGCTGCTTAATAGTAGAAAATGAACTTGTACTTCTGATGAAATGAGACACTGACATTGTTTTTCATGTTTTAATATGGTAAAGCTGCTTGATTTTAAGCAATCTATTGTAACGTTATAAATAAACATGCCTTTACTAGAATGGCGAATTGCAGAGCTTGTGCAAACATATCCACACTGCTATCAGATGCTTTTCTTATGCTTTATTGAAAAATGCTTGCTGTTGTTTTTTCAATCTTGTTGTGTTTGTTTTTGAAAATGGAAAGCAAACAGCACATATGTATACATCTAACCTTCGCTCTCAACAGTGTGGGCAGCTTCAGATGTTCTCTAACAGTATATAACTGCTCATGTATTTCAAACTTAGCCAACCCCCTAAACGACCCCTAAACGAAGAACAAAACAGAACTTTGCCGTGAGAATATCAGGTCCTTACGGTTTCTCTCTAGTGTGAATTCTCAAGTGACCGTTCAGGTGTCCTCTTTGAGTGAAACTTTTTCCGCACTGTTGGCAGGTAAAAGGTTTTTCTCCAGTGTGAATTCTCATGTGACTGTTCAGGTGTCCTCTTTGAGTGAAACTTTTTCCACACTGTTGGCAGGTAAAAGGCTTCTCTCCAGTGTGAATTCTCATGTGGACTTTAAGGCGTTCTTTTCGATTGAAACTTATTCCACACTGTTGGCAGGGGTAAAGCTTCCTTATAGTGTGAACTCTCATGTGGACCTCAAGGTTACCATGTTTTCTGAAACTTAGTCCACACAGGTGGCAGGTGAAATTACCTATATTCCCTGTCTTTTGAGCCCTTTTTCGTGAGGTAGTTTTTTCAGTCTGTGAGCAATTAAAAGATTTTTCTTCAGTTATGAAATCATGATGCATCTTGTACTGATCTTTCTCTTCCATTTCAATCAGATCTTGACTCTCCTCTTTCAATGGCATCAGGTCTAAGACGAAAAAAGACATAAAAGTTAATCCCAGTTTAATGCCACAAAGCAACAGACATCAAAACACATCAAAACTTAACATGTATGCTAGATAATATACGCAATCTACTGTTTACGTGGCTTTTTAAAAATGACGAGTGCCTGTGTTTTGCATTAGTTCAGCCAATCAGCGTACATTTGCATCACTGGTAGTGCCTATTGTGTTGGGTTACACCCTACTCTGAAATAGGAGCTAATTTAGTCCCCCCAAAAACATTCCTATAGCTGCAATCGTTCCCAGTTTCTGCAGTGACAACACACCATAAAGCGGGTACTTTCCGCCAATAGTTTAGGAACTATGAAAATTTTTCTCCGGTGTGAAAGGACCTTATTTATTTTGTCAGAGAGGGGTTGGAACCACTGATCTATATAGAATGACTGGATAGCTCATGACGTTCTAAACTGCCAGTAGGCAGTGAAGCCACCGGAAGTGTTCGAGCGGCCATCTTACGATTCCCTACCAGCAGAGGGCTCCAACGCCCGTTATACAGAGATTGGTAGCTCCGACGGCACTTTTAAGATGACCCGCTGTGCAGTAAACAAGTGTAAAACGACGTTCACAAAAGGATGTAGAAAAACTGCCCACAGGTTGTAATTTAAGCCCTATAAGTAATAATTTATATGCAAAATTGTCGCTATGCCCGTGTTGTTTTCTCCGAGGCAAGAGTAATGCTGCTGCTTCTTCAAAAAACAACGATAAAACAGTCAACTGTAGCCTATAAGAAACCTCAGGGCAGCAATAATCACAATTACGGTAAGTGTCCAATAACGACACCATTTGACAGCTTCAAAAGAGTTTCGTGCAGACTCCGTTTACCGTTACATTAACCCATACAATTTGTATTATGCTCTCTAAAGGTAGAGTCCTCACAAGAATATATGAACTGAGAAATGAAATTCATGCTTTTCTCCTTGAGAAAAAGTCTTCACTTGCAGAGCTGTTCACTGAAGAATGGCTTTTTACAGTGTCATATCTGGCGGATATCTTTTCATCTCTCAACGAGCTATGTTTGAAACTGCAAGGACAGAATGATGATGTTTTCCAAAACTGGAAAAACATTCTCACCTTTCAAAAGTCTCTGAAGCTGTGGCTTGCACGGCTCAGAAGTCCAAAACCCAGCCACTACATGTTCCCTACTGTGTTACAGCACATAGAGGAAAATGATGTCACTGACACACAAGTGAAACACCTGACTGGGCTTATAGTGACACACCTAGTTGCACTCATTAATAACTTTGAGCACTATTTCCCTAAGGACAGATATGACATTTTGCATGATAAAAGGTGGATCCAAAATCCCTTTGATTTTGAAAGTCCAGAGTCACTGCTGGAGCTTGGACTAACTGCTTCTGAAGAAACCGAACTGTTACAGCTGAGCAGTGACCAGACACTTAAAAGAAGACATGAATCCATGACATTATCATCATTTTGGGTAAGCATTTCATCTGAATACCCTGTCTTAAGCAAGGCAAGCATACTGTTGCTTATTCCTTTTACAACTACATACAAATGTGAAGTTGGGTTCTCAGTTCTCACAAAAATAAAGACAAAATACAGGAATAGACTGAATGCTGCATCTGATATGCGTGTTGCACTCTCCTCATGTACACCAAACTGGAATGTAATTCGAAAAAACAAGCAGGCCCATCTCTCCCATTAGCCGGGTAAACTGCCTTGTTTTGGTGAAACAATGATGATAAGGACTGGTGCACTTAAACATTACTCTTCTAGTCTTCTTCTGCCTGACCAACATTAAAAAAAAAACTTAAAAAGGCATGTTTTTGATAGCTCTGAAGGTTCATATTACTATTGTTCTAAATATTGTTTGCATACATATTTTTGTTTTGAGAGGAAAAAATGAGAGCCTGTCATACTGTGCACTTTATAAAATGTGTATATTACAGTGGGTGCATAAAAAAGTTCTCAAAAAATATTTCAGTAAGAAACTTGTTTTTAACCTAATGTTCATATTATTCTGGTAGATGTGCAAAGCATTGAATGTTATATGAAAGGCATGCATTGATTCTGTCTGGTTTTATTGATGATAGGAAGAAAAATAAATGATTAACTGCCCTATTTTGCACTTTGTCTCATTAAGTATAAATTGTGTACACTGTAATGATGAGAAAATGAAAACAATGAGATGCCCTGTCAACTCTTCCTTTCTCATTTCACCTCTGCATTTTACTTATTGTCAACAACAGGTAAATAAAAAAAAATTGTGCTTTGTCAAATATCTGTATCTCTTTTAAATAGTTAAGTGGAAGCTTAACTGACCTTAAAAATGGTCATACATATTTTGTTAATGCATAAATTCTCTTCGTGATATATTAACTATATGGGCCTAATGTTTATTGGGTCACAAGGATTTATCGACTTTAAAATGTGGGTCCCCAGAAAAAAAGTTTGGGAAACACTGCTTTACAGGGTCTACTTTTATTTGTGTACTTTCAAAATAACAACAAAACATTGTGCTTTTCTAAAATAAAGAAAACAAACAGGGTGTGCTTCATGCTGTCTCAGTTTCCATGAACTTTCTGGAACACGTCACAAAAATTTATGAAAATCTGTTTACTTGCCATACAGACATGAGATATATGTCTTTAGAAAGCACAAAATGTCTAATTTTAAATGTGCCTTTGATTTTGATTATCATATGTTGTAAATTCCCTCACTGTCACATTCACCTTGATAGGCCCATTAGGGGTGAATTTTTGTCTCCCCAGGTGAGAATCCAGTAGCAAACCGTGAATCTTGGCCCTCTCACCACAGTCCCTCGTCAGGGAAAAGTAAACCCAGCCTAATAGCAGCCTAGCTTAATGTGTCCCCTTTTTTTAGAACTGCATAAGTTACCTTTGATGAAAAATGCAACAAGTAATCAGCTTGTTTCCCGAAAACTAAATGTTTCCCATAGGGCCTTTTTACTCACACCATCAGTATGAACTCTGAAGTGATATAAGCTGCGCTTGTTGTTGTGACCTTTATTTTAACGGTGCTGAGAACGCCAGAGCCTGAGCACACATTCTCCGTGTTCATTCGTTTCGATCGGTCTAACTGTCCTGTCTAATACATCATTAGATAGAACTGTTATACAAAGAAGGTTGACAGTAAATGAAATCGTATTAGCGTTTGCTGTGTGGTTGATGCCCAATGTTGCTTGCTGAGCATAAAACCAAGTTTTGCTTCAAAGTTGCGTTGGATTTTCTCCTTAGCGTAAATAAAGTTTAAAGCAATAACACAATAAAGTCACTTCATTATTTTGTGTCTGACTTTAAATTAATTTTAGGGTAAAAAATAAATTAGTAAAATATATTTTTTGTAAAATATTTATTAAAATATTTAGTACAATACATTTGATTTACAGTAAATTCAAACTTCCATAACTTTTTCATACTTTTCATTTTTTGAAGTGCTTGCAGTTAATAATTATCTGATGAGTGTCTTCATTAAAACAAGACCAAACTTAGGTCTATATTCCAAAGCATTCTTGAATTATAATCATTTAAGTTTTAAGTGGATTTTCACGTATATTCTCAAAAGGGGGGAGGGGGGATAGTTAACGGGATAAAGAGAGACAATAAAAATAAAAGTACAACAGTCAAGTATCACAAGTAAAATTCACTTTGCTGTGGTAAAAAACTTATTTTAGTCACTCTCCATATAAAAGATACAACATGGTCACTTTGACCCCAAGGAACACACAACACTTTGTATAAGAGCCTTATTATAAGTTAGGCAACATACTCTATTAACAATAAAAATAAAAAATAAATTCTATACAAATATTTAAGATCTTTTCATATTAAGACCCAAGTAGTGTAATATTATGTTACTGGGTTATCTGAACCACAGCACTTTCATTGTTGAAAATGCACTTTAAAAATGATACACTCTATTACTAGTAATTCAGTAATTAAATAGTATTCTCTACTAATTACAACTGCAAAAGACTGTAAACGTATTGAAATATTCAGACATATCAACATTACAGTTCAATTCCATAACCTTGACACCAATGGTATTTCACAGGATGTTGAATGACTTTATACAACAGTTCTTTCTGGTTTTCGAAGCTGATTGGCTGAGAGCCTTTTCCAGCCATGCGATATTCACACAGTAACAGCACTCTGACCATTTCACCTTTGAATCACGAATTAAGGCAGTGTTTTAAAGAAGAGTAATTTATTCATTTTCAACTGAATAAACGTATATAAATGCCTTACAGAATGACAGAGCGGGGCAGGGACGTGATCGGCTTTTCAATTCCAAATAAAATTTTGCTACATTCATTGCAGGAATTTTAATGCAAGCGCAAGTGTCTTAACTGTGACTGTAAATGCAATTTTAAAAATAACATTTCATTTAAATTTAATTTTAATGATCATTTTGCTACAATTTTTGCTTGCATATGTTAAACATATCTAATAATGTCTGTAATACATATTCATTTTAACTTTACAACTTATAAAAACATTAAATTATATGTTAGTGTAGGGAATAGCAAATGTAAATTATATTATTGAATTTCAATTATCATTATGCTCCAAATGTTGCATGTATGATTTGTAAAATGTAAATTTAAATACAGAAATGCATTGCCATTTTACTTATTGCATTTCAACTGAATGCTATCCATAAGCTTCCATAGTTTAACATGTAAACGCATGAATAAATCATTATACAAAGTTTTCTGCATCCCTTAATCTAAAGTCTAAACTATTCATCATGCATAAACATGTTTCAAATCATTTATAAAACTTGCTGTTACAAACAATCTGTGTTACGCAATCTCATGAGCGACAGTGTTGGTAAAGTGTCGGTCTGGCATTCTCACATTTGCATAAACACTAACATATATTAAGGGCATTTACAACTTCTAAATCAGTTTTACACATGAACAATTTTAAAAAAGTAAAAATGTTTACTTTTCTTTATTCTACTTCTCCCCAGAATGAACTCTCATGTGGACTTTAAGATTTCCGTATTGATTGAAGCTCTTTCCACACCGTTGGCATGTGAAAGGCTTTTCTCCGGTGTGAATTCTCATGTGGACTTTAAGGCTTCCTTGTTGATTGAAACTCATTCCACACTGCTGGCATGTGAAAGGCTTTTCTCCAGTGTGAATTCTTATGTGTCTTTTAAGGGTTTCTTTTTGCCTGAAACTCTTTCCACACTGAGAGCAGGTGAAAGGCTTCTCTCCAGTGTGAATTCTCGAATGAAGTTTAAGGTTTCCTTGTTGATTGAAAATTACTCCACACTGTTGGCAGGGGTAAAGCTTCATTCTAGTGTGAACTCTCATGTGGACTTCAAGATTTCCCTGCTTCTTGAAACTTAGTCCACACAGGTGGCAGGTGAAATTACCTATAGTCCCTGTCTTTTGAGCCGTTTTTCGTGAGGTAGGATTTTCAGTCTCTGAGCAACTAAAAGATTTTTCTTCAGTCATGAAATCGTGATGTGTCTTGTACTGATCTTTCTCTTCCATTTCTTTCAGATCTTGACTCTCTTCTTTCAACGGCATCAGGTCTGAGGTGAAAAAAGACAGAAGTAAATCCCGGGTTGAATGCCACAAAGCAAAAGACATCAAAACATTTAGACACGAAAAACATTAAAATTGCGCTCCTTTAGTCATTCCTAAAAAGCTGACATTGTGATCTCACAAAGCTATTATTTTCAACGAAGCTGAACGAAGTCTACACTTTGTTATAATCAGAGGATTTGCCAACATAAAGAATTCAGCACTGAACAAAAACTTTAAAATCTATCTTAAATGCATCTGATTGGATTGGATTCAATAAATCAACACAAATGTCTGTGATTGGCTACATTGAAAGGGGTGTTGGGTAATCTCAGAACCTCTTCTCAATATTGTTCAAAAATCTTCTATTTCTTATTAACCCTCTGAGGTCAGTGGAGGCACCGGGGTGATTATTTTTAACTTAAAATATAATTTTTGGTCATACAGATAAGGGTAATACATCATTCGAAACTTTTATTTGTGTACATTCACAATACCAACAAAACATTGCACTTTTGTAAAATAAAGGAAACAAACGGGGTGCGCTTTCTGCCGTCTGTTTCCGTGAACTTCTTTCTGAAACACGTCACAAACAGGTTAAGTTCTTGTTATTTGCTCTTGACATTAACACTCATGCAACTTATGGCGCTTTACCACTGCATGGTACGGCTCGGTACGATTCGGCTCGACATGGCTCGCTTTGCTTTTCCACTGCAGTTTAATACCGCTTCAAAGTGGGTGGGATTATAGACTGATCGTTAAATTTGCTGAAAAACCTTTTCATTCCTCGTCGCAATTTCCAGCTCTCGCTGAATCTGCTCCTCAGCTACCAACGCGAGGAACGTCTGCTGCACCTCGTCTACTGACCAGCCATTTCTTTTTTCAAGTTTCTTTTTTTATTATTTCAAGCAAGTTGTTTAATAAAAATGTATTTGTGCAAACAAATAAAACTGTGGTGGCTGTTGCTGACTATTTAAATCTAGCGGGTTTGGCGTCTCGTGTTGCAAATATAATGATGCTTGTAATGACGATTCTCTCTGACCAATCAGTGATCTGTAGTGTTTCCACGTCACATTTTAGTATCGGTACGGTACGCTTGGAACCTCAGCAGAGGTGGTAGCATTTAAAGCAAGCCGTACTGAGCCGTATCATGCAGTGGAAAAGCAGCACAAAGTAATCCGAGCCGAGCCGAACCATGCAGTGGAAACACGCCAATGTGAGCCGTACCATGCAGTGGAAAAGCATCATTATAGATACAGATAACCATGTTGTTTTAGGTTTTACAGATTCTTTTATGTTAATCAGTAATCGTTAATGCAACCATTCAGATTTCAATATGTTCACCGTTTCACAGCTTTAAGCTGGTCGTGACAATGGCCACATATCAGATTTGTTTCAGAGATTTTGAAACACTATCCACACTTTTGGCATGTGTAAAGGTCCCGTTATACTTCAAGCAAAAGTGAAGAACGAACTGATATGACGTAATTTAAAACAAAATCAGGTCAAAATGAAGTTCGTTTGGGGAGTTCGGAAACAGCTTGACAAAGCAAATTTTTCGCTAAAGTTCCAGCTGGTAAACACTTTTGTACTACCATTGGTCCATGCCGATTATGTAATCTGTGTGTACGGAGGCTCTGCCTTCTTTCACGTGGAAATCTTTCCTGGTTCATTTGTCCTGTTCAGTACTTGGAGGTCAGACGTCCACGAGTGAAAACATGAACACACTTTAGAGCTGCTGTCAGTGTCTCGTTTCATCAGATTTAATAAGGTAAAACTGCTTGATTTTAAGCGATCTATTGTATAAAGTGATGTAAGTTAACGTGACAGGAATTTTACTAGAGTGGTGAATTACAGTGCAAAACATATCCACATTGCTATGATCAGATGCTTTTCTTATGCTTTATAAAAAAATGCTTGCTGTTTTTGCAATTTTGTTGTGCGTTTTAGTTATTTGGAAAGGAAAGCACACAGCACCTATTTACATATTCATCTAAACGCCACTCTCAGCAGTGTGGGCGTCAGCGGATGTTCTCTTACAGTGTATCACTGCTCACGTATTACGAACTTCATTTTTCCCCTAAACGAAGAACAGAAAAAAAACTTATATCGGGGCCTTATGGCTCTTCTCCAGTGTGAATTTTCAAGTGCTTGTCAAGAACTCCTTTTCGGCTGAAATTTTTTCCACACAGTTGACAGGTATAAGGCTTCTCTCCAGTGTGAATTCTCATGTGGTTATTAAGGCTTCCTTTTTGATTGAAACTTATGCCACATTGTTGGCATGTGAAAGGCTTCTCTCCAGTGTGAATTCTCATGTGGACTTTAAGGCTTTCTTTTTGATTGAAACTTATTCCACACTGTTGGCAGGTGTAAGGGTTCTCTCCAGTGTGAACTCTCATGTGGACTTTAAGGTTTCCATGTACACTGAAACTCTTTCCACACTGAGAGCAGGTGAAAGGCTTTTCTCCCGTGTGAATTCTCATATGGACTCTAAGGCTTCCTTGTTGATAGAAACTTATTCCACACTGTTGGCAGGTGAAAGTCTTCTCTCCAGTGTGACTTCTCATGTGGACTCTAAGGCTTCCTTGATGATTGAAACTTATTCCACACTGTCTGCAGGTGAAATTACCTATAGTCCCTGTCTTTGGTGTCTTTTGAGCCCTTTTTCGTGAGGACGTTTTTTCAGTCTGTGAGCAACTAAAAGACTTTTCTTCAGTTATGAAATCATGGTGTGTCTTGTACTGATCTTTCTCTTCCATTTCATTCAGATCTTGACTCTCCTCTTTCAATGGCATCAGGTCTAAGACGAAAAAAGACAGAAATGAATCCCAGTTTAATGCCACAAAGCAACAGACATCAAAATTGATAACTTGTATTTTAGTTCCTATACGCAATCAACTGTTTACATGGCTTTTTAAAAATGGCGGGTGCCTGAAAACGTTCCTCTGGTGTGAAAGACCCTTATTTATTTTGTCAGAGCGGGGTTGGAACTAAACTCTGCAGGACCGTGGCCCTCCAGGAGTTTTTCAGCCCTGCTGTACTTTACTAAGCTACTTAAAGAGGTGTTGCATAATCTCATAACTTCTCAATATTGTTCAAAAATCTTCTCTTTCTTTAGGGCACATCTTAAAAACTTTCAACAACTTATCTGTACAACATTTTTCATTGGATACATGTACATTCAATGACATTTGCAACGTAGGCTATTCATACGGTAATAATGTAAACACACCCACCACCTCAAACAAAGCATCAATCTTAATCCGATTCCTCTGCTTTTCATTGTTTTTGGAAGATGCACTGAGGAATAAGCCTCAATCTTACCTCAGAAGTAGAAATGATGTGGCTTTATTCAGAGGAGGGTTTAATTTCTGACAAATAAGTTTTACTTTTACTAAGTATTACTTACATTAGTTAACATGTTATTGCTATATAAACTTATACACATTTTACTAATTGGGCTTATCTTAAACTATATCGGCAAACTGAAATATGTGAAATCGAGGGACACACGTTTGAATATGATTTAGTACGATGTATGATATACACAGGCAATTCAGACAGCTTTCCAATCCCGTGAATTTTAAGTTCTATAATATATAATATGATACAAAAGTACTAAGAAAGTATACACTATAGCATGATGAATGTTAAATTTACAGATTGATCAATAAGTCTGTAAAATGACTTTTTTCTCAAATGAAGCTTAACATATATAAAACAGTGGCAGCCTGAATAAAATGAGTTGACCTATTCGATTTTAAATAACTTACCCAAACAGCAAACAATTCCAGCAGTAAAGCTTTAGCTTCTTGATTGATGCTGTCATCCAGGGGTATCGCTAGTAATTGCTTGGGCTGAAATGCTTTCAAAAGATTTGGCTTTCTCAATGGAAATGCTCCAGGTCACATAAATGGAGGGAGTTTGGTTGGAAAATTTGATATTTTATTACACCCTTTCAGAAATCATATCATGGTAGCAATGCTTCTATATGCTGGAGAAACTGTGGAAACCAAAATGCAAACCATTACCATGTTTTTTGGGATTGCTCTGTTATTAGGGATTATTAAGAGTGGAATACATAATGCTTTTAAATGATATTACACATTTAAAAATAAATTGTATAGTAAAATCTTATATTTTGGATATATACCTCAACAATGATTAAAAAGAGATAAATATTTGTGGCTGTAAAAAAGAGCTTCACCAAAAAATTGTTGTCACATGAGAGCCCTACCCTAAACGCATGGATGGAAATTACAATGGACAATTTCCAGTTTGGAGAAGATAACAGCATTTTTAAACCATATGGAACAATTTGCTTTGTGCTGGAAAAAAATGGACCAAATATGCAACAGACCTGATTTTATTTTCTAGTTAATATTTAGAATGTCCAGAAAGACTACTCCCTACATGTACATAGTTCTTTTCCTCTTTTTTTGTTGTTGTTTTGTTTAAAAAAAGTTTACATTTCTGATGAGTAGATGTACGGCAAACACGACTGTATGGTGTATGTATGGATATATGTATGTATTTGTACGTTGTGTGAGTATGTTTTTGATATGAAGATATCTGATATAGTATCTGATGTACATCTGATTGAAGTGTAATTTTTATATGAGAAAAAGTAAATAAAAAAATTAAAAAAAGATTTGGCTTTCTGCTCCAAATTAAGCTCTAGTGTAGGTCTTCTTTTGACAAATAAATCCAGATTTTCATTAAAAGTTAATCTCAAAACCAGCATGGATGATAAATTATCAACAATGTCCTCCTAACTAAGATGAATTGTGTTTTCCATAGCGAATAGCGCTGGCTATGTTATCAACGTTTTTGCCCCCAATCCTGTTCCCCACAGTGGGCAAAACTTGTCAAAGTTAGTGATAACAATCCCCACCAACTTAGAGGGACGATATGATGTCATTTGAAATTAGTCTTTCGTTGACTTGCTATGGCTTGGCCCTCTGTAATATAAAAGCTGGACAACCAATCACAGTGCTGAAAGTGTTTGGTGGAAAAGATCTAATATGGAGAAAATGGATGTTTGCTAGGCAGATTTGAAGGGTTTATTTCCTCAAGATTTAGATGGTTATAGTCATTTAAGGAATTCCAAAAATAACATTAGAACTGATGGCTTTTTAATTGAAAAAGTATTATTAAAGTAATAATTAAAATTTGTTATATATATTTTCCACAATAGTTTGGGCCCTGGCTGAGGATAAAAAATAAAGTGTCTTACAAAAGTAAAATCAATATATTGTTTTACTACCTTACAATGTTTTTAGTAAATTGTGAGCATGTAAATACAAATTCAGTCGTATTTAAAATAAGTGCTTAGTTGATTAATTACACTTCCATTAGGCTACTTACATTACATTAGCCTTTCTCTAGAGTTGGTTCAACCTCCACATAGAAGAAAAAAAAAGAAAAAAAAAAGAAAAAAGTTTAACTTTAAAAAAGTTAAACGAAAAGTGGAAGTCAGGTCAAGAATGCCAGCCAAGAAAACCATGTACTGCACCAACAAATGAGAAGAGCAATAGAAGCAGTTAAACTGAAGGAAGGGACACACCAAACCGACGCCAAAGAACTGTCGTTAAAAGCCGAATGTCATCGGAAGTTGCACTTGAACACACCGGACAGACTACAGCCGACAGCCAACTAGCATGTACGTTCTGTTCTGCACTTGCGTGAGAGGACATGACTCTCCTATACCAGCAGGTAGCAGTAGTCTGTATTCAGCAATCAAAAGGGAAACCGGAAGAGCTAGAACTGTGTATATACAAAGCTTACCTTTGTTTACATCAGCCGCACTCATTACTGACGGATTTTTGTAGCTTTTTCAATTATGTTTGCTAAGTTACAAATGACACTGGCATTGTCAGCCCTTGATGCCCCCCTGGAGAAAGAAAGAAACGGATAAGGAGAAACCGCACTAAATGGGTGAAATCATGGATACAGCAGCTACAGGCACAAGGTGTTTTTCCGATCCTGTGGCGAGAGCTGGAGACAACCGAAACCTCAGACTTTAAAACTTTTGCTTGGCTTTTTCCTGTTCAGTTCCACATGTTGAAGGAACTTCTCACTCCACTCATACAGAGGAAAATACAAACTATCGAGATTGTATCTCCCTTGGGGAACGTTTGATTATTACCCTGCGCTTCTTGGCAACCTTGGTCTCCCTACACTTGTATTTTAATTCATTGGCCACCAAAAAAGAAAACATTAAGACAAATTCTAGATTCTAAACAAATGATTTTGAATGACTGAATAAATGTAGAAAACAATAATATTGTTATTATAAATTGTTTTGGCCATGATTATTGTGTGGTGAAACTCTGATATTGCGTCAGCCCTAAGTGATCCTAAACTTGTAAAAACTTTTGCATTACATAATCTCGATCAATTCAATCTTGATTAACAAGTGAGTGTGCAAGTCAAGTGTTTTATTATAAAATCTGCAGTGTATTGGACAAAATGACAAAAGCTTAAATATGAAATATACATACATATAAGTACAATTAGGTACAAAATAATACAAAATGTAAGTCAGCAGGAATTAGTTGTGTAAATATGTTACACATCTTCGTTGCCACAAACATTACAGATGTGTATGATTGCTGGCAGATAGTTCTGGTGCCACAGAATACTTAAAGAGACAATTGTCCACCTCATGTTGAAAGTGTGGCAGTAAATGTGGTGGTAGACTACGCATTCTGTGCTCAAAGTTTTTGCAATATGCTGCAATGGCGTCATTGTGGTCCTCCTGATGCGCTATCCTTTTCAAAATTTTGCCTATGGTGCAAAGTAATTTAGATGACTCGTCACTGGCAGAGTCGTCTAGGGACCGCCTGCTACGCTTCTTCCGAGGCCTCGGAGTGCTTGCCCGGCTGAATGTGCTTTGCAAAGGGTCATCTATAATCGATGTGGATTCTGCTCCAAAGATGCTGCATTCTGCCAGGGGACTGCAGGGCCTTTGCTCAGACTCTAAGTAGGGCTCTTCAGGTGTGCTAGTCTGGGTGTCAGTGTGTGGGCCATGATCTGAGGGTGAACTGGAATCACTAGCACATAAAGTTTCCTATTAAAAAAAACAACACCACAAAAAAATATCCACAATGAGAGGGGTATTACACTATAGAACTAAACACTCAAGTAATCATAACAATAATGGGGCATTTTGCAGGGCACTGTAAAAACAAAACCCTGTAAATTGGCCTATATTTGGTTGGGATGAGGTCAGATGTGAAATGCTGGTTTTGAATAGCTACCATTAGTGTAGTCAATGAATCCATGGGGGCCCCCCTGCGAACTGCAAGTCCGAGGCCCCCCTTGGCGGTGGGGGGTGATTTGCGTACTTGTTTATTTATTAGTCATTTATTTAATAATTTACTTCACAGGAAATTGCTCGTGCAGAATCTAAATCTCTGTCCATCATTTTAAAAGGAAATTTTTAGTTACATTCTAAACCATGAAGGTGAGCCAGTCGATATCACACTGCTAAGTGCAAAATTTGCTCTGTTGTGCCAGTGAAGAAGTCTCAAACCCGTCAATTATTCACTACAGAAAGTGAAAGTAAAAACATCTGACGCTACATTAACGGTAGGCTACATATTCTCTCAGAGACGATGAAATCTGAGCTGAATCTACTTCAACGGGCTGATAACGGTATGTAACTGTTAATTTATTTTCTTAATATTTCTCTTGTGGCCCATAAGTAGTGAAAAAATTAGAAGGAGTATTTAGTGTAAAACAAGTTGTTTTTGAAATTAGGAGTAAGCTAATCTAACTAATCCCTCCAACAAACGTGCCCGTCCGCTACGCCACTAGGTCAATGTGATTATTATGGCTTTATTCAGATGCACTTAATGGAACACTGTGGATGACAAACTGGAACTAAACCAAGAACTAAACCAAGTTAACATGAAAGGCTGCATGTAAATAAAGTGCTATTAACCATCACTTGGATAATCAGTGGCCATATTTTGCCAATTTGTACTTACATTGTTGACATTTTTTGTTGATGCTTTGATCTGAAGCTAATTACAGGAAGTAAATGAAATAAGATAGATGTGATGTGTATTTCCTTTTAACGCAAATTAATAAATATATATATATATATATATATATATATATATATATATATATATATATATATATATAATACCCTGATAGCTAGCTTGGACGTGGTTTCCTTTCTTTTGGTGTGGGGTTCCAAAAACTGTAGCCGGGTCAGGATCCAGTGCTGCCTGCCCGTCCTCTGTGCACCTGAACTCGCTGAGGCTTCACGCTTCTTGTAGCGCGTGTATTGTGTTCTCAGAGATTCCCACCGCTTCTTAAGCTGTATTGCTGCAAGACAAAGTTCAGTTTTGTAAGCAATTTGCATACTTAACATGTCTAACTAAAGGATAAATGCAGTGCCAACCAGTGTTGGTATAATTCTTTCAAATAAGTAATACAACATTGCATAAATTGTTCTTGAACTGGCCAAAGTATTTGAAGGGAGCAGGTCACATCGAGAACATACATTTTAACATTACACGTTTGATGCTAAATTCACTATTGTTTTATATAGAATGGTCTATAGTCTACTAGACAGTATGTAACAATTACATCACAAGTATCTGTAATTCACTTACAGAATTAAGAGCATTCCCTTACTGTACTTTTTCAAGAAGACAGTAATTACATCTCATCCTTCCCTCGGGTCATTTTGACCTGGATATGGTTTTTTTGTTTTTTTTTTAAATTGAGTGTTCTTTAGAGAGGTCCAAGACCCAATGACTTTTGTCGCACTTGAACCACGAATACACAAAAATTTTATGGATTCGAGGCGTTTTGTGGTTGAAATTTTAAAAAGTAACAAATCCTTCCCTAGCGGGTCATTTTGACCCCCTTAGGAATGAATGGAATGCGAGGAATGCTTCAGTACACATAAAACAAACCTAAAAATGCTCAAAAAAAATAAATTAAACTAAAACTTTACCAAAAATGATTTTATAAATGTCCACATGTGTATCTGAATGCATACTGAAGAAAAACTGACTTTAGGACACAGGGGAAACAGCTCATTTGCGCCATATAGTGCTAAAACCATCTAGTGGCAAGAATCACAAAATATCATGTTATATTATTATTTTTCCACAAAAGATCAGCAGAGACCCAATGCAAGATATTTTGAGCTGAATTAAATTCAAAATAACTCACAATTTCATGAATAAACCTTTTAAATTGAAAGAATGTGAGGAATGTGCTTACTATTAATTGATTAAATCTATTAATTTAAAGTGGAAAAAATAAATAAAAAACCTAAAAAAATATATATATATTATCTAAATATAAAATAAGATATAATATTGTATACAAAATTTCTGGACAAAAATAAATTAAGTATAATTTTATGGCTTCGGGTAATTTTGACCCACGAGGGAAGGATTTCTTACAAAACGCGAGGGAAGGATTAAGTAATGCATTACACCCAACACTGGTGCCAGCAAGTCATTTTTGCTCTTCTGGTTGCTACAGTACGGATTAAACAAGATAGCACAATACAACTGTTCATGACTAGTGAACAATAACGAGCAGTTTTTGCTAACGACCTCAATAGCCAAAAAGAAAAACTTACCTGATATAACAAGTTTTTCTTCGATCTCACGCCAGAGTTCACTTTTCACCACTCTGTTTGCATACAGTTTCTCTGTAATGTCATACAGAGGCGGCCTTTCCTGGATCATGGTGACTAGCTGGTCTTCGACGTCTTGATTCCACAAAGCCATGTTATTAAAATAATCCTCTGGTCAAATGAGATGACAAGAGTGACAAGTGAGTGAGTTCCCTCTTTACTTCGTTGTTTGTTTGCTTTCTTCAGCTCAGTTTCTCTCTCGCGGGCTCATTCTCTTTCTCTCCGACGAGCTCCGCCACGATTGGACATGCAGAATCGGCTGAAAAACAGCTGACGGCGACCGAGAAAACTTAAGCCGACCGACGCTCAAAAACCACCCAGCAAACCGTCAGCTTGGTGTGCCCCGGGCTTTATTTGTGCTTGGCCCTGATAATTGCTGCTTGCAGCTATATTTCTGATTATTTTCGTGTGACTGATAATATGGAGCTTGTATGAGTAACAAGATTCTGAGCCAGATTTGACTGCAATTATAAGGCAACAACTGACAAATCTTCAAATCAACATTTAAAAGTGCGTTGTGTAATATTTAGGAGGATCTGTTGACAGAAATGCAATATCATATACATAACTATGTTTTCAGTTTTCACAAAGACCTTACATAATGAACCGTTTTTTTTTTTATTACCTTAGTATAAGCCATTTCTATCTACATACACCGCGGGTCCCCTTACATTGAAATTGTACATTTTGCGCTGACATGTTTCTACAGTGGCCCTAAACGGACAAACTTCTCTGTGTAGGGCTGTCGCGGTGAAGGAATTTCCCTTGCGATAATTTTGAGTGGCTTAATAGCGCGATATGCTGTATTATCGCCGTTTATTTAATTTGATTAATTTATATTTATTTGTTTCTATATAATTAAGTGTTACGATGTGGTCAGCATGCACAAAAACGAGGACATTTTCAGTAACCAATGTAACCGCAACTAAACAGCGTCTCTGCGCATTGAAAGGCTGTCAGTCAGGGCGCTGTCACATTGTTACGGCAACAGACTGTCTTTGAGTGAGTCATAAACCATTCATTCAACGAACACGTCAAAAAAAATGCTGATTCATCTAAAGATAGATGTAATGAAACAAGGTGTTAATTACTTTTAACTTTGAGATCCACTTTTCAAGGCTCAGCTGACCAGCAATGTGTTGCATGGGTAACGCTGAAACTTCACTTAATTTGAGACCAATGGCACTGATTCAATGCGTGACTCACTGATTTTTTTTTTTCGCGGCTTCCTCGCGCTGTGGAATGCTGACCACTGACGCCATTCATGGTAAATACCCTTAAATGTTAAAAGGATGATAAGACAAATATGTTGCTTTCCTTGGACACGGCAACCATATCACGAATATAAATGACTTGACCTCAAAGACATCAAGACTCAATCGCACGCGCTCAGTCGATCCCTCTCTCATTCACTGTCTGTTTAGGCTTATGTGCAAATCCATGAAGCCTCTGTACAAAACACCATGATAAACAGCCATGTTATCATTGACTTATTTAACATTCAACGTATGCACGAAGTTCAAAATAAGAAGGGCATTGCCTTAAGACACGAATATCACGGTTGCTGCATTCCTCTGCGGTTGGCTTGTCAGTAGCGTGGTACTGCAAAATTGCAGTTATCGAGACAGCCCTATCTCTGCGTGTTTCGTCACTATGTTGTTCTTCGTGCAAAGAAGCTAGCTAAACTCAGCGAATAAAACACAATGGGCAAGTAACAATAATATAAGCAATAACATATCGTTTTGTTGAATAATTAAGTAAACAATTTCTTAATTTATCTTTGTAAAGAAACCTCATTGCTTAACTGGCTACTTGCTGCTGTCTCAGACAATGAGATCTTTTCCTGTCGGCCACCGTAACTTCTAATGGTTGCAATTCGTAACCTCAACGCTAGATGCTGCTAAAATTACAAGTATGAAAGGTAGCCTTTAAGAACGTCTCAATATTATATAGGCCTATTTAATGGACGTAGGCCAGGAAGAGCTGTCCATGTAGACCTCACTACCCTAGCTAGTGACTGACACTAGCGCCTGAAGTCTGTAGGCGCCCGCCTCCCACACCGGTGTGGTGAAGTGATGAGTCTTACCTTAGGACCCAAGCAATCCGATTGGTTCAAAGCACAATTTATGGGTAATTGCTTTAGTGCCTGGTTACAAATCAGATATCTCTTTATTATACAAGTCGTTTGAACTAGGCTATGTTTTAACGACCATTAATATCTTTTAACTTTTGTTTCATATACTAGTTTATAACCAAAGCTATAGATTGTGAAATTAAACATTTCTTGTTCTTTGTGTTTTTTTTTAGTCAGCTTAAATAGTAGCATAGCATACAGCTATCTGAAATGATTAGAGATAATTTTTTTTAACAATATCAAAAAACATGCCTTAAAAATGCAATTTATTTAAATTTAACTAAATAAAATATTGAGGATAAAAATAAAAGATTAGGCTACATGGATTAAAGTTTGATTAATTACTTTAAGAATCGTGAGAACAGCTTTAGATTTAGATCAGGCATACTACTGGGGTCCTAAGATGGGACTCAGCACTTCACCACACCGGTTCAAATCTCGTTTGGAGCGGGTCGAGTAGGACAGGTTACATGAATTCAAATGAATAACATAATACAAGTAATGTACTTTGTCTTATGCTGTCATTCAGCAGCAACTGTTTATATTTAGGCTATATGTTATAAAGCCATCTAGTGGTTACAACTTGGTATTGCAGATGATAAACGGTGGTTAACTTATGAGTAAATATTTAGTATATATTTAGGGGTTATTTAGTAAAATCCCCCTTAAAATACAATATATACATATATATGACATTCTTTAAAACTATCATTCATTTCTGTAGAGCTGGACATTTTAATAAGGATCAAATGAGTGAGTTCAGCTTTGAGAATGAAACTAACCTGTGTGTTCCTCAGTATCTTCATGTTTCACTCTGAATGTTTCTTCAATCTTCAAGTCTTCACTCTCCTCTTTAATAAACGCAATCTTTGTGTGTTCCTCGGTTTCTTCCTGTTTCACACTAAATGTTTCTTCAATCTTCATCTCTTCACTCTCCGCTTTAATAAACGCAATCTTTGTTTGTTCCTCAGTTTCTTCTTGTTTTACTCTGAATGTTTCTTCAACCTTCATCTCTTCACTCTCCTCTTTAATAAACGTCTTTATAACAGTGAGTCACGTGGATCGCAGTCGCTTTCACCAGTTTTTCTGTGTGTTTGTCCTGTTTAAGATGAGAACAACAGAAAGAATCATTTAGCAAAGTATTTGATTAAATTGACTCGGACTTTTGAAAAGCTTTTATCACTACTTACCAGTGACTGAATTCGTGTTTATGACACTGTTTTACAATAAAGGGTGCGAAATAAGACGCAACTTTTGTACTCTTATTCATTACTTTGCTCACACGACTTAAATAAATGTTAGATAAAGCAATGCAATATTACATTTAATAATACATAATACATTCTGCGTCGCTTTAAACAGTTTATACCGCTTTAAACATTAAAACACAAACCTTTCCCCAGCCGAATTACAGCAGATGCAGGAGCGCGACGCAACTTTATGACGTCATAAATCAAGACCAAAATAAAAGTCCTGTTCACACGCTGCTGCGCCTGAAATCACAAAAGTGCATAGAAATTTACTTCGAAAAAATATAATACTGTATATACATACATACATACATACATACATACACACACACACACACACACATGTATATATATATATACACACATACAGAAGAGATGACAATTCAGAGCACAATGGTAAGGTTAATAATACAGTTCACATTGAGAGTTAATAAACTAAAATTAAAGCTATAACACAATGCAGTCACTTAATTTTTTTTTTTTTTTTTTTTTTCTTAATGAATACTTCTTATTAATTATTTTTCCATTTTGACACGCATCTACAGGCACAGTAGTTTATTGTCCCATCCAGCCACTATCTCCCTGAGATCAAAGGCCAATCACTATCTCCCTGCCGATCCCGTGGGTGCTCCGGCAGAAACATAAATCGTCGCTTATACCTGAGATTTACGGGTTACGGGAGATCGGGTTCATCCACTGTCTTGTGGTCATCAACTCTGCTGTTTCTTCAATCTGACCAGCATAAATGGATAGTTCACCAATAGATAAAAATCCTCTGATCATTAATTCACCCTCATACCAACCCACACTGTTAAATTTTTTTTAAATTACAGTAAAAAAAAAACTGTCCAAATATATATATATTACATAAAAAATTATAAAAATGAATGAGGAAATACCTTAACTTCACAAGCAAACAGAGTTTCTGTGGGTCCTTGAAAATGTGGTTTGATCAAATTTATGACCATAAAAAGTCTTAAATAGTATAACAAACTTAAACTATCATTTTAATAGGCCTTGAATTTGGGGACGTAAAAACAGACGCTGCGGTCTAGATATATATGCAAATACAGTTCGAGACCCTAACCCCTATTTTTCTTATGCCTTATGGCTATAATAATTATTAGTTTATGGCTTTAAAATTGGAAAAGTGACACAAACTATGTCAATAACTGTTGAAAGATTATGAAGATTTCATGAAAATAAATCTACTGATTCTATGACAATCATTATTTTAAGACATTTTATATATATTTCAGGTATTTTAAGACTCAAATGAACTTGATATGTCTACATTTTTAATATCAGGGAAAAAAAACCCTGACATTTATATGCATTTCAGTACTGACATACATATAAAGTCTTATTTTGTTTTTGTTTCATCACATTGGTCACTATTTACAAGACAAAGTCTCATAGTCTTTAGAAGTTTCCTAATATTTTCAGCATATTATTGGACAGCATGTATTTAAATATATATTTCACCAATACATGAAACTGCCATCTCTTTTATTATTTGTATATATTTTATATAACATTAATAAAACTTTAATACATTAGCTCATCCATGAACATGATTTCTGAACATGAACATGACATTTTAAGTGACAAAGTATATGCTGCAAAAACCACATAGAAACTGAATGTTTAATTATACATGTCCTACATACAACTAAAGCCTTACACAAGATGTAAAAACAAATAATGCTAATTTAATATGAATGTCCACCATATCTCTTAAAACATAGAGCAGTTTACCAATCAGTAATAAGGCTGTACTTCACGCATACCCTTGTCCTTAGTGGAGCCCTACTCCTATAGTCATTCAAGAGTCATATACAGTACTGTATAATCATAGACTTTCAAACTTAAGGGCCGTACACACCGGGACGAATATCGGCGTGCGTTATTCTCCAGTGTTTTTCAACGCGTTTTTTGTGTTCACACCCAAGCGATTTTCGCTGACGATGAGCCGAGTGAACATGCGAATTCTTTCCCTGACATTAGATGGCGCTCCATAACAGTTCTCTTTTATCAAGATTTTTGTAGTCGCTGTCACGTTTGTCATATAGTTCTTTATGTTCCAACACCAACGAGACCAGCAGTTCTACATTCATCTTGCCTTGCATCTTCCTCGTCTTATTTCTTCCCGGCAGTGTTTAGATGCTACTCGGCGTATATCTTCTTCGCCGTTACGTATGTGTGCTCGGCAAGACCGTTTTGTGTTTGAGTGCCCCTAAGTTGTGTTTTACTGTAACTTCAGAAGCTCCAGACACGTGAGCAAAAGCGCCAATCTCATTGGTCGGATAGTTTTTTAAGCAGAGCGTCAAACCAAAAAAAACGAACCCGAGGCGTTTTTTAAAAAATGACACTTTTACGCGTGGCGTTTTTCGCGTCGGTGTGCACACTCACATTGGCGCCCTTTGTTTAGTCACAAGGCGTTAAACGTCGGCGAATATCGCATGCGAAATTCGTCCCGGTGTGCACAGGCCTTTAGAAGAAACACAAGCAAATATTTTAATGGGGTCCTTGATTATGATTTCACTTTTTTAACTTTAGTTAGTGTGTACTGTTCAATGCAAAGAGAGATATATTTTCTTTTACAGAAATTGCTGTTTAAGGACTACAACAAATGGCAGGTAGGGACTACAAGCTTCTTCCCAGGTTGGTGACATCACATACTCTAAAATTTACATAAAACGTTTCTAATTTGGCTTTCTGCTCCAAATTAAGCTCTAGTGTAGGTCTTCTTTTGACATATAAATCCAGCTTTGGATGATAAATTAGCAACAATGTCCTCCTAACTAAGATTACTTGCGTTTTCCATAGCAAATAGCGCTAGCTATGTTATCAATGTTTCCCCCAACATTTTGGATTTTTATTAACTAACATTAACAAAGACATTAACTTTATAAAGTTAAAGATAAACACCTTTGAAAGGAGGTGACCCTACCTTGCCTAATAATTACAGACCCATTTCCAAATTTTCAGCATTGGCCAAAATGTTGGAATCTTTGGTTAGTGAACAAGTGAAAGAGTATTTAAATGCTCAGTCAATTTTATCTAAGCATCAATCTGGTTTCAGGAAAAAACACAGCACTACCACTGCTGCTATAAAAGTAATTAATGATAAAGTCAAAGCACTTGATGATAAGAAACACTGTGTCTCTCTGTTCATTGATCTGTCCAAAGCATTCGGCTCTGTTGACCATAGCATACTAGTTCAGAGACTGATCAGTATAGGTATGTCTCAGCACTCTGTAGGCTGGTTTATCAGCTACCTTGCTGATAGGACTCAAGCTACACAAGTTGATGGCCTAACGTCAAAATATGTATCAATCTGTAAAGGGGTCCCACAGGGCTCCATTCTGGGGCCACTTTTATTCACTATTTATATAAACTGTCTGGGGGAAAATGTCCAACTTGCATTTTTCCATTTTTATGCAGATGATACGGTTATTTATTGTTGTGCAGCTTCCATTAGGAAGGCATATGAATGCTTGCAAACTGCTTTCGATAGAGTGCAAGCACAGCTTTATCAATTAAAGCTTGTGCTTAATGCAGAGAAGACCAAAGTAATGTTTTTTCAAACTCAAAGAAAAATTAGTTAGACCTGAATATTGTTACTGATCAGGGTAAAACAATTGAGGTAGTTTCATCTAATAAATATTTAGGATTTTTAATTGATGATCACCTTTCTTTTAAGCTTCATATACAGAATCTAGTAAAAAAAAAGTTGAAATTGAAGCTTGTTTTTTTCTTTAGGAATAAATCTTGTTTTACTTTTTCTTATACATTTCTCATCTGATTTCACCACATTTCTCTCTATTATTGATTATGGTGATCTGTTGTATATGAATGCCCCATCAAAGTGTCTTCAGATGTTGGATGCTGTGTTTCATAGAGCTTTAAGGTTTATTTCAATTTGCAGACCCCTCACTCATCACTGTATACTTTACTCCACAGTGAATTTGCCCTCTCTGTCAAATCGCCGCCTTACTCACCTTTATATCTTTCTATATAAGGGCATCATAGGCAGGCTCCCATGTTACATATCCGAATTTCTTTCTTTTATACAGAGTACTTATGGTTTACAGTCCCAGAAAACTATTTCATTGAATGTACCTCAAACACGGACAGAGTTGTTCAAAAAGGCTTTCATGTTTGTTGCACCTTCGACTTGGAATGACCTACAAAAAACACTTAAACTACAGTGTCTAATTTCCTTAAATGATTTTAAAATGATTTTATGTTAAAACTATAGAACTTGAGTCCATCCACAAGTGCAAATCTTTTAATTAATTGCACTTTTTATTTAATTGAAATGCACTTGAGTTGTCTTTGCCTCTTTTGTGTTTTTGTGATTGTGTGATCAAATTTGTTCTGCTATCTTGGCCAGGTCTCTCTTGAAAATGAGATTTTATATCTCAGTGAGACTAACATGGTTAAATAAAGGTTAAATAAAATAAATAAAGATGAATAAATACTGTAACAAATGTATTGCTCATTGTTAGTTCAGCTGGACTGAGTGGCAAAAGAGCTGCTGCATGACTGGATTTAATAGAGGAAACAGTGAAAACACGAGTAAACAAACGATTATCAGTTTAAACTAAAGGT
Organism: Squalius cephalus; assembly: GCF_949319135.1. NCBI lineage: Eukaryota > Metazoa > Chordata > Actinopteri > Cypriniformes > Leuciscidae > Squalius > Squalius cephalus. The sequence goes on from NC_137125.1 coordinate 17,761,431, forward strand.
TGGACTCAATCCAGTGTTCCTTACAATTTACAAAGGATCCAGTGGCCCATGGATATTGACATGGAGCCAGGAATCATGTTTCCTAAAATTCATATGTGCCTGATTTCAACGCTGGGGAAATAAGTGTTCATTTAAAAACATTAAATTATACAAAATATAAGATGATACATTTTTAACTGATGACCTGTTAATGCAATATATAGGGTATGATTTTACCCCATATTGAAACAAAATGATAACTGCAAATCCACGTTTCACTGCCTGAAGTCCAGTTGTTTCTATGAATTTCAGCGATATATTTGTTTCTCTGTTCTGTAGCTTTTGGCAGTCTGTAAAATAATAAATAAAAAAAAATTCAAATTTCTTGTCAAATCTATTTGTACAGCTTTGCAATTGAAAGGTTTTGAGTGTTTTTCGCAGCATTCACGCTGAAAATCATAGGCTGCCTCAGTCTTTTGGTTGGCCTCAGTGGTTGTAACCGCAGTCACTCCAGCCGACGGTGACGTCACGCACATACCATCTATAGATTACACTAACATTAGCCTACATTTAAAAGCCTACAGGGAAAAAAAAAGGGGAAAAAAAAACAAAACAAAAAAACACGTTCACCGAAAAGAAGTCAGGCCGAGAATGGTATGATCTAACTAAGAAAATCATGTACTGCACCAATTTAAGGACATACTATCACGATACCACTCACAGGAAACAGGGGTAGATCCAATTGCAGTTTAATGGGTAATCCGTAATCATAAAACCAGTCCAGGCAAGGGGCAAAATCCAAAGGAAAGGCAATCCAAAGAACAAGAAACAAACAAGACGCACGCACGCACGCACGCACGCACGCACGCACGCACGCACGCACGCACGCACGCACGCACGCAGAAGTGGTGTGACGAATAACAAGGACTCCATAACAAACACTAAACAGGCAGGGTATATATACACACAGAAACTAACAATCATGATGGGGAACAGCTGGGTGCAATGAACAGTGATGAGTGCAGACAAGGATTGTGGGGAATGCAGTTCCTAATGTGAATGACACACCGTGGGGGAAGAGGACACCAGGGAACACAAACCAACACTGTGACACATACAGCTGTGAAAGTCAAAATGAATGTGTTCTTTTTTGCAGATTGTTATGAATACTTGGTAATTTGTGTTCGTCTGATTGTCTAAATTGTAATTTTATTATAGATGTCTGAAGTGCAGACTGGTTTCATGGGCGATTAGCATCCGTGGCGTTGGGCTGCGTGGTTTTGCTATATTGTATTAGATTAAATCCTGTATTGTTTGTTATTCTTTAAGAGTATTGGAGTTCTTTATTTGTTGATTGTCTAATGTGGAGTGACTGTTCCTTCCCATCAGTGTTAATGTGACAGTTCTGAGTCGTATATAATCTAATTCTGTTTGTTACAGTGCCTAAGGCAGCGGTGGATTGCTGGTGGCAGTCTTTCCATCATGAGTGCTGTCGTGAGTGGTGTGTGTATGTGTGCGTTAGTGTGTTTATGCACAGGTGTACGGGTTGTGACTTGCCGTGGAGGCTTTATTAAGCCCTTTATTCTCTGCCGTTACGCCTTTGGCTGCTTTACCCTGAAACTCAGATTTCCCTGACTACTCAGGTTGCTCTTTTTGTGCACACACCACACACGACACAGCACTCCATACAATGAATTCCACCCTTTATGATGTCGTAGAGGGCCATACTCTGAAAAACTTTACAAAACTTATACGAATCCCGAGGGAGTGTATTTGGCACAGAAATACTCTGTCATACGTCCAACTAATTTTTTTAAAACATTGGCAATATTTAGCATGAGAATCCACTCTTTAACAGTGTAAATAAGTCAGAATGCATGAAATAGCATTATACATCCCCTTTAAGTCTCTTTAATCTTGCTGCACATTGTAACAATACTACTCAGCTTACTCCTATTCTTTACATTAAGATTGCCATACCAACAAATAATGGAAAAACTTAAGACAGATTCAATAACATTTTCTTAAAAGAAACATCCATATTAAAAGTTAAAAGTTTCCTCAGAAAATAAAATACACTGAAGATCTTTCCCTCTAATAATGTCAGTGTTTGCCTCAAATTTTAGATTATCATTGAATAAGTCCCTAAATATTTATACTGCTTCAACCTGATGTCCCTTTATGACAGCAGGCAACACAGGTACAGGATTTTTCTTTAGACGCATTAATGTTTAAAAATGAAGCATCACACCATTGAATAAAATGATCTACTCCTGGACCATGACTCCCATCTGACTCGGAGAGGAGAGACACAATCACAGAGTAATCAGCAAATATAATAATGTGTCTCCAAAGACGCTCCGACAGTCATCAGTATCTAAAGAAAACAAAAGAGGGGACAAAACACAACCCTGTGGGGTACCAGTAGAAGACATCAATGCATTGGACAACACACCATTTACACGTACTCTTTTGGGATCTATTAGTTAAAAAATCCACCAACCAGCACACAATGTTTAAGTCCAAATGAAAATTGACGGTAAGTTTCCTTGGCAAAATATGTGGCTGAACAATCTAAAGCAGAGAAAAAATCAATGAAAAGCAAATGTACATGATGTTTTGTACCTTCCAAATTTCTTAAAAATCATATTTGGTAAGGTCCAGGTAGTATCTTCCACTCTTCTACTGGATTTATATGCAAATTGCATAGGATCAGGTGCTGATTTTATTATATTCTCTGTTGTATTTTCCTGTCCAAAAAAGGAGTTCATTCATAATTATTCAGCCTTTAAGAACAAGCGGAAGGGGGTGGCCATCTTGGTCACGTGACCCAGACCAAGATGGACTCCAAACCAGGGTTAATTGTCCCATTTTCTCCAAGTTAATGTGATATTGTCAGTTAATTATTGTCGCAGACATGCCCAAGCAAAAGCGTGACAAAGATTTTTCAATTTTCTCGTCGACCGGCCCAACCACCGGGAAAAAGAAAGCAACTCATCAACCAGCCACATGGTCGACTAACGAAGACCAACATGGCGAAGCTAGTGCTTCAGAGCCAACCAGCACAAACAACTATGGATCAGATTTTTCCAGAGGTAAAATCTGTGGCCTCTCATGTTAACAGCATGGATGAATCTGTCGAAGCTTGGATATAATCGACGGAGCTGATTGGGTAAAGGATTGGGTTTTCTGGCTAGTGACTTTAATTGCACAGGGAATGCATCTCTAGACAAATCCTCCTCTACAAATGTATCAAACCCCAGGTCATCTAAGGTTCTGAATAATTTAAGCATGGATTCAGGTTTGATAGATACAGTATGAATTCTAAAGTTCGGCAGTTGAATTCTAAAGTGAGAGACTAAACATTTTACTCGCAATGACCAATTTACCCACATAATTCCTATTCATAGGCTCGACTTTTTTTTTTATTCATAAACAATTGTGCATGCAGTTCAGTCTTGCCAATTTGACTATCATTTTATCAGATCATGCACCAGTGCATTTGCAGATTGATCCAACTTTCAGCATTCCTAGAATTTCAAATTGGAGGTTAAATATGTCTCTTCTAAATAGTGATCCTTTTTGCTATTTCTTTATGGATAGTTTATCACAATTTTGGCTCGATATCAGACTCCCCAGTGTCTTCAGCTATGACATGGGATACAGCTAAAGCCACGTTGCGTCATATTATTTCTTATACTTCCCACCTCAAGAGAGCTCGAGATAGCAATAGGAAAAATCTTGAAAAAGAAGTTATTAGGCTAGAGCAAATACACAAGCTATTCCCCACAGTTTCATATCTAAAAGCATTAGTGAATGCAATGACCAAATTGAATATGCCATATCATACAATATCATATATCATATAATATCATATTTGCCATATTCAAAAGCTATTGCTTTATTTATTTATGTATGTATGTATGTATGTATGTATGTATGTAGCACAAATAAACTCATCAACAGTTGACCACTGTGCTTTACAGAGTAAAAGTCTAAGATGTGAAAGAGAGAAAGATAAACTGCAAATACTGAGCAAAATAAAACATAATTTAGATTAATTAAATGCCCATGCAAGAAGATAAAACTTTAACTTAGATTTAAATTCATGTACAGAGGACATGCATTTTGATTTTACAGTGTCAGATCCAGTAAATAATGTGAACCTCTTGTGATGTGTGTAGTTGTTATGGCAGTTGTGTAACTACCATTGCACAATACGCACAAGAATTATTGAGTAATACATTTAAACTAAATTTAATAAACTTAATTTAAAATATTTTCTATACTGTAAATGCCTCAATCTGATCTCTCCTCCCACTTAAAACTATTTTTCAGACAATTGATATCATACTAATGCTAAGATAAAGGTATTAACTACTGCCTAAGAAAACGGCCTCAGTCTCGCCTTAAAGATATACAGATTTAGATGGAACTGATGTTGAGAATACACTGGTAAGACTGTTTGTGTTTCCACTGTCACTGAATTAATTTCATACAAGATGTGCATTCATTCATACACGTCCAAAATGTGCATGGCATTCATTAAGATCTCCGGTAACACTTTATTTTAATGGTCCAGAATTATGCATTAGTTAAGCACACTAGTAATCAATGATTAACTTGTTCACAATTATGCATTAGTTAAGCACAACACACTAGTAATTAATGATTAACCTAACATATTGTAAGGAGATATTAGCCTTTATTTTAAAATTATTAAACATTTGAATAAGATCCACATTCATGCAATAAATAAGCAAAAATAAGCTAGTAATAAATGATTAGCTGAATGTACAGTATATTTTTTAGCCATTATATACACCTTAGCAAACCATTCAGTAATTTTGTGTAGGGATGTACTTCATCTTTTAAGTTAACTGAACAATATGTAACTATGTTTAATTAGAGCTGGTTTTACAGTTATAAATTGCTAAAATAGTGTAATAAAGACAATTTGACCCCCTGTTCTAAGTGAAAGTTATATCAACATTAATTATGGCACTTATTGAGTGATATTTAAGTTTATTGACCAGAATAAGAATGATTATGGCTAAACTGCCACTAATACAGTACTAATAAAGACGATTTGACCAGATATCACTGTACAAAATCTCAAGACAGCAGTGACGACAAGAGCGGGGGATAAATCAGACAAAATAAATGGTGCCTTGTATTTAAGGGGATGGATTCTGGAATCCACTGCTGCTTCAATGTATATCTAATGAGTGATTATAACCAAGGTATTAATCAATATTTTTCCTTCTAAACATCAAATGAGTTTAATGACTTCTCTAGGCTTATGAGATTTTACTTTGTTATAGAAATTGCCAGTGTGATTAACAAAAATGAACTTTCATGTATTCTTTAAACGTCTGTGAAGACTAAAATTTCATTTTTGAATATAATTTCATTATTTAATATTATGTATCTGTATTATTATTCTTTATTAGTATTATTATCTTATGAAGTTTAAAATGCATGAGTTAGACTATAGATTTCTATAGATGAGTTAGATAAATAGATATTTAAGGAACATATTTTAGACACAAGGAGGGTAGCTGGGAGGATTATATATTCTGCTTAAATGTATGTGTAAAATGCAATGTTCACTTAGCAGAGAGTTCCAATGATGTTGATACTTAAAATGTGTACAGTTGGTATGCTCTTTGCAAGAAAATGAATGTTTCAACTGATACCACTAATATACACTGAGAAATAGTTTCTTAATGTGGAAAGTGGATTGTACCATTAGCATATACGTTCCATCTTTAAACAATGTTTTTCAACCTTATAAGGAAGTCGAAAGTCGCTCAGTTGCGTATTTAAAGGGGGGGTGAAATGCTCATTTTCACTCAATCTCCTGTTAATCTTGAGTACCTATAGAGTAGTATTGCATCCTTCATATCTCCAAAACGTCTTTAGTTTTATTATATTTATAAGTTAAAGATTGGCTGTACCGAGTCTTTCCGGAAAAAAACGAGCGGCTGGGGGCGGGCCGTGTGGGCGGTGTGCTATAGCTGTGCTAACTGATCTAACAACAACACAGAGAGACATTTGAAGTAGTTTACTCACCGTGACTGCTCGATCCTTAAGCATTAGACGATCTGCAAATAAGTCGATCTGGGCTTTGTTTATAAAACAATCATCGTCGAAATGCAGGGAACAAAGAGTCGTGCACAACCTCCGTTGATGCTTCGAAAAAACAAACTCCATCCACTATTCCCTTAACGCTGGGTTCTTTGGGAATCTGTGCAGGGTTGTCTTGCCCTGCCAACCAAAAACCCACTTCTTTGGTGACATTGACTTCCCTAAAAGCCGAGCATAGCGCTTTGAGGGAACGTACTGCTTTCGCTCTCTTCTCTCTCTGGTCTACGAGTGCGCGCGTGGCCGCGGAGAAGTGCCCTTAGGACCCATATAAGGAAATTCCGCTCTATCTTACGTAAGACAGAGCCATACTCAAAAAAAACTTTCCGAAACTTGTGACAAACCGGAAGGAGTATTTTTGGAACAAAAATACTCCTTCAAACGTACAACTTAACTTTTGAAACTTTGTCCATGTTTAGCATGGGAATCCAACTCTTTAACAGTGTAAAAAACTCAGTATGCATGAAACAGCAATTCACCCCCCCTTTAAGCTCAATCTTACTGTACTACAGCAGAGAAACATGGAAACGCATAGACCTGGCATGAATACAACATCTTCTCAGAGTTTCTTCTCCTGACATATAAGAATAAAGATTTTTCTTGCCAAAATAACTGGTGTCTGGTCCTGTGAATCAAATAATAACGGGGGAAAGGCTTAATTACAAGTCTACAGTCTGTATGAAATATCTGAGAGGTGACTGAGGGTCTGGATTAATGCCAGGAATGCCGTAACAGTGCTTGCTCATTTAGCCCAGCTTCCAGAAATGAAATATGGACTTGTTTAACGTGTCAATACATCCATCTGCTTTTCTAGGGTACCCTGACAGCAATGGTCACAGGGGTCATTGAAACCTATAGTTGAGTGACCATTTCATAGTTGAAGTCTTTATTTTACTGTGTTAGATTAAAGTGTCCTCTCCTTGAGAGAAAGAACATGTTACCTTGATGTTTTGAGACGACTCTCCTGTTTATAGTTAGAGCCTGGCCAAATCCAACCTTGAAGAAGCTGTGTGTCAGTGCATCAGCCAGTCACCTGGGTCTATTAAAAAATTTAAGAGACAAGAACAAATATCAAAAAATGCAAAGGCAGCACTAAGAAAAATAAAGAATGAAAATGCAGCTCTCAAGAAAAAAATTAAAATTAGGGACAAAAATTGAAAGAATTTTTTGTCAAAAGACCAAATTATGGCATTAGGAAGACGAACCACAAAAGGGATGAAATGGAGCAATAACACAATTAAGAAGGCATTAAAAATTCGATTTGCAGCCGGTCCAACTGGTTACAAGACCCTACAGGAATTGCAGATTTTGTTGCCAGCAATCAGAACCCTGCAAAGAAGGACGGAATGTATTAAATTTGAGCCTGGTGTGTTGACAGAGGTATTTGATTTTTTAAAACTGAAGGTAGATGGATTGGCAGACCTTGAAAGGGAGTGTGTGCTGTCCTTGGACGAAATGGCAATCACTCCAAGTGTGGAGCTGCACATGCTCACAGGCAAACTCTATGGTGATGTCACTTTGCCAGGTCACACAGGAGTAGCAACACATGCTTGTGTGTTTATGTTGGCTGGAAACACAACTTGGTGGAAACAAGTAGTGGCATATCATTAAAGTGGTAATTCTACCAATGGAGCAGAGTACAAGCCAATAATTACCAAAATAATAGAGAGGGCAGCATCCATAGGGCTACATGTGCTTGATGTCACCACCGATATGGATAGCCCTAACCAGGCCATGTGGAAATCCTTTGGGGTTGACCACACCAAAACATCTGTGCCACATCCAACAACACCAGATAGGCGTCTCTATTTCATGCCTGATGTCCCACATCTGGTAAAAAATCTAAAAAGTGCCCTTGTCCGTGGACAGGTGTTAACAATTCCAGAGTATGTGGTTAACAAAGAGAACCTACCTTCCAACGAGGTTTCAGTGGTCCCTATTAAGGACTTGTTGTCCTTTCAAGAAGGGATGGCATTAAAAGTAGCTCCCCATCTATCAGCTGCAGCCATTGAGCCAAGCCACTTTGAAAAAATTAAGGTTGGTCCTGCTCTTAATGTATTTAGTAAGGCAACAAGTGCTGGGCTGAAATATATGGTGCAGCAAGAAAACCGCCCTCTCTCCTACCTGATTACAGCATGGTTTCTGGAGCAAGTGGATCATTGGTTTGATCTTATGTCATCTCGCCATCCAATTACAGCGCTGAGCAGGGTCAAGATGGAGGAGTATGAAAAGGCCATCATCTTCCTACAGGATTTCATCCATCTCTTCCATGGGATGAAGATTGGTCATAAGGGAGTTTGGAAGCCTGTTCAAACAGGGGTGATAATGGCAACAAAATCAGTTTTGGGCATACAGGAAGAGATGCTGACACGAGGACACAGGTTTGTGTTAACTTCAAGGTTCACACAAGACTGCCTTGAAAATACATTCAGCTGTGTGAGGTCTAAAAATCCCATACCAACTCCAGTGGAATTCCACCATGCACTGAGAGTTATACAGTATCAGTAGGGCAGTTCCTCACCACCATCAGGTCTGGGAGCTACCAGGAAGATGACAGTAGCTTTTTGGCAGACTTCCTGGACACAGTGAAACAAAATGTCACTCCATCAGTCAGAGTGGAACAGCTGATGGTGGAGAACAGAACAGCATCTGACCTCACAAAAACTGAGAAATGTATTCTCTTCCATCTTGCAGGCTACATTGTCCACAAATTAACCAGATTTGCCAGCATCTGTGGAAAATGCAAAACTGCAACACGGCACACTGATGACAATCCTGCTGGAGATAACAGCATCTTAGTGAACTTAAAAGAGTTCAAGGCAGGTGCTCTTTGTTGTCCCTCCCAAGAAGCCTATGACTTAACCCAACAAATTGAGAAACTATTTAGTACCAAGACTAGTTCCTACCTCATGGAGCTCCTCAATGCAGTGGATGTCTTGGAGAAAGAAGCTCAGTCACTCTCCAGCAGGCTTCCATCATGCTGTGGAGTACAAGAAAAAAATCTCCAAAAGATTTACACGGCTGAGGTTGAGGATTGAGGCTAAAAAAATACGAAATGACAGCAAAAAACAACACTTAAACGATGGACATCTTGGAAGCAAGAGCCAATCTAAAAAGAGGAAAAGGACCAACAGTAGCCAAGCTTCAACATCCACCTACCAGCACCCAGCCAACACTAATCCTCCACCTACCAGTCCAGCACCCAGCCAACATCACTGCTCCTCCACCTACCAGGACCCAGCCAACATTAATCCTCCACCTACCAGCACCCAGCCAACACTAATCCTCCACCTACCAGCACCCAGCCAACACTAATCCTCCACCTACCAGCACCCAGCCAACATTAATCCTCCACCTACCAGCACCCAGCCAACACTAATCCTCCACCTACCAGCACCCACCTACCAGCACTCAGCCAACACTAATCCTCCACCTACCAGCACCCAGCCAACACTAATCCTCCACCTACCAACACTCAGCCAACACTAATCCTCCACCACTAATCCTCCACCTACCAGCACCCAGCCAACACTAATCCTCCACCTACCAGCACTCAGCCAACACTAATCCTCCACCTACCAGGACCCAGCCAACATTAATCCTCCACCTACCAGCACCCAGCCAACATCACTGCTCCTCCACCTACCAGCACTCAGCCAATATTAATCCTCCATCTACCAGCACTCAGCCAATACTAATCCTCCACCTACCAGGACCCAGCCAACATTAATCCTCCACCTACCAGCACCCAGCCAACATCACTGCTCCTCCACCTACCAGCACTCAGCCAATATTAATCCTCCATCTACCAGCACTCAGCCAACACTAATCCTCCACCTACCAGGACCCAGCCAATATTAATCCTCCATCTACCAGCACTCAGCCAACACTAGTCCTCCACCTACCAGCACTCAGCCAATATTAATCCTCCATCTACCAGCACCCAGCCAATATTAATCCTCCACCTACCAGCACCCAGCCAACATCACTGACCCACAGCCTATAACATCATTGGTCCTCACTGCAGCACTCATGACATGCAGCATCACTGCAGTATGATTCCTTAAATTATTATTTATAATATATATTTCATATTTAGTTTAGTATGATTCCTTATATAAAACAGCAGTACAATACACATTTAGCACAATACTTTATTGCTGGCTTATTTGAAACGTACCTTTTGTTTTCATTCTCACCATGGTCCCCTCAGCACTCCTGACCTGCATCATCACTGATGCTCCATCACAGAACAGTCCTGTGGCATCACTAATCCTCCACCTACCAGCACCCAGTGCAGTATGTTACTGATATACACTAACACGTTTAAATATATCATACAGTAATAAAATACATGTTAAGTATGATTACTTCTATAATACAGTAGTATTATATAATACAGTTCTGGTATTTAGTATGATTCCCCATTAGCCTAGCATGCTTCCTTTTTCAAAACAGTTTCCCTATTTTATTTTATTTTTTATTTTTTATTTTTTTTATAAATCTCACTTAGGTCCATCAACTTCCTTCTGACATAAATCCAAAAATCAGCTCGGCTGAAATATAGACAGGTAGTCAATTGAATCAAAATGCCTAAAAACAATCCACCCATATGGTTTTGCAAACTCAATTCACTCTAAATTTATATCAGTAGGGTGCATTTTATTATTAAGGAATTTTATTATTTAAAACGTGTAATAAGGAACAAACTTGATATCCTCATTTTTACCACTTCCACCCACTGCTGGCACACGCGGTCAAACGTTACATTTAACTAAAATGTAGCTGACTTACCCCAACCTGCAAAAAATATATGTTTAGACTCCTTTTCTCTAATTCCAAAAACGATGGATGAAACTGAATTAAGAGAACAGATTTTACAATTAATAGGGTGTTCGTTACTAACTTTATCCAGTAGCCAATCCTAGCCTAATCTGTTAGTTATCTGATAACATCCCTTAAATCTACTAATTTAATGAGTAATACTAGGAGGTTTTAATTTACAAGTTATTTTTATTTAGTTGTACTGATAATATTCAATCTTATTCTTTAAACGTCTCACCTTTTAAAAGTGCGTCGCAAACGGTTTGTTCTGCTGCATCTCTATGGCGCGGCATGTGTTTGCTGCTACTTCCGGGAACTATTGAGAGGCTCCACGAGCCGCCATTGCTGTAAAAAAAAAAAAGCGTTCCATTGGAGTCAATGGAGTTGTTGCACTCTGGGGTAATCCAAAGGCAGGCAAAGAGTCCGGGTAATGTAGTCCGGGGTGGAGTGCCCTCTAGTGGCTATCAAGTGCACTCCAGCTGGTAATCGTGACAGTTTCTCAATGATACGCTACTCAGTTTGAGGTACATCATGAGATGTTGCAACTGTAATTCCTCACCATCAGCGTTAACAAGTGCATGTCCATCAACAAACCGATGTGTATATTTCAAATTTATTGTGGTGCACAAGCGGGAACTTTATTAACTGTTTCAATAACGGTGCATATGTTCACCCAGCACTAATGTGAATGACTGATGTAACAAACGTTTGTAAAACAAATCTTGCTTAATCCTTTATATTTACTTAAAGTAGTAAGAACGACAGACGATCTGCATTAATAGACACAGTTTTAGGTAATAGTGGCCCACAACTGATTAGAAGTATTTTCAGTAAGACAGTAAAAATGTCGGTTAAACGGAAACTTACACAATATAAAACACAAAACTACATATTTTGAACACCCGGTAGAAAATATATACATCAATAATTTTTCATACTTACAGGTTGTGATTCTGAGGAGCAAGTTGGTCCAAATAAACTGGGTACTGAATCCCACGTTGAACTCTGAGATTTGAGAAGCAGTCGTCAATAAAACAACATTTGAGGGCTGGTCAAGTTGTTCGCGGGCAGACAACGGCATTATGCAAATGTATCTCGTAGTGACGTAGAACCGTAAAGACGATTCAAAACACAAACGACTCGTAAAGGCGGTTCAGAATCTATTCTTTCTTTTGGGAGACAATAACTTTATTTATCGTGCACTTTCAACTTTACAACTTTTCAGAGTATTTACATTTACAAACAGCTATATTATACACTGCATGAAAGGGAATATTAAAAAAAACATAATAGGGGCATAATAGTTGTAGTTATGAAATAGTGTTTGTGCCATAAAAATATCCAAGTAAAAAGTCTCATTGGATGAATTCACATACTTATTTGTGGATGTATGCAAATGTTTCCAAAATATGTCCATGATTTTCACTGCAGCAAGATTACCAAAAATGTGAGCGTATGAATTTCTTAATTTGTCATTCATATAATAGGATATGTGCACCTGCAATGAAGGATTTAATGTGTAACTTGTGTTTGTGGTAGAGAAAAAAAAATCTACAATTTTGCAAATCTTAAAACATTTTTCTCTGTGACTTCAAATATACTGAATCTGATACATGTGTGGATAATCTTTAAAACTACAAATTCCACCATCACAGGCGCTCAGTTGTTTTGCTCATAAGCCCAGCAAACACAGAACGTTGGCGCAACGTACCCAACCTTCTAACAACGTTTTAACAACATGGCCAAAAGGTTGCTATAAATACGTTGCGTGGTGAAGGTTGTTACAGCGTTGTCACAATGTTGACATTAAACCACCGTTAAGGGCCATTGCTTAAGGTTGTGCCTGGGGTGTCTGGACAACCACTGGACAAATGATGTACTCGTCACTGCCCTGAAGCGCGAAAATCAGCCTTTTGAATTTAAACTGATCGTTGGGCCGTCTCTCATTCTTCATCAAGCAAGGATACGTGAGAATTGCGTTTAATTTACTTCAGCTAAATAAGATACATAATTATTCAAACACAACCTACAACTTCCTTATCTGATGTGACATTTTTTTGAACATCTTCTGGTCAGGTATGACAAATATTTAACTTTATGCCACAAGTATGAAGCCAAAATGATTTTAATGATGAGTAATTGATTTCAGCACTCATTGAACAGGCAGCGACGTGTAGCCTATGCATGTTAATGTTTTTTTTTCTCTTTTTTTTTTTGGAAAGGCACATAGGAAAAAAAATGTTTGTAACTGCTCGCACACCTGTTTATATTTTCCTTTGATTTGTCATCTCATTCGTTTAGTTTCTTTGCCAGATTTTTGCATGTTTGCTCATGCTAGTTAGTCCACTCCCTGTATAATATGTTTGTTTGTTTGTTTTTCTTCTCACAAATGTATGACTTTTGGAAGTCATACATCAAGACAATTTGATTACCATATGCAGTTTTAATAAAGTTGAAAAGTTGAATTTCTATGTCATTTTTACTCTTCAAAACACTTGCAGGTGTTGATTATAATGAATTTACTGTTAGGCCCATAAATAATAAGGATAAACAATATTTAAAAAGTATATAATTATATAACATATGACTAATTAAAAATTAACCACAAAACATAACATGCTACATGGGGGATATCTATAGACCTATCTAGCATAAAAAAATTAATTGTCAGAACGTCGTCTCTCAGTTGCTGAATGTCGCGTAGCAACGTTGCTACAGCCCTATCACGTCTTACAATTCTATGTTGTTACAATGTTGCGAGCACGTAGACAGCGACGTTGCCATATCAGAAATGCAACGTGCCACAGACGTTGCCACAATGTAAATGTGTTTGCTGGGAGGCCTTGTCACACTGCTTTACAGACACGCCTGTTTTACACACGTCACTCAAACACAGAACCAGGAAACACATGAGTTCAGGGACAGTGATACTGAAGTGTAGTTGAGCTGTTCTGTGTTTGTGTCTCTGTATTCATGCAGTAAAATGGCAGAAGCCAGAATTTCTCAGGATGAGTTTATGTGTTCAGTGTGTCTGGATCTCCTGAAGGATCCAGTGACCACTTCCTGTGGACACAGTTACTGTAAGATCTGTATTACAGACTGCTGGGATCAGGAGGATGAGAAGAGAGTCTACAGCTGTCCTCAGTGCAGACAGACCTTCAAGCCAAGACCTGCTTTAGCTAAAAACACCATTCTGGCTGAAATGGTGGAGAAACTGAAGAAGACTAAACTTCCTGCTGACTGTTACGCTGGAGCTGGAGATGTGCAGTGTGACGTCTGTACTGGAAGAAAACACAAAGCCGTCAAGTCCTGTCTGGTGTGTCTGAACTCTTACTGTCAGAATCACCTTGAACAACATGAGAGTTGGTTTAAAGGAAAGAGACACAATCTGACTGATGCCACTGGACGACTGCAGGAGATGATCTGCCAAAAACACGACAAAGTCCTCGAAGTTTTCTGCCGCACTGATCAGAAGTGTATATGTGTGCTGTGTATGATGGATGAACATAAAAACCACAACACTGTACCAGCGGCAGCACAGAGGACAGTGAAACAGGTATGAACTTAAATAAGTCCCATTATAAGTCCTATTATAATCTCATTTAGGGCAGGTTCACACAGGACACGTTTTTGCTGTTAAAAACACAGGATGCTCGTCTAGCGTGTGTTTACATAATAATGGAAAAATAATAGAAAAAGTACTGTTCATGTACTGTGTGGAGATGCAAATGCTGAGGATCCAAATGGAGTAGTTTATTAAAGGGGTCATATGATGGTTTAATATATTTGGTTTAATGCAATGTGTTTAGGCTGTTTTAGGTTTTAAAAAGTCATTATTTTACACATACTATACATTATTGTTGATCCTCTATGCCCCCTCCTTTCTGAAACATGTTGAAAAACGCAGTGTGCTCTGATTGGCTTGATCCAGCATCGTGATTGGTCCAAAAACCTTAAGCGTGTGACGAAAATGTCACGCCCCTTACCATATTTGGAACATCAGCTCCCTAAAAGCAATAATGACAGGTGATCAATTCGAGCCAGAATCTGCAAAAAATCCGAAAAAGGCAGATGACCAAGCTGATCAATCAACTCTGCCAGCACGACTGGACCAGTTCGTATCAGATTGGTAAGGTTTTATTTCATTAGGGAAATAATTACTGATTATAATGACTTATACTGTCTTTTCACGCGTTGTGCCATGCTACAGGTGTGAGAACACTATGTAACCATAAAACCATGTCTGCATTTGTGATCATAGAAACGACAAGCAAGCGTTACTCTGTACTGCTCAAAACTCACTTTGAATAGTCAGTAGCAAATTCTTAAAATATGAAAACATACTTACAGGCTGTGTCTGAGTCAGAAGCAACAGAATGTATTTAGAATCGGCCTTTGTGCACAGCCGGCCTTGTACTCTCGAAGGTTCTGGAAACAATCCTCCGAAAAATGTGCAGCACACAGTCGAAAATTGTAGTTTTACTGTTCTGGAATAGTGTTGTAAATAAAGATTAATCACTGTTTTCTAATTGTGTCCTCTTTTGGAAGGCCAAACAAACTAGTTTGGCTTTCGCAACGAAAAACACATCGTCTCCATGACATGGCCGGCGGCAACAATAATACAGCGAGAATAAAAGCTACGCCTTCTTTCTCTGTGTATACATTTGCACTGTTATGAAACTCTGCCCCACATACTGACGTAGATACTTTGAACTTTGTAACTCTGCAGATCTTATACTTGCAGTTGCACCAACAGCTACATAACACACTAAAGAAAAAGGAAAACATGAAATCGCATCATATGATAGTGATGTGACGTTCGGCACAGAGGCTTCGAAGCTTGTATCAAAAAAATGAAACATCTCACATTGAAGCAGTGTATCGGAGCTTGATTCGTTTTGCCATAACCACGTGATCTGTGACGTCCGAAGCTTCATTTCCACACACAGTCACGTGACTGCTTCGTATTCAGATTCAAAAATAGCGAACCCCTTGAGCAGGTTTCGAGTGTAATGCCCTTCGCTAGTAGAAAATACAAAAAGAAATAGACTTAGCCCTCACACTGTTGAACAAGTCCTGTTCCTTAATAAAAATCTTTCATTTCTTAAATTACCCACAAAATAAAATGTCACCTCCCCATTTTACAAGCACTTCACCATTCCACATTAATTTTATTTTATTTTGACTATATATATGCCTACATGAGCCTTGCCTTTTAACTCATACGATTAGAACTGAGGCTAAAGCTTATGTGAATAAGGCCCTGTTTACACGAGAATGCTTGCAGGTGAAAACGTAAAAATATTTTATCAGATGTGCCTTTCGTTTAGATGGCGTTTTTGGGGCTTAAAAACGCAAAAAGTGAAATCACCCTCCAGAGTGGAAATCTTAAAAATGCTCCACCGTCGCGTATCCGTCTAAAGGTTAAAAACGCAAAAGTCTGCTAGACAGTGAAGGTTGTACGCAGGCGCACGGACTTGGTGTTGTTGTGTGGCAGTGCTTCACATTGCCACCTAGCTGCCTGGAGTGTATACTACATCAAATTTCACACACTTTTGTGTCACCATATGCACGCAGATTTCCCCCATAACACTCGTCTAAACGCAGAATAAAAAGTGATAACGCAACACCACTTTTGCATTTTCTCTTCAGATCGTTTCCGTGTAAACATAGCCTAAGGCTGCACTTGTTGATCAAAGCAGATTCATAAGAACTGTTTCATTTGTTCATAAGTTCATTTGTCCCATTTATAAAAATAATTTCTTCATAAATTCATTCAGAGTTGTTTGTTCATACACTGTGTAAGAACTACATCAACACTTACACATGAATTATGAGGATTAATTTTATTGCTTTGTGGTTTACAGAGCACAAAGTGATTTATAACATGAAAAAAAAATGGATTGGTCTTCTGGGACAGAAAGGCAGCTTTTCCACCTTTTGACCACAAGATGTCGTTAGTGTGCAACGTGTTGAAAAGCTTCGAGTAATGAACCATTTTACAATACAGTCGAGGGGGAAAGCCCCAGTGCTTCACAAAGCTTCATTTCACCATCACTATCATATGACCCCTTTAAAGGGTAATCCAAAGACGTAATACAGATAAAACAGGCAAAGGTCATAAACACAGAGTAAACATTCCAACACAAACACCAGGCAGGAAACTCAGGCAAACAGCGTGATCCAGGAAACAGGCGGGGTCAAAACCATGGAACAGATCATCAATGGCACACAGCAGTGACACATACAAGAGCTTGCAATGACAGAATGAACCAGGCTTTTGTAGGCAGAGGTTGACAAGGTAATGAGAACCAGCTGTAAGCAATCAGGGATGATGAGACCTGGCAATGGGTTGTGGGAAATGTAGTTCATGAGGGAATGACAATAGTCTGGGGTGGTGTGCCCTCTGGTGGCTATCAAGAACTCTAGCTGGTGATTGTGACAGGACTGAACCAGGGGTGCGTTTCCCGAAAGCATCGTTGGCCAACTATGGTCGCAAGTTCCGTCGTTACCAATAGAGTTCAATGGACATTGCGATGAACTTGCGACCATAGTTGGCCAACGATGCTTTTGGGAAACGCACCCCAGGTCAGTCACAATTTTGCTTGACACAAAGTTCAAGGAATTAGCCAGATTGTGCCACACAACATTGCAAAACTAAAAAGTTAAAAGTTATTTAAAAAACAAAAAACAAACAAAAAAAAACACCATCTATTTTATGTTTCAGACAGTAAGAAACCTCAACATCAAATATCTTCATAATCTCTAGATATTATGAGCAATTATCCATAAGAGACACAGTTACATACCTATTCTGTTTTACATGTGGTGAATAAAGTTCAAGGTTGAGGCGGTCATGTTTGGGCTGCAAATTGTGCATACACTAAAATATGGTCCATTCCGAAGTGTTTAAATCCAAACAAACAATATTCGTAGATTCTCCTCTACTCCTGTATTGTTTTGTGCTTGCACAGCGTCATGCAGCACGTAGACTCTGATCAGAGGCCCTGGTGCCGCTGGTTCCGTGGCTTGCAGTTTGTATATTAGCTAATGTCGCTAATTTTTTTTATAGATTTAATTATTTTAAAGTCATTATAGAGTCATGCGGTTTGAGACGGATTTAATTGACCATATTCGTTCTCAAGTCAAAGTCAAGTAATTTTCTTCATTTATAGAAATCTTTAAATTCGCAAGTGCAGTCACGTAGCCTAACTCAAGACCTCCACCTCTGATATTTACAGCTTTTTAAAGTGTGGAACTTGAGATAAACATCATACGATTTGCTCCGGCATCTCACTTGCAATATCACTTATTAAAAAAAATCACAGAACAGAAAAACCCTGATTGTGTTATTATGAATTCATTCAGCCACAGAGCATTGTAATGACATCGAACCTGGTCTGTCCTAGTCTCACCCTCAGACGTCACGCCCACGGACCGTTGGCTGAACGTCTGATGCATATGGCACACTTTTCTGGAAACGCTTAAGGAGTTTCGAAGTTGCAATCTGATTTGTTGAATTCTACAGGATGTCCGGGAGACGTGTGTGTCAAATTCTTTAATGGTCCACCTGGAAACAAATGCCATGACGCTAAACTCCCTCGTGAAAGAAGAAATATGTTGTGTTTACAACTGTGACAATGAGCGCTTAACCAGGATCAACTAAACACTGGATTTTCAAAAGTATGTGAAGTTCGCGGCTTCATTGTTGCAGTAAACTTGCACACAGTTCTTGAATGAATAATTTATTAGATGCACGCTGGTCTGTTATTGTAGGGACATCAACATTGTATTGTCACGCCTCTAAATGTGACACGGAACAAAACGAACTGTGAACTGGTTGCGTTACATGTCAGTCAAACGTCCACTTGGGCGGTCCTTGGCCAAGAAAAGCTGCAAAATAGTCCAGGGCCTGTATTCACAAAAAAAACTTAATGCAAAGAGTAGCTCATAGTGACAAAAATTCTAAGAAAATTCTTAGAAATGTGGGCATTTACTTACTTATCCTAGTAAAGAAAAAGTAATTCAGAAAGCATCTTAACCCTTAAAAGAGGTCTTAAGGTCAAAATTGTTAGGAGTACGGACGAGGACTTTAAAGAGGCTTATGGGTTTCTTTAGCAGAGGAGAAAATGGCAGAAAGACGAAGGAGAAGAAATGTGTTGCACACAATGGATGACAGTGAGTTAATAAGACGCTATAGATTAGATAGTGCCGGGATCATGTTTGTGACCGATCATATAGAAACACGCTAACATCTCCGACACAGCGCAGAAGTGCCATAGCCCCAGAAATTAAAGTAATCACTACATTAAGATATTTGCCAACTGGGAAAATGCAACAATGCAGCAGTGATGATTTGGGTCTGTCACAACCTTCTGCAAGCAGAGTGATCACACACACAATTACAGCACTTTCAGAAACTCTTATTGTGTCGCAGTTCATTTCGTTTCCACTGGACATTCCCATCTTGCAGGCTCAAAAAACTGCATTTATGAATATAGCAGGCTTTCCTGGTGTGCACAATGAGGTGTAATGCACCGTTAATTATTTGAGCTATAAGCTCCCACGTCTGCTTTCTTTAAGGATGGCCTTGTGTTCATCCACTAACTGGGCTAACAGTAAACACTGTTCCTCTGTGCAGTTGGGCTTTCTCGTTCTTCTTGTTTTTGATTCCATGTTTGCTACATTAAGGAGAGACACTACAGGTGAATAGGGTAACAATTTTAACTAGCAGATATCACCATGAAACTTTCCCAGTTGATTACCTACATTAAGATGAGAATATAATGTATTACAAGTTTTATGTAATTTAATTTTTAAATATGCAAATTAGGCATTATCTAATTAAATATGCGCTAATTTGCCTATATTTAAAAAAAATGAAATCTGAGAATTGGATAAAGCCAGGTTCAAAATTATTTTTTCATCGTGTTCACATATTAGATGGGAATTTATGGATATCTACTTTTGTTATCCTGTAAATCAGAATATACTGTCAATAATAATAAAAAAAAAAATTGCCATATTTTTTTGGAATAAAATGTTATATAAATCAGACTAGGAATAATATATTTACAAATCCCTCTGTAAATGTCTTCATAATATAACCAGGTACAAGACTGGAAAGTTTGGTGTATATAGGTGCTACTGAAGCGGATATTTCGGACTTGGAGTATGAGAGAAAAGTCATTTTGAGAAAACGGGCTGTAAAGATTTATATTGTAAAATTCCACACATTTCTATATGAAAACATTGTTAACAAGCAAAACAACTGACCAAGTAATTGTTTATAACAATGTTAGACCATGAACAATGACAACTGAATAAAACAACATTGCCAAATAAGACCTTCAACTAACCACAGAGAACCACAAATACAGACACAAACTTATCATCAGAACTGCAACTCTAGTCATCTATGTCCATCGGAACACAAAGTTCACCCATGAGGGTTGAAAGCCTAGCTCTCCATGCCCATATGTAGGCCCCTCACCCCTCTCTTGCTGATGCCTTTTCAGCTTTTTAGCTGTGCTCAGAGTCTTTCTGCAATGTTTTGCACTCTCAGACTGGATGGATTCGGCTTTTGTGATCCTCAGCATGTCGGTTTCCCTGATGGTGGTGACGGAAACGACAGTGCTTTCCAGCCATAGCTTATCCATAATGGCAAGCATGGCAGAAGCCCCCTCATTAAAAGTTGAAATGGCCATACTTGTTGCTGCCTCAACCCTACTCTTACCCACAAACCCTGTTTTTGGACAGCGGGCCCAAATGACGAGTTGAGGCACTCATTCGCATTTTGAGTGCCACCATGCTGCATGCGCTGCAGCAGTCTGTCACTTGACATGCGGTGGTATACAGGTTATCAGCTTCTGGCCCACCTCCTGAGACAAAAGGTTTCCTGCATGGAGCCTGTGGCTCTCTGGAGTTTCTCCATTTTCCTCCGCTCTCCTATACCAACACCAGGACAGGTTGCACCTGGTATGCAAGGGGACTTCGTCACAGGACATGCTATGGAGGAGACCAGCCCAGATCTCATTTTTTCTATGGAACCCTGGTTATTTAGAATTGTCCCCCTGTAATCATTTTGTAATGTTTTACATTTTTTGGCCGTTAAATTTCCCAGACCCCAGAATCACAGAATTGATGCATTCTAATTTCACTACCTCATGCCCAGGGTATGGGTTGAGGGATACCACCTCCCTGAATGCAGCACTGTCCCCATCTGCACTGTCCCCATCCCCAGCACTGACAGCATCTGAATGTATCTCAGCTGGTGGCGACTCACGGACCTGGCCCACATCCTCTTCGCTGCCTCCTGCTCCATAGCCTTGCTTGAGCCCCTAAAATTTTGTGCACAGTCATGTGTTTCCTCATCTGTAATCTTTCCTTCATGCCTGGCAGCTTCTTTAAGGGCACAAGCATGGCAATAGGAGGATAGAACCTCAAAGTCGATCACCAGTCCCGTAAAAATATCGATGCACACCCCGATCCCATAGTGTGATGTGAACCCTCTTTTCTGCCAAGTGCCATCAAAAGACACACTGATATTTATCACCGCATCTGCATCCTCTCTCAGCAACTGCCACATCTGCATCAATATCTGCATAGGCCTGCCTGACCTGCTCCCTGGTCCTGTGAAGTGACTCAAGACCCCTTTCAATTTCTGCCGCTAAAATGAAATGTGTTTTGTGTCAATAACTGTTCATTTGTTCTGTTTTTATAGATACAGCACACAAAAATCTGTACTGTAAAAGTAAAACTGACCACCGCAACACAACATTAATTAATGAGATGGCACTTTATTCTATTCTTAAAAATCTTATAAATAAATATTCCATCCAAACAAAACAAATGTTGTAATGTTATAATATATTACAAGGTGGTAACAGCCACACGTATTGGGCTATTTCTGACATTAGAAATTCTACAGACTGCTTCAACTTTTCGGATAGGCTACAACCCTGTTTCCATAACCTACCTGTCACTCTCTTGCCGTGCCTCTGATGAGTTTTAAGGTGAAGGCCACAGAGCCCCAACACCTTGCTGATTTTTCTGAGAGCTGCATATCCCAATCCTAACTCGTGTGCCAAGAGGACCATTCGCACATTCACATCAAATGTGACATCGTTCCTGGACTCATCTCGAAGTCGTGTAGACGTGTACACGCTCCTGCGGTACTTGTCATCTTTACACAGACAGCACTCGAGCAATAAACTGCTACAGAACCCTTGATTCTGTGAATCTATATAAATTTTTAGCCCTGACATACCACAATTAAGTTAAATCACTAATCAGCTCATTCAGTCGCGCAACATGAACAAGCAGCCACTGTTGTGTAGAGTGCGCTTCACCTTTATTTATAGATTGGCTTATATCTAAACCACCCTGGTTTCCCATCGACAGCTTACGTTCAGATGCGCTTCCCGAGGGCATTTCACCGGGTAATCCATCACAAATTTTCCTTTTCCCCCTTGCAAGTGACAACTGCTGTACTCTTTTCGATGATTGACGCAAAGTCATTTTCATTCATTCACTCAAAAGGTCTAGCTAAAGCTTTTTTCTAGTAATGCTAAACCAAACCCGGAAGCGTCAAAGCATACCATGTGACGATTCTGAGCGAATCACGTTGTCAGAAATTGGCATCAGCCAATGAGGTTGCGCATTTAGAGTTAAATCCCCTCTTTTACTTTCACGATTGGTTGCTGATAAAAAGGAAATGACCATATTTGGATCCGACAGCATTGTACAGGAGAGAGAGAGCTTTCTAACGGTGTATGTGATGACGGAGCAGGCAGCGATCGCGGAGCAGTGGGATGATTTAGAATGCCAACTTTTGTTGAATTTTTGAGAAATCTACAGACGCAAACAGACAAAGTGTAGTAAAATAAAGACCTAAATGTGTATTCCTGACTTTTCACCACAAGTCTGAAAGAAGACTTATATCCCAAAATCTCAAAATTGACCAGTAAAAAAAAAAGTGTTTTTGCCTGCCGCGTCTCGCCTTAAAATCAACATTTAAACCACCACTTAAATAGACATGCCAGTAATCAGTGTAATTGGAAAGAGAGGAACCATTTTTATCATTCTAAGCCAATCAAATACCTTATAGAAAATTAACAGCATAGTAAATAAAAAAAGGATTTATATCCATATATATAATCTGTGTGTGTGTGTGTGAGAGAGAGAGAGAGAGAGAGAGAGAGAGAGAGAGAGAGAGAGAGAGAATGGTAAAATGGTAAAAATCACGCATTTAATTTCAAAGTGAAAACTTAGAGTAGACCTTATACTTGAAATCGCTCTTTTTTTTTTTTTTCCTTCTTGGACAACCAACCAATCACAGTCTTCAAAAGATTGTGTCATATATAGCAACGGGGTCAGCCCCGCCTCCTCACTAAGATGAACATTTTTGTCTTTTCCTTGCTCAGAGTTGCTCTCTGATCGGTCCCGAATCGCTCTTAAAGGGATAGTTCACCCAAAAATGAAAATTCTGTCAGTAATTACTCACCCTCATGTTGTTCCAACCCCGTAAGACATTCGTTCATCTTCGGAACACAAATTAAGATATTTTTGATTAAATCTGAGAGTTGTCTCACTCCTCCATAGGCTTCTAAGTGATTGAAACTTGCTGGCCCAGAAAATGTATTAAAGACATCGTTAATATAGTCCAAGTGACTCCAGTGGCTCGATCTTACACGTCACCACGTATCACACATGACCAGCGTCGGCCAATAGTGAGCCTACGTGTGACGTACAACACAGACGCGCTACGCTTAAACACTACGTGCAAAGACCCGAGGCCCAGAGAGAAGGAAATGAAAAGTGGAATAAAGTCGTTATTTTTGTTTGTTTTTGCGCACAAAAAGTATTCTCGTCGCTTTATAAACTTAAGATTGAGCCACTGGAGTCACTTGGACTATATTAACGATCTCTTTAATAACTTTTCTGGGCCAGCAAGTTTCAGTCCCTTAGAAGCCTATGGAGGAGTGAGACAACTCTCAGATTTAATCAAAAATATCTTAATTTGTGTTCCGAAGATGAACGAAGGTCTTACGCGGTTGGAACAACATGAGGGTCAGTAATTACTGACAGAATTTTCATTTTTGGGTGAACTATCCCTTTAAGCTAAGACTCCTATGTAGAAGTTTTTAAGCTAAATTAGGAGTTTTGTGAGATGATTCTTAGAAGCTTTAAAGGGATAGTTCACCCAAAAATGAAAATTCTGTCAGTAATTACTCACCCTCATGTTGTTCCAACCCCGTAAGACCTTCGTTCATTTTCGGAACACAAATTAAGATATTTTTGATTAAATCTGAGCGCTGTCTCACTCCTCCATAGACTTCTAAGGGACTGAAACTTGCTGGCCCAGAAAAGTTATTAAAGAGATCGTTAATATAGTCCAAGTGACTACAGTGGCTTAATCTTAAGTTTATCAAGCGACGAGAATACTTTTTGTGCGCTAAAACAAACAAAAATAACGACTTTATTCCACTTTTCATTTCCTTCTCTCTGGGCGTCGACTCTTTTCGCGTAGTGTTTAAGCGTAGCGCGTCTGTGTTGCACGTCACCACGTATCACACATGACCAGCGTCGGCCAATAGTGAGCCTACGTGGTGAGTAATTACTGACAGAATTTTCATTTTTGGGTGAACTATCCCTTTAAGAACACGGGCCCTGACGTTCTGCCATCAGTCTCTGAAGGTCTGGCTACGCAAGACTAGGTCTGTCCTAACACTGAAAGAGACTGTACCAAAATCTAGAGCTGCAACAACTCACTAATTAATAAAAGGAGTATAAAAAAGCTCAACAAAAACGTGTCTCTTGGGCTGCGTTCAGATCGTCAGTCCAAATCCGATTTTATCGCATATCCGATTGAAATCTGATCAGATTTAGCTAGTGTGAACGGCCAAAGTTCACATGAAATACAATTTTTAAAAAATCCGTTTCGAGCTACATTCATATATGGTTTGTAATCTTATTCAAATCGCATTTCTGTTAATCCGTTTCAGTCTGACCGCTCTGATCGGATTTCGCGTGGTTTATGTGACTTTCTCACGCCACGTAAAACATCAGATGTTGTTTTTGGAAACATGCTGAAAGTCAATGCTGTGTTGTTGCAAAGGTGTCGGACGAGCAGGAAATGACAATATAAAGGAGATAAAGGAGTTTTGAAACCGGCGGAGATGACACGGAATAAAGCCTCACATAACAGCCTCCTATGTTTCGGCCACTGCCTCAGAAGACACAATAGTCCAACGCGTGGCTACAGTGGCGGTTCTACATTGAATTACACCCTGGGCGAGACCCCCTTCGAGCGACCCCCCCATATAATTTTTCTTACCCCATTGGCAGATCATGTTTTGCTTGTTTTAAGCAAAAACTCAATTTTTATTTATTTCCCCAGAAAACAAGACTTAATATCTTATGTCATTTTACTACTTTAGTAAAATAACGTTATGCATCTTTATTTAAGAAATGTTTGATATTTGGACTGGAAACAAGAAAAAAAATACTAAGTAAGAAAAGCATTTTTTGCAGTGTAATAACTGAACTTGTAACAGTTTTGTTGCAAAGCACAATATTATGGTGAAATTAGATCTCGTGTTTGAGTTAAAACCGAATTATTGTTAAGCATAGCAAGAATCATAGCAAAAAGGCTAACAAATAAGAGTTATACTCACCAATTAATATTGCCCCTTCATTTATGACATGGATACCGTAATCATACAGAGAAAACATAGTTGCATACCTTTATCTTTCGCTCGTTTCTAAATTGGGCACCTGATGGCTTTGACCTTTCTTGTCCATCTCTTATTTGGCACTCGACATCGACAATCAACAGATTTCCCCTGATCCCCCCCATAACAACTGTCACTCACGACGAGTCACGACCAGAAGTCAAGACTAAACCAATTCACCTTGGTGGTGGTGACCAAGTAATCGTTTTGTATTACCTATTTTTATTAGTCATTCAGACAATTCAGAAAAACAAAAATGTGCAGGAAATATAGAGGCCTATATTTATAATATTATGAATGAAATGTGCGTTATTTGAAAGAAAGTCGAGGTGTCACTTACTTAGATAACTATATGGATCCCCCGTTCCCCCCTCTTGTCCGTTCCATTTGGAAGAGACCCAGAGGTGAACTGTCATCCGCGCCCGCGCCTCCGTGCCCGCTCCCCTTTCCCCTTCTCAAACAAACAGCTTCTGTGCACGGCATCTTCTCAGCAAGCAGGGGCGCCTGCAGCTGCAGGGGGCGCAAATTTGCCAATTCCCCACACAGTGAAATGATAGATAATAGAAAACCGCTTCGCGGCGCAAATTTTTTTTTTCCTGCTCGTGCCGGCGGCGCCCCCACAAAAATGCCGCCCCGGGTGATTGCCCGGTTCGCCCGTGCCAAAAACCGCTACTGTGTGGCTAAACACTTCATTGTTGTAAAATGTAAATTAGACAACATCTCTATTGCAAACCCATCCATGTCGTGGTTTTTGTTGTTTTTGGCTTATGCTCACGCAACATCATTGCCATAGAAACCAATGCAGACATTCCGGAAAACGAAAGAGCCACATTGACACACAAAACGTATCTGAACAGTTGCGATACATTGTGTGGACATCAATAATTTTAGATCAGACTCCAATCGGATACACAGACAATCGGATTTGGACTGACAGTCTGAAAGCAGCCATGGACACGAGACACATCTAACTAACTTACTTAACCAGGCCTCGCCCCCTTTATTAAGTGTATGCTTTGGGCGGGAATTAATTAGACAAGGAATATTCAAGTCAAATCACATTTGTTTATATAATGCTCTGCTGATTCAAAGCAGCTTTACAGTGTTAACAGGAAAATAATGCAACAAAGTTTGTTTCTGCTGTACAGCAGATCTAGAAGAAAATAGTCGAAGTACAGCTTAATCAGTAATATTGTTGAATAATAAGTGTCCCCAACTAAGCAGCAAGCCAAAAACCAAAGGTGACTGTAGCAAGGAACCAAAACTCAAACAATCAGAATATTATCCAGATACATCTGGTTTAAGATTGGAGTCATCACGCGCGTATGGAGACAGGTTTGTTGAGGATCAGTGCCACTGGCTGTCATGTCCAGCGCCGCCGCTCCCACCACGTGCATCACCCGCGGTGCGTAGGGCACCAAGTGCTGAGGGGGCACCAAAAATAGCCTAATGAAAAAAAAATTATAATGCCGATATTATTTCAGTAGCCTATAGAAATATTATTAATCACATTTTAGCCATCTATATGTAACAAAAAAGGGGGACAAGTGGTTTTCAATAGGTGAGGCACGCCTCCCCTGGGGGGCGCCAAATAGCCACAGGGGAGGCGCGAAATGCAAAGAAAAAATAACTGTATGCAGGTAATTGTGTGTGCGAGTATTAGCTTTAAAATGCGTTGTTTCCCTGTCCCAAGTCAACAGACGTCAGTATTAAGGGAGGAGACAGGACCCAGCAAATAACGTAGGAAATATGATCCTGAGTACTTAAAGTTAGGTTTCACCTGGTCGGGGTCCGAGGCTGCACCTCTGCCGCAGTGTGTGGTCTGCAAGGAGGTGCTAGCAAATGATAGCATGAGACCATGCAAACTTCGGCGTCACATTGAAACTAAGCACACGAATTTAGTGAACAAGCCAGTTGAGTTTTCTTGTGATGATTTGCTGTCACAAAAAAGCATAATAAAGTTGTTTGGCACTATTAACATGAAGGCGACAGAAGAATCTTATCGTGTCGCGCTACATATAGCGAAGGCAGGCAAACCCCATAACATTGGCAAAACATTGCTACTCCCTGCAGCTAGAGATGTGTTCAGTGATGCTGGGAGAAGCAGCTGCTGCTAAACTTGACACGATCCCTATCTCTGACAATACCATCCAGCGACGAATATCAGACATGGCTTGTGATGTCAAAGAGCAGGTCCTGGACTGTGTTTGTGAAAGCCCCTTTCACGCCATTCAGCTGGATGAGTTCACTGACGTCGCACACTGTGCTCAATTGATGGTGTACGTTCGGTTTATCAAAGAGCACAGTGTGCAGGAAGATTTTTTGTTTTGCGTTCCTCTACCCGCACAACAGCTGACGAACTTTTCAAGGCCTTGAATAACTTTTATCAGGCTAATTGCCTTGACTGAGGCCAATGTTGTGGCAAGAGCAATGACTGGCCGTCACAGCGGTCACGTAAAACAGGTGCAGGCAGTTGCCCTTGTGGCTGTCTGAAAGCACTGCATTATCCATCGCCAGGCTTTAGCAACAAAAAGGATGCCCCAAGAAGTGCGTGCCGTTCTTGATGAGGCTGTCAAAATCGTGAACCTAATTAAATTGCGTGACTTAAAAGCCTGCCAGTTCTCAATCCTCTGCAATGAGATGGGCGTTAACTTCCAGCAGCTGCTCCTGCACTCCGAGGTCATGTGGCTCTCTTGGGGAAAAGTCCTCACCAGGCTGTGCGATTTGCGCGAAGAATTCCTCCTCTTCCTCACCGAGATTAACTCCCCACTGGCAAAACATCTGGCAGACATGAACTGGCTTGTTATGTTGACCTATCTCTCCGACATCTTTGATAGGATCAACTCCCTCAACACCTCTCTCCAGGGCAAAGAGTGTCATGTCTTTTCCGCACATGACCAAGTGTCTGGGTTCAGGAAAAAGTTGGACTTGTTGTGTGCTCTTGTTGAACGAGGTTTGGTGGAAATGTTTCCAACCCTTGAGGATGTTGCGGTGAAGACAGGGCTGCCTCTTAACTCTGTCCAACCGGTCATCACTGCGCATTTGAATGGATTGCGTGACCAGTTTGGTGAGTATGTCGGAGAGGACGCAATGGGAAATCAGTGGGTGAGAAATCCGTTCTCTTTCTCCCCCACACCCCGTGATGGACTGAGCCTGCAGGAGGAGGAGGCCCTGTTCGAGCTCAGCTCAAATATTGACTTGAAGCAGAGACTGGGAGAAATGCCGATCACACGTTTCTGGTTGTCTGTGGATAGCGAGTTCCCCAAGATCTCCACTAAGGCTATGAAAGTCCTAATCCCCTTCACCTTCACCTACTTGTGTGAGTATGGGTTTTCCACACTGACCCTGATTAAAAACAAATACAGATCAAGGCTGCAGGTGGAGGACGACTTGCGTTAATTTCTCTCTGAAGTGCAGCCCTCCATCAAACACCTCTATGCATCAAAAGCGCAGCCTCATTTTGCATTCCGTCCGCTCAGTTTATAAACCATACTCACAAATTCTCAAACTGTTCCCTCGGTTTAACAAATTGTGCCCACGGAATAATAAACCGTACCCACGAGTTTCTAATCCGCGCTCTCAGATTTGTAAACCGTGCCTTCAGTTTTTGCAATCTGTACCCACAAATTCATAAACCATGCCTACGCTTTTGCAATCCGTTCCCACAGGTTTGTAAACCGTACTCACAGATTTGTGGCTCGCCCCCATTTTAGAAGAACACCAGGAGACCGTTGTTAACCCCCTGAGGTCGGCTATCGCACCGGCGCGATAGGCGCGTTTTTTTCCGTATGAGTGCAAAAAAAAATAAAAATAAAAAAAATAATTTTTATCTTATATGCTTGTGTTATACATCAATCGATCCTGTTTAGTGTGTATTTTTTTTTTGTGTATGCTCATAATAAAAACAAAGTGTTGTGCTTTTCGCCAAATAAAGAAAAATAAACATGATGCGAGTTCTGCCTCCTCTCCGTCAGTGAAGTCAATTCTGAAACGCGTCCGAAAATGAACTGTAACTC
The DNA here is from genome assembly GCF_949319135.1 of Squalius cephalus. NCBI lineage: Eukaryota > Metazoa > Chordata > Actinopteri > Cypriniformes > Leuciscidae > Squalius > Squalius cephalus. The sequence continues at coordinate 17,791,132 of NC_137125.1, forward strand.
AGCGAATACTCAGTCAAACAGGCATACAGTCACACAGGCATGAAGCTTGAATTCTCTTCTTTTAAATGAAGTAATTTTTATAAAAAACAAATATTCACAGTTTATGTAAAATGTATGCAAAGAGAGAGATGTCAGTCGTTCTCATCTCAGCTAATTAAGTTTTAATGTGCTCCGCCCACGGAGAGCGCGCGCAATTCAAACGCAAATGTGAGGCGATCCAAACAAACCTGTGAAACGCCCACATCAGCTGGATAACACACACCGCGAGTTCACTTTCAGACTTATGTACTTTACGATGCTGTGAGGAATAATACTATCTTGATAATAATCCTGCAAAAATTTACCTCAGAAGTTCTGGAAGTATCATTTCGAGGAGCAAACGGATCCCGCTGAGGAATAGGTCAGTTCTATTTGCTTTGTTCTAATCTGAATGAATGAACGCACAGATGCGTGCTGTTGTGGAGCTACTACAGCTGGCAAAAATACTGTTTAAATATGAATCGCATTTCTATGAATGAATGAACGCACAGATGCGCGCTGTTGTGGAGCTACTACAGCTGGCAAAAATACTGTTTTAATATGAATCGCGAATACAAAGAAAGATTACACTGGAAATATTGTTACAATTTTAAATGTTGTTGTAATTGTATAACCTTAAAAAAAAAATAAAAAAAATAATAATATATATATATATATATATATATATATATATATATATAAGGATAGATGTAAACAAAATCTTAAAAGGTCATTATAAGCCTTCTCTTTAAATAATTTTATTATGCTTTATTAGTGACACATTTGGGAAGAGAATATATTCCAAATCTGAAAATACAGTATGAGAACAATTAACTGCACAATTACTAGAAATGTTTACCTTGGATATTGTACAATTTGCAAGCAAAATTTGTGGAAAAAAAACAACAAACCAGTTATATATTGTCCTTGCATTCTTGTGGCTCAGTCACACACCTGAATGAAAGGCTCATTACGTATGCAGCCTCATTATGCGGGCCCCATTGACTCTGCAGGTGTGAATCACGCCCACCCGCATATGGCCTTTCCAAACAAAAAGTGTTTTACAAGATTTAAATCAATGTATTGTGTTATGTGAATGATTAGGCAGGATGATTTTCACATAATTTTGAAGAAAAAATTCTAGGCAACGTCATCCATTAGTCAAAAGTCTTATTTACATATATTTAGAATGTGTTTTATGGCCTTATTTCAGAAACTTTAGTTTTTTGTTTTTGAAAAAACCATGCATAAACATTATTCTATCAAAAATACAAACATGTACATGCAAGTTGTTCACATATTATGGTAGCCCTGTTTGTGCTAAATAGAGTGAATTTACACCTTTGCCATTAATATGTTTATAAGCAACTGAAAAAAGCACAAATGTCAGGGCATGTCAGAACATCTCAAGGACCCCAAAAACCCCTCAGACCCCAGAGGGTTAAAGTAAAATTTAAAGTAAAATCCATCAGAAGGTTGTCCAGAAAAAAATTGGACACACACAAAGACCTGCTGTGTGAAAAAGAGCAGTGAATACTTAGAAAAAAAGTGCATTTTAAATACATTTAAACATTTACCCTCTCTCATTCAGTCATAATTAGGCTGCAAGACTGAATTATGAACTGGTAAACGACAAACTGATCACAGAACATTAAACAGCAATGTTATCAGCTTTTACGACTAACATTTGCAAACAACATTGTACTGCAGAATCTGTGTACCAATTGATTTTGATTAATATGCGCGAGGGAGAGAGAGCGCAAGACAGCGCTCGGGTGAGTGCGCGCACGCGCGGCCGGGGCTCTCTCTCTGTTCGTTCATATGCCCTGTCAAGCGCGCCCTGTTAAACTGACAGGACTTAAAAGCACATGCAAATGAGACACTTTCACTCTATGATGTTAGACTGTGCAATTAATTATTTTTTCTGAGAGAGGCCAGCTTCCATTGAAAATGAATGACTTCCGATAACTTTGGAAGCTCAAGTCGGCGGCGGTGTGAACGAACAGTTACTCCACTGCTGCTTGCCTCCGCCATCTCGCTGAATGCTGCAGAGACGCTGTGCGGGAAGCACGTGACATAAAACGAGGCCAGCTATTGACTATTCGATACTTCTCCTGCTGTACTGGCTGAGTAAAACCTCCGGTGGCTCATTACTGCCACACTTTGGTCACCGCAGATTTAAAATATGCACGAAATGAGCCGCTTACGGCAAATAAAAGTTATTTAGCATCTAATCAATGACTAAATTAGTTGACAACTATTTTAATAATCTTTAATAATCGATTAAATTGATTAGTTGTTTCAGCTCTAGTTCACTATATTGAATCTTCACTACATACTTCTGTACATTTTTGGCATTGTCTCCATTAAAACCAACCTGTCTTGTCCTCTTTGGAAGGGCTTTTGTCGCCTTCTGTTTCAGCTGTCTGGTCCTCTTCCAATGTGCCTGTTGCCTGGTCTTCATTCGGCATTGCTGTGTCACTGACCTCTTCCTTAAAAATGCATAAACATGTAAAATAATGCATATTCATATATTATTAGTTCTAAACTGCAATAACAATCTTACTTTAAATGTTCTTACCTCTCCATTCATCTGTACCACCTCTGTTGTTATCTTCATGAATACCATATCCTTGGCATCACTGTCATCCAGAAAAGCCAGGTCTTTAAAACGCGGGTCAAGTGCTGAGGCACAGTGGAGAGTGCCTTCAAGATATGTATAACAGCCATCAAAGTCCTGCCTGAATCTGTCTTTCATATGGGAAATAACCTCTAGATCACTCTCATCTGGTTGGAATTGTCTCTGCAATTTGGCTTGGATTGGAGAGATAATGGAGATGGTGGGATTTTTTTCCTCACTGAGGAGTGTGGTTGCCACTTTCAGAGGTGACATTAATTTGATGATCTCTGTCAAACTGGCCATAGCCTCACGCCTCTTTATCTTCCTGGACATCAGGGTGTTCAGCACAGCAGGCTGCTGCTCCCAGAAACGCTCCAACATGTCGAGGGTACTGTTCCATCTGGTGGAAACGTCATGGATGAGCTTATGGTTGGGCAGGTGTAACTGGGTCTGTATTTCACGCAGAACTTCAGTTGCCTTGGGGCTTTTGTGGAAAAAGGAGACAAGCTTCCTAACTTTCACCACCAGCTCAGAGACACTGTCTACCTTAAAGGCTTTTTGAGATGCCAAGTTCAATGTGTGGGCGATGCATCTCACGTGTGGGTCCATTTTGGCACCAGTACCAGCCAGGATCATGTTTCTGGCGTTATCTGTGACTAACGCGGGGCTCTTCTCTTCGATCTTCCACTCACGGCAAACATCCTGAAGTAAAATGGCTAGATTATTCCCTGTGTGAGCCTCGTTGAACACTCTGGTCTGCAAAACGTGTTTTTTGAGAACCCACCCGTCATCTATGTAGTGTGCTGTGACCGTTACATATGATGCTGTAGCGCACGATGTCCATCCGTTCACTGTTACAGCAACTCTTTGGGCTTTGTGCAGAGACTCCTCTATCTCTCTTCTGACTTTGTCGTACAGAGCAGGAATCTGTTTATCAGAGAATAGCTTTCGGTTTGGTATCTTATAACGAGGCTCCAAAACATGGAGGAGGTGTTTAAAACCTTCGTTTTCCGTGACACTATAGGGCTGAATATCTTTGCAGATGAACAATGCAATAGCATCTGTTATTGCCGTAGAGCGCGCGGAATTGTTAGCAAGCGGGGCATGGAAAAAACTTTCAATACTTTTCTCACCACTTTTGGAGCTGGTAGCTACAGGTGAATCAGAGCAGGAGGCAGGGGATGCAGGGGCACTGGCAGATGCTTCCACAACAACACCGTGGCGCTGCTTCAAGTGAGTTATCAGATTAGTCGTACTGCCCGTGTATTTTACAGATGCGCGGCACATTTTACAAATTGCATCTGTCTTGTCAAGTCGTCCGTCTTTCTTGTAAAATCCATAGTGTTTCCAAACTTTAGATTTAAAACTCAGTGGAGCATAAATTATCTCGGCATCCGACATGTTTGTTTTGCTTACTCCTCGCGCTTCCCGACAACTACCTTTGGGCGCATCACTGGCTTCATCCACGCAGCTGATACATTTTGTAGTGAGTTGTAGTGTACTCATCCGCAAGTCCATTGCTTAGGTCTTAGGCCTACTTTATGTAGGTCGATTAAATTATGTGCCAAAAACAAGTTGACAACACTTGTTAATAAATAAAGAAATACATTCTGTATTAAAAGGATAAGCTGTATCTCGGAAAAACCGATGCATCTCGCAAAAACCGATGCATCTCGATTTGCTTCCAAAATTTGCTTCCACTCGCATCGTGCACGAGCATGACCGCGTATCGATACATATCGGTTAATCTTCCCATCCCTATTGTCTAATGTTACTGACTTGCATTTTATCCTCATTAAGAATTTTCCAACTAAAATTTGCATTAACTCATCCTCATGACATCCCGAATACATGTGCCTTTTTTGATTTTCAGAAAAATATTTCTATTGTTATTCCATACTGTAGTGTGCCGGAGAAAGCAGGCGGAAGCGAGGATCTATATGCAGGGTTTTAATGGAGAAACACGCAGCACAAATAATAAAGAACACGAAGGACAGAGAAACAAAACCACGAGAAGGACCGAACTAGAAGCACTCATACATGTACAACAACTGACAAGGTAACAAGTGAAACACAAGGGCTATAAATACACAGAGACAAACAAGCTTAACTAAGTAACAAGGGGGTGTGGTTAATAAGAAACACCTGGGGAGACTAATAAACAAGAAAGACTACAAAGGACTACAAAACATGGCACAGAACAGGAAATAACAAAAGTGCACACCAGACAAGGGAAACACAGGACAGGAATCATGACATAGCCCCCCACTTAAGGAGCGGATTCCAGAAATAGTTCAGGAGGGTGGTGGAGCGGAGGCGGTCCCGGGGGGCGGGATGGAGGGCCAGGCCCGTGGAGTGGAAGAGGGCCTGGAGACTGCAGTAGTACGGGAGGCCAGGGCGGAGCAGGCAGTGCAGGCGACCCGGGCGGAGCAGGCAGTGCAGGCGACCAGGGAGGCGACGACCCTTGGGGCGGCCAGGGCGGAGGCGACCCTTCGGGCGGCCATGCCAGGGCGGTCTCCATGGTTCCATAGCGGAAAAAAAAAAATTCTTGGGGGCAGCTACGGGGTCATAGGCTGGAGCAGACACCGGCTCATGAGCAGACACCGGCTCGGCCATCTTGTCAGGAGACACAGGCTCGGCGGCGGCCATCTTGTCTGGAAACACCGGCTCGGCGGCGGCCATCTTGTCCGGAGACACTGGCTCGGCAGACGTGACCTGAACAGTCTCTGGATCGGTAGACGTGACCTTAATAGTCTCTGGATCGGCAGACGTGACCTGAACAGTCTCTGGATCGGCAGACGTGACCTGAATAGTCTCTGGATCGGCAGACGTGACCTGAACAGTCTCTGGATCGGCAGAAGTGATAACCTCCTTCTCCACCTCTCCTACAGTGAAGGAGGATCCACAAAACAGCAGGACAAAAATCAAGATACTGTGCCAGGGTCCAGTTGGGGTCTTCCTCCGGTAGATTCAGGCTAATGTCCAGTTCCAGTCCACTCCACTCCAGAAACAGTCCTTAAGCATCGCATCGTCACCAGGAACGAGGTCACTGTAAAAAAGGAACTCTTCCACATAATTCTCAATGTTGTGATCATGTTGATAAATTGAACTAAGTCTGCTCAGTGGGTACCAGTTACTATCTGCTAGATCCATAATGTTGGTCAGTTGTTCTGTAGTGTGCCGAAGAAAGCAGGCAGAAGCGAGTTTCTATATGCAGTAGTGATGTTACATATGACACTGAAGCTTCGATGCGCGTATCACATAAGCGACACAATTTGTAGTGAAGCCCCGTATCGAGGCGTGTATTGGTTTACTAGAGTCACGTGATCGATGACAAACGAAGCCTCACTTTCTGACCAGTCACGTGCGCATTTCGCTTTGGGTGTCAGAAGGCTCGAACTTCAGATCGTATTTATCGAGTCATTGTTGCCTCAGTCTGGTTGATATTTACAATTATTGATATTGACATTTAATAACAGACGATCCTATCAGACAATGTCCTTATTCATTGTGTGTGTGTGTGTGTAGAAAGAGAGAGAGAGAGAGAGAGAGAGAGAGTAGGCCTACATTAAATCTTATTGAATCATAAGCTTATAAGCTATTATATTTTATTGTCACACTTTAATGGGAAAATGAATTTATTTAATGAACAAATCAAACACAAACATGTAAGGCTTTTATTTGTACACATAACATTGAAACTATGGAGTGTGTTGTGGTTGCTTCATCTGCCAGAGCTTCTAACACAGGCTTCTGGCTGCTTTATTTTAAATAAGCACCAGATGGCACTGTTCTCGGCGCTGTTCTCGACACTCTCGAAGCTTTGAATCTTTTCCCGGAACAGTCAGGGGAAAGCCTCAGTGATTCATGAGGCTTCATTTCCCCATCCCTAATATGCAGGGTTTTAATGGAGAAACACGTAGTACAAATAATAAAGAACAGGAAGGACAAAGAAACAAAACCACGAGAAGGACCGAACTAGAAGCTAGTGATGTGACATTTGAACCGAGGCATCGGAGCGTCACTGGTTCAGAATGAATGAATTTGTCTGCTATTTCTTTGCACAGTAGCTAGGTGTCACTAGTGAGCAATGCTGAATGAAGCTTCGAGTAATGAACCTTTGGCTGAAGCAATGGGCTGCGAGGTCTCAGTGGTTCAGGAAGCCTCATTTTGCCATCACTACTAGAAGCACCCATACATGTACAACAACTGACAAGGTAACAAGTGAAACACAAGGGATATAAATACACAGAGACAAACAAGCTTAACTAAGTAACAAGGGGACGTGGTTAATAAGAAACACCTGGGGAGACTAATAAACAAGAAAGACTACAAAGGACTACAAAACATGGCACAGAACAGGAAATAACAAAAGTGCACACAAGACAAGGGAAACACAGGATAGGAATCATGACACATACCGTGTAAACCAATTTTGAAGCTCAAAATGATTATATGACGTGACATGTATTGTGCATGTAAAAGGTGCACAAGTACTGGCTGATTTAATATTAATCATTTATGAATGATTAGTCATGTTTTTTAAATGATTAGTTAATCATTAACTAATCAATTGTAAATGACTTGTAACACAATTTACAAAACATACATAAAATGTTAGTATATCACTTGCTACTCATTTATGAATGTTTTGTAAATGATTAGTTCATCATTAACTAATCACTTATAAATGACTTACAACTGAACATTATTATAAAGTGTTACCGGGTACTTAATTACATTTTTTTAGGTGTTGCCAAATGAAGTATTTTTTTTAAGTTGATCCAACTGTTCACTTTTTACAGTGAATGTGTGAATAGTGCCTGTGGTAGAAGCTCTCTAATGCATTAATGCATTGTTGCACTCCATTCACATGTCCACTCGTTGTGCTGGCTTCATCAGTATTGGCAGATGCTGTACACGTGAGCAGCATGACGCATATGTGTGATGCTGACGCAGGAGCTGGCCAATAATGAGCCGGCGTTCTCTTGCAGCTCGATCAGCACAAGATGTCACCAACAGTTCAAAGTCTTTTCAGTAGACTACAGTGAACTTGTAGTAATATTTTGCAGTAATGCAATGACTTCCAGTATTTTTTTTTTCCTGCTGTGGAAGTCAATGGGTACTTAATAAAAAATTTTTAGGTGTTAATTTTTTTTTAAGTTGATCCAACTGTTCACTTTTTACAGTGAATGTGTGAATAGTGCCTGTGGTAGAAGCTCTCTAATGCATTAATGCATTGTTGCACTCCATTCACATGTCCACTCTGGCTTCATCGTAGCCCTGCCATCTAAGATATATTCAATCTCCAGACCCCACTTCTCCAACTGAGGATGGCTTCTGTTTAAAGATGCAGCAGGAGTCTTCATATATTTCTCCATCAGCATGGTTGACAGTTGTTCTATCTAGCTCTTACAAACTTGTACAAAGTCCTGTGTTTAAAAGTACAGAAGTATTAGGATAAATGGTAATAAAACTGCACAATCCTCTTAACACAGCTCGGTGTACGTTTAGGCTCCGTTCGAAACCGCATACTCACTGAGTAGGTACTTCAGGTAATTTCATTTTCATTTTGTCTCATTAGTTAGGTTGAAGTTGTGTAGGTCTATGCTTGTTTGCTGCATAGTCCCCTGAATCATAAAAGTGCAAGTTGTGCCACTTATACAGCCTGAATAGAGAACTTAATGAGCTTGCTGAAATGATGTGTGTGTATTTCACCTTTAGGGAACATGACTCTTTTGGAAAGTGTTTTGGATAAAATATTGATATGTGTAAAAATATAGTTTTTTATTTGCATTCCAGCTTCATCCAACAGTTTGTAGGGAAGGTATATTTTAAAAATCCAATTTTTGAAGGCCCAAACTACAAATACCACTTCTGCAGCAAAATGGGAGAATATGCAAACCCCATGAGAAGACCACTGTTAAACATGGAGATATTAGCCAGTGTAAATAAATGTTGCAGATCTTGTAAACCGTAAAAATGTTCCACTTGTAATGTTAAGCATTTTATTCCAATGTTAACTTGTGTACAGTTTTAATTTTGAACATTGCCATAAAAATAAAGTATGTATGAGTAGTTTGTAAACCTGAATTTCTCTTTGTTTGTAGAGTATAAAATGTACAGATGCCACTGTGGATGTTTCTAAAGCCATCAATATCACTGCTGCTATTGTGCAAGGATTATAACTTTTATTTATTAAATATAAATGTATTTTATTAAATATACATATTATTTATCAAATATTTATTTTTGAACCATGTGGAGAAATGTGGGTTAGCTGACATGTCAACAGGTCCCTGTGTCTCTGCACCCTCCAGCGTCTCTTCCTATCCAACAGTCATTACACTGTCTAACAGTGATGAAACTCCTGCTTCCTCAACTCCTGCTCAAATTATCTGTATGAGTAACCCAAAAATACTCAAGTCAAGGCCCAAAAGAACTACATGCACATTCTGTAATTTGATTGTGAACAAGAAAAACAGCAAGATACACATTCAAAGACAATACTAATCAGCAAATACAGATGTAACAGCAAATCGTCATCTTCCATCCCAATGCATAGACTGTAATAAGGGCATTTTCACTGTCGGAAGAACCCCATACATGTACAGAAATGCACCTGGGGAAAGAACCATCAAGTGAGCTAAAGCCATGCAAACTGGCTTCCAATTTTCCCAGGAGAAGTGACTTAATGGGGTTTCAGTGCATCCATGTGAATATATTATCATTTTCTATATTATTATATTGTTGTATTTCTGAACTCACACTTAAGGAAGAAGTTCTGTCAGATATGGTAGGAAGAAAGTGGATTTCTGACAACACAGAGAAATTGTGTCCCGCTAGAAAGCAATAAACAGAGTCTGAGAGCAGAGAGTAAAGAGATCGAAAATATGTCTGTGAGTCCTGGAAACATGCACCTCATATTATTCTTAGTTAGGTAGAGTCACTGTTTTGACAAAATAAATACTTGGCACTGCCCATGCTCTGAGGAATTCATGTCCTCATAGGTCCATTGCAAAATGGCACTTGAACCAGACTCGACCTGAACTTTTCCTAAAAGTCAGAAGTACAGACTATTATGACTGCATTAATATGCTAGTATAATACTGATTATATCTATTTTCATGTAGGAACAGACGCAACACCATGAGTATGCGGAAAACAACCTGTTCTTTGTTTTAATACTTTGTCAGCATCAGCCAAACAACATGCAACCTTGAGCGCCCTCCAGTGGTAACAGGTAAGAATGAATTAACCCAAAAACATCTGGTCCTCAAGATGTGTACAGTACTGAGAAAATTCTATATCCACCTGAAAGAAACGCTTTGACTGCAATTGTCCTCTACTTGCTGTACAACAAGACATTGCCAGCTGTTCTGCCAAATATGTTGGTTCATCTCTGAACATGAGACACTGTCCAAGCACCTCATCCCACTAGAGACCACTGTTTGCCTAGAAAACATCCCTCTTTCGCAATTTAATCTTAATTACACAGAAAGCAAAAAATGTCACGTTCACTGGCATACTGGAAGGTGAAGGAATACATAATTGTTTCTTAATATTTACATGTCCTAGTCTAATTAAAGCTTTACATTTTAAGATATCAGGTTTATTTCATAAGTACATGCCATACATCTAGTCAAATTAATTCAGATTACAACCTTACTTATTTTTTATCATGTATAACTTTAATCATTATTTTAAAGAGTATGTGATGATTAAGGAATTTGGATAGTTCTAAACTCTTTATAAGCAAGCATATGTTTGTCCATCAATGAATTATTGCAGAAATTAAACAATTTTCTTGCTTTTTTTCTCCTAAAAGTTTCTCCCCCAAAACCCTGTTAGGTAAACTCTCACAGATGTCAACAGAAAAGCAAACATGACTTATAATCAGTTGTGATCTAATCTCAAATGCTATTACAGAATCACACTGCAGTTGGTAGGACCTTGGACATCTTGGAACAGACAAACTAAAAAAAGTATCCGACCCATGACTCCCTTCTTCATGGTTATCTTCACTTTGAGGCATTGACAGCACGTGATTTAAATTTTTCATGTGTGTGCCGTAGGGCATCGTAAAATTGGACTTGCACAAGAAGGGAGTTTTTAGCATGCCAGGTTAGTAGTGGTCTCTCTTCTCTTAACATGACTAGTACTGCCAAATAACACTGAATTTGCATAAAATGTCTAACAGTGAGTGATATTGAGGAACAGTTTGAAGGTCATGTTTATGTGGCGCACAGTAGGTTTATTACGGAAAGAGATTTAAGGAAGAGTCGACTACGCCACCCTGGTCACTAAACCAGAGAAGTATCCTAATGAGGACACACAGGTTCGGTGTTTCCCTTACACAAGGAATTGGAGACGTGGGTATAAGAAAATACAAAAATATTCTTTATTGGACAAATGTAAAATATTAAAATATGCGGCAATTGGGATCAATCATCACTCCACACACACACACAATAACAATACAGACTTATCAGGACTTGTGATTACCGGAAGCAGGATGAGCTAGCGCCAAACTTCTCCACATCAGCAATGGTCGAGAAGCACAAACACGTGCACTACACTGCACCCTCACATCAACCAAGATCAATCACTATAGGTTATAGACCACACACACACACGGTGCATCAGGCCCCACCACCAAAATAGAGCAACTAGCTCTCCTGCTCCGGACTCACAGTGCCTGAAAGACAAGAAAAACGAATTACAACAAAATAAATAGTTTACATGAATTCTAATTTACAAGGCACAACCACAATACCCAATATCACAAAACAAAATATATGATGCACTCAAACCTGCAGTTATGGGCTTCAGTAAGGTTTTCAGTACATTGGTTTACAGTCACCAGCCTGTCCCGACTTCACAGGCCGACTAACACCCACAACCCTCTTTCCTCTGACAGGCTGAGGATCACTCACAAAATTATTAAGTAATGCAAATATTATTCACCAAAGGAATACCGGGCGAACCCATAAGAGATCAAAAACAAACAAAATAAATGAAGTTAAATTATCCCAATAATAAAGCAAACTAACTCAAATATATTAAATGCTGGGCGTGCTCACATGAGAGCCACTACTGGCCAGCAGATTATTGAAATAAAACAAACAAAAGTAAAAGATATTGGGAACAAAACAGCAGCAATGAAAGTCCCAATCCGAGCAGCAGTCTTCACGTACTTTTATAACAGCAGATTCATTCACCTGCAAAAGCCCGGATGTGAACTAAAATATACACCGTACTGGCTCATCATTATAATACAGTGATCACACCTACCAACATGCGGCGATCGCGTCATTCGTCCGGCAGCACAGAGTGAGAACCAAATAATACCAAGGCGAGCTGAAATACACAGATAACCCCATGGCTAAAGATTACTCAAAATAAATACGACCACAAGAGCCAAAAAGACACTTACCAGAAAGCCAAACAGCAATACACCAGCGATGATTATTGTAGTAGTATGACGTGCGTTTGTATACGGCAAACGAAGCGCGTTCATCAACCACTGTAAACACTCAGCTTGAACACGCGCTTCTCCACAAGCCGCACAGCACCTGACAAGAGTTACGTGGTTAACCGTTTAGTGTCCGGTAGATTCGAGCAATAATAACCAGCTACCGTCACACTCACCTTCAGCCAGAATGAAAACACAACGACTGCAAACACTCAGCACCACGTGCCTATCCACAAACCGCACGGCAACTCCAGCCAGGATGAACGCAGAGAAATGACGCGCCGGCGAAACAGTCACACATCAACGCAATGTCCGGTGGCCAAACAGCCACCTTGATATACCCGTATGAATCAGACGCTGATTACCTGCGGGCCTCTAGGGCGGAGTCAACCCATGCAAACAAGGTGCTACCCAACAGCAGCACTTCACTACAATCTACTCCTCCCCTTTGCATCGTCGCCCCGACGATGGACTAACAACCAGTAACCATAGTGTTCAGGTCCAAGGTCTGAACACCACGGTTACAGAATGGGACACTGAAGGCACTATTCAACAGGGGATACGGAGAACAATGGATAAGCATCATCGTACTCAAAGCATCTACAGAGAACAATGGATAGGCATCATCGTACTCACAACATCTACAGAGAACAATGGATAGGCGTCATCGTACTCACAACATCTACAGAGAAAAATGAATAAGCGTCATCGTACTCGAAGCATCTACAGAGAACAATGGATAGGCATCATCGAACTCACATCACTCACATCTACACCGAGAACAATGGATGGGCATCATCGAACTCACATCACTCGCACATCTACACCGAGAACAATGGAAGGGCATCATCGAACTCACACATCTACACCGAGAACAATGGAAAGGCATCATCGAACTCACATCTACACCGAGAACAATGGATGGGCATCATCGAACTCACACATCTACACCGAGAACAATGGAAAGGCATCATCGAACTCACATCTACACCGAGAACAATGGATGGGCATCATCGAACTCACATCACTCACACATCTACACCGAGAACAATGGAAAGGCATCATCGAACTCACATCTACACCGAGAACAATGGATGGGCATCATCGAACTCACACATCTACACCGAGAACAATGGAAAGGCATCATCGAACTCACATCTACACCGAGAACAATGGATGGGCATCATCGAACTCACATCACTCACACATCTACACCGAGAACAATGGATGGGCATCATCGAACTCACATCACTCACACATCTACACCGTTGCGGAGAGTCACAAACACCCAGACGAACACCCTGTACGCCGTATTGAAAACCATGTGCTGAGGGAAGAGAATGACTGCGACCTCTTGCCCCGCCCAGCATGCCCTCCTGCTCCCACCTAATAGCTTCCCTGCGAACCTCCAGTAAAGTGGCACTAGGTTGACGACGCACAAACTGTTTAAGCTCGCGGCGAAGAGCACTATCAACCACGTGCTCCACGAATTGATCACGAAGCAAGGTTTTGGCATTTGGCATAGCTGTAGGCGATTGCTGTTTGACTTGCTCCAAAAGGCTCATTAAAGCGAGTGAAAACTCCAACAGAGTCTCACCATCATGTTGCCTCCTGGAGAAAAGGGCCTCCTGCAAGGCAACATATGATTTAGAACATCCGTATAATTCTTTCAACGCCGCAATCTTCTCGGGATCTTCCTGCTCCCCAGCAGGCCTATACTTTATCTCATCCCGTGCCTCCCCCTCTAAATGGTCAAAAAGAAAGAAAGCTTTGTCTGCTACCAACAAATGACGGGACCGCATGCAGGCCTGTGCCTCCTCGACCCATTCGGTTATCCCTACCCCAGACCTACCATTAAATTTGGGACACCTTCGGTCTCTCGGTATAAAAATATACCTTTCTGAAGAAATGGCACCTGCGTCAATAGCCGGAGGAGGAGCGAGCGACGGACCAGATACAGTGGGAATATGGCCGAGGTCAGAAGGCCCTGCAAGAGCTTGGTCTTGACGCAACTTTGTATTATCGGCTCGCAATTGGGCTACAAGCTCCCTCAGCTCCTGCAATTCTTCCTCCATTTCTATAAAACACAATGGAAGAACTACCCAAAAACCTCCAAATAGAGTTACCTGCCGTCACAATCCACGCTGCTGTCCTGTTCCCAATACCTGATAAAAAACAAAAAAAACAAACAAAAAGAAAATGCATATATCCACGTCTCTCAATTTTAGTGCAAAAAAAGGAAACCCTGCCGACTATACGCCAAATGTGGCGCACAGTAGGTTTATTACGGAAAGAGATTTAAGGAAGAGTCGACTACGCCACCCTGGTCACTAAACCAGAAAAGTATCCTAATGAGGACACACAGGTTCGGTGTTTCCCTTACACAAGGAATTGGAGACGTGGGTATAAGAAAATACAAAAATATTCTTTATTGGACAAATGTAAAATATTAAAATATGCGGCAATTGGGATCAATCATCACTCCACACACACACACACACACACACAATAACAATACAGACTTATCAGGACTTGTGATTACCGGAAGCAGGATGAGCTAGCGCCAAACTTCTCCACATCAGCAATGGTCGAGAAGCACAAACACGTGCACTACACTGCACCCTCACATCAACCAAGATCAATCACTATAGGTTATAGACCACACACACACACGGTGCATCAGGCCCCACCACCAAAATAGAGCAACTAGCTCTCCTGCTCCGGACTCACAGTGCCTGAAAGACAAGAAAAACGAATTACAACAAAATAAATAGTTTACATGAATTCTAATTTACAAGGCACAACCACAATACCCAATATCACAAAACAAAATATATGATGCACTCAAACCTGCAGTTATGGGCTTCAGTAAGGTTTTCAGTACATTGGTTTACAGTCACCAGCCTGTCCCGACTTCACAGGCCGACTAACACCCACAACCCTCTTTCCTCTGACAGGCTGAGGATCACTCACAAAATTATTAAGTAATGCAAATATTATTCACCAAAGGAATACCGGGCGAACCCATAAGAGATCAAAAACAAACAAAATAAATGAAGTTAAATTATCCCAATAATAAAGCAAACTAACTCAAATATATTAAATGCTGGGCGTGCTCACATGAGAGCCACTACTGGCCAGCAGATTATTGAAATAAAACAAACAAAAGTAAAAGATATTGGGAACAAAACAGCAGCAATGAAAGTCCCAATCCGAGCAGCAGTCTTCACGTACTTTTATAACAGCAGATTCATTCACCTGCAAAAGCCCGGATGTGAACTAAAATATACACCATACTGGCTCATCATTATAATACAGTGATCACACCTACCAACATGCGGCGATCGCGTCATTCGTCCGGCAGCACAGAGTGAGAACCAAATAATACCAAGGCGAGCTGAAATACACAGATAACCCCATGGCTAAAGATTACTCAAAATAAATACGACCACAAGAGCCAAAAAGACACTTACCAGAAAGCCAAACAGCAATACACCAGCGATGATTATTGTAGTAGTATGACGTGCGTTTGTATACGGCAAACGAAGCGCGTTCATCAACCACTGTAAACACTCAGCTTGAACACGCGCTTCTCCACAAGCCGCACAGCACCTGACAAGAGTTACGTGGTTAACCGTTTAGTGTCCGGTAGATTCGAGCAATAATAACCAGCTACCGTCACACTCACCTTCAGCCAGAATGAAAACACAACGACTGCAAACACTCAGCACCACGTGCCTATCCACAAACCGCACGGCAACTCCAGCCAGGATGAACGCAGAGAAATGACGCGCCGGCGAAACAGTCACACATCAACGCAATGTCCGGTGGCCAAACAGCCACCTTGATATACCCGTATGAATCAGACGCTGATTACCTGCGGGCCTCTAGGGCGGAGTCAACCCATGCAAACAAGGTGCTACCCAACAGCAGCACTTCACTACATTTATATTGAAGAATTCTGGCAATCTGTTAGAAATAGTTTGCAGAGGCTTTTTACCAAGTAAGTTAAATATATAAATGTTCTGTAAAGGGAGTGTCCTGCAGTCATATTTAGAAAAGTTCTATCTGAGGCCACATTTACACATAAATGCTTATGTGTGGTTGTCATCATGTGACAGTGTGGATGAGAAAGAGAGAGGGGAGGGGAAAGATGGCAAGTCGCGCACAGAGTGACCTGATCTCGAAGAAGAACACGACTTCTGCAGTTTGGCAGTATTTCAGGTTCCAAACTAATGAGAAGGAAGAGGCGGTAAATACTGACGAGGCAATTTGTAAATTGTGCAATAAAATGGTGACCACGAGAGATGGAAACACCTCTAACCTAAGGTCGCGTCTCCGAAACAACCACCCACTCACTGCTGTGAGGATGCATTTGCACCAAGTTCACTCAGTGCAACAGTTTCAACGTCTCCCGCTGATACCGATGCAGGACCAACAACAACTAGGTCCACCGCCAGTTATACGCAGCCAACGATAATGGGGGCCTTTGGGAAAACAACAAAGTACAAAAGGGACAGTGTCCGTTGTAAAACCGATGCAGTGACAAAATACTTGGTGAAGGAAATGGTCTCTTTCCACACGGTGGAAAAAAAGTCCTTTAAGGACATGGTAAAGGTCCTAGATGCCTAGTATGAGCTGCCTGGACGGAAACATTGATCACAAACAGCCTTCCCACATTTATATAATAAAGTTAGAGACAAGGTTCAAGTGCTGCTGTTAGAGGCAGACAGTTATAACTTAACAACTGACATGTTAACATGACACCATATATGTCCCTGACTGTCCACACCATTACACCTGAGTGGAAACTTGAATCCAAATGCCTCCAAACAACGTATTTTCCTGAGAGTCATATGGCGGACAATCTTGCTGCTGCGCTCAGAGCTGCACTTCAGGACTGGCAACTTGACGAGAAAAAACTTTCAGCCATAACCACTGACAACGCTGCCAACATTTCTGCCGCAATCAGGTCCCTGCATTGGCCGTGGCTTAACTGCTTCGGTCACAATCTAAACTTGGCTGTCACAAATGCATTGCATGACCAGAGGCAAAAAACCGAGCGCGCCCTCGGACTATGCCGTAATATTGTCGGGGCCTTTTCACACAGCTGGCAACGTAAGCGTGAACTCCACAAGAAGCAAGTGGAGTTGGGACTCCCAGAACATAGTCTCATAACAGTAAGCATAAAATATGCAGAGAGTTCCTCAGGGACAGGAGCTCAAATGTATATATATATATATATATATATATATATATATATATATATGCTTTGCATTGCAGAAATAAATTATATTAAAAAGTATTTTAAAATAGAAAACCATTTTTTAAATTGTAATTTTTTTTTTCTGTATTTTTGATCAAATAAATGATCAAATTGAATTGAATTTATAAAAAAAAAAATTGACCAATACTGTACTACTGTACTAATAGTACAGTATTTGACCAATACTGTACTATTCTCATGCAAATATGGCCTGTTTCACATGCTGCCATTTTACAAATAAAAGAGTATGATTGAGTATTAGATCTACTGTGTTTTAATGGAACACATCATCCTGGTAGCACATTTCCTGAACAAAATCACTATATATATAAGTAATATTTTATATATATAATAAGTAATATTTTATATTTAAAATAAGTAATATTTTATATTTAAAATAAATTATATTTTGTGTAAATGATCAGAAGATGCTTTTGTCTCATAATTTGTAAAGCTTATTTTTTGCAATTATTTCAAGAAGACAAAGGAAACTTCCTCCCTTTCCTTTCTCTCTTCATTGCCTCCTGGGTGTGATTCTGATTGGCGGGTCCTTTTGTGTACCTGGTGCTGTCAAATTTGCCCGCTCTCATATCGGAAGCCTCAGCCCCTGCAACGATTGTTAATTTTCCTTTTTTTGTCTGTTTCATCCGACCAATGCATATTTGTGTTAACTTCCAGTTTTAAATGATGATTGGCCAACTATTTTAGCTTTAATAAAAGACACTTGCTACACACAGTATTGTGGCAAAGTCTTAATGCCACCATTTGATGTTGTTGTTGCAATGGTATAATTGTATAACAGTATAACATAATTTAGTGTGATTTCCTTTTACACTTGAGCAGTAGAATAGGCTTTCTTAAACTTAAATGAAATTAAATGGAAAAGGATTAGGAAGCCCAAGAAAACTTCTGATGAATGTAATCTGATAAACTTCACAGAGTTTCTTCTTTGACCCCTATCTTCTTACTGATGTTTGCCTAAAGAAGCCATTTTGCACCGTAAAAAAAAAAAAAGTATTAGTTGTGTTCATATGTCCTTTATTTTGCCTATGATTTTTGTACAGTACCAATATATAGTTAATTATATTTTAAAATATTTGTTCTTTACTTAAAACCCAAATGTGTAAATGAACATAAGATGTTTTTGTCTTATATATATATATTTTTTTTTTTTGCAAGAATTTCAAGGACGGAAAGGAATCTCTCATCCCTTTCTGTTGTCTCCCTCTCTCTCCTTTCCTCTTTCTCACTTGCTTCCTGGTGCCATCGGTCTTCTCTTTCTCTGGCTTCACGTTCTTGTCTTTCCTCTATCGCTTGTCTCTCTTGTGCTCTTCTTGTCCTCCTCCATTTCTCTCAGTCGTCTCTCCTCCATCTCAGTCGTTTCCCGCTCTCTCTCTCTCCTCCATCTCTTGGATTAGGTCCTCCAGGTCTTTTAGCCTTTTTCTGGGTGTCGCTGGCTCTGGGCTCACTGTGAATGAAGAGCCCACAGCAATATCCGGGCCAGATGAGGCAATAAGGACAGGTAGCTCCCCATCCTCAGTCCTCACATAATTTCAGATCCTTCAAAAATGCACAAACATAATACAAAAGCAGTCATTTTAAAAGCACAATGTCATTTGATTTCAGTATTAAAAGTAACAAAATAATCTTACTTCTTACAAGTGCTGTAATAACTCTGTTTGAAATTACAGAAATTTAACTTAATATGTTTCTTTTGAGTCATTTGTCACAAGTCCAAGTCGAGTCTCGAGTCATTTCATTCCTTACAGAATAATAATAATAATAATAATAATTCTCATACTCATAAGTCCTATTATTTGTATTATAAAGACAAAATATATGATCTTTCTATTATCTATTTTGTTTGTAATTCAGGTCCTAAGATTTAAGTGATAATATAAACCCAGCTTGTTACTTTATAATCCATAACAATTGTCCTGGCAACAAGACAAGTAGCCTAGTTATTTTCAGTACAAACGCTAAGTGGACACAAGATGGCAGTTTACCCATCATCTTCATGATCTAAAAATCAAAGACACATTTGCTGAGTTTCAACAAAGTTCTCTATTAAAATGAATGACCTATATATGACTTAGGGCACAATCAGGTAATCGCAATCATTTAAACACAGAGAACGAGTGAGCAACTATTTTATCTGTGCACTGTTCGGTGGTGTCCAGTCACGTTGTTCAACTGCATACAGTATTGTGGACTAATGTAAAGTACACCAGCATGGTACCTCTGGTTAAGCATTCATTTACAGTAATTACCTATTAAATGTGTACTCACGACACAGAAACTCAATTGCTTTAAAATATATTTGCAGACAGAGAAAGTGAGACATTTAATATCACCGACTTGATTCGTACCTAATTACACAATTTACACTTGTTATTGTCATGTTGAGTAGCTGTAACGCTTTATACATTTGTTATTTGGTTAAACATAAAACTCACCTTTGAATTTCCTCTTCTCTTCATCTTATAATTCGAGTCCGGCCTCTGTGTGTGTGTGTGTGTGTTCTGACGATAAAGAGGGCGAAGCCATGGTTGTGCTGGTGCTCGTAATCTGAAGTTCCCCCTCTCCATCTATTTGAAAATGCAGTAACGGCTGCAGCGACCTTGGGCAATCAGTTTTATGTTGCCTAATAGCAAAGTTAACATTTAACATTTATAGTGGATAATGGAGAACAAACGCCATATTATGTACACGCAATGACTTAATACTAGTCAAAGATTAAAAAGCGTAAATTATACAAGTTAAATATTTCAAATAAACTCGACCGTGCTGCTGTCGTGTAACGATAGCCTGCTTCCAGCTGTCAGTTCGGAAAATTCCATGGCTGAAGCGATTTCTTTTCTTTTTTTTTTCTTTTTTTTCTTATACATAAGGTGAACACAGAACACAACAACAGAACACAAAAACAACAATAAAACAGCAGTAATAATAACAGCAAGGGGGAAAAAAAGCAGCAACGACAAATAATAATAGTCACAGTAGAAGTATTTAAATAGTAATAGTATGTATAATAATAATAATGATAATATTTTGTGGTGACGGTAACAGTAATATCAGTGATATGTTGTGTTGTTGGCATCCTTCTGTCTTCGAGAGACAATGGTTTAGAATCTGCACCCAGGTCAGTCTGTAGTTTGGTTGCAGACTCTGCTATGACTGTAGAGTCCAATACGGGAGCGACAGCACCGCTGGCACTTGCTGCAAGTGTAAGCAGTGGTGGTGTCAGTGGGGGCAGGCTGAACGCTTTGCTGCCGGCGGGTCCTCTTCTCCTCCCACTGCATTGCTCTTTTTTCTCCGGCTAGAAGGACACCAGTCTTAACGGTGGATCGCCAATTTTCGCGGTCTGATGTCACTGCTTCCAAATCAGCTGGGCAGATGCTGCACGCTTTCAAGTCTCGCTTGCAGGCGTCCTTGTAGCGCAGAGTTGGCCGTCCAGTTGGTCGTGTTCCTGTGGCAAGCTCCCCGTACAGAACGTCCTTTGGAATACGACCGTCATCCATCCTGCACAGGTGGCCAAGCCAGCGCAGTCGCCTCTGTGTGAGGATGGTGAACATATTCTTGGCATACCTGTCTGAGCCAGGATGGCTCTGTTTGTAATACGATCCTGCCAGGTGATGCTCAGGAGTCGTCTGAGGCAGCGCATATGAAAGGCATTCAGTCTTTGCTCTTGGCGAGAATATAGAGTCCAAGCTTCACTGCCATAGAGGAGGGTGCTCAAGACGCATGCTTGGTACACCTTCAGTTTTGTTTTGAGTGTCAACAGAGTGTTGTCCCAAGCCCTCTTTGCTAGTCGAGCCATGGCAGTAGCTGCTTTGCCTATCCTAATATTGAGCTCGGTATCCAGGGATAGGTTGCTGCAGATGGTGGAGCCAAGGTAGGTGAAATTCTCCACTACCTCCAGGGTGTGGTCGCCGATAGTGATTGCAGGAGTGGTGTTGACATCTTGTACCAATATGTTGGTTTTCTTGAGGCTGATGGCAAGGCCAAACTCTGTGCATGCATCTGCAAAGCAGGTGATAAGTCGCTGGAGGGCACCCTCAGTGTGTGCGGCAAGAGCAGCGTCATCTGCAAACAACATCTCCCGTATGAGTACCCTGCGGACCTTAGTCTTTGCTCTGAGGCGGGCAAGGTTGAAGAGGTTCCCATCACTCCTAGTATGGAGGAAGATCCCGTCTTCGGAGTTGCAGAAGGCATAGCGCAGGAGCAGGGAGAAGAACATGCCAAAGAGTGTTGGCGCCAGGACACACCCCTGCTTCACACCACACCTGATTGGGAAGGGGTCTGAGGATGACTCACCATACTGGACTGTGCCCACCGTGTTCTCATGAAATGATATAATCAGCTTCAAGAGCTTGGGGGGGCATCCAATCCTGTGTAGGAGAGTGAAAAGGCCAGTCCGACTGACCATGTCGAACGCCTTGGTCAGATCTATAAAGGCAAGGAACAGGGGACGTCTCTGCTCACGGCACTTCTCCTGTAGCTGCCTAAGGGTGAACACCATGTCAATTGTTGACCGTTTTGCTCGGAACCCGCATTGCGACTCCGGGTACACACGATCGGCGAGCAGTTGTAGGCGGTTAAAGATGACACGTGCAAAGGCTTTCCCCGCAACACTGAGGAGGGAGATCCCACGATAGTTATTGCAGTCACTGCGATCGCCCTTGTTCTTATAGAGCGTGAGGATCTTAGCGTCTCGCATGTCTTGGGGTATGATGCCCCCTTCCCAGCATTTGAGCAGGAGGTTATGGAGGTGGCCGAGAAGAGAGCTCACTTTTCCTGCCTTGATGATCTCTGGTGGAATTCCATCACTGCCTGGTGCTTTCCCACAGGCCAGTGAATCGATGGCCTTCCCAAGTTCCTCGATGGTGGGTGGCGAGTCAAGCTCCTCCATGATGGGCAGAGGCATGGTATTTCGAATGGCTGTGTCAGTAACAATGTTCTCTCTTGAGTACAGTTCCTGGTAGTGCTCAGCCCATCTCTCCAACTGCTTTCTGCGATCTGTGATGATCTCGCCGGAAGTAGATTTTAGGGGAGCAGTCTTGATGGCGTTGGGACCAAACGCTTTCTTCATGCCCTCATACATGGCTCGGATATTACCACATTCCGCTGAAGTCTGAATATCGCTACACAACTTCAACCAGTAGTCGTTCGCACACTTTCGGGCAATCCTCTTGGTGTTATTACGTGCCTCTCTGAAGGCAGCCAATGTCCTAGCAGAAGGCTGTCTCTTGTGCTCAAGGAGAGTGGTACGTTTTGCAGTGATGGCAGGCTCCAGTACCTCGATCCCTGCCACAAACCAATCTTCACTCTTTTTTACCTTCTTCCCGAAGGTGTCTGAGGCGACCTTGTACACGGTGTCACGGATGTACTCCCATCGCATCGTAACACTGTCTACAGGGCAGTCCTCCAGGGCCTCATCAATGGCCCTGGCGAAGCGTTCCCGCAGCTCTGGCACTGATGTTCTTGCCGTGTTGATGCGAGGGCGGCCCTTCTGCTTCGAGCGATGGGTTCGTCTAGGTTGGAGGCGCACCTTGCTGCTGACCAGGGAATGGTCCGTGTCGCAGTCAGCACTGTGATACGTGCGGGTGACGAGCACGTGCTTGAGCATGGGTCTCCGAGTAACAATAAGGTCGAGCTGGTGCCAGTGTTTGGATCTGGGGTGTCTCCAAGACACTCTGTGGTGGGGCTTGGTGGGGAAGAAGGTGTTGGTAATGCACAAGTTGTGGTAAGAGCATAGCTCAAGTAGTCGCTGTCCATTCTCATTAAGCTTGCCAACGCCAAAATGTCCAATGCAGTGTGGCCAGGAGATGTTATCAGCGCCCACCCGGGCATTGAAGTCTCCGAGCATGAGCAGGTTGTCTTTCGGTGGAATCTCTGCAATTTTGGCCTCAAGTTCGTAATAGAAAGCATCTTTATCCTCAGCTGTGGAGCATAGTGTGGGGGCGTAGCCACTAAAGATGTTTAAGGGTCCCGAGGAGGTTGTGAGACGGAGGGAGAGGATACGCTCAGTCCCCTGAGAAGGAGGTTCTACTGATGGTAAGAGAAAATTTCGCACTGCAAAGCCGACCCCATAAAGTCGGCGCTTGTCTTGCTCCAGTCCTTGCCAGAAGAAAGTGTAATCTCTCTCCTTCAGACTTCCACTGGATGGAAGACGTGTCTCTTGAAGGGCAGCAACATCAATGTTGAGCCTTAACAGCTCGTGATTGATGATAGCGGTTTTTCTAGCGTCGTCAACTTGCTGAAGATCGTCACAGAGGCCAGGGCACAATGTTCTGACATTCCAGGTTGCCAGCCACAGGGCTGGTGGCTTTTTGGTCTTTTGATTATTTCTTTATTTCCTGGTGCTGGGTTTTACAACCTGCCTGTCGATTTTGTCTAAGCTCCATGCACCCGATGAAGCAAGCAGGTTGTGGCGGGGTAGTACCTAACTGCCCGGGGGCTGCCCGGGTTAAGGCGGGCGGTAACGACCCAATGGAGCACGATGGTTCCTCCCACCGTCGGGAGCAACCCCTAGCGCCCGGCTCGACGCCAAATGAGCCATGACTTATCACTGGTAGACTGCTGCTCCCCGTGTTGTTTCTGCACTGAGACAGTGCAGCTGGAGTGACCTCTCCAGGTGCAGGCCTGGGCTAATAATATGGAGATCCTGGGTTGCCCAGACGTCAGGACCCCCCTCTCGGCTTTGCTGGCAGGGTCTGACAGAAAGGCGAGCCAATACAGTCAGTGTCAGCGCAGCTGCAGGAGTTGCCAGATAGTGACATGTTCCTTCACCATCCGCCTGAGGGGCTCCACTCCTGATTTTCTGTTGGGGTTTACTCCCTTAGCCTTTGCTTTCCCTGGAGCTAACCACAAGGCAGTGGCTCACGAGGGTTTCTGTACAGAGTTTTCCTTCTCTGTTGAGGTATGATGGTATATCCCTTGGGTCGCTCTTTGTCTGGAACCTCCCCCTCGACCTTACCGCCATGGGTGGCCCTACCAGGAGCTTCAGCTCCAGACGGCATCGCTCTCAGGTTCATCGGAACACGCAAGGCTCTCCACCACGACGAGGTGGCAACCCAAGGAGAGCATAACAGTAACAGTAATAATACAATAATGATACTAAGGATGGTGATAAGTTATGTTGACGGCAATAGTAATATCAATAATAATAATAATATATAACATTGTAATAATAGTGATAATAACAATAACAGTATTGGTACTCATACTAACACACACAAAAAATGATATTGATATTGATAAAATCAATAATAACAATAATAATCATAATAATAACAACAACAACATTTATATCAATAATAATAGCAACAGTAATAATAGTAATACTAAATATGGTGATGATGATGATAATATTTTGTATTGACAGTACAATTGCAATAGTTATATCAATAATAATATAATAACCATAACAACAATAATAATAATAATAACAACAACAATAGTATAATAAAAAAACAATAATAATAATAGTAATGCTAAAGATAGTAATGCTAAAGATGGCGATGATGATAACACTTTGCGGTGACGGCAACAGTGATATCAATAATAGTTACAGTAGTAATGATAATAATAATAATAATACCAACAATAACAATACATACACATGTGACACACATCCAACACATGTGACACACACCTAACACATACCACACCTCTCCTAGTTTCTGTGTCAGTGTGCATGTTTTTTGTTTGTTTTTTTCACCCTCTTTTTTCTCTTTTTCCCCCTTTTTCTTTTCTCTCTCTCTCTCCTTTTTTTTTTTTTTTTCCTTTCTTCTCATTCACTGTACAGTTACTATTTGTATGTATGCCTATGCTAAGGTGGTGCATTAAAAGAAGGTGTAGTGCATTAAAATCAGCAATTGGTGCATTAAAATCATGTGTGGTATGTGTTAGGTGTTGACTTGATTTGGTTATATTTTTATATTTTATATATTTATGTCATTATTATTATCATCATTTCATTTATCCATTTATTTATTCATTTATTTATTTTTAATCATTTATGATATACATTATACCATTACCGTCCTTATATCAAGCAAATTATCATCACATCGCCATCATTCCATCACTGCTAAATGTTTCTATGATATTGAAAATATTAATAACCATAATGTCAATAATAATTATAATAATGAAAATACTCACAATATTACCAAAACCTTGTATAAATGTATAATAATAAATGAATACGTAATTAATCAGGATGAGTGTGTCAGATTTGTAATAGTTGAATGAGGTCTGATCTGGAGTGTTGTGGTTCCGATATACAATCGTTATGAGGTGAAAAATATTCTAGGGAGATGTAGTCTATGAGCAAATTTTTCCAATGCGTTATGTGAATAGTGTTTCGGGATTTCCAGTTCAAGAAGATAGTTTTCTTGGCGATGGCTAAGGCTACAAGAAGCATCCTTTTGTTTGTTATTTCCTGATTGAGAGTTGATAGATCACCTAGTAGACAGAGTGAGGGGGATAATGGGATGCGGCAGCCCAGGAGGCGGGATAGGGATTCAGTGACGTGTTTCCAAAAGTGTTTAATGGGCGTGCAGTGCCATGTGGCATGGATATATGTGTCCGGACAGTTTTGTGAGCAGTGTGAGCAAATTCCTGATGTGAATCCCATTTTAGCCAGCCTTTCCCCAGTGTAGTGTGTTCTGTGAAGAGTCTTGTACTGTATGAGCTGAAGGTTGGCGTTTTTAGTCATGGAATAAATATTTTTACAAATTTGAGTCCAGAAGTCGGTATCAGGAGCAATCGAGAGGTCTTCTTTCCATTTGATTGTTGGTAAAGTTATGGTTTTATTTGAATTAGCTATAATTTTGTATATTTTGGAAAGTAATTTTTTCGGGGAGGATATATTAATTAGATCTGCTACTGCGGTAGGAAGGTGAATATTGATAGTTCTGTTGTTGATTTTGGATAAAACAGCTGATTTGAGTTGCAGATAATTCAAGAATTGATTGCTCCCGATACCGTACTCCCGGACTAAGTAAGAAAATGAAACAAAGTTGTTAGACTGAAAAATGTGATTTAAATGCGAGATGCCCTTTTGTGCCCATTTATGGAAATTGAGTGTTTTTTTGTTGCTTGTGAAATCAGGGTTATTCCAGAGTGGGGTGAGTTCAGATGGGGCCTGATTGGAGTTTGTGATGTGATGATATTTCCACCAGGCTGTCAGAGCAGAGGCTATTGTCAATGCTTTGAAACATGGGTGGTGTTTAATGGACTGACTAAGAAATGGGATGTCTGATATTTTTTTCAATTTTTCACAGAGTGATTGTTCTATGTCTAGCCATGTACTGTCTGACTGAGTGGGGTGAATCCATTTATATATGTATTGAAGTTGGTTTGCTAGTGAGTAATAGTAAAAATGCGGTGCTTCTAATCCTCCTAAGGATTTGGGTTTTTGTAAAGTGCTTAATTTTATCCGTGGTGTTTTATTTTTGCAGTAGAATCGGGTAATGATGGAGTCTAAAGATTTGAACCAATTGAGAGAAGGTTGGGTTGGGATCATTGAGAAAAAATAGTTTATTTTTGGAAGTACTGTCATTTTGATTATAGCTATTCTGCCCTGGATGGAAAGGGGTAAGTTGTGCCAGCGGTGAAGGTCGTCTTCTAATGTTTTCAGTAGAGGAGTGAAGTTGAGTCCGGTCAGCTCTGACAGCCTGGAGGAAACCTTAATGCCTAAATAAGTGATGTGGCCTGTGCATAGAGGAATGGGTGATACCTGGGCTGCAACATCCCATTTAGTTAGTGGAAGAATTGAAGATTTATTCCAATTTATTGCATAATCTGATATTGTAGAGTATAAATCAATGGTTTTAGTTATTTCTTGCAGAGATGATTGAGGATTTTGCAAAAAGAGTAAAATGTCATCAGCATATAAACTAATCTTATGTTGTGTTTGGGGTGTATGGATTCCTCTGATGAGTGGGTTCTGACGGATGGCTGCTGCTAAGGGTTCAATGAAGATGGTGAATAAAGAAGGAGAGAGTGGGCATCCTTGCCTAGTCCCCCTGTGCAGTGTGAAGCTTTGTGATGTTAGTCCATTGGTTGTGACTGTGGCAGAAGGTGCTGTGTATAGAATTTTAATCCAATTAATAAACGACTCACCAAATCCAAATTTTTGTAATGTGGTGAATAAAAAGTTCCAATTGACTCTGTCAAAAGCTTTTTCTGCATCTAAAGTGACTATAATAGTATTTTCCTGTTGTAGTGATGAATAATGGATTAAATCGTATAATCTGCGTGTGTTGTTGGATGCCTGCCTACCTTTAATAAAACCAGTCTGATCCAGGCTGAAGCAATTTCGACCAATCAGCGTCTTTGCTATGCCAAATACTCAATACATCAACCAATCATGAATGAAACAGTAATTTGACCTATCACTGCACCCTTGATGTGAGAACAATTTTTTTTTTCAATTGCTAACACACAATTTTGCAAACTATTTTTTTCCTGGTTTTATTAAAATACTTAACACAATTTACAAAACCACACACCCAAACTGCAAAATACCTAATATATCATGCAAAATGAAGCACTGCAACCAAAACTACATATAGTATTGGTTGCACACTTCACCACAAAATGGCACACACTTCATTCATATCACCAGATTTTTGTCTAACCAACTACACTGATTGTTCACATAAATATTTGCAGATACACGTATGCTGTTGAGACATTTATTTTTTATGTTTCACCAAACAAGTCAGTGCAACATATGTACAGCAGATATATTTACATTGGACTGAACAAAAACATGCTCACAAAAAAAGAATACAAAAATCATAGTTAAACCATGGTAACTACAAAAAAACCATGGTTAAACCAAGGTTATTGTAGTAAAACAATGGTTAATTTGTAGTTACTATGTTTTTACTAAAACCATAGTTACTACA
This sequence comes from Squalius cephalus, assembly GCF_949319135.1. Lineage (NCBI taxonomy): Eukaryota > Metazoa > Chordata > Actinopteri > Cypriniformes > Leuciscidae > Squalius > Squalius cephalus. The sequence goes on from NC_137125.1 coordinate 17,819,433, forward strand.
AAAAACCATGGTTAATTTTCATAAGGGCAGTCCAGGTTTGTAATTCAGTAGTTTGTTATACAGCGGTGTTGTTATTAATGAAAGTCATTATCTAAAATATCAAACCTCGGAATGTTTAAGTCAATAGAAAACTACGCATGCTGATTGTGATATGTTAAGATATGCACTTTAAGTAATAAATGGATTAACATCCTTCTATCTCCTCTCTCTCATAGACATACATTAAGAGAGAGAAAAGCTTAATATAATACAAAAAGACTGATAAAAGGAAAACATAGTGTCAGGTTTAAAGGCTAAATTTTATTTGTTAATGTTTTAACAGGCTTGCAATCCAAAGGAGCCATGCAGATACACCACAGTATAATAATGTGACTAACCTTTGTGGACGTGATGTCTCATAAAATGTTATGTTATCGTTCTGGGGTGCATTTCCCAAAAGCATCATTAGCCAATTATGTTCGCAAGTTTCGGCGTTATCAGCATAGTTCAACGAGTTGGTGTTTCCCGAAACCATCGTTCTAATGAACATTTGCAAACATCATCGCAAAGTTGTGCAGTTGGAACGACAGCTCTCGACCTGTGGTTAGAAGCATAGTTTCTAGTTTGCATGACATGTGGACTTAATAAATCCTCATCTTGAGAAAAAAAAAGCAAGCTGACATTCATTACAACCTGTGTCTTTTATTTAGAATACATACAAATGTCATTTACGTCTTTTAGTTTGTCAAGAGATTTAAAGCACCGTTTTTGAAGAGTCCGCATGTGCGAACGTGCTCTACTATTGAATCTGGAAATAAAGCAAAATAACTGAGAAAAATTAGAAATAGTCCTCAGATGCCATGTCTGTAATTTATAGCAAAACATCTAGTGTTAATTCGATCTCAAACAGATTCATTAAAAGTAGTTATTACTCCACCACGTGCGTGACGTCATAAACCAACGTGGTTGAACGACCACTTTGCGACAATATGGTTTCGGGAAACAGTCGTGACTAGCTAGTTGATTTCTTCAACGATGCATCGTACTATGGTAGTTAAGCAGCGAGTTACGTCGTTGTTTGGGAAACGCACCCCTGGAGTCTTTAATTGTTTTCCCACATTCTTTGCATCTAGCAGATTTGGCATGTTAATAAACCCAAATGAAAGAACATATGGCACAGTTGCTCCCGTCATGTTTCATAGGACTTTCATTATGATATTTCGGAGTTTATGCACAATATACGGACATACGTAATCAAATTCTAGGGTCTGAAGTCCAACTACCGTGACCAGTGGCGATTTCTTTAAGACTGCAAGGGAAGCTCGGCTTCCCCTATAATGTCAAAAAATAATGGTCAAATATGTACTATTGTATTAACATTTCATTGACTAAAAATGCGTTAGAAAACGTTCATCTCAAAGACGAGTTTGTTCAGAATCAGTTACATATAGCAGGTCGGCTGACTCGATTTCCTTCTCATACATTCCCGTAGCGTCACAGTGCATTTCCCTGTTGAAGCCCAGCGTCCATTAACTTCAGTGGGGCTGCTTTGAACAGTTTTTTTCAGTGCTTCGAAACTAGACGGTCATTGGATAAATGCTGCGATTATGTCCCGCCCACGGAAGCTCAGCTTCTCTGGGGGTGAATGAGGAGTGGGCTGGTCTGGACACCGGGATGATTGGAGGGTCTGTCGAAAGACTGCATCTACTTTTGTTTGACAACGATTTTGTACTATAAAAAGTCGCTGATGCTGAAGCTATTCGAGCTCAGTCCCATCGCGGCTGATTTATGTTGTTCTGTCGGAGCATAGTGTCGGTTTCAGTGAATATGATCAAAAAAATCTTGCTGACGGCAGCTTTAACATATTCTCCTCAATGCATGTTTACACAATAGCATCTATATTGTACATTAGGATACTTATATATAAAGTTCACCACAATTCAGATCTGTTTGAGACCAAGCTGTCAGATTAGACCAAACATGACATACTTGCATGTTAGAAAATACTAGTAGATAAATAGCGAAAAGCACATGTGTCCTGTTAAGCAAATGGTACAGATGTGTCATAAAACACCCTACTTAAAGGGGTAGTTCACCCAAAAATAAAATGTCTTGAAGATTTTCCTTGGCATCTTGTCCTTTGGCTGCTTATGTTTAAAAAAAAATCAGAATTTTTCAAAAATCTAAATTTTTCTCTTCTTTTTATTTTCTTCTCAGTGTTCTTTAAAGCTGTGCAACAATGTGTATTTTAAAAGGTGATGTACAAATACATTGAAATTGAATTGCAAAATAAAATGCTTTGGATTAAAGCATCTGCCAAATTTATAAATGCAAAACCCATGGGTTGAGAACCCATGACTAAGTAATAATTAACAAAGATAAAAATGTAACATTGGTCACACTCTGACAGAACCTATGAGAAAGTAATTATGAACATAGATAAAAACACGGCTTTATCTATGTTACTCACTTTATGGTACAGTAAGCGCTCATAAAGATAATAAACGATATTCGCTTAAATACTGATTCAGGCAAATTATCAGTGCTGGTACTACTCGACCTCAGTGCTGCATTTGACACTGTTGATCATAACATACTTCTTGACAGGCTGGAAAACTGGGTGGGGCTTTCTGGGATAGTCCTAAAATGGTTCAGGTCATACTTAGATGGGAGAGGATATTATGTGAGTATAGGAGACCATAAGTCTGAGTGGACATCCATGACATGCGGAGTCCCTCAAGGCTCAATTCTTGCGCCACTCCTGTTCAACCTGTATATGCTCCCAATGAGCCAAATAATGAGAAAGAACCAAATTACTTACCACAGCTATGCAGACGACACACAGCTCTACTTAGCCCTATCGCCTAATGACTACAGCCCCATTGACTCCCTGTGCCAATGCATCGATGAAGTCAACAGTTGGATGTGTCAAAACTTTCTTCAGCTAAACAAAGACAAAACTGAAGTCATTGCGTTTGGAAACAAGGATGAAGTTCTCAAGGTGAACGCATACCTTCACTCTAGGGGTCAAACAACTAAAAATCAAGTCAGGAATCTCGGTGTGACACTAGAGTCAGACCTTAGTTTCAGTAGTCATGTCAAAGCAATAACTAAATCAGCATACTATCATCTGAAAAATATTGCAAGAATTAGATGCTTTGTTTCCAGACAAGACTTAGAGAAACTTGTTCATTCTTTCATCACCAGCAGGGTGGATTATTGTAATGGACTCCTCACCGGCCTTCCCAAAAAGACCATAAGACAGTTGCAGCTCATACAGAACGCTGCCGCCAGGATTCTGAGCAGAACCAGAAAATATGAACATATCACACCAGTCCTCAGGTCTTTACACTGGCTCCCAGTTAAATTTAGGATTGATTTTAAAGTATTATTACTGGTATATAAATCACTCAATGGCCTAGGACCTCAATATATTGCAGATATGCTCACTGAATATAAACCCAACAGATCACTCAGATCACTAGGATCATATCAGCTAGAAATACCAAGGGTTCACTCTAAGCATGGCGAGTCTGCTTTTAGCTATTATGCCAGCCGCAGTTGGAACCAGCTTCCAGAGGAGATCAGACGTGCTCCTGCTGTAGTCACTTTCAAATCCAGACTCAAAACACATCTGTTTAGCTGTGCATTTACTGAATGAGCACTGTGCCAATGTTCGTCCGACTGTACTGTACTGTATTTTTTTCTTTTTCTAAACTGTTTTAATTATTCTTATTTCTTTTTATTATTTTAATTTCTTCTATGTAAAGCACTTTGAATTGCCATTGTGTATGAAATGTACTATATAAATAAACTTGCCTTGCCTTGCCTTGCCTTGTAAAACAAGCCAATATCAATGTTATCATCAGTGCATAAATCCACTTTCCCAAAATCTAGGACATTTTTTTACATGAAAAGTTGTAAATCAGGTTAATAATTACATTTAACCCTTTTTATACATGTCATTAAATTGACACGGTGATTCTAGAATGTTCTTTCCAGTGCAAAAAATATATATTTTTAATTTAATTAGACAACATTTTAAGGAGGTGTAGTGCAAATATATTTATATAATTATACTTCCATTATAGTTAAATTTATTTCCAGTGCAAAACAATAATATAAAAAACATAAATAAAAAAACAGCTAATAAAGAAAATCTAAAATATTGCACTCAAATACTGCATTCAAGCAATACAACACCTGTATGCACATGGAAAATCTCACAAAAATACATAAACCTCCAGACTAAGCACATTGTGCAGCTATTTTTTCCAAGTGTACTTTTTTGATTTCTTTACAATGTTAGGCTAAACCTGTACTATCTCTTTTAATATAATCACTTTCTTATGAACTATATTTGAGTTTTAAAAATCCACATGATTACATACAGTAGCCTACCATATCAGCCTCTGGAGACGTCTGACGGACAAGAAACCTTGACATCGCTCGGACAATTGGCCGTGTATTCATTGTCCCTCACGCATTCCAGCCACGGGTAGTCATTTTCCCATTCAATTCTATATTTTTGTGCTCTTTTCTTTTTCGCCGGCTGCTCGGAGGTAGTCATTTTTACTTTTCCCGCTGTTGTTACTTGTCGTCATCATTGCTATGATACGTGACTCACAATGACTGAAACGACCAATTAAAAGGGCATTCTCTGATGATGTTCCAAGATGTTAAAAACGCTACGCTGATCATAGACAAACAGAGGGAGAAATTAGTATCTACCGCACCGTCGGGTTTTTTTCTTTTCTTATCATAGCCTACATATATTAGAAGCTATATGTGTCTGTCATGGATTTGCACAGTGACTGAATTGATTCTCAAAAATACGGAACAAAGTGCGTTCCGTATCAGATCAATACGGAACAAGACTTTTATGTGTCAAATACGGAACGATTCCGTATTATACGGAACGGTTGGCAACCCTACTCATGGGTGGTAGTCCATGTTCGCTTTTTTGATGGTGAGTAATGTTGCATGTTGTTGCTGCTGGTTGCTGTTATGACAGCACACTTCCATACTGAACTTTACCAAAGGCAGAATCCACCAAAGAATCCTCATGTGACATCCTGATAGTGGTGACTGAAGGAGCTACAGCACTGGCAAAGTCCTTATATGCCTCTGCTACTTGGAGGACTGAGATGTCAGGCACCGACACCCTTGTAAATGGTACTCCTGAAATGAAATGAAAAGATAAAAGTATTAAACAAAAAGTAAATTTCCTAGTTTTTAGTCTGTCTAAACTTTCATATGTTTCATTTTAAACTATATGCATCTTTAGTATGAAATTTTTGTGTTGTACCTTAAACCCTCAGCAAGCTTCCTCTCTTTGGGTCTTGCAGACTGACTGGACCTGGCTTGACTTCCTAGAAAATACACAGGGGCCATGTTAATATTAATACAGCAAAATTTTGAATACTAGATTACAGTATACAACAGTCAATTCATCACTTATTCGCACAAATATTTCTGAATAATGACCACTTTTGCACAGAAATGCTGTTACTAGGGTTGCCACCCGTCCCGGTTTTCCAGGGATTGTTCTCTTTTTTGAGCGACAGTCCCGGAAAATTAATATTCTTTCCCGGGACACGAATTGTCCCGGTTTTTTGTTAAAATGTACTTCTAAAGTAGAATTTCCTGGTTTCAAACCGTTTCCTTCTACTGTTACTGCAGAGCTGCCACGCGCAATTAACCCTTCTCACGCACAGAAAAATCGCGAAGCAAAGAGAACACGGAGACCGACAGACTAGTCAGAGCAGGTTACTTATGATATAAAAAAAAAATCTCAGCTCTCAGATTCTGTCAATTTTATTACGAAATTCAAACAATAAACACCGTTTTGGCGTTTGTAAATGTGACGTGAAAGATCCCTAGCGGCACGTGAACTGATCACCTCTAGCTAATAGTAAATAAACACGAATGAACAATGTTAAAATAAAACGTACAACTTACCGAAATGTATATTCATCATACATAATATCGATCAATCAGTGTTTTTCAACCGCGGAAAGGGTCAATAAAACAGCTGGAGAACAATTGTCACATAACATTTACCTCAGGAAAGCCATTTGATGACCATAAGGCTATAGCACGTTAGTTAGCTAAAAAAAAAAGAGCTATAGAGAGTATTTTGCTAAACATAGGCTACTATATTACATATTTATTATATTTACTTATCATTAAATAAAGTTGTTATTATAATAAAAAAATGCATTATATTTAATTTGTTAAATAAAGTTATTTTAACCCTAAATAATTTTACCCGCTGATAAGGCTCTCTGTATGTTTACAGCATTAGGTGAGATTTTTTTCTTGAGAAAAATTAATGCCTATCTTCTAATATTTATCCAAATCAGTCAATTAAATCAAATCACAAGAATTGAACTGAATTGAAATCCTGAAATTTGTTTCAAGCAATAATAAAAAACGTATCTTACCAGAAATTGTACCATATAGCCTAAACATTGTAACATGTTGTCACTAAACCTAATACAATTCAGTTTAGTTACTAAAATGTTTTGACAATCACAATACACTTATTTGCAAGATAATTTTTTTTAGAGTTAAAAATTTCAGTTAAATATAAAGGAAAAACAGCGCTGGAAAATCATGCAACCCCCCCCCCCCCCCCCCCAACAACAACAGAAAAAAAATCTGAGTGTCCCGGTTTTTCACAAATCAAAGGTGGCAACCCTAGCTGTTACTTACTATATTTATCTAGAAAAAGTATGTGTCCTAAGCTAATACAAATTTAAACTCAAATAATGCTCATTGTATTTATTAGTTTATTGCATTTCCAGTAGTTTTAATTAATGGTAAAATTAATTTAAAATGACCATTGTTCTAGGTTTGTGCCAGGTCTGCTCCGTTTCAGAACAGCTGTGAACTGGAGGAACTGCACTGATGCCAAGTTGTGAATAGTGGGCTGTTGGGTAGAGTAGTGCAACAGTGACTACGTTTACATGCAGCCAATAACCCGTTCAAAACCGGGATATTAGCAATAACCCGGTCGCGCACGGCCATGTAAACACCGGCAAAAACCCGGATATGCTCATATCCCGGTTTTTAAAAACCCGGATATTATACCTGGGGTACCCCTTTTCTAACCCGAATATTTGGTCATGTAAACGCGTATCGGCATATCCCCATCAAAAGGAACATTGATTTGTGTTCTGCGCATGTTCTATTCGCAAGGAATCTTGGTCTTTTGAGTAGAGACGGCGCATACAGAAACCCGCGTGCAGTATACCGGAAGTAAACAAGAAGTAGAGGTAAACATGGCGAGATGCAGCACAGCACCACACTTTTGGAGCGAGGAGGAAAGCGCAAACAAAGGCTATCGCTATCTGCCCCGAACTATTCATTATCCGCGTGCTGCTGCTGTTGTTGTTGTCTTTGGATACATGAAGAAGAATCGGAAATGACGCATATTGCGTCTTAAGGTTGTCCGTACGTCCAGACGCTAACCGTGCGTCGCCGTTTACATCGGGATATTACCAATTGATTACAAATTCCATGTATACAGGAGTAACTCTCTCTACTCACGCATGTAAACGGGTTATTCCGAATGTTTCAGAAACTCGAATAGTGACCTTAACCCGACCATAACCCGGTTATTGGCTGCATGTAAACGTAGTCAGTGTGGTTGCACAGTGCTGTCCCAGCAACACAAGAACAACTACTCTGTGACAGCATTACAGGACGATAGTCCTTTAATACAATCTGTGAAGATAATTCAATTATTAATGTCATTTGTAAATAGATTCTATAGATGTAGAACCCACAAACAACATTTAAAACATGTATTTCATTTAGAGATCAGCTGTCTTTTATGTCCTCCTACTCTTAATCTATGGGGCTTCTCTGACTTCCTCATCGACCTGAAACATATCGCCCTTACGCTGATCTCTCCTGAGAACTGATCTTTACTGGAAACTGAGAAATTACTCATAGTCAGTAACAATCACATTCCACAATTTGTCTGTACATTGCACAAACAAGCACTTTTCAAATTCATGTAAAACTATACGTTTAACTAAGTAGATCAAATAATACAAAGACCGGTATGAACTGGTCAGAAACGGAGACACCGATTTTAGAAACCAATTCACTAGTCGGATTTCGCATGACATGAGAGAATACTAACCCTCAAAGTTGTCAGCTCGAAAAATATAATTTAAAGCCCTTCTTCTTTTATGACTCTTAGGTGTGACAGCTAACTGCCTCACAATATTGTTAACATCATTCACGTTAACCTTAGGAAGTTCTTGTAAACAGCGAGTGTAATTTACCATTATCTCCACCGAATGCAAACGGCTTCGGGCACAGCACCAGATGTAACTGGGCGGGCTGAGACAAAACGCGGAAGCGATCGTGCATAGAGCCTTTTACCGCCGCACTAGCTAACTAGCACACATCTTCGGCAAAGCCACTGCAGCAAAAATAAACATTTTAAAGTTGTTCGCGAAACCACCAGGTGACGCAAAGGGACATTGTGCAAAACAGCAGCACTTGCCGCATTCTGAAGCCTATTCTTCGGGGGAGCAGCACGATAACATAAAACAAACAAATGAATTACAAAAAATAACAAACAAAAATAAATAAGGTGCAATGATGCTGATTATATTTACTATTCTATTAAGGAATCAGACGAATGAAGAGCGCTTCTCTCTCTTGTGTGCACGAACACACACTGCTGGACAACCGAACTTCTGGGCATTTTCAGTGAGTAAACTCGTGGCTGAGTGGTAGAACTTAGGTTTCAATCATTTAGAAGACACGGCTTCAAATCCCGAACAAATTTAGAATTCTATGATTTTTATTAATGCATTGTATATTATTAATGCAGAGAGATTTGTCTAGTTCTAAAACTCTGTTACACCATATAGTTTTTTTTACTTATATTTATAAAAAAAATGACCATGCATTTCCATTTTACACTAAGGAACAAATATTATCCAACTGAATTTACATCTATTTCACTCCCTCTGTCTCCACCGCGCCTTTCTGTGTCCTCGCCTGCACCTCAGTCGCCAGAGCCGGCGGCTTCGCCATGTCCCGCTGGATCCTCTGCGACGCCTGGGCTCGTTGGCTCATGGCTCCTCCCTCTGCCCTGGCCGCCTTTGCACAGCCTGCTCCGCCCTTGCCGCCTGCTCCACCCTGGTTCCTCCTGCCTTCTGTCTGCCCTTCACCTGCTCTTTGTCCTCCTCCTGAACCCCTTCCATCCCTAAACCCCTTAAACCTCGTAAGCTGCCGCAACTTTTACAGTAGCATGGTAGGATAAATGTAACTTTTCCATATTAGCTTAACGTTACCTGATGCTTGTGTAGCTTGAAGACTCGCGGCGAACTTCTGCATACATAGCGCTGCAAAGAAAACTCCGCCTACCACTTCACCTCCGTGGCAATAGTGTATACGTGTATTGTTATCTATTATAATATTTATTTACAATTATCAGAGAGGGGCACAATACATTTTGCAACAAAAGGGGCAGGGGCAGGGGCTTGAGCCCCCCTGGCCCCCCTCCTGTGCACGCCACTGACCTTGAAAGTGGTTTGGCTTTTAGCAGTGTTCATTGCCATAGTAACTTACGCTCCACAGCTAACCTGGTCCGGGGCAGGTTATGTTCTAGGTAAAGGCGGCATACACTGTGCGATGTCTGTGTGATTTCAGCAAGGAACCTACTCAAACAGAACGAGTAGATCGCATGCGATGTAAAGCCAAAGCTCAGGATTTATGTGCTCACACTATACGGTCCGAACGTCGAGCTGTGAATTCACTGCTCACACTATACGTGTGAAATATGCGCAAATCAGCGTGATAAACCTTCGTGCCGGGTTGCGCATATAGACGCAGGGCTCTACAGTGCGCCAAAAACCAAACCACATTTAACATCTCTTAAAATGAGAAATTAGTTTGTTACCTCAATAAATTTAGGGTCATTCCTATTTTATTTGTGTACATTTTAATCATTAACATTAAAAACACTATTTTTACGACTAAAATTACAGTAAAAGGTAAAAAAAAAAACTGAATTCCCCAAAATTAATACGGAAAAAACGGAATTTGGGAAAAAATAAAACGGAATTTGGGAAAAAATAAAACGGATTTTATAGGGCCCTACTAATTCGGATCAGCACAGAGGGGCCCTCCCTGGAACTGTTTGATCCTACAAAATGTGCTGAAAATTGGCTGTCTGCTGGAAAGAGGTCAAGGCGACCAGGCTACAAAGCTTGGCCAAGTGACTCAGACATGATCTTCATTTCAGATAAAATGTGAAACATACATAGGGTCTACATACAATGATAAATTAAATCTACATGACGATAAAATAGAATTAAATGAAAATCTTTTGTTTGAAAGTTTTGGTCTGATGTTCTTAACCTTACAATGAGCATTGTAAATTTAATTGTTGAATAATTCTAATAATAAAACTATAATGATAAACTTATACAACAAAAATGACTGTGCCCCCAAATATTTGTCTGTGCTCCTAAATTTTTTTATTTAGGCGCACCAGTGCTCCTTGTTCAAAAAGTAAGTGTAGAGCCCTGAGACAATATCATGTATCCAGAGATATTGTCAAAACAAGCATCAGCTATCAATATCAAGATGATTTAGCATTTCCAATTTATGTATTAAGTTATTATTAGTATTATTGTATTATTATTATTATTAGGGAATGCCTAGCTACGTTTATTATTAAATTGATAGGCTATTATAATTAAATTGGCACGCAATAATTTCATAGCGCATCCCCGCATAACCAACGCGCTGTGAGGATAATAAAATATTACATAGAAGCTTACTCCTCCTCATTGAAAATTGTCTAAAACATTTAGGTAGATTACAATAAATGATAGGCATATAATTAATTATTATCAGTCTATAATATGTCAGAACACTGCAATAATTCATAATTCAAAATTAAAAACAGCTTTATTTCAGGAACATTGTTTAACAAATTAATAAAAGAGGCTAAGTGTACATTGCAGGTGGCTTGGAAGACGTAATCGTTAATCCATTTTGCAGCAGGAACTGGAGGTAAGCAGGAACTGCAGTTTGAACTGCAGAACTTAAAGTTCTCCCTCTTTTAATTTCTTTTATTTTTTATTTATTTTTTTGCTGCAGATGAAACTTCTGTTTTTGCGCAGTGAGGGAAAAAACACTGAGTTTAGGGCATTCGGTTTGTTGCTCTGCTTCAACTGCGATATAGTCACGAGGAGCGACCAAAATTTCTAACATGCCAGAAATTCATCCGACCATCCGATTACCAGTCGGGAGAGGTTAATCGCCTCTCGTTTCTCCCTGTACAGTGCACGAACACTGCACGACAAACGACGCACGACAAAGCTGAAAATCGCCCTGACCCGAAAAAGAGTCGCACGAGTCAGAATTCGGCTCAAAATTGGACGAAAATCGCAGTGTATGCCCGCCTTAAGAGATCTCAAACCGAAATTGGACCAATCAGCTGTGAGCAAAGGATAAAGTCCTCCCACCTGTTTCTACTCCAAATTAAAGGTCACTACATACCAAATGATTTTTAAAGACAAAATCGTCTGGCTTTTAGTAACACTTATTTAGAATAATAATTTTGTATAATTTAGATATTATTTATGTAATTATAGTCTAGATGGGATGTACCCAAAAAGTTAAAGTGTGGAGCATTTATGGGTACAAGTCGGGAACCGGCCTACTTTACATATTTCAAGGGTACTGAATCCAAAAAAACTGGTACCCAAGCGAAATTTTGAGTTTTTGACCTTCTAATTTGCATATCAAAATGGCCGCCAAATTGCCTATCTTGCTCAGTCGTTGGACCATTTTCCCCTAGTTTTTTTGTAAGTAGGCAATCAAGATGAGGAAATTAAGTTTCTAGATCGATAGTCAAGGGTCAGAGCAAAGATATAATGGAGGCTCACTGCCTTTTTTATGTATATATATATATGCAAAATACCAACTTTTAAGGTGAAATTAAGCATTATTTGTGTCATTTTTTAAGGCCGACATACATATTCAATCAATATCACTCCTAAATGTTCCCAGTGTATATGATGTATTCCATATTACATAATAACTAAGAAAAATACCATTGCAAGTTGTCTGAGATTTCATTTTTTTATGCAAATTAAGCAATTGTTCTCTAAATTCTAAGACGGGAAAAACCCAGGTGAATAGGGAAAAAAACACCATGCAACTTCCTTTGAACAGATCTACAGATCACATCTTGTTTCTGTATATTTTCTTTCATGTTTGTAGCTTAAAGGGGGGGGTGAAATGCTATTTCATGCATACTGAGTTGTTTACACTGTTAAAGAGTTGGATTCCCATGCTAAACATGGACAAAGTTTCAAAAATTAAATTGTACGTTTGAAGGAGTATTTCTGTGCCAAAAATTGTCCTTCCGGTTTGTCACAAGTTTCGGAAAGTTTTTTTCGAGTATGGGCATGTGTGACGTCAGATGTAGCGGAATTTCCTTATATGGGTCCTAAGGACACTTCTGCCGGAAAACCACGGGCACGCGCGCGCACTCGCACTCGTAGACCAGAGCAAGAGAGTGAAAGCAGTACCTCATCAAAGCGCTATGCTCGGCTTTAGGGAAGTCAGTGTCACCAAAAAAGTGTGTTTTTGGTTGCCAGGGCAAGACAACCCTGCACAGATTCCCAAAGAACCCGGCGTTAAGGAACCAGTGGATGGAGTTTGTTTTTTTCAGAGCATCATCAACGGAGTTGCGTAAGACTGTTTGTTCCCTGCATTTCGACGATGATTGTTTTATAAACAAAGCCCAGATCGACGGATTTGCAGATCGTCTAATGCTTAAGGATCGAGCAGTCACAATGATAAAGGTTCGCGGTCGTGGTTGGAACCGGGCGGTGAGTAAAACTGTTGAACAAATGTCTCTGTGTGTTGTTAGCTCGGCGCGTTAGCACACAGCTTTAGCTTCGCCCACACGGCCCTCCCCCAGCCGCTCGTTTTTTTCCGGAAAGACTCGGTACAGCCTATCTTTCTTTTATAAATATAATAAAACTAAAGACTTTTTGGAGATATGAAAGATGCAATACTACTCTATAGGTACTCCAGATTTACAGGAGATTGAGTGAAAATGAGCATTTCACCCCCCCTTAATTGCTTTGCTCAGAAACAAGATGTGATCTGTAGATCTGTTCAAGGGAAGTTTCATGTTTTTTTTCCCCCTATTCACCTGGGTTTTTCCCGTCTTAGAATTTAGAGAACAATTGCTTAATTTGCATAAAAAAATGAAATCTCAGACAACTTGCAATGGTGTTTTTCTTAGTTATTATGTAATATGGAATACATCACATATCATATATACACTGGGAACATTTAAGAGTGATATTGATTGAATATGTATGTCGGCCTTAAAAAAATGACACAAATAATGCTTAATTTCACCTTATAAGTTGGTATTTTGCATATATATATATATATATATATATATATATACATAAAAAAGGCAGTGAGCCTCCATTATATCTTTGCTCTGACCCTTGACTATCGATCTAGAAACTTAATTTCCTCATCTTGATTGCCTTCTTACAAAAAAACTAGGGGAAAATGGTCCAACTACTGAGCAAGATAGGCAATTTGGCGGCCATTTTGATATGCAAATTAGAAGGTCAAAAACTCAAAATTTCGCTTGGGTACCATTTTTTTGGACTCAGCACCCTTGAAATATGTAAGGTAGGCCGGTTCCCGACTTGTACCCATAAATGCTCCTCACTTCTTATAGAAGGCCATTTTTCTGAAATCCGTCTAGTCTATTATTAATCGATCACACGTACAATTTATCAATTATTTTTACACGCAGTTTAAAGGAATATATATATAGGTAATATAAATACACTTAAGAATCAATAGATTAAGCTATAAAATGACTACATGTGAGCTTAAAAGTTCAATTCTCTCTATACCTTTATCAATAGTATAAATTAACTTCACAACTTTTACTTGCACTGATATAGCAAGACTTTTTCTTTTAGTTGTCCTCTTTCATAGACAGCTATTTTGTTCTTACTGTGTAAATTTGTTTAAATTCCTAATATTTTTTTTAATCTCGTAATATTCTGATTCGCACTGCTTCTCTTGCGAGAATTGAAACGCAATTTCACTCTTTCTCAGCATGTGATTGGCTGTTCGCTACTGATGTCACACCTAAACTCCTAAACTCTGAGTTAATAGGGAAAGTTGATGATCAGCATCATGGTACCAACAAAGCCTGGTTGGATTGGTTTGGTTTTGTCAACTCAAAACTAATCCTGTAACCCGGAGTTTGTTCAACCACCATCATGGTACAGGCCCCAGGTCTGATCTCCATTGTATTAAGTGTGTGTGTACCTTCTGCCCGTCTTCTATGTACCTGTTTGAATTATATTATTATTGTGAGTAAAAGTTTGCATTTGAACTTTTGACTCTTCGTCTTCATCTGCACCACACCATAACAGTTTAATTTAAGTTGATAATTATTCTATAAATGTTATTTAGTTTAACAGCAGCACGAAGGCACTGTGGTTCGAGATTTATTTAAATAAAAAAATTAAATAAAAACTCTGCTTTATTCACAAATTGCACCCTGATTTTAAGGATTCAAAGATGGAATTTAATATTGAGTTGAACATTTTGTTCATGACAACAAATGAACATGAGTTTGAAGATTGTATTTACAGATGGTGGACAACCAGAATGCCTATTAATTAAATTACGAAATTACCGCGGCGAAAATAAACCAGCCGCATTTCAAAGTCGTTCCCGAAATGACCGCCAGGTGGCGCAAAGGGACATTGTGCAAAACAGCAGCAATTGCCGTATTTTAAAATGTAAGTGGGTTAAATATAAAACCCTAAGCCTAATAGGCATATTTTTCATATATATAAATAGGCCTATTAGGCTACAACAGAATAGAACCAAAGATAGAATCAATTTTACAGCTGAAAAAATAGAATCAAAAGTTAAAAATAGAGACGATATTAGGAGCAATGACGCTGAATATTTTTACTATTCTATTGAGGAATTAGATAAACGAAGAGCTCTCATGAGCGATACAATTGCACAGTAATTTATAGTGATTTCAAAAGCAGTCCTTAAAAAAAAAAAATACATGGAGTAGTGTGGCATAATTTTTGAGAGATTACGCGGAACACGTTTTAGTTAAGATCCTGGTTTCAATGCCCATAATGTATATAGGCTAGGCTACTGCTTTAAAAAAATGTCACAACGCGTTTTGAGATTGTTTTGAATTAAACATTGAAGTTTAAAATGTAGTGTTTTGGCACACCAGGCCGAGTGGCGTTACGCATTTGTCACGGTGTGACAAAAGCCAGATAAGGAGAGAGAGTAAAATCCTCGTGAAGGCAGTATTATTTGGAGACCTCTTGTGGATGGTCGTCTCATCACACCGCGAAATCTGTTGCCATGGCAGCGAGGCCAATTGCCTGATTGACAGCAGGTGAGGAGAATTACAGAGAGTGTTGTGAGAGGAACGCGCATTAAGATGGGGCTTTAAAAAGAGAGAGGAAACAGACGGTCGGTGTGGTTCTCCTCCCGTGAGATACTGTGTTTTGTCGGCGGGTTGTTCATATTTGAAGCTGGACTGTGCAGCAGGGCGAAGATTGAAGCTGAGGAATGGAAAGGAGAGAGTGAAGTTTTGTCAACGAAAACCCAAGGGAGATCGTCAGCAGTGGGAGAGACGCAAAGTGATGAGTATTTGATCCGTTGTTTATATGCACTGACACTGAAGTGGTGTGGAGCGTTTGGAAAGCGTGTGGCACGAGTGGATTATTACACCGAGTGAATTAATGATCTGTCTTCAACCTTTGTTCTTCCTTCACTGAATGTGACGACTGCTACATTTGTTCTGGCTGTCTCTGGGAGAAGTTGAGCCGTGTGAGAGACGAGAGTCGATCCGGTGGGAGAAAGACCGGTGGGTGAGTGCTGGCCCGAATGCACGGTGTGCGAGTGGAATGCAGTGCCTGAAGTGACGATTCACACGGTTTGTGTTATGGAGTGAAGTTTATCGTGTGGAGAAATATTAGTCTGCTGTGCACTCTCTTCTATAGTCTTTCACCCGCTGTTCCTGAACAGGGTTTGTCACATTAAGCGCCCAACTTACCATTCGAGACAGCCTCGCTCTGGTTAATGCTGTTGATCCATTGATTCCTGTTACATTGTTGCAGCGGACAGCTGAACTGGAGCGTCTTGCTTGAGCATCCTTCCTGTCTGGTGGTCACCACACGTCCCTATCAACAGCCACTGCCCTGGTTCGAACGAGAGAAGGTATTGCCGGCGAATGTTTCATCTACTGTTGAATGGTCGAATCCTGTTGCATTGTTACAGCACAGCTGAATTGGAGCATCTTGCTTAAAGCATCCTTCCTGTCTGGTGGTCTCCACACGTCCTTATCAAAAGCCGCTGTCTGGTTGGAACGAGAGAAGGTATTACAGCTGAATGTTTCATTACTGCTGAATGGTCAAACCCGGTTGCATCGATACAGTGTACAGCTGAAGTGGAGTGTTTTGCTTAGAGCATCCTTCCCGTTTGGTGGTCTCCACATACTCCATCGAAAGTCGCTGTCCTGTTCGGAAAAGGGAAAGGTATTTGAAATGAACGTTTGATACGCTGTTGAATGGTTAAACCCGGCTACCTGGTTACAGTGCACAGCCGAAGTGGAGTGTCCCGCTCAAGTGTCCTCTCCACTTGGTGGTCTCCGCATGCCCTAGTGAAGGTTTCCGCCTGTTCAGAAAGAGAGAAGGTATTTCGATTGAACGTTCCATATGTTGTTGAGAAGTTAAACCCTGTTACCTGGTTGCAGTGTACAGTCAAGTGGAGTGTCTCCCTCAAAGCGTCTTCTCCGCCTGGTGGTCCCCACCTGTCCCCACTGGAAGCCTCCGCCTGTTCAGAAGGAGAGAAGGTATCACTGTTGAACGTTGCATCTTGTTGAACCATTGAACCCTGTCGTATCGTTGCAGGGCACAGCCAAAGTGAAGTGTTCTCTTGCCGGGTGGCCCTCTGTGCCCGTGCTGCAAAGCATTGCTACTGTTCAGAAGGAAGGAGAGTAACTACGGCATGTGTCTCGATTAAGTGTTGTTCTGCTGTTCATGGTCCCCTCCTGGCCCGGCCCGCTCGCCACCTGCGTCCTTGTGACCCGTCTGAGTCGAGGATCCCCGTCCTCTGGATACTTACCTCTGGGCAGCCTCCGGCATTCGTTCCATCCTCACTGTGAATACCTACCTGGTTCCAGTCCGAATGGGGTCCGTGTAGCCAAGACTTCCTTGAGAGCCTTGTAAAGAGTACTTACCCAGTGGCTTACCTGAGTGGTGTGCGTCCTCCTCTGATTCCTCTCCGACGAGCCGCAGGTTGTCCACGAACTTCCATCCCGCCCCGGTCCAGGGGCCCATCGAATTGCTTCTGGCGAAAGAAGAGATTTTAATTAGGACTTCTCAAATTTACCTGTTTTTAACTTAATAAAGAAATTGTTATTCCTTTATCCTCTGTGCTTGTCTGGGTTCTAGACACGCTCCTCGAGGCGGTGCCCGGTCCCCAGGGGTGGGTGCAGTCTGGCTTGGCCCACCCCGACCTGTGACCCATTGTTCAAAAATCAGGTTTTATTCTGGCATGTTGAATTGGCGTTAGAAATGTTTTTTTTTTATTTATTAGATTTAGATTTTAGGTTTCATTAGATTTATTTTTCTCATAACAGCTAAAATAACTTAATATATGCCTTGTCTTAATATGACCTAGGCTACTTAATATAGACAATAGGCATATAATAGCCTATATAATAAATTAGCTAAACTTGTCCACTAAATATTTAATTTTAAATTATTTTAATTATCACAATTAAAGTTTTAATTTTATTAAATTGAACAAGCGCAACAATCAGCATTTAATCAAATATTCTAAAAGATGTATTATTAATAATGTTATTTCAACATAATATTTCGTGCAACAAGCAAGATGTGTAGGCCTATTTGTAAATCCGGTGATGCGTGCATTGATTTTTATCAACAAACTAGTGTTTTCTGACAGTGTCGACTCCAAAGATGAAGTTGACGATCGCCATATTTGTAGTGAACGCACCTAGAGAGAAATGCACATAAAGACACAATCAGAGTAGCCTTTTTTCTTTTCGTTTTGAATTATTTCGTTTGAAGACATTTCAAGCTTTGTGTATTTGATGTATTTATCATGTCTGTGTGAGGCATACGCTGAGTTTCGTTAAATTAGGAGGATGAGATGCGCTCCAGCTGACGTGCAATGCAAGTGACCTCGCGGGCGCCTCCATGATTAGTGTCTGTTATATTTGCTTCTCTTTCTTATTGAATCCAGACAATTGGGTGATGAAAAATTGATTAAAATTAAGATACAATTTATAGAAAACGAAATTCACTTTAAAAAAAGGTTTTCTACCAAACAAAACTTAATGAAGTGGTCAAAATCATGTCTGACCCATGCACTCCATATCCATCTCTCGATTTAATGCATCTTATCTTACTCGTGCTGTTCACTTTTCATATTCAACATGGATGGAAAAAAACAACATTATAATATTTTAACAATATGATACTAAATGAGATTATTTAATGTCTACAACAGTATAGTAGGCCTATAGACTCTATTTGTACAAATTGCTGCACATTAATTTAATTAAATGAAACCTTGTAACGAATTCACACTGTTGGGTAGACTGTATATAGTTGAGACACCTTAAAGAACTTGCGTTAGCAGCAAGCACAAGTTGTGATTTTTGCTGTGCACTTGCATATTAGTGTCAGCTGGGAAGGAAATATAGAGACCAGACCTCTTGGAACTTTAATTGAATACATAGCGTTGGTAAAGCATACTGAAATTACATCCCTACAAATTTATTAGGCCCTACTGAAAATAAATGTATCGAATTTAAGCAAAGTAGCCTAAATGTTAAGACTGTAAGCCCTTTGCTTTTTTACGTAGCCTAAAGGACTCTTATAGCCGACTTTGTGTTAATTTAATTTGTAGAGGATTTTTTTAACTCAAACATTAACACTGAAATAAATTAAACTAAATTATTGTAATTTTTTGGCACACCACGACGAGTGGCGCTATGCATTGTTCTAAAGCCAGGTTTTATTCTGGCATGTTGAATTAGTGTTCGACAAACGCGTTCATTTGAATGAAGAGCGCTTCTCGCTCGTGTGAGCGAACACACACTGGAATGTTAGGCCATTTCGCAACGAGTGAATCGTGGCCGAGTGGTTGAACTTTCGTTACGATCATTTAGATGACACGGGTTCGAATCCCGAACTACCTTGGACTACTGGTATTTTTATATTAGCCTATTAATGCATTTTATAGTCTTTTGTTGATGCAGAGAGATTTGTCTTCTAAAACATAGTTTTTTGCTTATAGCCTATTTACAAAATAAAATCGCCATGCATTTCCATTTTACACTAGGAACAAATATTATACAATGACTTTACTTCTGTAGCCTATAATCATTCATATATATATATATATATATATATATATATATATATATATATATATATATATATATATATATATATGACGTTTAAACGACAAACAATAAAATCAGAACCAGTATTCTGTTGCGTTCATGGTTCCAGTGGCAGTAATGCATCCACGGCTTTTCAAAATGTCACAAAGCGTTTTGAGATTGTTTTGAATGAAATATTGAAGTTTATAATTAAGTGTTTTGGCACACCACGACGAGTGGCAAACTCTTTGTTTTGTTTTGTAAACTCAGCTATCCTGTGGGGGGTTTGGAGAAGGCAATAGTTGCTTTATCGTGGGGGTGCAGGACAGAGGTGTTAATGTTCCGTCTTTCATATGGAGAGTGTCGGAGCCAGCCTGAGGCAAAGGCAAAATTCTTTTAAGGATTAATCTCAAAATCTCCAAAAGTCCATAGCCTATGTACAGTAGGCCCTATATCCTATTAAATTATATATTGTAGTTTTATTGATTGTATTTAAAGGTTTTCCACAAACAATTTCAATTAAGCAGATACAGAGCTCTTTAATTCGCGAACCACCTCGTTTTATTGTAAGGTGAATTCAGCAAGGCATGTTGTATCTTTGAAGGAACAAAAGCTTTTTGTTACAGTTTTTTCTTTCGTGATTTGTGTGGATGACACACAGCGTTTAGCTGTGTATTTGTATTAACAGTATTAGCTGTATGGTGTTTTTTTTACGCTGAAATGCTTAATTTCGAGAAAGACCCGCCGCGCGCAGTGAGGGAGACCAAACTTACCAAAAAAATATCCAGCGCGAGAAAGGCAAAGAAAAACGCCTGTTCTTAATTTATGTTGCTTTGAACTTTTTTCGTTTTGTACCGTTTTAATTTTTTAATTTAGCTGCAATTTCTTTGACAATAGAAATTTAAAATGTTGCAAGAATAGGCCTAAGATTCTGTGTTTCTTATTTTGCATCACAAAGGGAAACTCTATCGATGCAACCCTGTCTAAATAAATAAACTGTCCTGACACTTTATTCATATCTTAAAATGTGCGATGGGTTTTCAAACTTAATTAATTTTCTTTTTCTTTTACATTTTCATTGTTTATTTTTTAATTGAAAGCAGTACTGTATTGAAAGTATTTTTCTGATTTGTTCGATCTGTTTTGAAAAATGTCTTACGTTGCTATGGCCGGGTATCACTGTCAGTCATCTCAATCTCGTGAATGATTCACACACACAAAAAAATAATTTAGCAGATTAAAGACGAGCTTCATCATCTTCATTTTCTGGTGCGATCGACTGACAGTCTTCCTTCATCAAATGTGTCGTCTTTGCAGCGGGAATGTAGCAAATTTATGTTGTAATGTACACTTGATAATTAAACAAGATGATTGACTTTAATAAACAGATGTATATTTAAGCATCAAGAACAAAAAAACATAAACACTGTCGGCTACAATGAGATTCGATCTCAGATCGTTTGAAGCTCCGAGAGGCTATTGTTAATGCTTTGACCACAGAGCTACCGTCTGAATAGCCTAGGTCTACTATTTTCTCTGTTTTAAAAGTTTGTAACATGTAAGGCTATTTAGTTCTTCTGAATATAACAAAGAATGCTTAAACCGACTAACATCGGTTAGTAACTGCAAGTCCTGAAAATGTTTAAATTTTACGGTAAATTATTTTAATTTATTTCACTGTTATGTTTCAGTTAATAAATCTACAAACACATTAAAATAACACGAAGTAAATGACAAGTAACCTATTGACATAGCCTTTCTAAATTATAGAAAAACTGGGCACACAATGTTAACGTGTGTCTACTTTGTTTAAATTTAATGAATTTGAATTCGTTTAACCACAATATTTATCTTGAATTTATCTGTGACCTCAGCTCAGATTACTGCCGCGGCAGATTACGTCATAAAGAGAATAAACTGACACTTTTCAAAGTCTGTGATTACAGCGCCACTCAGCGGTAAAAGGCAGCAAATACACATCCCAATTTTGCCGCCGTGGGAACGGCGGCGGTAAAAGTCTCATTCTGGTTGTCCACCATCTGTAGTTTTGCTTGGAAAAAGTTGGCCTAAACCGAAGTAGCGTTTTAATTTAATTATTGAAATAATGAAATATTTAGTTAATAAACTTTTCATGACATAAATATTTCTACATGTTGCCTAAATGATTTAATTCTTTCATTATCAACACTTTAATAATGCTAGAATAGCGATTTAAGCGTGAATTGTGATTTCTCTTTGTTTTTAAGTCAGTCTCAGACTCAGATAGCCTGTGGGGGGTTTGGAGGGGCAGTTCAGTGGCTTTATCGTGGGGGTGCAGGACAATAGCCTATAGGTGTTATTGTCCAGTCTTCAGACCTGCCAACCTGTACGCTTTTTGCGTAGCGGATACGCATTTTGACTTCAAAGTACGCTGATACGATTTGTTGCTCTAAACTACGCAAAAACCTGGTGACGCCTCTGCACGCGCAGTCCTCAAATCAAGCAACAGCAAAAGAAGAAGAGTTCAACCAATCATAGCGCTGGGTTCATTCCCCAAATAGCAAGCGGAGATGATTGACAGATGCGTAAGGCCTATTATTAAAAAGAGAGTTAAAATCGACACCAATAAAGAATCCCGCTCGATCCGCCTTCCACTCCCGCGGCTCGCAGTCTGACTGATTTCATAAGTGAGGACAGTACAGTAGTCACGGTACATCTGACTCCTGAAGGTAAACGGCCTGGGCTGGATGTGGAAAGTTGAAATATTGTACTTAACAATATTAGAACCTTATATTGTACTTAAGTTAACCTAATCCTATGGATTCGATGATCACATGGATCGCATGGATTATCTTAAAATACTCCGTTCTTCATGGTCACTCAGAAAAGAGGAAGACATCATTCAGCCATGCAAATAATAAAATGCTCATGTAATGCTGAACAATAAATCTTAATAAACTTGAAATCGCTATGGCTTAGTGATTATGAAAGTGATGTGATTTGTGGATTACGGATAAGCGCGAGTCTGGAGAAACAGGCGTTTATTAATTAATTCTCAGTGCTAAAAAACGTAGCCTTCATGTGTTACGTTATTGTGTTAAAAATAACTAAAGTACCTAATTATGTTACATATTTATTTTGTATGAAAACTAGTGCGTTAGTTCTGGATTAAAAAGAACCGTTATCAGTGCTGCGTGAGCTCTCTCTCACAAACACGGACGTGCACACAAAGAGAGAAGATAATTGTAAAATTAAATTTGACGGGCTAAGTTTAAATTTTGTTCTTGTTTGTTTTTGTTTTGTTTTTCTGTCAAAATGGCAGAAAGCATTTTGTATTATCCATCCTTGTTTTTAAAATTCGTTAAATGACGGACGTTTTACTGTTAGCACAGCCCTCATATGTCGGATTCGTCTAACTTACCGGTATATTTGATATTATTTTTAGAATAAGTGATTCGTTATGCTATTATTGGACTCCTGTCTAATCATTGTCAACTGTTTTCTATAAATATGTTTCTATTGGGTAGGCCTAACATTTATTCAGCTAATGCGTGTCCTGTTTAAAATGTGCAATGTTCAAAAGCAAAGACAGCAAGTCACAAATAGAAGCCCTTTTCCCTGTGGTATTTAGTTTCATATTTGGATATTGGAATAATAAATTAAGTAGCCTATCTTAATTGTACACAATGTTCCAAGTGTTTTTTTGTTTTTTGTTTTTTACAGCTTTATAGGGGTTTCTTAAGTTTAGACAAGTTGACCAGCACACATGTTATGCAATGCAATATAATCAATATAATGCATGTGTGTCGTCGTCGTGAAAACGTCCTTGTTAGTCCAATAAAAGCTTTTATTGACACCAGGCTCAGCAAACGACTCGTTTTTCAAAGTGGGGAACTATGACGACAAAGAGGATAAAACACCACCCCCGCAGAAGAAGATCAACGCCTACTTCAACACAGCCGGTTTAGCCCCGCCCACCGATATTGTGCAGTGCCTGGTTGTGGAAGAAGACAGTCGCTGCATAAGCTTCCTCTAGATTCCAATAGGAATGCATGGTTAAACTTTATTTTTAATGACGTTCCAGCTGATGTGGGTAAAACATTGTCCGTTTGTTCGCTTCATTTCACTGAGGATTTTTTTGTAAACAAGACACAGGTCGAGACTGGATTTGCAGACCGATTAAGATTAAAAAACGGTGCTATATGTCACATTCACCGTCTGTCTTCCTCATCTGTCTCTGCACTACACTCCCCAGAATCCTCCTTGGCACACACCTGCACTCACTCTCTAAGTAGTATCACCGTCACCTGGATCCCATCACCAGCTCACCAATACGTCTACACATGATACAGACTCTCTGCCATACTTACCTGTAGGGATGGGGAAATGAAGCCTCATGAATCACTGAGGCTTTCCCCTGACTGTCCCGGGAAAAGATTCAAAGCTTCGAGAGTGTCGAGAACTGGTCGAGAACAGCGCCATCTGGTGCTTATTTAAAATAAAGCAGCCAGAAGCCTGTGTTAGAAGCTCTGGCAGATGAAGCAACTGTGACGGCATCAGGTGATTGACAGCCGTGTAATCCTATCAGCAAGTAGCACCTTGCATTTAAGTCTGATTGGCTGTTACCTGGGAGGCGTCACGTCCGATTTCCCCGTTTGGTTTGCTAGTGTCGACGGTGGTTGTAGGTAAGCGAGCTGTGTTTTAATGGGTGATCATTTTTGGAGTTTTCCTATGCATAACTTTTTTAAATCATTTTTATCAATTAGTGCAGCTTTGGTGCGGTGCCCTTCGTGCTGCTTAGTGGGTCTGATGACTGTTCACCTCACAGGTAATGTTTGTTAAGAGCTCGTGATATGGCGCTGAAATGGCTGTGTGGGTTTAACATTCTTTTCGGATATCAAATAGGCGTGATTCCCTGTATTCTATTGTGTAACCGGTGGGCATGACTGACCAATCCGTGTCTAAGCATGCTATCTAGCGTGATCTCCTGATGGTAAGTGTTTATACGTTACTATGACTGGGAGTGGGGATAGTATTATGATTGGTAACATCTCCGTTTGTTTGTTATAGGATTCTCCCTCTCGTTCTATGCCGTGATTGTTGCTACTGTCTTCGCACTATTAAAGTGCTGCGGTTAATACGGCCGCACTGACGCGATCATCACTAAAGAGAAGGGGACTGCTCGTTTGGTTCTTATCGTGCCGTTATATTTGACCTGCTTCATATTCTTGGATTGTGTGGGGGACTAGTTGGTTCCTTCCACTTGTAGGGGAGCTAGCTGCCCTCTGTGTCTTTGTTTGATTTGAAACCTCTTTTTGTTTGTTTCCTGTTAACTTACTTCTAATCTTTTGGAAGTATAGTTTGTTTAGTTAACTTGATTTTTATTTTCTTTTTATTTCATCTTTACTATTGTAAAGCCATTTAACTGCGTGGAATATTTAATCAAGCCATTTAATTGTTTGGTTCATGGGATCAACCATCTATCAGTACAATTCTACTTGTGTGTGTGTGTGTGAACCTCTACTGAGTTAAAATTGTCTTGTATTAATCAGGTGACCAACTAATTGACTTTTCTGCGCTTGAATGGTTCTTTTTTTTTATTTTTGTCATTGACATTTATTGTTGTGAAGATTTGCTTTATTGATGTCCATCTGGTCATTTTTATGAACATTTGTTATAGTTTTTTTATCTTTATTTTGCAGGCGCCGGGGTCCCACGGGTGGATTGCTCTTCCTCCTCCTGGTGGTGGTCTTTTATCGTGTGCAGTGTACACTGTTGAGTGTGTGATTGTGTGATTAAGTGACACGGGGGTGTGTGTGCGTGTGGAAGTGTGCTCCGTAAAATCAAACTCCACGCTGCTTCCTGCCGTTGGGAGCCTCAGGCCTGCCGGTATTTAGTTTCTGTTTTTGCATGTTTTTCTTATTGTTTAGTTTGAAGTGGGTTTCAGTGTCTGGTCGTTTTTAGTGTCTAACATTTTAATTATTGTATCAATAAACATTTGTATTTTTGTACTCACCTCTCTTGTCTATTTATATGAGGGAACCGAACCTGTGTGCTTTGCTCAATGTTTGAGTATTTTCCCTGGGGTTAACTCCTAGGGTGGCGTAGTCGGACTTTCTTATTAGTAAACAACTTGGGCTTGTGTCTCAAATTGCACCGCCTCGCCACATTCTGGCGTAGTCGGCAGGATCCCTCTTGTATAGTACAGAGACGTGGGTATTTTGTTTGTATTTTGTTTGTATTTTTGTTTTTTGTTTTTCTTTGTTTTCCGGTAGGAGCCAGACAGTAGCAGTCACTCTTTGTGGTGGATCGGCACAAGTTAATCTTATTCTGTATTTGTGGTAAGTGCTTGTGCAGTTACAGGAATGGAGGATGAATTGCGTGAGTTAAGGGATTTAGTAGTTCAACTAAAAACTGATAATGAAAGGCTGCGGCAAGAGCCAGTGTTGGTGGCACAGCCGGGTTCATCTAATGTTACCATTCCTGTGGCTGCAGATCCCCCACGTATTGGTGCTGGTGCATCGACAGCGGAGCGGTTCGTTTTCGTTCCTCGGGATCGTAAGTGCCCAAAGTTTAATGAGTGGGTGGAGGAGGCCCAGGCCTGTATGCGTCTACGTCGTCTGTCTACAGCTGATCAGGCTTTTTTTTTTTGTTTGGTCATCTGGAGGGAGAGGCGAGGGAAGAAATTCGTTATCGGTCGAGGAACGAGAGGGAGGATCCGGATCAAATTATTCAGGTATTGCGTGATTTTGTATGGTTGTACAAAATCGTATGTTGCTCTTCAGGAGTCAATGAGGAGTGCGCAGTCACTAGTTAGACAATCGTCGGAAAACTAATTCCCACTGAGTTGCAGGGCCACAGCTTGGTTGGGGAAAAGACAGGCTGAGGTATTCTGGCTGGTCCAGATTTTTATGTGCCGCTTAAGGTTATGTCCCCATTTTGTTATATGGATGGGTGGATTTTAAGTACCATGCGAGGTCGACACTAGCTCTATGGTATCTACTGTTACTGGGGGTGGTATATGTAAACTTTGGAACTATGGGGGCTGAAAATATGTCAGTTGTATCAGTGGTTGTAGCTGCCGGCTGTTTATGGGCCTTTTTAATTCCTTATGATTATTTGGGATTGGACAATATGGCTCTGCTCTTTTCGGTCTGTCATTTACCCTTGAGGCTTCTGGTTTTTTGTATGGGCAGGAGGTTCTGTTACATAATTGCACTAGATGATGTGAGTTCGATGATGCCCATCCATTGTTCTCGATGTGAGTGATGTGAGTTCGATGATGCCCATCCATTGTTCTCGGTGTAGATGATGTGAGTTTGATGATGCCCATCCATTGTTCTCGGTGTAGATGATGTGAGTGATGTGAGTTCGATGATGCCCATCCATTGTTCTCGATGTGAGTGATGTGAGTTCGATGATGCCCATCCATTGTTCTCGGTGTAGATGATGTGAGTTCGATGATGCCCATCCATTGTTCTCGATGTGAGTGATGTGAGTTCGATGATGCCCATCCATTGTTCTCGGTGTAGATGATGTGAGTGATGTGAGTTCGATGATGCCCATCCATTGTTCTCGGTGTAGATGATGTGAGTTCGATGATGCCCATCTATTGTTCTCGGTGTAGATGTGTGAGTTCCGGCCTTGGAACTGAGTTCCTAGGTGGGAGTTTGTGTGGTTCACCGTCGGGGCGACGTTGCAGAAACTGGTGGTGGAATGTGACGGCATCAGGTGATTGACAGCCGTGTAATCCTATCAGCAAGTAGCACCTTGCATTTAAGTCTGATTGGCTGTTACCTGGGAGGCGTCACGTCCGATTTCCCCGTTTGGTTTGCTAGTGTCGACGGTGGTTGTAGGTAAGCGAGCTGTGTTTTAATGGGTGATCATTTTTGGAGTTTTCCTATGCATAACTTTTTTAAATCATTTTTATCAATTAGTGCAGCTTTGGTGCGGTGCCCTTCGTGCTGCTTAGTGGGTCTGATGACTGTTCACCTCACAGGTAATGTTTGTTAAGAGCTCGTGATATGGCGCTGAAATGGCTGTGTGGGTTTAACATTCTTTTCGGATATCAAATAGGCGTGATTCCCTGTATTCTATTGTGTAACCGGTGGGCATGACTGACCAATCCGTGTCTAAGCGTGCTATCTAGCGTGATCTCCTGATGGTAAGTGTTTATACGTTACTATGACTGGGAGTGGGGATAGTATTATGATTGGTAACATCTCCGTTTGTTTGTTATAGGATTCTCCCTCTCGTTCTATGCCGTGATTGTTGCTACTGTCTTCGCACTATTAAAGTGCTGCGGTTAATACGGCCGCACTGACGCGATCATCACTAAAGAGAAGGGGACTGCTCGTTTGGTTCTTATCGTGCCGTTATATTTGACCTGCTTCATATTCTTGGATTGTGTGGGGGACTAGTTGGTTCCTTCCACTTGTAGGGGAGCTAGCTGCCCTCTGTGTCTTTGTTTGATTTGAAACCTCTTTTTGTTTGTTTCCTGTTAACTTACTTCTAATCTTTTGGAAGTATAGTTTGTTTAGTTAACTTGATTTTTATTTTCTTTTTATTTCATCTTTACTATTGTAAAGCCATTTAACTGCGTGGAATATTTAATCAAGCCATTTAATTGTTTGGTTCATGGGATCAACCATCTATCAGTACAATTCTACTTGTGTGTGTGTGTGTGTGAACCTCTACTGAGTTAAAATTGTCTTGTATTAATCAGGTGACCAACTAATTGACTTTTCTGCGCTTGAATGGTTCTTTTTTTTTATTTTTGTCATTGACATTTATTGTTGTGAAGATTTGCTTTATTGATGTCCATCTGGTCATTTTTATGAACATTTGTTATAGTTTTTTATCTTTATTTTGCAGGCGCCGGGGTCCCACGGGTGGATTGCTCTTCCTCCTCCTGGTGGTGGTCTTTTATCGTGTGCAGTGTACACTGTTGAGTGTGTGATTGTGTGATTAAGTGACACGGGGGTGTGTGTGCGTGTGGAAGTGTGCTCCGTAAAATCAAACTCCACGCTGCTTCCTGCCGTTGGGAGCCTCAGGCCTGCCGGTATTTAGTTTCTGTTTTTGCATGTTTTTCTTATTGTTTAGTTTGAAGTGGGTTTCAGTGTCTGGTCGTTTTTAGTGTCTAACATTTTAATTATTGTATCAATAAACATTTGTATTTTTGTACTGTTTTATGGTGCTTAATTTAACCCCTTGTTTGGGTCTTAAATATAGACACCTTCTACCTTATTTTGTTTATTCTCAGGTTAGGTAAAGTCAGTCGAATTCGTTCTAAACAATAAGTATATAAATTTTCATACTTACAATTTAGTCGAAAGACTGCTCCGTGGTTTTGTTCAGCTCAATATTTGGTAAAACCGAGACTAAAGACAGGCGAGCTTATTAATTTCAATTAAATAAAATTTTTATTACATACAGGTTAACTAGTTTACATAAAAGGTACTAAAATCTAAAATAAAATTAAAAGTAAATCAAAACCAATTAATCTACAAGCTTTCATCTTCATGAGGCGCAATGGCAAGGCATCTAACACCGGAGAGGCCGTCCTTGGTGAAACAGCGTCTAACTTTAACATTCTTTACAATACTTTTTATAGTCCACACGCCCTCCGCACAGGTTCAGTCCTTTACAGACAATCTGTCCAATCCGAAGTCTTGAACTGTCCTCCGTTCTGGAAATCCCCTTGTAACTCCATATATAAAGCTCTTTCCTTTGTTCTCCTTTGTTTGCTGCTCTGGACCCTCTGCCTTTCTCCTGCGTCTCATGCTCCTCATCAAACGGGTAATGCTTGCCATTTCTACTTTGCTAAGTTACATGTTTTTTTCCACTACTTAATGTTACTTCTATCTATTGATTAAATGCTTAAACATGAGTATATCATTATTACTTCTTGCATGCATTATTACAATAAAAGTTTATTACAAGAACAAAATACCGTGTCTTCTTTAATTACAACAGTTCAATAATAAAGACCTTTACAAAATCGTCTCCATTGTCTTCCTTAATAAAACAATTTCACAATAAAAGAATTATACAAAACAGTTTGCATTGTCTCTTTCTTAATAAACCAGATTCAATAAAAGACTTATACCAAACCATTTGCATTGTCTTTTTCTTAATAAACCAGATTCAATAAAAGACTTATACAAAACCATTTGCAGTGTTTTCTCTTAATAAACCAGATTCAATAAAAGACTTATATAAAACCATTTGCATTGTCTTTTTCTTAATAACCAGATTCAATAAAAGACTTATACAAAACCATTTGCATTGTCTTTTTCTTAATAACACCCTATTCTAATAGGTTATATAGTTAGTAAGAATACAGAATAAATTGTATACACATATTTCATTTCTAAAACTACAATGGTGATTAATATCATATCCGCCCATGTATATGAGGCGTAATAAAAGAATAAATTGCATGTTTACTTAACAGTACTCACCTCTCTTGTCTATTTATATGAGGGAACCGAACCTGTGTGCTTTGCTCAATGTTTGAGTATTTTCCCTGGGGTTAACTCCTAGGGTGGCGTAGTCGGACTTTCTTATTAGTAAACAACTTGGGCTTGTGTCTCAAATTGCACCGCCTCGCCACACAACCACAACACACTCCATAGTTTCAATGTTATGTGTACAAATAAAAAACCTTACATGTTTGTGTTTGATTTGTTCATTAAATAAATTATTTTATCCATTAAAGTGTGACAATTAAAATAAAAATGAGCATATGATTCAATAAGATCTAATGTAGGCCTTCTCTCTCTCTCTCTCTCTCTCTCTCTCTCTTCACACACACACACACACACACACACAATGAATAAGGACATTGTCTGATAGGATCATCTGTTATTAAATGTGCTTATGAGACTTGTCACTGATAGTGCTTAATCAACTGTTTGGAATGACAGAAAGTTGATAAAGTTTTTTATTATTTTTGGCTGTTGCCATTGCTCTAAATACAAACCATTCACCAAACACCAACACACAATCCCCTCTCCCCTAATCCCACCCTAAACCCAAATACCAACACCAAATTATCTAAAATCACCAAAAAGTGCAAAGATTTTACAAAAAAGTCACAATAACAAAAAATAATAGCCTAAGTAGCGAAAAATAAATTTTGCTTATTTAAATGTAATATATTGATTAACTTTCAAAGTACAGCACTCTCCTCTCAAACCCATTAACCATACCAAGGCAACAATGACTCGTTAAACACGATCTGGAGTTCGAGCCTTCTGACACCCAAAGCGAAACGCGCACGTGACTGGAGAGAAAGTGAGGCTTCGTTTGTCATCGATCACGTGACTCTAGTAAACCAAAACACTCCGCTTCGCGTCGTGACCGCATTACCACCTCGGGTGTGCATTATTTTTCTAATAATTCAACGGCCTGTCGTCAATTATTCCTTATATATATATATATATAATTTTTTTTGGGAGAGAGATTAATCAGAGTTATTTTCTGTTGTGATCAACATAGTGCTACAAATATTGTGAATAGAGATAAACTTCTAATGAACCCGGAACTTCCCTTTGATTATGATTAACAATTAACTTGAACTACTTTTTTTTTTATCTGAAGCAATATAAATAAAGTACAAAAGACAGTAAATCAGGACACTATAAAAGGAACATGAGAGACTGTGAGGATGACAGAGCAAGAGCTGGAAACAAACATCAGTGAAGAATGAAGGGTTTAGTATGTTTACTGCTGCTGTTGGAAACCTTTGTGTGTGTCGTCCAGCATCAGGTAGATGGAGGACTCAATGAGAATGAGAGCAGTCAACAGCTCAGATCTGAGGACGGAAGACAGAATCCACCTCAAACAAACACTTTGAGAGATGAAGCTTCAACTGACAGCCAACAAAACTACCATCTGTGCTTCAGTGACATCCATGCAGCGCTGAGAGAACTGACCGCCACCGTTACAGAGCAGAAAGTGAACATCAGAGCTTTAGAGACGCAACTGAGGGAACAACAGACTTTTATCCTGGAAGAGATGAACAAGAAAAATTATGGTACCTCACCAAAACATTCACTCTTTTTTCAATGATCCTCAAAGTAAAACACCAATGCAATACTTTGCATAGTGTAAATGTTAGTGTAAAGTTGAGTGTATACTGTGTAAATTGTGTTATCTATTACAATAATCAGTGTAAATGTCATTTAACAGAATCTTTATTCCTTCACAGAAATCTCAAATCTTACTCTGGGTCAAGTGGAGTTGAGAAAGGAAAATAGAGGTGAAACTGTCCTTTAATGATGTTAAATTCAGTATATATATTCTCAGTGTAATAGAGTAATATATCACAATATTGTTTGTTTTTCAACAACAGACAGAGAAATAGCTTTTTCAGCTTCACTGATGCAATCTGGCAGTGGAAATATTGGTCCTTTTACCACTGAAATCACACTAATCTACAGGAAAGTCTTCACAAACATAGGGAACGCCTACAACCCAATCACAGGTAATGATCAATGAAATGAGTCATAAAACTCAGTTTATAATAATGAAAACTCTTCTGCTCCATTCAGATCTCTCTGCAGTTGTGTAATGTGTATTAGAGAATTAAAGGACAAGTTCGGTATTTTACACTTAAAGCCCTGTTTACAGATCGTTTCTGATGAAATAGAATGGTTAAGATTAAAATTTGGACACATGCTGGTGTCCCGAGAATTTTAGGTTTCTTTCGCCCGACGATCAGAAACGATCTGTAAACAGGGCTTCAAGTGTAAAATACCGAACTTGTCCTTTAAATGATCTGCCATCTTTCAAAACTATTACATAGTGTGTTTGGTAATTAAGTGATCATTCAGGAAACATCTGATTCTGTATCTCTTGGTATTTGATTTAGGTATTTTCACAGCCCCACTGAAAGGAGCGTACATGTTCAGAATCTTTGTACATGGTTATGGTGGAACTACAGCAAGTGTATCCATTATTAAGAATGGAGAGCATATGGTAATGGCACATGATATTCAGGCTCAGGATCGGATAAACTCCTCTAATGGAGTTGTGTTGATCCTGGAGGTTGGAGATGTTGTCTATGTGAAACTTTGGTCTGGCACAAGGATAGCAGATAGCTACAATAACCACAACACTTTCAGTGGTTTCCTACTGTTTCCCTTAAGATAACAGGAGCTTTGCAGAATGTGATTCCAATAATTTTTAATTTTCGGTGTATGATTTTAGATGGAAATCATGAATTATCTTTGACATATGAATCTGTATTAATGAGAACTAATGTATGTTTGAAATTTGCAATAGATTACTGTATAAAAGTCTAAGCTGTCTAT
Organism: Squalius cephalus; assembly: GCF_949319135.1. Lineage (NCBI taxonomy): Eukaryota > Metazoa > Chordata > Actinopteri > Cypriniformes > Leuciscidae > Squalius > Squalius cephalus. Next base: position 17,852,208 of record NC_137125.1, read on the forward strand.
AAATATAACTTTGTATTAAAAGTTTCAGCACTGAGACAGACAGAATCCTTTATCAAGTGTTTTGATAAAGGATTAAATCTAGAATGTTAAATAATATCTTTTTAAGTGTAGTTTGTAACTGATCCTTGATCTGTATCTCTTAATCCTACATAAATAAACAAGAGAATAAAGAGACATTGTGGCATTTTCTTTTCCTCATATTTTTGTGGCAAAGGAGGTGGTGTTATAAAGGGTTAAAGAGATTTGGTACTCTATTATACCGATTCCAAAAGGAACGACTACGCCACCCGGGAAAGACCCAAGGGCCCACAGGTTATATTTTTCACAAGATGACCCAGAGATGTGGATACTTGTTATAAAGGTATAAATCTTTATTAAACAGTCAATTCATTCATAAAAAGGATCAGCCACAAGAAGCAGCTAGCACTGTGAAATAAGTTTATCAAACACAAAAGAAAGAGACAAACAAACAAAGAGCTGGGGCTTACCAATAAGGAGGCAGGCAGACTAGATGCCGGGCTTCAGTAATGCCTGTGTAGCAGCGGCAGTAATGTAATTCGACTACGCCACCCCGAGGTCTAACCTGGGAACTGTAAGTAACCACCAAGGCTTCTATAGAATTAGGCATTCAGGTTCGGGCACTGAACAAACAGAGAAATGGTTCCATACAAAAAATACAATTTTATTAATCAAATTCACAGCAAAAATAATAAACACTCTGAAAGCTGACGTCAGCAAATTCCTAAAACACTACACTCTGGGTAAGAGTCAATACCACATCACAATATATCTAAATTCACAGCAATCCAATGGAGATCGGACAATTCATCATCATCAGTAAAACACAATAATAAATAGCACACAAGGATGTGTGAATCAGTGTACTGACATGGAATCTATTTCACACACGCACACTCACAAGACCGAGCTTGAGGCTTACTGGTGGGCATCCAGCGACTCGAGTATCCAAATAATCCACCCCAAACGCACATGCGCAGCCACACCACCAGCACAGCAACGGTCACACTGTGAAGGTACCCACACTACACACCAAAGAGGGCCCACCACCTAGAGCACGCCGTCCCCACCGTCAGCACTCAGCTCCTCAACATATATCAAGGACAGAATAAACAAAATTAACTACAGGTCATAATTTCACACCATAAATCAGACTAACAACACTGACAAAAACAAAATAACTTTACCAACAACAGCAGGGGCCTGTACCATGAAACCGGTTTAGGTGGCTAGCCAGCTATGTTTCAGCTTAGTTTCCGCCAACCCTGGGTTTTAGGTACTATGAAAGTAGCTTGGCTTTATTAGGTGTTCGTCGCCATGGTATCTTACGCTGCACGGCTAACCTGCTCCGGGGCAGGTTATGTTCTGGATTCAAGATCTCAGACTGAAGTTTAACCAATCAGCTGAGAGCAAAGAAACATTTAGGTGACGTAACTTATTCCCAGTGTCTGTTATTTTTTACAGTCTATGTGTCTGTTGCAATGACTTCACCTTTTCTTTCAAATCCGGTGGACATCTCAGCGCAAATTGTTTGACGAGCACTTCGTAGAGAAAGAATTTTTAGCCAGACAAAATCCCCTCACCTTTCCTGATAGTTACTTGTATGAAAGATACAGATTTTTCCGCGGAAGGAATGTCTTATCTTTGCGAACTTCTTGAGCCGCACATAAAGAATTTAACACGTCGAATTCATCCCCTTACTGTAGCGCAAATGGTAGCCTATTGCGTTGCGGTTTTTTGCAAGTGGTAGCCTACATACTTGCACGGTGGGTGACGCACAGAAGCTAGGGGAAAACACGGTTTGTCGAACCGTTCGCAAGGTGGTCCTCGCTCTGCAGGAGTACATGAATAGTTTCATTAATAGTGTTCCCCGGACATTTATCGACCATGTCCATAAAAGAGGGCTTTTATAAAATTGCCGGTAAGATATATTGATAGGGTGACATCACATGAACACTTTTTTGTTGTTTTTTTTCAAAAAGCAAATTTCACTAATGTACTATACAATATAATACATGTTAAGAATTACTTTTTTATTATTATTCTGTTAATCTTATGATAGGATTCCCTAGAGTCATTGCAACATGTATGCAGTCTATTGCTCCAATCTCCACTGCTCTAGGGTTACATGAGGCAGATTATGTTAATAGAAAGTCCTATCACAGCCTTAATGTTCAGGTAGAGATGATGTGAATATGTGAGATGATTATTTTCTGTGAAATGAATCTTTAAATTAATAGTAACATTAACAGATATAACGATGATCTACTCAACATTTCATCTGCAGACGACTTGTGGTCATGAACGTATGATCACAAGTTTGGATGCCAAATGGCCTGGCTCCAGTGCTTGACTCACAAATTTTACGTGAGTCTGTGTTGTGTCAGCGTTTTGACAAAAACAAGTTAAATTTGGTACAGTACAAAACAGTTAATTTGAACTGAGATAGAAAAACCTACACAATAACCCCCTATCATGACCCTCAGACAGGGCCACAGCACCGCTTCAATGTGGCCCTCAGTAAAACCAGAGTGAAGATAGAGATGAACTTTGGCATCCTAAAGGCACATTTCAACTGTGTTTGGCCCTTAAGAGTCACCAGAGCAGGCATCACAGATAGTGGCTGCTTGTGCCATTCTGCACAATATATAGCCACCATTAGAAAGGAGCGAGAAACACCACAAAACCAGCTTCTCCCCGATGAAACTGACCCGATCACACTTGACCACCCAGCTGGTGCAGATGTAGATGCAATCACCATACAATATTACACTTAATAAAAGCACATTGAAACTGCAGATAGGTCTCAAACTGTTTTATTGGTTTTGTGGGATGGGAGGGAGAAGGAGAGCAAGAGAAAGTTGCATTAATAAATATTCATACTAATGTGTAACTTGGTTAAATAAGTTCACATACTGAGATCAGTTTTATCCAGCTGTTTGATCTCCAATTATTTTTTATTTTTTTTGGAGCCTCCTCAGCTCACAGTCCAGCTCCTTCAGTGAACAGTCTAGTTCGGGTCTCCTTTAGTGTGCAGTCTAGTTTGAGACTCCTTTAGTGAAGTCTAGTTCGAGACTCCTTTTGTACAGGGCCCTGACTGAGTCTGTTTCCACCTGAAACATAATTCCACCACAAACATGATCATTACAAGTTTTCTGGAGGCTCATCAAATCACAAAAAGTTCTTTGACTTCCTACAAACACAGGACTGACTGTAATTTATGTCAAGGGTTTTAAATCCTTACCTTGTTCACATTTCTTCTGAAGCCCATTGAGGTAGAGGCCTCAGTTTCTGGGGCAGGTTGTGAAAAATCCTACAATAAGAGAGATGTGTAACGGGCGTTTCACACATACTCCGTGTGCAGTGCGTATGCCAGGGGTCGGCAAGTAACTTTGGCCACGGGCCAATATTTTTTTTAGCCAGTAGATGGCGGGCCAGCTACACAGAGTAGGCCTATGGATACAAATTAAATACTCTTATATAGGCCTATAATCGCGGAATATGATGGGTCCGTCACCGTCCGTGGATCATTCGTTCAATCGTTTTTTTCAAATTAAAACCAAAAATAAAAAGACGAAAAACGACTTGTTTTTCCATTATTTATTTCCTGAACTAAAATGAAAAAAACGAATAACAACGGGTTTTCTGATTTTCTGATTGTGCTCAGATCAAAATAGAAAAAATTAATTACTGGATTAGACGAATTTTAACCCAGCACAGGCAAGCAGCCATCCGGTCCTGCAGCAATTTTCGGTGCTGGTCACAGACCCGCCTGTCAGACTGGTGGTACAAAGCGTCGAAGACGTGGGATGGTGGGTGGGGGTGATTGCATATCTGTATATATGTAAGAGTTTGTGTATGTGTAGGCCTGGAGAGTCGCCTGGCATCCCAATCTAGGTGCCTCAGTCCGCAGGATGTCATAGCGATACACAGCAATTGCCATGGAGACAACCTTGATCAGGTCCCAGACAGAGTCAACAATCAGCAGGTGTCAGTGGGGAGTGGGGGAAGGAACGCAAGAGCGTCTCGCTGTAGTGCTTTTCCGGGGGAATTGTTGTTGCAGCAGCAGCCTCGGCCAAGGCCAGTGCTGGTAGAGGGGGGCCGAAAGCAGATAAGATTGGGGTTGTTTGGTCTTGGGACGAGTAGCCGCATTCCAATTTACACAGCTCCTGGTCCATTTGGGTCTCCGAATCGATCCATTTGCCTTTGCAAAGCTGTGAGCTTCTCCATGATGTTATCCATATTGTGGTTCATAGACACAGTCTGAGTGCTGACAGCTCTGCCCACTGCTTCAATCATTAAGAAGACGGTGACAGCTTTGGACCGCTGTCACCGTCTTCTTAATTCCTCGATAAACCAGGGCAATGCCTAGTCCAAACAGCAGAAAACCTGTTATCATGGTTCCAAATAGGTAGATATCTTCAAAGTCCTCCACGGAAAGAGCCGCCAGACACACGACCCACCACCTCTCCCACGCGTCCATCGTGTAGCCAGCTGCGAACGTTCCGGCAGGGCAGTCAGGTTCCCCCGAACCCAAGCTTCTCGTCGAGAAGATGGTGTCAATTGCGTTGAGAGACCAGTAGTACTTATCCTATACCACCTGTCAAAATGATTGATGACTTCCGGTCCCGCCCCCTAGATATGACATCTGGTCACCGCCCTTCCGGTTGTCCGTTGACCTGTCCCGCCCTTTCTGTCGTGTATTGATATGGATATGGATTGTCCTATCGAGCGTTCGATCATGCGTTTTGACAGTTTTATCTACCGGTGTCTTTCCGGCATATGTTGTTGTTATGGTTTGCCCTATTGTCCTAGCTAGTCGTAGATCATGTGGTTTTGACAGAAAGTTTGAAGACTGTGTCACACAAGCATTATCTCTTGTGCACACAAGCTGGGTGTATTTTCTGTGTTTGTGATAGACATCTGTTTTTGACAGAAAGTATGAATTTGTTGTCCAGTTCAGTTATGTGTTTGTGTGTGTGTGTGCGTCCTCTGACATGACCCCCTCCACATTCCTGAGGTAACAGTGAAAGTGAGAAAAAGAGAGTTACCCTAATCATGTTTTATATTTCACACAAATAATATGGAATAATATCTTACTAAAAATCTACTGAAACCATTTAATTCAGTTTTAGATAAACAAAAGAATAAAAAAATCATATTACATAAACATTCCGTTCTTTAGGCCTATAAGTGTATAAAATAAAATAGCTATCTTGCTAATTTAACTAAAGTTGAAAACCATTCAGTTCTTTATAAAAGTATATAATTAAGTGCTTATAAAATAAATATCTTATTGATCCAATTGTTTTTGATAAACAAAAGAATAAAAATCATATTACATAAAAAAGGGTATACATTAAAATGGTTATCTTGCTAATTTAACTAAAGTTGAAAAACATTCTGTTCTTTAAAAGTATATAAAAAAAATAAAAAATAAAAATCTACTGAAATTTCAGTTTTAGATAAAAATAAAATTCATCTAAGTCTGCTGACTGAAGATTTCATGAAGCACCAGACAAATGGTATGTTTGTGTGTGTGTGTGTGTGTGTGTGTGTGTGTGTGTGTGTGCGTACGTGTGTCTGTGACAGGTTCCGGTAAATTAGCGTGCCGTCATCTTTCTGAATTTATTTCAAAACATAATCGTAAAAGTTTAAATATGATCTTTTAAAATTAAAAGACTGTTTAAATAAAATCTTTAAAGTTTGAATACATTCATATCTTCTATTTATCTTTTAGAAGATTACTGTAATGATTTTGTTTAATGGTGACCTAAAGTATAATTGTTATTAAACAATGTCTGTCTGTTCAAAAACTTTAGATTGTAGAAAAACTGTACTTTTTAGTCGTTTTAAATCTCATTTATATGAAAAGATTCAATCAGCATTTTTTTGTCCATGCGGGGTTTAAATTTTTATGGTGGGGGCTTTCCATAGCTATAATGAATTTTGTACCGTACACCTAAACACAGAAAACTACATTTGTACATTTTCAAAATGAAATAAATAAATAAATAAATCATTTAATATCATTTTGTGCACACACACGGTTGTAAAAAATAAACTAATCTCTATTTTAAATTAAATTATTATTAATAACATATGTTACTAAAATGTAAACAAAGTTTTAGCTAAATAAATATATAAACAAAAACACCTTACAGCCCCAGATCCTTCAGAGATAAACCACAGTGTGATCTGAAGCTTCAGGAAACAGGGTATCAGACCAGATGAGTCTCGGGGGACAATGTCACAGTAAATCTAGTCTGCTAACGCCTTTTACAGAGTACATCCAGAGTTTATAGTAAATTCATTTAAAAGCATAATCATGCAAGTTTAAATAAGGTATTTTAAAATTAAAAGAAATCTTTAAAGTTTTATTAAAATCATATCTTCTATTTATTTTCTTAGAAGATTACTGTAATGATTTTGTTTAACGGTAACCTAAAGTAGAATTTTTACTAAACAGCGTTTAGTTGTTGATTATTGAAAAACTGTGCTTGGGCATCTTAGATCTTTTGTCCATACAACATGTTGTCATAGTTTGTCACAATGTTTTGTTGTTGTGTTGTTTTTAAGAAATCCGAGGACTCCACATTGCTCTTATTTAGACTAAGTTGTATCATCTGCAAAATCACTGACGCGGCATAAGTAAAGTTGGTCTTGAGCAGTGTTGTGTGTAACGCGTTACAAAGTAACGCGTTACAGTAACGTAACTACTTTTTCGGGTAAAAAGTAGTGTAACGCGTTACTACTAAAAATTTGGTAACGAAACGTAGTTCCTTTTTCAATTCGGCGCAACGTTACTTTTCCCATGGATATATTTGACAGCGACACTGCCTCAGCTGCGCGCTTGAGAGAAGAGAACTGTTGAGAACTGAAGAAAACGATTTAGTTTCATATTTATGTTTAAATTAAAAATAAAATAACAATTTTGTGTGGAGACATGATTTTTACCACTTTATTAAGTTTGTTTTTGTAGAAAACCTGTATTTAAAGTGAATTTCGTTTTGTATTAATTGTATCTTAATTTGAATCAATGTTTTATCAATCAATTGCCTGAATTTAATAAGTAAATTAAAGAAAACTATTTAGTTTCATATTTATGTTTAAATAAAATAAATAAATAAATAATTTAATCTATGTTGATTATATGAAAAGTGAAAAGCATGAGTAAGATCATAATTTTGTGCAATATATCGGGAGATAAATGGAGTGGGCAGACATGATTTAGACCACTTTATTAAGTTTGTTTTTGTAGAAAGACTTTCTTTAAAACGAATTTCGTTGTCTATTAATTGTATCTTAATTTTAATCAATGTTTTACCAACCAATTAATTGCCTGAATTTAATAAACAAGTAAATATGGGGGAGCGCGTGAACTGGAGCTCGTCTCCATACTGTAAATGAACCGAAACTCAGATTAGCTATACTTGTCTCACAGACCCGAGAAATATATAGAAAGCTTGAATATGTGTACTTTTAAACAAAATATATTTTTTTATCTCAAAATATTTTTTTTTTCTCCTACTCCCTTAGAGTGAGTCGTATGTCTGAAAACTAAGCTTATGTCTTCTATATCATTTTGTCCTATGCTATCAAGACGCGATTCGCACCGGTGTTAGAGAGCAGGAGCGCTTTATTGGCTGTTGCCGAAATTTAAAGTTCGGTGGATAGGGGGAGCGGAGCGGAGAGAAGTGGTGCGGCCGCGCTGCTCATCGCGGAGTGTCGCACTCTACCCCATGATGCAGAGCCGGCTGAGAATAAAAGTTGCCGCACACAGCAGCGCCAATGAGAAGGACTTTTTTTCTTTCGAAATTGATACTATTTTTTATAATAAAGAGCACAAAATAATTACCTGTTATGTCCTCCATTGTATAACTTTATGTCTACATATTTAGGAACAGATATTGGGTTCTGCCCAAAGTCAAGCAACATAAAAGTAACGTAATAGTAACGAGTAACGTAAAAAGTTACTTTCCAAATGGGGTAACTAAGTAAAGTAACGGATTACTTTTTTAAAAAGTAACGAGTAACGAGCAAACACTACTTTTTAAAAGTAACTTCCCCAACACTGGTCTTGAGCGAATATTTAATTTTATCAGTCATAATTCAAAGTATAAGTATACGATCGTATAAGATCATTTTAACTTGTATTCCCCGAACTATCCTTAATCAGTGTGGAATCACACAGGGTGAAACCCTTTACTGAGAATATACTATCGGTTATCTACTCAAAATATATGTAGAAGTGTAAAATCGGTGTTTAAAATCTGTCTGCTGGCCGCATGAATAGACTTTGGGGAGAGCTGATGATACTATCTATAGCAGGAAGCATGCCATTTGACCTCCTCGATTGTGGAGGTTTTTTTTTTTTTTTTTTTGTTAAAGACCCAACTACAAGTTAGTTCTCCCAAAAGAATTTCTCCCATCTAGTGGTTCTCCCATCTACTCACTTTTTCAAATGCGTGTTGCAACTGCGGTAGCCGTAATGTGTCAAGAAGCTATGACAACATGGCTTCCAATAGCGCTTCATTGAGTTTAACGATACATGTTTTTGTACTGTTATGGCAGCTATATAATGATTTACACAACCAAGCAATGAAAAAAGCTTGTAATTTAGACCATACCTTTGACTTGCCTGTCGAGAAGAAATCAGGCAACTTCCCTTTCAAAGTCTTTCTCCTTCATTAGATCTTTCCACATGGGGAAAAGCTATCCTGATATTTATTTACATACCGATAAATTAAATGTTAGCTTTTAGGCGATGAGGATTCCTTCTCCCGTGGCTCGGCATAAGTATGATCCTGCATTATAATGTACTGTGCAGTGCAGCCTTTCAAATTTGCCGGGGCAGTATCATTGCCTCCCATATGGTCTAGCGGTTAAAATTCCTGGCTTTCATCCAGGCTGCCCGGATTCGACTCCCGGTATGGGAAGACAATTTTTTTTACATTGTCAACAAAATTCAAGTTATTCAATAATCATTTTTAGTTATCCATAGTCTTAGAGGCCTACAAGTCTTAGAGGCCTACACGAACTGCAGAAACAAGCAGAAGATATGTAAAAACTCATAAATGCTGTTTCAGTACTGAATCATTTTCACAAATACAATTATATAGAATTCAGAAAATGTCACTATGGAATATTTACTTTATCTATCATAATTTCAATTTAGTACTTCATCATTTAAACTTTTCATCTCATAATTATGACGCATAGTCATAATTGTAATTTCAACTTTTTGTTATAATTATTACTTAATTCAGAATTACAATTTTTGTCAATTACACCTTTTTAATGTAATACTTAAAACGTTTTTAAGGCATAATTTGGTTGTTGACTATAGTAGTGTTGATGATGAAACGTGTTGAGTTAGGCTAGCGCTTTTTGTCCCTCTCTGGTATTATAGTGTTTCAAGATGGCGGAACGACACGGAAGCCTCCTTGGACTTACCCGCCCCATGTAAATAAAGATAAGAAATGTTTCGCTTACGAGGATAAGTCAGATCATTGGCAGAGGTCATTTTACACCCATGAGGACATATTTTATGAATACAGACAATGATTTTAGCTAATAAAATTAAAAAATTTCAACGAGCGAATCTACACGTGAGAGGCCTTCAGAAGTCATAACTCCAGGGGTCAACGGCTTAGGCCCATTGGTTTCGGTATTTGTAAAAATCAAATACTGTATTACACTTTTCAAAGTTACAATAAAAAGACCTGTTGTGTTCTGACACAAGGCCATTAACTTGTTTTTATAAATGTATTTTGCTTATTTCTACAAATATCGACCTGAAAAATGAAAATCAGAAAAAAACAGAAAAAACATTGTTTTAAAATACAACTAAACCATGATAATGTTTAGTTTAGATGTTGATGACTAAGCTTCTGGCATATAGTGCAACCACGCAACAAGAAATCTAATATTGGTGTAATCTTTGCGAGGTCTCACTCACGACACACAACTTTGTAAATAAATAAAATAAAATATTATGGAAGTCGTTGTACTGTAATTTAACCATATTTTATTTATTAATATTATGGCTTCATGTTGATTTAAAGTTTTTAATTGTTATTAACAAATACCTTTTAACATCCGGCACAAAATGAAAGAGATGTATTATTTGAAAAAAAATAATAAAAAAAATGGAATGTTCACAATCACTATGTGTCAAAAACAGTATGTGTGTAAATAGTTGTGCAAAGTTCCACACCCTATGGACTAACACATAAATAAATATATATAACATACACAAAACATTTCTTAACTAAGCAACTGTTTCTTAAATTATCAGACACTCACCGCACTGATGTTAACATCACCATATATTGTGTTTTCTACCATGATTGTAGTAACTATTGTACCACCATTCTTCTGGGCAACTGTTAAGTTAAGCTGATTAGGGTTCTGAATTAATGGCTGTCCGAATGTTGTAGAAATATTATGCTGTCGTCGTTGTGGAAGGTTGTTAGGCTGTTGATTTGTCATGTTTCCAGAATGTGTTTGAACGCACAGCGTTTGAACGTCACCATCTGTTAAAAAATGAACAATTAAATACACAACCAAAAACCATGTAAACATTATAGTAAAGCTTATTGAAGATTGAGAAACATATTGACTACTAACAAAGTCAATTATACATCTTTTCCTACGTTTGATATTCTTTTTTCTGATTTTTTTCACTATGGACTTGATCCTTTTTAATGCTGTTTTCTCTCCATATTTATTCTGTAGTTCCTCTACTGTGTCTTCCAACCTCCCTGTTGTTCTTCTCCTGCTGTGTTAACCAAAGACAAACAGTTAGAAGAATAAAATGTATGTACAATCGCAAAAATAAAAGTTGGTCATTAGTTGTTAGGGTTAGATACACCTGTAGACACATTCACACACCCGTTCGCCTGTTTTCATTTAGCACACACCAGAGTTCAAACATTCACTTTTTCAAAGGGTCGAATGATTACGCGGTCAAAATTTCTCTTTTTAACATGAGTGTTAAAAAATGTACACGAGTCACGACGCATTGCATTATGCACCTGACCTGCCGGCTGATGAAGTATTTATTACATCAAGAAAACATGAATACAACACACTGCACTTGGATGAATACATTTATTAGATTTATTTAATAATATTACCAGTTCCATATTATCTTTATATAAGACATATAAAGACATCTTAAAAATAAGACAAAAAATGATTTTATTTTTTAAATTTGACTGCATTCTTTACTTTTTGATTTATGAATTATAACAGACTGATGGGAAAAACATTATTTTGCAGTTACTTTTTTAAAATTTGTTTTATCATTCAACTATCTCTTTCTTTTTGTTAGATTTTATTAGTTGTAATTTTATATATAAACATTTAACTTTTAAAATAAAGGTTTTACAACAACATCACCATCTTCCGCTATATTTGGGCCTCCATGCTCATCTATTTACAGTATATGATATTGGTGAAGGGGGCCAGCATGAATATATATTTTTAGGGGGCCCCCGAATTCTCTACGGCCCCGTTCACATCGCATCGTAAGCGCATAATATCACCTGCTCAAGTACGTCTTGACGAGTTTCTTCTGTATTAAACAGCGAATCTTCTCAGTCAGATCGTCGCAAGATCTTAGGAATCCTCTCACACTGCTTGTGTTCACGAGCTCCATCGCTGCACTTTTGTGCGGCTGTGTGTGACTCTTAACGATTCAAACTTCCATAAAGCGCACCAAAACAGCAGCGCGGAGATGTGACGTCATGTGTCGAGCGGGCGCTCGTAAAAAGCACATCTTTGCATTTCTTCTGAAACAACAATTTTTAACATCACTATCGCAACACTTATCGTATTGCCGGCTGGGATTGTAATGTTTTGTATGCCGTTTTCTTTACACTCACCCCCGGATATCTGTTTCCTGCAGTTAGCTGTAATGTTAGTGAACTCTAGGTCTTCTCTTTGTTCATATACGACAGTATTCGCATGAATTGGCTTGATTTGATAAAATTATGTTTTAAACCATCATCTTCACTTGAGACATTTACATTATACCGTCCTAGTTTTTAAATAGCGCTAAAATTTATATTTTAACCCTTTATGCGGATATGCCGCACAAGGTTCTCTGTTCTCTGGTTCTGTGTTTTTAAAAATAAAGACAAGGATACCTCTTTCTATAAGCGACCCTTAAAATCTGTGCATACAACAAAACACGTGTAGGTGTATGATGATTTATCAGCAAATTACTTTTGTTTGAAGAAAAACTTAAATCAGCTGGTGCTTGATAACTATTGAAGTTATGATGTGATATTTAGCACGTTTTAATTTAAACTCAATACTCTATGAACTTTAACATCTTGTTGGTCAAATTAACTTAAAGTCTGCGCATCCTAGCTACTTTCTAAATGTGTGTAACAGAACTTATGGTGAACAATTTAGCCATATGTTTTAAACGTGTAATGTTTAAACAAATTTTGTTACTGGACTGAGTGAAAATAATAAACTTCTCCTTTGTTTTTATTATTTATTAAGTTAAATGCAAATGATAGGAAAACTTTAGGATAGGAAAGTACGGACAGCGCCTTTGACCAATCCTCTACATATGGGGCACTTGCGCAGAGAAGGTGCACATTCTTTGCACACAACTAGGTGACCACAGGGGATGAAGACAATGTTCACTTCCTTATCCATGCAAACTTTGCATGTGCGCTCCTCTTGAAGTCTTTTTAACTGTTCCTCCATAGGCAAGTCTGAAAGATCTTGACTAGGGGATGCAGCTTCATTTGTCTGGGGCGTCGGGCCACACTCAAATTCCATCTCTAAAGCAGACTTCACCACATGATTGTTCTCTTGTTCTCTCACAAATTCTCTTGAGTCGCTGTCTCCATTAGTCAATAGCTGCTCAAATAGTCTTGGCAATCTTGCTTGAATCTGATGAACAAACTCTTGGCCCTTTTCTTGCAAGAGGTATTCACATCTTGGAAACCACTTGGCATGTTCTACCCATGGATCATCACCAGACTCCCAACATCCGAGTACACCATCGCAACAAAAGCACTTCACGTCAACATTACGACCAACATAGTAAAAACCAGCCTTAGCCAATTGTTCTGGTCGAACAGTTATTCTTGAGGGCCAGTAGACAAATGTGAGCAACCTTTCTTCACACCGTTGCATTGCCGATACATTGAAAGAGCTAGATAAAGGTACATTATCTGCACAGTCACCTCGAACGAAACGGCAGTTGGGGTAATGCCTCTGGTGTTCTGATACTGCACAATCTCCCGGTTCCCAGTTGCTAAGCTGGCCTCCACAACTGAAGCAAGCCACTCTGTCGCCCTGGCCCTCAAGAATAACTGTTCGACCAGAACAATTGGCTAAGGCTGGTTTTTACTATGTTGGTCGTAATGTTGACGTGAAGTGCTTTTGTTGTGATGGTGTACTCGGATGTTGGGAGTCTGGTGATGATCCATGGGTAGAACATGCCAAGTATGCCAGACTTTAAGTTAATTTGACCAACAAGATGTTAAAGTTCATAGAGTATTGAGTTTAAATTAAAACGTGCTAAATATCACATCATAACTTCAATAGTTATCAAGCACCAGCTGATTTAAGTTTTTCTTCAAACAAAAGTAATTTGCTGATAAATCATCATACACCTACACGTGTTTTGTTGTATGCACAGATTTTAAGGGTCGCTTATAGAAAGAGGTATCCTTGTCTTTATTTTTAAAAACACAGAACCAGAGAACAGAGAACCTTGTGCGGCATATCCGCATAAAGGGTTAAAATATAAATTTTAGCGCTATTTAAAAACTAGGACGGTATAATGTAAATGTCTCAAGTGAAGATGATGGTTTAAAACATAATTTTATCAAATCAAGCCAATTCATGCGAATACTGTCGTATATGAACAAAGAGAAGACCTAGAGTTCACTAACATTACAGCTAACTGCAGGAAACAGATATCCGGGGGTGAGTGTAAAGAAAACGGCATACAAAACATTACAATCCCAGCCGGCAATACGATAAGTGTTGCGATAGTGATGTTAAAAATTGTTGTTTCAGAAGAAATGCAAAGATGTGCTTTTTACGAGCGCCCGCTCGACACATGACGTCACATCTCCGCGCTGCTGTTTTGGTGCGCTTTATGGAAGTTTGAATCGTTAAGAGTCACACACAGCCGCACAAAAGTGCAGCGATGGAGCTCGTGAACACAAGCAGTGTGAGAGGATTCCTAAGATCTTGCGACGATCTGACTGAGAAGATTCGCTGTTTAATACAGAAGAAACTCGTCAAGACGTACTTGAGCAGGTGATATTATGCGCTTACGATGCGATGTGAACGGGGCCGTAGAGAATTCGGGGGCCCCCTAAAAATATATATTCATGCTGGCCCCCTTCACCAATATCTTATACTGTAAATAGATGAGCATGGAGGCCCAAATATAGCGGAAGATGGTGATGTTGTTGTAAAACCTTTATTTTAAAAGTTAAATGTTTATATATAAAATTACAACTAATAAAATCTAACAAAAAGAAAGAGATAGTTGAATGATAAAACAAATTTTAAAAAAGTAACTGCAAAATAATGTTTTTCCCATCAGTCTGTTATAATTCATAAATCAAAAAGTAAAGAATGCAGTCAAATTTAAAAAATAAAATCATTTTTTGTCTTATTTTTAAGATGTCTTTATATGTCTTATATAAAGATAATATGGAACTGGTAATATTATTAAATAAATCTAATAAATGTATTCATCCAAGTGCAGTGTGTTGTATTCATGTTTTCTTGATGTAATAAATACTTCATCAGCCGGCAGGTCAGGTGCATAATGCAATGCGTCGTGACTCGTGTACATTTTTTAACACTCATGTTAAAAAGAGAAATTTTGACCGCGTAATCATTCGACCCTTTGAAAAAGTGAATGTTTGAACTCTGGTGTGTGCTAAATGAAAACAGGCGAACGGGTGTGTGAATGTGTCTACAGGTGTATCTAACCCTAACAACTAATGACCAACTTTTATTTTTGCGATTGTACATACATTTTATTCTTCTAACTGTTTGTCTTTGGTTAACACAGCAGGAGAAGAACAACAGGGAGGTTGGAAGACACAGTAGAGGAACTACAGAATAAATATGGAGAGAAAACAGCATTAAAAAGGATCAAGTCCATAGTGAAAAAAATCAGAAAAAAGAATATCAAACGTAGGAAAAGATGTATAATTTACTTTGTTAGTAGTCAATATGTTTCTCAATCTTCAATAAGCTTTACTATAATGTTTACATGGTTTTTGGTTGTGTATTTAATTGTTCATTTTTTAACAGATGGTGACGTTCAAACGCTGTGCGTTCAAACACATTCTGGAAACATGACAAATCAACAGCCTAACAACCTTCCACAACGACGACAGCATAATATTTCTACAACATTCGGACAGCCATTAATTCAGAACCCTAATCAGCTTAACTTAACAGTTGCCCAGAAGAATGGTGGTACAATAGTTACTACAATCATGGTAGAAAACACAATATATGGTGATGTTAACATCAGTGCGGTGAGTGTCTGATAATTTAAGAAACAGTTGCTTAGTTAAGAAATGTTTTGTGTATGTTATATATATTTATTTATGTGTTAGTCCATAGGGTGTGGAACTTTGCACAACTATTTACACACATACTGTTTTTGACACATAGTGATTGTGAACATTCCATTTTTTTTATTATTTTTTTTCAAATAATACATCTCTTTCATTTTGTGCCGGATGTTAAAAGGTATTTGTTAATAACAATTAAAAACTTTAAATCAACATGAAGCCATAATATTAATAAATAAAATATGGTTAAATTACAGTACAACGACTTCCATAATATTTTATTTTATTTATTTACAAAGTTGTGTGTCGTGAGTGAGACCTCGCAAAGATTACACCAATATTAGATTTCTTGTTGCGTGGTTGCACTATATGCCAGAAGCTTAGTCATCAACATCTAAACTAAACATTATCATGGTTTAGTTGTATTTTAAAACAATGTTTTTTCTGTTTTTTTCTGATTTTCATTTTTCAGGTCGATATTTGTAGAAATAAGCAAAATACATTTATAAAAACAAGTTAATGGCCTTGTGTCAGAACACAACAGGTCTTTTTATTGTAACTTTGAAAAGTGTAATACAGTATTTGATTTTTACAAATACCGAAACCAATGGGCCTAAGCCGTTGACCCCTGGAGTTATGACTTCTGAAGGCCTCTCACGTGTAGATTCGCTCGTTGAAATTTTTTAATTTTATTAGCTAAAATCATTGTCTGTATTCATAAAATATGTCCTCATGGGTGTAAAATGACCTCTGCCAATGATCTGACTTATCCTCGTAAGCGAAACATTTCTTATCTTTATTTACATGGGGCGGGTAAGTCCAAGGAGGCTTCCGTGTCGTTCCGCCATCTTGAAACACTATAATACCAGAGAGGGACAAAAAGCGCTAGCCTAACTCAACACGTTTCATCATCAACACTACTATAGTCAACAACCAAATTATGCCTTAAAAACGTTTTAAGTATTACATTAAAAAGGTGTAATTGACAAAAATTGTAATTCTGAATTAAGTAATAATTATAACAAAAAGTTGAAATTACAATTATGACTATGCGTCATAATTATGAGATGAAAAGTTTAAATGATGAAGTACTAAATTGAAATTATGATAGATAAAGTAAATATTCCATAGTGACATTTTCTGAATTCTATATAATTGTATTTGTGAAAATGATTCAGTACTGAAACAGCATTTATGAGTTTTTACATATCTTCTGCTTGTTTCTGCAGTTCGTGTAGGCCTCTAAGACTTGTAGGCCTCTAAGACTATGGATAACTAAAAATGATTATTGAATAACTTGAATTTTGTTGACAATGTAAAAAAAATTGTCTTCCCATACCGGGAGTCGAATCCGGGCAGCCTGGATGAAAGCCAGGAATTTTAACCGCTAGACCATATGGGAGGCAATGATACTGCCCCGGCAAATTTGAAAGGCTGCACTGCACAGTACATTATAATGCAGGATCATACTTATGCCGAGCCACGGGAGAAGGAATCCTCATCGCCTAAAAGCTAACATTTAATTTATCGGTATGTAAATAAATATCAGGATAGCTTTTCCCCATGTGGAAAGATCTAATGAAGGAGAAAGACTTTGAAAGGGAAGTTGCCTGATTTCTTCTCGACAGGCAAGTCAAAGGTATGGTCTAAATTACAAGCTTTTTTCATTGCTTGGTTGTGTAAATCATTATATAGCTGCCATAACAGTACAAAAACATGTATCGTTAAACTCAATGAAGCGCTATTGGAAGCCATGTTGTCATAGCTTCTTGACACATTACGGCTACCGCAGTTGCAACACGCATTTGAAAAAGTGAGTAGATGGGAGAACCACTAGATGGGAGAAATTCTTTTGGGAGAACTAACTTGTAGTTGGGTCTTTAACAAAAAAAAAAAAAAAAAAACCTCCACAATCGAGGAGGTCAAATGGCATGCTTCCTGCTATAGATAGTATCATCAGCTCTCCCCAAAGTCTATTCATGCGGCCAGCAGACAGATTTTAAACACCGATTTTACACTTCTACATATATTTTGAGTAGATAACCGATAGTATATTCTCAGTAAAGGGTTTCACCCTGTGTGATTCCACACTGATTAAGGATAGTTCGGGGAATACAAGTTAAAATGATCTTATACGATCGTATACTTATACTTTGAATTATGACTGATAAAATTAAATATTCGCTCAAGACCAGTGTTGGGGAAGTTACTTTTAAAAAGTAGTGTTTGCTCGTTACTCGTTACTTTTTAAAAAAGTAATCCGTTACTTTACTTAGTTACCCCATTTGGAAAGTAACTTTTTACGTTACTCGTTACTATTACGTTACTTTTATGTTGCTTGACTTTGGGCAGAACCCAATATCTGTTCCTAAATATGTAGACATAAAGTTATACAATGGAGGACATAACAGGTAATTATTTTGTGCTCTTTATTATAAAAAATAGTATCAATTTCGAAAGAAAAAAAGTCCTTCTCATTGGCGCTGCTGTGTGCGGCAACTTTTATTCTCAGCCGGCTCTGCATCATGGGGTAGAGTGCGACACTCCGCGATGAGCAGCGCGGCCGCACCACTTCTCTCCGCTCCGCTCCCCCTATCCACCGAACTTTAAATTTCGGCAACAGCCAATAAAGCGCTCCTGCTCTCTAACACCGGTGCGAATCGCGTCTTGATAGCATAGGACAAAATGATATAGAAGACATAAGCTTAGTTTTCAGACATACAACTCACTCTAAGGGAGTAGGAGAAAAAAAAAATATTTTGAGATAAAAAAATATATTTTGTTTAAAAGTACACATATTCAAGCTTTCTATATATTTCTCGGGTCTGTGAGACAAGTATAGCTAATCTGAGTTTCGGTTCATTTACAGTATGGAGACGAGCTCCAGTTCACGCGCTCCCCCATATTTACTTGTTTATTAAATTCAGGCAATTAATTGGTTGGTAAAACATTGATTAAAATTAAGATACAATTAATAGACAACGAAATTCGTTTTAAAGAAAGTCTTTCTACAAAAACAAACTTAATAAAGTGGTCTAAATCATGTCTGCCCACTCCATTTATCTCCCGATATATTGCACAAAATTATGATCTTACTCATGCTTTTCACTTTTCATATAATCAACATAGATTAAATTATTTATTTATTTATTTTATTTAAACATAAATATGAAACTAAATAGTTTTCTTTAATTTACTTATTAAATTCAGGCAATTGATTGATAAAACATTGATTCAAATTAAGATACAATTAATACAAAACGAAATTCACTTTAAATACAGGTTTTCTACAAAAACAAACTTAATAAAGTGGTAAAAATCATGTCTCCACACAAAATTGTTATTTTATTTTTAATTTAAACATAAATATGAAACTAAATCGTTTTCTTCAGTTCTCAACAGTTCTCTTCTCTCAAGCGCGCAGCTGAGGCAGTGTCGCTGTCAAATATATCCATGGGAAAAGTAACGTTGCGCCGAATTGAAAAAGGAACTACGTTTCGTTACCAAATTTTTAGTAGTAACGCGTTACACTACTTTTTACCCGAAAAAGTAGTTACGTTACTGTAACGCGTTACTTTGTAACGCGTTACACACAACACTGCTCAAGACCAACTTTACTTATGCCGCGTCAGTGATTTTGCAGATGATACAACTTAGTCTAAATAAGAGCAATGTGGAGTCCTCGGATTTCTTAAAAACAACACAACAACAAAACATTGTGACAAACTATGACAACATGTTGTATGGACAAAAGATCTAAGATGCCCAAGCACAGTTTTTCAATAATCAACAACTAAACGCTGTTTAGTAAAAATTCTACTTTAGGTTACCGTTAAACAAAATCATTACAGTAATCTTCTAAGAAAATAAATAGAAGATATGATTTTAATAAAACTTTAAAGATTTCTTTTAATTTTAAAATACCTTATTTAAACTTGCATGATTATGCTTTTAAATGAATTTACTATAAACTCTGGATGTACTCTGTAAAAGGCGTTAGCAGACTAGATTTACTGTGACATTGTCCCCCGAGACTCATCTGGTCTGATACCCTGTTTCCTGAAGCTTCAGATCACACTGTGGTTTATCTCTGAAGGATCTGGGGCTGTAAGGTGTTTTTGTTTATATATTTATTTAGCTAAAACTTTGTTTACATTTTAGTAACATATGTTATTAATAATAATTTAATTTAAAATAGAGATTAGTTTATTTTTTACAACCGTGTGTGTGCACAAAATGATATTAAATGATTTATTTATTTATTTATTTCATTTTGAAAATGTACAAATGTAGTTTTCTGTGTTTAGGTGTACGGTACAAAATTCATTATAGCTATGGAAAGCCCCCACCATAAAAATTTAAACCCCGCATGGACAAAAAAATGCTGATTGAATCTTTTCATATAAATGAGATTTAAAACGACTAAAAAGTACAGTTTTTCTACAATCTAAAGTTTTTGAACAGACAGACATTGTTTAATAACAATTATACTTTAGGTCACCATTAAACAAAATCATTACAGTAATCTTCTAAAAGATAAATAGAAGATATGAATGTATTCAAACTTTAAAGATTTTATTTAAACAGTCTTTTAATTTTAAAAGATCATATTTAAACTTTTACGATTATGTTTTGAAATAAATTCAGAAAGATGACGGCACGCTAATTTACCGGAACCTGTCACAGACACACGTACGCACACACACACACACACACACACACACACACACACACACACACACACACACACACACACACACACACATACCATTTGTCTGGTGCTTCATGAAATCTTCAGTCAGCAGACTTAGATGAATTTTATTTTTATCTAAAACTGAAATTTCAGTAGATTTTTATTTTTTATTTTTTTTATATACTTTTAAAGAACAGAATGTTTTTCAACTTTAGTTAAATTAGCAAGATAACCATTTTAATGTATACCCTTTTTTATGTAATATGATTTTTATTCTTTTGTTTATCAAAAACAATTGGATCAATAAGATATTTATTTTATAAGCATTTAATTATATACTTTTATAAAGAACTGAATGGTTTTCAACTTTAGTTAAATTAGCAAGATAGCTATTTTATTTTATACACTTATAGGCCTAAAGAACGGAATGTTTATGTAATATGATTTTTTTATTCTTTTGTTTATCTAAAACTGAATTAAATGGTTTCAGTAGATTTTTAGTAAGATATTATTGCATATTATTTGTGTGAAATATAAAACATGATTAGGGTAACTCTCTTTTTCTCACTTTCACTGTTACCTCAGGAATGTGGAGGGGGTCATGTCAGAGGACGCACACACACACACACACACACACACACACACACACACACAAACACATAACTGAACTGGACAACAAATTCAAAATTTCTGTCAAAAACAGATGTCTATCACAAACACAGAAAATACACCCAGCTTGTGTGCACAAGAGATAATGCTTGTGTGACACAGTCTTCAAACTTTCTGTCAAAACCACATGATCTACGACTAGCTAGGACAATAGGGCAAACCATAACAACAACATATGCCGGAAAGACACCGGTAGATAAAACTGTCAAAACGCATGATCGAACGCTCGATAGGACAATCCATATCCATATCAATACACGACAGAAAGGGCGGGACAGGTCAACGGACAACCGGAAGGGCGGTGACCAGATGTCATATCTAGGGGGCGGGACCGGAAGTCATCAATCATTTTGACAGGTGGTATAGGATAAGTACTACTGAGACCAGTTGATCAAATCCATAATTTCTTAGTTTGGAGAGCAGTGTGGAGAGAGTCTCTCAAAGTACAAGACAGTAGACTAGACGAGACGAGAGGAGCAAAGCAGGGGAGATAAGGGAGAGGAGGGTAAGAAAATGCGTTTATTCAGCAACCGCTTAAAATACACTGGGTGCTCACCCGCTTTATTTCCAGACCTGACGGGTCCACAAAATTTAGATCTTGTTTCCATACTTTCACATTCAAATGTCTCTAACGGAAAGAAGGAGATTAAGTAGCTTATAATAATTATAAATGCTATACAAAAATTGTGTTCATGTCAATATAAATAGTAGGCTATTTTAACATTGTACTGTCAGCAGAGAAAAAAAATGCCACAGAAAAAATTTATGAAATATAAATAACATAAATTAAATAGGACAAAGCCTATCACTCAAATTTCTAAGCAACATAAATGAAAATCATATTGCCCTACTGACAAATGAAGTAGGCTATTTTCTAATTTTTTAACTATTTCAAACATCCTTGCAAAAAAAGAATGTTGTTTACTGACAATGGTTTCAGTACCAAACAGCTCCTCAGAGCTAGGTGTACAGGTGGTCAGAATGAAGTGCGGATACGCTGTCAAAAGATGTCGGGAGTGGGCTATTGTCAGTCAGACCGCCCGCTCCATCCAAAGTACACCAGAGTTCCGACCGCTACCGTCTTTTGACGCGCGAATGGACACAAAGTGGTCAAGCGTATAACTAGATGCGGCAGGCGCGAATTTGATGTGCATTTAAAATACTCCCGCGCCGCATGATTCCCTATGGGCGTTTCACAGACTACGGCTTTTCTCAAGTATAGTGGAAGAGTTTTGTGCAGCATTTAGGACTTCCAAAATAATCCGGCGGGCCAGAAAATATTGCTGGCGGGCCAGTTTTGGCCCGCGGGCCGCCAGTTGTCGTTCCCTGGCGTATGCGGTGCGTGTTGCAGTGCGTATGCGGTGCAGGAGCAGTACGCGCAATAGTGCTTTCACATATGCTGCGTTTGCAGTGAGTAGCCTAACTGATCCGCGGCTGTACAAAATACATACTCACTATTTGTATTTCAAATCCAGAAGTTATTAGCAACTTTTTATTTAAAAAAAGTTTTTTGTCAGCATTGCGATTCTCTTTGTACACATATACACTCTTTAATAGACGCATTCACGTTTAAATACAATTTAAACAATGTATTATTCAATACATTACTTTTATATAATTATATATAAGTTGCTCAAGCAAGTGGTAAAATATTTAACCCTCTGGGGACCAAGGTGTTTTTGGGGCCCTTGAGATGTTCTGACATGCCTTGACATTTGTGCTTTTTTCAGTTATTTATAAACATGTTAATGGCAAAGGTGTAAATTCACTCTATATAGCACAAACAGGGCTACCATAATATGCAAGCAACGTGTATGTAGATGTTTGTATTTTTAAGAGAATAATGTTTATGCGTGGTTATTGGAAAAAATAAAAATGAAAGTTGCTGAAATAAGACCACAAAACACATATTAAATATGTGTCCACAAGACTTTTGAATAATGGATGTTGTTCCTTCGAGTTCTGGCTTCAAAATGATGTGAAAATAGTCTTGCTTTATCGTTCACATAAAACAATACATTGATTTAAATTGATGTAAAACAGGTTTTGCTTGGAAAGCCAATATGCGAGAGGGAGTGAACGAGGAGTGGTTTACACCTTAGAATACAATGTCCCACCCACTCTGCATAATGACTCTGCATAATGAGCCATGCATTCAGGTGTGACACTGACTGAGTCACAATGCAAGGACAAAAGATATATTTAGAAGAAGACTTATATTGACCATTTAAGATTTCGCTTACATCTATCTTGTAAATATGTTTTGCTATTTTATTAAAAAGGTTACAATTACAACAATAATTACAATTTCAACAATATTTCAAGTGTACTCTTTCTTTGTAAAAAAAAAAAAGATTATAGGCCTACATTTTATCATATGTATTCATTAGTTTGAATATAGCCAACATTGGATCTAACATCTTAGTCTATGACTTTATTTTTGACAAAAATAGTATTTATATATATATATATATATATATATATATATATATATAGATATGAGCAGAAATTGCTAAACAAAAGCTTATTTGATGTGGCAGTATATTCTACAGTAAAAACTGTACCCAAATCTAGTCAACAAAATGTTGTCTTTCATACTTCGCCTGACTGTAACGTTGTTTTTATGAAATATTAGGGCATATAAATGTTAATTTGCAGTTTAATACGTTGCTTATACAAATACATTTTATTTCAACATATTTCAGTCGATTTTTACTCATCTCAGTAGGCTATAGCAAAGCACTTTATTCTTTCACACACAGACGCGCGATTCATATTTAGGCTAAACAGTCTTTACAAATATGTACCCTTCATTCATCTCACAGAAATATTATAGAAACGCGATTCATCTTTTTGCGGTTTACATAGGCCTACACTAACGTTATTCCATAACGTTATTCCACATTAACACTTGAGAAAAGATAACAGCCTACCTCACTCCTCAGCGGGATCTATTGCTCCTCATATCAGCACTGTTCTGAGGAAACTTTTCTCCATAAGGTAGGCTATATTATGCCTCACTCGCGGCGCTTTGTTTACAGCTGATGTGGGCGTTTCACAGGTCTGAAATGGTTCTCAGAATTTGCGTTTGAATAGCACGCGCTCTCCGGGGAGTGGTCACATTACTTTTGAATGAGCTCGTAATGAGCTCGACTGGAATCATTCTCTTTTAATGCAGATTTCACAAGCTGAGAATATTTGTTTTTTATATAAATTACTTCATTTAAAAGATGCGATCTCAAGCTTTATGCCCGTGGGTTTGTTTGCCTGTTTGACTGAATTTTCGCGGAGTTATAGATCATTTTCGTTTACTGACAGAGAGAGTGCAGAAATCGCATCATGTTAATTTTTCTTTATTTGGCAAAAAGCAAAACACTTTATTTTTATTGTGAGTATACAGAAAAAAAATAGAAACTGAACAGGATCGATTGATGTATTACACGAAAATGAAAGATCAAAATTAACAGAGCATTTAGTGTTTATTTTACATTGCTAAAAAAAAAAAACGAGCAAAACGCGCAGGCGCGTTTTTGGTCCCCAGAGGGTTAACCATGTAGGCTACTTATATTAAAATCGCATAGCCTACATTTTCAATTACAACTAATAAAATTGACAAAAACAGCAGACTCATACTCTTTCTTTTGCATAATTTAAATCTTTATACAATAAATCTTGCATGTCACAAAGAACTTGTTTTTCCACCTCCACGAATGAGACGAGTGTTGTTCATTATGTTGCCTTGTTGATATATTTTCCCTTGATTTACCCCGTCTCAGCATTGCGATTCTCTTTGTACACATATACACTCTTTAATAGACGTATGCACGTTTAAACACAATTTAAACAACGTAGGCCTATTATTCATTGCATTACTTCTACTTATATTAAGTTCCTCAAGCAGTGGTCAAATATTTAACCATGTAGGCCTACTTATATAAAAATCGGAAACATTTTAAATTAAAACTTAAAATTGACAAAAACAGCCGACTCTCATGCCTTTTCTTTTGCATTTATTAATACAATAAATCTTGCATGTCACAAAGAACTTGTTTTTCCACCTCCACGAATGAGACGAGTGTCGTTCATTATGTCGCCTTGTTGAGGTAAATTGTAGTTTTCCTTGCTTTACCCCGGTCTTAAAGTGAAAATAGTATTTAATTAAATACATTTATAGTGAGATTACTACATTTTATTTAATTAATCGCATTTATGGTGAAATTACTACATTTTTGTCATTCTGTGTTCATTTTGACCATGAAACATGCGCTGTCACTTTAATTCAGCGTTTGCAGCACAGCAAAAATAGACTCGGTGCGGAAACGATCTCTGCACTGCTGTATACGCACCGCAACTGGAACGGATCGACGGACTGCAACCGCGTGCAGTGTGAAAGCTCTGACCTGTTAACATGGGTACGGAAAAAAATACGCACCGCATACGCACTGCAAACGGAGTATGTGTGAAACGGGCGTTAGGGCCAGTCCCTTTTTTATGCCACACATTCAAATGTTTGCCATAATAAAAAGCCCAGTGCATTCACCTCAGCAACTGTCTCAGAACACACAGACAGTGTCTTCATTTCCTCCACCCTAATAAATAAAAGTAGACCAATGTAAAGCATAACTGTTGTAAAGCAGGTTATGTTTGGTATTCTGTCTGCTGCATACTGACCTCTGTATGGGAGACTGTGTGTATGTGTGCTGGCTTCAACAGGGACACTGTATTTCCCTCTACTGCAGAACATACAGTCAGCCATATTTAAAACTTTAAAAAAGTAGTAATGTATTGCACACGTACCCAGTGTTACTTGCTTAGAGGAGCCAGCACCAGGGTCAGATTGTACAGCACCTGTAATCCCATCCATAATCGGCCATCCCTTATTGCTACTCAGAGCCAACTCCTCCGCCAGTGTATTCTGGTTTTCTGAATTTAACTCTTTATTAGTGTTTGTGATAAAATGTTCACAAAAGTAATAAAAGGTTGTGGTAAATACTCACCACTTTGAATTATATATTTTTATATTTTGTCTTTATCTGCTACCAAGAACATTTGGAGTTGGGGTTGCATCTAAAAATCAATGAATATTAATCTTTCTTAGTACATACATGCACATTTTTGCACAATCAGCAATCTTTCTCCAACAGTCTTCTCTTGCTTTGGCAGCAGAGACCGTATTGTTTCGAGCTTGAAATACATATTTAAATTCATCATAATTCTGAATGATTATCTCTTGCTTCTCCGCGGAAAAATATATCGCTCTCGCTCTACCCGCGATTGGTTGTTCAGTGTCGACGTCACTCTTTTATGTGCACGCGCGCGTGGAGTAATCATAGCTTAAGGATCAAAGCCTGAGTTGACAGAGAAAGTTGATGAGCTGCATCATGGTACCAATAAAGCCTGATTGCATCGGTTTGGTTTTGTCAACTCAAAACTAATCCTGTAACCCCGAGTTTGTTCAGCTACCTTCATAGTACAGGCCCCAGATCTACCAACCTGAGATAATAATAATAATAATAATAATAATTATAATAATAATAATAATAATAAGTTTCATTTATATAGCGCCTTTCCCAAGCTCAAGGACGCTTTGCAATAAAAGTAAATAAGAAACAATCAGTTCACACATAAATGGACAATAGACATTTGCCCAGTCCAAGAAAATGAAAATGAGCGATTGCGGGTGCATATCGCATTACATTTTGGAATACAAACAAAAACAGAAACAAAAAAAAAAACACTATTTACAGACAGCATGTAAGGTGGGCAGTTGAAGTAGAGATGCAAAAGACTAATGGTACCCTAGAAGTTAACATTATGACTGTAATACAGAGTTATGAAAAACGTGTCATGACTGATAATACTGTTTAAACAAATGGGATTTGAGTTTAAAGGTGATACTCATCTTCAGTCTTCATTCCGATCTGCCATCTGCCTTCTCCATTGAACATCTTCATCATCCGTTCTCCACTCTGGTTTCCACTCCATCTGCAAAGACATTCATATTACTATTCAGCTAAGTTCTATCTTCATCTCAAGTTTGCATGACCTACTCACCATTACATCTGCTGGTTCCGTGCTTCTGTTCTCAATGAACATTGTTTATATTTACTCACCTGTTTGAGTCTTCTCTAAACCTGACAGAAGACCAGACAACCTGCAGAACCCCACGTAATCAGTGATGGATCCACCAAGCGATCCATGGTACATGCTGAGCTGGTACATGCTGTTCGACTCTCATTACTTCCATCACACCCAGATAACCCACCCACCATTCACCGGTGAGGCGAAGGACTGCAGCGGTTCATCCTACAATGTTCACTGTACTTCGAAATGCAAGCTCATCAATTCCCCAGCGATTCAGCCAGAGTGGCGTCTGTGATTTCATTACTGTCTGGCTGTGCTCTTCAATGGGCTCAATCTTTATGACAGGGCTATTCAATTAGCTTAATTCGAGGGCCGGATTATTAACCCCCTGGGGTCGGCGGTATCGGCTTTTTTTCAGTTCAGTTCAAAAGAAATTAATTTTGCTCTGTTGACTTTGATATTACAAACAAGTTTCATACATCAATCGATTCTGTTAAATGTGTATTATTTTTGTGTATACTCACAATAAAAACAAAGTGTTGTGCTTTTTGCCAAATAAAGAAAAATAAACGTGATGCGAGTTCTGCCTTCTTTCTGTCAGTTAAGTCCATTCTGAAACGCGTCCGAAAATGAACTGTAACTCGGCGAATACTCAGTCAAACAGGCATACAGACTGAAGACTCAAATTTCATCATTTACTGTTGTTTTTAGTATTATTATTACTTTTTATTAATATTCATAATTAGTAGTATTATGTATCTTTTATACTTTTTATATACATTTATAATTGTTTGTACTCAATGTATTTTGTGGGAGAGACTTTTGGAGACTTTGGACTTGAGTGTGCTGCTGGACTGAAATGTATATGCAGTTTTTCATCAAGCATAGCATAAGGGGAATACATTCCAACGTTAATGGAAACCATATGTTCTTCTGCTGAATGTATGTGTTCCTATGGTGATGTAGTTTTTTTCCTTGGTCAGTGGTATAAAAGACCAAGCCTTTTGTCCGAAAATCAGGAAGAGATGGAAATGTAGAGAAGATGACTGAGAAGCTGAATTAGACCTTCGCTTAGTCCATTGTCTCTTCCTCCTATGTTTTATATAATTAAATAAATAAGAGATCTCTTGGCAAAATCACTGGTGTCTGTTTCCATGAAATTAAACAACAGGGGAAAGCAAGATTTTTAAATCAACAGCTTGGCGTCACGAAGAACAGGATTGCATAAGGCATTGGTCTAATCATTAAGGTAAGACTTTTTTCTTTATATAAAAAAGTTCTAAGTCTGCCTGATGATTGGAGACAATGACTGTAACTGCTAAAAAGAACTGTGTTGTTTAAGGAACCTGTGGTTTTGCCAATAAATATAAAACATAGTATAATAATAAATAAAAATAATTCAATTTAATTTGGCTTATTTAAGTTCTCTGAAAAGTAAACCTCTAAAGTTATTTGATATGCTGGGATTGAGATGGATCTTTTTTTAGAAAAAAGACCATCTAGTCAAAAATTTGGGAGAATTAGCTGTAAGACGGTAAAACTATTATTTGCTGGTTGTCACTGTTTGGTGAGGGATAATCCCTAAAGAGGTATACCCATCACGGAAGATTCGTACTCGAGGCGAGGAGGTGAAACACAAGCAAAGCTCGATTGACATGAGTGGTTAAAGTGTGGCGAGTCTGTTTAAAACGATGGCAGGTAAAACTCTAAAGCACGTTAATATACTGGAGTAATATGAGTTAAAATAGTTAGGATCGCGTGTATTTCGGATTTTGACCGTAAAGCTGTTCAAATATTTGAGGATACTGATCCGAGTAAGCTTAAAGAAAAGAGGAAAAAAAAAAAAAAGGAAAAGGGAAACAAAGAAATCCACAAATATTTAGAAAAGAAAGGGAAAAAACTGTTTCGAGTTAACTGGAAACTAAATAAAAAAATATTGAAAACATTGACGTTAACTTTTCTCTAAAATTTTCTTTTGTTCTGTGAAGTGAAAAAGAGGGAAAGAGAGTGAGGCAGCCCCTCCCTTTAGAATTTGCTCCATACCTTCACACACACATATACTGTAGTTTGGAGAAGGGAGGGAGAGAGAGAGAAGAAGGGCAGCCTCTGACACACACACACACACATACATAGGCTTGCAGTTCTGAGCGCACACACATACATACAGAGAGAGAGAGAAGCAGAGTACCATAGCCCCACCCTTACAGAAACACACTCACACTCACAGACACATCCCTGCTGTTCTGAGCAGCACGAAGAAACTTTGCAAGATGGCAGAAAGTGACTGTAACAGCAGATCAATTTCAACTTGGTACCTTGAAAGAAAGAACAAAAAACAAGCTAAGCTTTTGAGAAAAGGACTTGACATAAATGCAAATATGGATGCACAGTTACACTGGTTCGAGTCTCAAAAAGACAAGATAAAATCACAAGCATTTCCAATACTGGCAGCTCATTGGATTGTAAAGCAAGGTGGAATTTGTTGTGATATAAATGGCGGTCCAGTTCCACTTGCTGAAGCAATGAAGCCTCAAATTGAAGCATTTAATAAGTTGAACAAAATCATGTCTATTAAATGTTCAGATGGAGAAAATACAACCAATGATGATTCGTTTGATCCAGATTGGACAAATATAATAACTGAAGCGGAAAGAAAATATTCACAATCACCAGTGAAATCCGCTGCCACTCCTCCTTATAAACCAATCTATCCAACTTTGCCTGAACAATATACAAGTTCATCTAAACCTCTGACACAGTCTCAAGCTTCGAGATCAAATGGAGGTCCAATTGATAAGATGTACATTGCATCTGCACAAGCAGCTCCAATAATAACAAGATCTAAATCAGCCCAGCTGAACAGAGACATGTTGCGATGTACACCAGCTCGTAATTATGGATCTGACTGGGGTGATGAGACAAGAGATGACGACATGACCACAGTTGACAAGATCGGTCCTGATTTTTCTTCACCTGTCGTTAAAAGGGAAGACTTACAATCTGAAATGATGACAGAAGAGAGACCATTCACACCAGGAGAACGTCAAGCCATTCTCTCAGCTTTGCCTCCTTTGAAGAGACAAGACCCAAACACAGAATTTTGGCGAGAATTAGATTCTCTGGTTGAAGACATTAAAAGACATACACACCATTGTGAAAGCTAAAATCCCAAGAGACAGATGGGAACGCTTGCCAGCTTCGATAACAACAACCCAATGGATAAATTTGTGGGTTGATGACCAGGGGCAACCCCTGGGCCTTTGGCAGGCATTAGATGTGTTTCGGAAAGAAATCCAAGAAATCTTGGGAAGTGGAAAAATTCCATTCACATCAGTGACATTGATTAAGCAAAAGGATGATGAATCTCCAGATGAATATGCTCTGCGTAAATGGAATGCTTACGAGAGATGGGCTCTCTGTGCTAAGAAACAACCTGACAGGGATGATTTACAGTTCACTGACACACTTGTGGATGGACTTAGTACAAAATACCAACAAGCCTTATCACTTGGAGTTAATCCAGGTGAGACATATGATCAAATTTTACAATCGGCTGGCCGCTTAGAGATGGCTATGAGATCAAACAAGGAAGAAGGAAACAAGCCAAATAGAAGAGGAGTGGCAACCGCTCAATTCAACATGGACACAAAGAAAAGGATGATTTTCTGCACCAACTGTGCAAAGCGTGGCCACTCAATAAAAGATTGTTGGGCCAAAGGAGGTGGAGCAGAAGGTCAAGGTCCATCATTTAAACAAGTCAGTGCGAAGAAACACGATGAAACCCCTCAAGGGAAAATGTTTACTGAAGCTCAAGTCCGTCAGCTCATTGAGGAAATTATGCGTCCGCAATAGGAATTAGTGGCCCCCTGTATTAGTAAGAAAAGAGACAATCGCCTTTTCGTCAATGCATTGATAGGGGGCCACCCATGTGACATTTTGGTTGACACAGGAGCAGCGATTTCGATAACAGATCTGAACCTACCTACAACAGATGAAACTATGGAAGTTGAAGGAGTTGGAGGAGGTATCACTCAATTTCGCAAAAGTATACAAGTTCCTTTGCAAATACATGAAGATGAAGTCTTATGGACATCTTTCTGGGTAGGGCCGAATTCACAAGGAAGCCTTATTGGCATGGACATTCTTCCATTGTTGAACATGATCATATTTACCGACAGTCGTCAAATCGCTACAACAGCTGGGATAATACCACACGAAGATCGCACATGTAATCTAACGTCTGTTGGTACAGCAAAACCAATTATCAGAGATTGGGGAAAAGACGGTGTGTGGGGACTTCTGTGCAGTTTATATCCAGATGTTTGGGCTAAACACAAATTGGATTGCGGTAAAGCCAACATTGACCCTGTTGTTATTGAGGGACCGATACATGCCCCTCATAAACAATACCCTATCCGACCTGAAGCAAGACAAGCTGTGGAAGAGATAGTGGCAGACTTGGAAGCTGAAGGAATCATCAGACAAACTTCATCAACCACTAATAGTCCTGTATTTACAACTGATACCAGCTCTCAGTGATGTGTTTTGGGTCCCCGCTCTGATAACAGTAACTTTCTCAAATGTTTACAGAACAAGCGGGAACCCAGTGTGCCTGTATCTTTCTCTATTGCTGTTCTATCACAAGATAGAAAATCTAAGACCTTCAATAGCCGTGTAGCAAACCTAACTAATCTGGTGCCTATTACACGTCAAAGTAAGATTGATGTGGGGACAAAAAGTAAGACTGTTAAGTTAGCACTTTTAAACATTCGTTCACTTAAAAATAAATCACTTCTAGTCAACGATTTAATAACCACAAACAACCTGGATTTTATGCTTCTAAATGAAACCTGGCTAGAAGACAGCTGCAGTGCAACAGTCCTCAATGAAGCAGCCCCTCCTAACTTTACTTTTATGAGTGTCTGCAGAGCTGTTAAGAGAGGTGGGGGTCTAGCTGCTCTTTTTAAAGATATCTATCAATGTAAGCAAATATCATTTGGGAATTACCCTTCTTTCGAATATCTGGGTATTGTGTTGAAAGGTGCTCCACGCATTTTACCTATCATTATTTACAGGCCTCCAAAATACTCTCCAACCTTTGCTGAGGACTTTACAGAACTGTTATCAACAATTACCTCAGAGTTTGACTGTTTTGCCATTGCAGGAGATTTTAACATTCACATAGATAATGCAGAAAACAATATGGCAAAAGAAATCAAAACTGTTTTAAAAACTTTTGATCTGACTCAGCATGTACATGGACCCACACACAATCGTGGACACACTCTAGATTTACTTATCAGTAAGGGTCTAAACATTTCATTAATTGTTATTAAGGATGTAGCACTGTCTGATCACTTCTGTATTTTCTTTGATATATTGATCTCTCCTGCCACTGAAGCTAGATCTGTGTCTGTCAAGAAGAGATGCTTAACCTGTTAAGCTTCACCAGTGCGTCGGCGCACTGAAGCGTTTTTTTTTTTATTTAGTTAAAAATTACTATCAGATTTAATGTTATACATTGACAAACTATACATAATTAAAAAGATATAAGACTCAAGTTTCAGTATTTGACCACTATTGTATTCTGAAAAACTTATAGTGACAGTTATGTCTTAATTTGTGTCAGGAGTTATGAAATGAAAAATGAGTCGATACCTTTAATATGAATTATGCGCGTCAGCCGCTCCCATTCATAAAAAACTCCCGTGCTGTCGTCATGACAGCGATACACAAAACAACGTCCCTCAGGGCTTTAGCTCAAAAATGTGCAGATTTGGAGAAATATTGATATATTTTCATAGGTTTTCATCAGATTTCTATAGACAGGAATAATATTTATTGAATTTATGCCCAAATGCGTCGATGTAATCATTATGAGTGCTGGATACTGTGATGTATTGTGTTTTCAATCCATACCAACAGCCTGAGGGCGCTATTATGCACAATAATAGTCCATATATAGAACATGAAGAAGAGGCATGATCATGTGACATTCCAGGAAGTCTCGAACACATTCAAAGCTATCAGAGATCGCTGGAACATGTTTTGAAGACAATAAACATGATTGAAATGATATTTGGTTTACCTGTGTTCTTCGAGTAATGTCAGGTATTTCCATAATAAAAGATTATATTTATAATGTAATGCTAATCGATATAGACTTTATCATTGTGCAGAATAAAATATATATATATATTTTCTGTCTGATTTTTTTATCTGAAGCAAAATTATATCACAGAAGATTATTTAAAACACTCGACTTGCGTTATAAATTAAGTTTGTAGCACAAACATGGTTTTAATCTCATAAATTGTCGTGTATTGATGGTGTGCTAAGCTAACATGCTAGCTAGCCCTAGGTGCACCTGCCACATATAGCAGTTATCCTTTTATGTTTTTTTCTAAATATGCTTACTGAAATTCAAGCAGGGCATTTGATCCAGTTTTTAAATGTTAAGTGAGAACTTTGATAAAAGAAATTAGGGATTGAAACCCTATGAATAGCTTGTGAATAGCCAGTCGTTAGTAACTATAATGCAGACAAAAGAAATGCATATTTCGAGCCATAACCAGGCTGGAGAGGTGTGAATGTGTGCAGGGGGAGACTGAGACTGAATGGGGCTCGTTTGCACCACAAAACAATAGAGACAATATACTGAATTGATGTTTAGAAGATGGCAATAAACATCAGTAGCATTTTGAAGTAGCAAATCAAAATAAAGTAATTGACATGGTCTTGAAAAACATGTAACTAAATACAGAGTTTTGGACTTATTATCTTCAGATTTTAAATATAAAATGTTTAGACATGTGGCCTTAGCTGTAGTGCATTTCTAGATTGCTCCAGTGCCAACTTCAATTTTATTTTCATGAGGATGTTTCATAAAAATTAATTTCTAATAACTTTACAAAACTTTGAAGCTATTTATAAAAAAAATTTTCATTATGACAATAATTAATTCTACATTTACAATAAACTGCCAGGTGTCAGCTTTCAAATGAGATCATACTTGTGCTTTTAGTACAAAGGGTTCATGAACTGTATCTGTTTAAGTTTGGGTATGTCATTTCTGGGGATTTTTCAAAAGTGGCGTTGCAGCTTAACAGGTTAAATGAGAACACTAGTGTACTATTTATGAAGGCTATATCCTTAACACCAAGCATATCTGCAGACTCTGTTGATTTTCTCCTTGATTCTTTTAACTCAAAAGTTAAAGGTGTAATTGATGATATTGCTCCTGTTAAAGTCAGGAAGAAGAGTGGCAGACAAAAAGCACCTTGGAGAAACTCAACAGCAGTGCAAAATATGAAAAGACAATGCAGAAAAGCAGAGCGCATGTGGCGGAAGACAAAACTTGTAGTCCATTATAACATCTACAAAGACAGCCTTCATGCTTTCAATATGGAACTAGGCAAAGCTAGACAGACTTTCTTCTCAAATATTATAAACAGCAATTTAAACAACACACGCACTCTTTTTGCTACTGTAGAGAGACTGACAAACCCCCCAAGCCAGATTCCCAGTGAAATGCTCTCAGAGAACAAGTGCAGTGAGTTTGCTTCTTTCTTCTCTGAGAAAATCAGTAATATCAGAAAGGTGATCAGCACATCCTTGAGTTGCCCTGGGGTCAGACAGATCAAACCACCTGAGAAAGTAGTTACTATGTCTGATTTCAAAGAAATTGATGGCAAAATTTTGGAAGAAACTGTACAGCACCTTAAAACATCAACATGCGCTCTTGACACACTTCCCACATCATTTTTCAAAAGTGTGTTAAACAGTTTAGAAGCAGATCTTCTAGAAGTGGTAAATGCCTCACTTCTCTCTGGGAGTTTTCCAAACTCCCTGAAAACTGCAGTTGTCAAGCCCCTCCTGAAAAAGAACAATCTGGATAAGACCATATTAAGCAACTATAGACCGATCTCAAATCTTCCTTTCATAGGCAAGATCATTGAAAAAGTTGTCTTCAATCAGCTGAACAAATTCTTGAGCTTGAATGGATCCTTTGACAATTTTCAGTCTGGTTTCCAACCGCACCACAGCACAGAGACAGCGCTCCTAAAGATAATAAACGATATTCGCTTAAATACTGATTCAGGCAAATTATCAGTGCTAGTACTACTTGACCTTAGTGCTGCATTTGACACTGTCGATCATAACATACTTCTTGACAGGCTGGAAAACTGGGTGGGGCTTTCTGGGATAGTCCTAAAATGGTTCAGGTCATACTTAGATGGGAGAGGTTATTATGTAAATATAGGTGACCATAAGTCTGAGTGGACATCCATGACATGCGGAGTCCCTCAAGGCTCAATTCTTGCGCCACTCCTGTTCAACCTGTATATGCTCCCAATGAGCCAAATAATGAAAAAGAACCAAATTGCTTACCACAGCTATGCAGACGACACACAGCTCTACTTAGCCCTATCGCCTAACGATTACAGCCCCATTGACTCCCTGTGCCAATGCATAGACGAAGTCAACAGTTGGATGTGTCAAAACTTTCTTCAGTTAAACAAAGACAAAACTGAAGTCATTGCGTTTGGAAACAAAGATGAAGTTCTCAAGGTGAACGCATACCTTCACTCTAGGGGTCAAACAACTAAACATCAAGTCAAGAATCTTGGTGTGACACTAGAGTCAGACCTTAGTTTCAGTAGTCATTTCAAAGCAATAACTAAATCAGCATACTATCATCTGAAAAATATAGCAAGAATTAGATGCTTTGTTTCCAGACAAGACTTAGAGAAACTTGTGCATGCTTTCATCACCAGCAGGGTGGATTATTGTAATGGACTCCTCACTGGCCTTCCCAAAAAGACCATAAGACAGTTGCAGCTCATACAGAACGCTGCCGCCAGGATTCTGAGCAGAACCAGAAAATATGAACACATCACACCAGTCCTCAGGTCTTTACACTGGCTCCCAGTTAAATTTAGGATTGATTTTAAAGTATTATTACTGGTATATAAATCATTCAATGGCCTAGGACCTCAATATATTGCAGATATGCTCACTGAATATAAACCCAACAGATCACTCAGATCATTAGGATCATGTCAGCTAGAAATACAGAGGGTTCACTCTAAGCATGGCGAGTCCGCTTTTAGCTATTATGCCAGCCGCAGCTGGAACCAGCTTCCAGAAGAGATCAGATGTGCTCCTACAATAGTCACATTCAAATCCAGACTCAAAACACTTCTGTTTAGCTATGCATTTACTGAATGAGCACTGTGCCAATGTTCGTCCGACTGTTTGTACTGTATTTTATTTTATTTTTCTAAACTGTTTTAATTATTCTTATTTCTTTTATTATTTTAATTTATTCTATGTAAAGCACTTTGAATTGCCATTGTGTATGAAATGTGCTATATAAATAAACTTGCCTTGCCTTGCCTTGCCTTGCCTGTATGGCCTGTCAAGAAATCGGATAACTCATGGAGATTAACCATCGATTACACAAGACTTAACAGTGTAACACCAAAACCACATCCTATTGTGGCCAATCCAGCCACCATTCTGAATGATATTCCAGGTAATGCAAGAATTTTCACGGTACTAGATGTACTGTCGGCTTTCTGGTCAATACCTATTGACGAAAAATCACAAGAGAAATTGGCCTTCACAGTGGGGGCAAAACAGTTTGCCTGGAACCGACTCCCACAAGGGCTTAATTTGTCTCCTGTGGTATTCCATAGAACTTTGGATCAGTTCTTAACAGAGCGAAAAGCTGAAATTGAGAGTTCAGGAAGTGTTTGCCTCCAATACGTGGATGACTTGTTGATTGCAAGTCCAGACGAAAAGAGTCATATATTTGCTCTAAATGTTGTCCTACAAGCCCTCAAGAAAGGAGGATTCAAAGTCAATCCCGACAAAGCACAGCTGGCCAAAACCAAGGTTATCTACTTGGGCCAAGAAATATCTGTCGAGGGAAGGAGAATGACAACAGAGCGTGTAGAGGCATTACGGCAACTCCCAAAACCTCTAACAGTTACAGGAATACGGAAGGTGATGGGACTTTTCAATTACTGTCGCCAGTATATACCAGATTTTGCCAGCATCACTAGTCCTCTCATCGACTTGTACAAGGGAGGAAAGCCTGGAGTGGAGCAGATAACCTGGACACCAGAAGCTGAGGAAGCATTTACATCTATGAAAGAGAAACTGACATCAGCCCCAGCCTTGGGACTTCCCGATGGACGATTGCCATTCCATTTGTGGACCAGGGTGGGAAATAAGACCTACTCAGCAGTACTGTGTCAAAAACCAGGTGATCGATACAGACCAGTTGGATACTTTTCCACAAAGATTCCTGTCACAATGATTGGTCAACCACGATGTATACAAGCTCTCGATGGTGCCACATGGGCAGTGGATGCTGTGGAAAATTTGATAGGAGCACAAACCATCATACTTCACACTCCACACAGTATAGTGACGTTGTTGAACAACACAAACATCAAGACCATAACTGACGCAAGAAGAGCAAAATGGGAAGCAACTTTGTTGAACAAGGATTTGAGAGTGGAAATAATCAGAGACACATCCCTTAACCCTGCAACAATGATGCTAGAACCACATGAGGGAACACCACGTGAGTGTGAAAAACAAGTAGAAGAGGAAAGCCATGGTCCTGTTAATCCAATCCCTCTTGAAAATCCAGATAAGGAGTTATGGGTTGATGGATCCAGTTATTACGTTGATGGAAAACGACATACTGGATGGGCTGTAGTGGAAGCTGATGGAACTGTTGTGAAGAAAGGAGCTCTTCCAGGGCAATTTTCAGCACAAGTAGCTGAGCTCACGGCACTTACGGAAGCTTTTGAACTATCAGAAGGAGATCGAGTCAACATCTACACAGATAGTCGTTATGCTTTTGGCGTGGTCCATGACTATCTTGCCCTGTGGAAAAGGCGTGGACTTATCACTAGCAGTGGGAGTGAAATACAACATGCTTCCATAATTCGTCGCTTGATTGCAGCATGTCACTTACCAAGAGAAGCAGCCGTGATCAAAGTAAAATCACATCAATCTGACACGTCCAAAGAAAGTCAAGGAAACGCGGCAGCAGATGCAGCAGCTAGAGAAGCAGCTTTACTACCTCTTACTCCTGTTACCATGGTACAGGGAAACAGCAAAGATAATCCTGAGCGCCATCTTCTGTCATATCAAACAGAGACAGATGAAGAGAAAGAACAATGGTTAAAAGCAGGAGCGAAAGAGGATGATCAAGGTATCTGGAGAATTCCAACCGGACAAGTGGTGATGCCGATTGGAACAAGAAGAGAATTAATGCAGCTGTATCATGGAAAGGTGCATGCTGGAGCAAAAGCAATGAAAGCTCAAATCAGCGAGACGTGGTGGTGGCCACGAATGATGAGAGACATTGATGACTACTGTAGGAGATGCTTAATTTGCATGAAAGCAAATGTTGGAAAATCTGTAAAGGTGCGAATGTCACATGCACCCAGACCAACAGGTCCATGGACACACCTCCAAATCGATTTCACAGGACCTTTATCACCCAGTGGAGGGTACCAATACATTCTAGTAATCATGGACAGATTTACTAGGTGGGTGGAAGCATTCCCTACGAGAACTTGCACTGCTGAAGCGGCAGCACGAGTAATGGTGGAAGAAGTTTTTCCTCGCTGGGGTCTTCCATATGAAATTGATTCTGACAATGGAACTCACTTCACTGGAAAACTGATGAAGGAAGCAATGAAATTGATGGGGATCAAACAGAAGTTTCACATTCCGTACAGGCCGGAAAGCTCAGGCATGGTAGAACGAATGAACAGATCGTTGAAAACCGCTCTTACCATAGCCATTCTGCAAACTGGCCAGGGTTGGCATAAGTTATTACCTGCTATTCTGTGGAACTTGAGAGCAACTCCAAACAGAGTAACAGGACTAACTCCTTTTGAACTGATGACTGGAAGAGCAATGGTCCTACCTCCTGATGCTCCGCCACCTGCGGGAACAGGAGGAGATTCTACTTTGTTCCAAGAGAAGTTACGACGCTATCTAACAATGCTGGACAAAGCTACCAAAGACAATAATAAGAAAGTGTGAGAAGCTCAACAGCAATGGGATGAAAAACATACCACTACTGATATTCCACACATTCCTGAGTTAGGCAGTTTTGTTATGGTCAAACGCATTGCTAGGAAAGGTTTAGAACCTAGATGGGAGGGACCATATGAGATACTTTTAACAACTAATACAAGTGTCTGCCTTAAAGGAAAGGGTGTAGGAACAGACAGATGGTATCATTGGTCACAAGTTAAACCTTGCTTAGTGAATGAACAAAATGATAATGATGGCTTATGGCCTGATATTGAACACTGTTCATCCATTAGCTTTAAAGATTGGGAATAAAGAAGTGATGTTTAATTATTTCTCTGCTTCCATTTCAGGAATCAAGTCCATTGACATTGATTAGAGATGGTTGTAAGTTATTCTCAATACGAGACATATTGATAGAACCAAGAATGGGAAATTCTGTGTAAAAAAAAGAAGAGATTTTACACATTCTACACTACATACAAAACACAACCTCACAAACAATGAACACACGCTTACTGATTTTCAACCCCGAGGGATAGAATCCTTTAACATCAACGTTTATTTTAGTTTGTTGTTTTGGCCAGGAACTTGAGGAGTTAAGTAATTAACGAGTCAAGGCACTGGCAGAAGACTTATTAGTTTTTCTTTTCTTAGATGATTGGGGTTCTTTGTTATTTTGTTCTTTTTTTGTTTTGTTTTTCTTCTTTTCTGTTTCTATTCTTCTGTCCTTTATATCTATTTCTTGGTCTGCTTTTCCTCCTCACTATCACTTCTATAGGGTCGCAACCTGGGAATGATGGTGGAACTGACGGCCGTAGTTCCAGTGGAGGGACTGAAGACTCAAATTTCATCATTTACTGTTGTTTTTAGTATTATTATTACTTTTTATTAATATTCATAATTAGTAGTATTATGTATCTTTTATACTTTTTATATACATTTATAATTGTTTGTACTCAATGTATTTTGTGGGAGAGACTTTTGGAGACTTTGGACTTGAGTGTGCTGCTGGACTGAAATGTATATGCAGTTTTTCATCAAGCATAGCATAAGGGGAATACATTTCAACGTTAATGGAAACCATATGTTCTTCTGCTGAATGTATGTGTTCCTATGGTGATGTAGTTTTTTTCCTTGGTCAGTGGTATGAAAGACCAAGCCTTTTGTCCGAAAATCAGGAAGAGATGGAAATGTAGAGAAGATGACTGAGAAGCTGAATTAGACCTTCGCTTAGTCCATTGTCTCTTCCTCCTATGTTTTATATAATTAAATAAATAAGAGATCTCTTGGCAAAATCACTGGTGTCTGTTTCCATGAAATTAAACAACAGGGGAAAGCAATATTTTTAAATCAACACAGACGCACAGGCATGAAGCTTGAATTCTCTTCTTTTAAATGAAGTAATTTCTATAAAAAACAAATATTCTCATCTTGTGAAATCTGTATTAAAAGAGAGCGATTCCAGTCGAGCTCATTAGAGCTCATTCAAATGTAATGTGACCACGCCCCGGAGAGCGCATGCTATTCAAACGCAAATTCTGAGAACCATTTCAGACCTGTGAAATGCCCACATCAGCTGTAAACACAGCGCGCCGCGAGTGAGGCATGATATAGCCTACCTAATAATCCTGGAGAAAAGTTTCCTCAGAACAGTGCTGATATGAGGAGCAATAGATCCCGCTGAGGAGTGAGGTAGGCTAAGTTATCTTTTCTCTAGTGTTAATGTGGAATAATGTTATGGAATAACGTTAGTGTAGGCCTATGTAAACCGCAAAAAGATGAATCGCGTTTCTATAATATGAATCGCGTTTCTGTGAGATGAATGAAGGGTACATATTTGTAAAGACTGTTTAGCCTAAATATGAATCGCGTGTCTGTGTGTCAAAGAATAAACCGCTTTAATCAACTAAAATGCTTTGCTATACTGAGATGAGTAAAAATCGACTGAAATATATTGAAATAAAATGTCTTTGTATAAGCAACGTATTAAATTGCAAATTAACATTTATATGCCCTAATATTTCATAAAAACAACGTTACAGTCAGGCGAAATATGAAAGACAACATTTTGTTGACTAGATTTGGTTTTTACTGTAGAATATACTGCCACATCAAATAAGCTTTTGTTTAGTAATTTCTGCTCATGTTATATATATATATATAAAATACTATTTTTGTCAAAAATAAAGTCATAAATTAAGATGTTAGATGTTCCAATGTTGGCTATATTCAAACTAATGAATACATATGATAAAATGTAGGCCTATAATAATTTTTTTACAAAGAAAGAGTACACTTGAAATATTGTTGAAATTGTAATTATTGTTGTAATTGTAACCTTTTTAATAAAATAGCAAAACATATTTACAAGATAGATGTAAGCAAAATCTTAAATGGTCAATATAAGTCTTCTTCTAAATATATCTTTTGTCCTTGCATTCATTCTTGTGGGGCTCAGTCAGTGTCACACCTGAATGAATGGCTCAATATGCAGAGTGGGTGGGGCATTGTATTCTCAGGTGTAAACTACTCCCCCTTTACGCCCCCCTCGCATATTGGCTTTCCAAGCAAAACCTGTTTACACAATTTAAATCAATGTATTGTTTTATTTGAACGATTAGGCAGGATGATTTTCACATCATTTTGAAGCCAGAACTCGAAGCGACAACAGTCATTAGTCTGTTAGTCATTAGTCAAAAGTCTTGTGGACACATATTTAGTATGAGTTTTGTGGTCTTATTTCAGCAACTTTCATTTTTATTTTTTTCACTAACCACGCATAAACATTATTCTCTTAAAAATTCAAACATATACATGCATCTTGAGCACATATTATGGTAGCCCTGTTTGTGCTATATAGAGTGAATTTACACCTTTGCCATTAACATGTTTATAAATAACTGAAACAAACACAAATGTCAGAGCATGTCAGAACACTTCCAGGGCCCAGAAAACCCCTCAGACCCCAGAAGGTTAAATTGAAATGTTGAGGAGGGCCGGTGGGTTTAGCTTATTTATTGAAACATTATTTATTACTTATTGAAACATAACAGTATCAATAAATAAGCTAAAGTAAACCTAAAAAAGTATTGTATTTACTTGGAAATGTGGTACCCAACAGTATGCAGACTTATGAGTCTTTAACCCTCTGGGGTCTGAGGGGTTTTCTGGGCCCTGGAGGTGTTCTGACATGCTCTGACATTTGTGCTTATTTCTGTTACTTGTGACATTTTCATGGCTAAAGTCTGATTACACTGTATTCAGCACAAACTCTGCTACAATAATATATCAGCAGCATGTATGTAAAAGTTTGTAGTTTTGAGATAATGACATTTATGCGTGGTTTGTGAAAATACAAAAAAAAATTGTCACTGAAATAAACTCATGAAACCCCTACTGATTATTTATTCACAAGACTTTTGAAAATTGTATCACGTAGCCTAGAATGTTTGCTCCAAAACTATGTGAAAATCATCCTGACTGCTCATTCAGAGAAGACAATATATTCATTTAAAATTTCTAAGACGTGTTTTGTGTGAGAAAGCTTTATGCGGGAGGGGCGGATCACCTCATTAATATGTAAGCTTTTCACACCTGAGAAAGACAAAGACACTCCCTAATGGCCCTATTTTAGGAGCTATCAGGCCCTGTCATTCTGAGCAACCTTGCACAAAGAATGAGGAGATTTAAAAAAGAATGGCTTTTTGACTGTTTGGATTTATATACAACACAACATAATCCAAATATACACAACAAATGACAAAAAAGCACACTATTCAAAACAATGATCCAAAGACAGAGACCTTTGTGCCATTCCTAAAAACATTGTACATACCTTTCATTTCCAAGGTGTTTGATTTTGAGTTTGATCAGAGACTCATGTGAATGTTGGTCAGTCAGCAGGACTCAGTGGCATCTGGTCCCTGAAATAAAAAAAAAAGTGAACATACTGATATCAAGAGAAACTATAGGGAATATAGTTCTAAAATTTATTGGGAATAAATTTTAGATTTTTCTGGTTAAAATTGCTTTTTAAAATTCACAGAATACACACACACACAAACACACACACAAATGTTTCCAACAATATATAATATAATGAACACCAGGTTTGTTGTGCCTTGTAAGCATAGGCTATGCACAGTGCTGCATAAAATAATAATAACAATAACCTATAGTAGCATATAAATCTTCCAAAAGATTTCAGTAACAACTACGCTAGAGAAAAATATATTGATTATCATATGTTACTTCAAATGTTTCCATTCGTTATGATGATATGAAATGAGATAATAGTAAAAACATGAAGCCTTTGTTTGGTGCGTTTGCTTTTCAAACGTAATCGTTTCAAACGCGATCAC
Source organism: Squalius cephalus (assembly GCF_949319135.1). NCBI lineage: Eukaryota > Metazoa > Chordata > Actinopteri > Cypriniformes > Leuciscidae > Squalius > Squalius cephalus. The sequence goes on from NC_137125.1 coordinate 17,895,689, forward strand.
GATACATTCAAAACCAGAGCTCGCTCCAAAATATGAAACATTATGGCTACCATATTATACATATCTACGTTTGAGCAGATATCCACAAACACAGTAACAGTAAACACGGGTCCAAATATTATAATATTCACCATATATCTAGCAACAGTTCAACTGCAATGTGAAGTTTATGCAACAATAACATGAACTAATAATTAAGAATTTCTTACCTTACATCTTTCTTGTCTTCAAATCGCGTTCTTCTTCTTCTGAGGTAAATCCAATGTAAGCTCACGGCACGTCTTTCAAACTCGACGAAAAGCAGAGACTTGTGAAGTTTGTTGGTGCTTTGTTTTTGAGGTAACGTGCGCGTTCGCGTTCCATGTGGAGATTTGCATGTGAATCTCTTTTGCGCTCGTGGGCGTTTTCAAATTAGAAATAATTAGCAAGCGCGTGAGAAGCTGGACATCTTGTTGGTTTTATACAAATTACTTAAACAGAGAATATTTGTTTTCAGTTTGAATCCGATCATTTAAAAGTACACACTTAAATGTTTATAAAGGTATATGGCTCATAAATGTGTGACAAGTATTCGCTGAGTTTTGTTTCAGTTTATAGACGTGCTCAAGAAAAAAAGTTCACCGCGACAGAGAGGCAGAAAGCACACCCTGTTTATTTTCTTTATTTTACAAAAGCACAATGTTTTGATTCGATTGTAAGTGGACACATACAAAAGTAGAAATATCACAGATTCTTTTTTTCATATTTCTTTTTTCTTTATGACCATAAATGACGGAGAAATTTAAGTTTATTGTGCTACTATGTGAAGAAAATCCAGCAAAATGCGCCGGCGCGTTTGTCGACCCCAGAGGGTTAATAAATAACTTATTTACAGCTATGTACAAAAATATGAATTATACAAGATCATAGCTATTGGTAAGAATTATTTTACTTATAATTATTATAGGCTTAAATGAAAATATTCTGACAGTGAAACTTGATAAACACAGGTAAAACCATGCATGGCTACTCACTCCCACTGTATAACAAAATGCCTAAACACAGGTAAAAACTAAACACAAAATGAATTGTATATTCCTCTACCCACCTAATTAATCTACTGCAATATAAATTACTATATGATAGTATTAGTAAATTACTACAGTACATTCATGGTAAATGTTTGTAAAAGTGGTGATTAGGGGATTTAAAGTCTTTTAACTTCGTTCATGGCACAATGTTTCTGCTGTTTACCTTATCAGTCGTGTTTGGAATGTTGAGGCTGTTTCATCTGATTTAAAACTAGTTAAATCATTGAGTGATTTGTGGTTTGTAACAGAGGTGTGTCGAATTCAACCACTTCTCACTGGATGTCGCAATGCTGTTTAATAATAGTGTCCAGGGGCCTCATTTATAAAACTGTGCATAGGATCCTTACTAAAAGTGTACGTGCGCCCGAAAGCCAAAAATGGCGTACGCAAACAAAAATAGAGACTTATAAAACCGTGCGCACGCACACCTGCACGCAATTTTCCTTTTATAAATCACAGTCTACCTGATAATTTGCTCACGTCAAAGAAATCGACATCCCGCCCTTTACCCACCCTCTTTCAACCATATATAGCCCATGCAAATCACCTCATGAATGGCCTTGCATATTAATATAAACGAGCCAGAGGTTCTTTATGCGTAAAAATAGCAGCAATGGAAAATTAGGGAAAAAAAAGAAATTTCACAGACAACGAAATAGAGGTTCTTGTGACAGAGGTGGAGAAAAGGAAAATTATTTGGTAGCCATAGCATTGGCGTCACTAACAAAGAAAAAGTGTGGAATGGCAGCATGTGACTGCAGCTGTGCATGCAGTTGGATCGGCTAACCAGACAGTTCCCGAAATAAAAAAGAAGTGGTCCGACTTAAAGGTGGGGGCAAAAAAAAGGCTCGCCAGTCACCGACAGAGTGTGTCTGGGACTGGTGGGGGTCCTGGGACGCCTGATCTGTCCCCCTTGGAGACTCGGCTGGCTTCTATCATTGAAGAAACCAGTGTGTGCGGCATTCTGCCTGACACGGAGGGAGACACAGACATGGTGGAAACAGGTAAATTATTTTATTGCTTTAACACAATTAAATAAAATATAGCACAATAGGAAATTGTGGTATTGTTTTTCCAGAGGATATGGGAGCACAGGGTGGTGAGGAGACTCCCAGCGCTGAGTCTGCAGCAACTGTGGAGTGTCCGGAGGTTCCCAGCAGGAGCGCGTCCAGACCCCAAGGCACGGTTGGAAGTGGCCGGGTGTTAACTGAGGCTGTCCTTCAGACACAGAGGGACACTATAGATGCAATTACAGTTATAGCAGATGAGCTAAAACAAATAAGGGTTGTGTTGGGCGACATTGCGTCTACATTAAAAGATCTTGTTAAAAAATTAACCTTTGTGTTGTTCCTTCAAAAATGCACTACAATAAACGAGTCATGTGTTGAACCAGGCCATCGCGCCACAACGTTTGTAACGTTATGTTGGCCTCACAAACAACTTGCACATTTATGGAATGCACATGTTTTCTATTCACATAAATTAACTCGTTATCATGTGGAGCCCTTATAGCAATATGAGTGAATCAATTGCAGTCAATTGCGCCGATTACATTTGGAAATCCGGACATTGCTGCAAATTGCCTTTTTATATTGGCCTGTTCCCAAATAGTGTAAGGAAACTTTATGTATCGATTTCTCATTGTAATAATCCCTTTCAAAACAGCAGGCATTAAGGAGCTCAGGGATAGCTTTAAATCTAAATTAGTTGAAACAAGTTTCCAGATCAAGCTTTGTGCAGAAAAAAAATAGCATCATATTTGTTAACTTGCCTATCGGCTAACTCCCACTGGTAACTCCCGGTTGCCAAAAATCCTAAAACTGACAGGACTTGGGATGGTCCCGGGATGGCGTGGTTTTGTGTAGTTTGCCTTTGTAATGTTGGCCCCAATTCAGCACACAGATCCAAAAGCATGGCTCTAAGGAATCTAAATCGGCTTATTAGCCAGTCATCATCGTGGGCTAGGAAATCTTCATGGTCTCTAAACACTCTTTCTCTCCTAAGTCTGCCATTGCCATAGTCCTCCAGCAATGCCAGCGTATCCATCATGCCGTACATACAGAGGTGTCACCGTAGTCAGCGATCACATTCAATCCTTTACATCTTGTCATACCAATCAGACAATGAGTGGTAAACCCATACGCCCACCCTTAGATTATTATTAAATGAAAGTAAAATAAATTAAATTGATGCACTTTCATTTGATAATTTATTACAATTTATTTATATAAATTGGTAGTGTGGACATGCATGTTTTTATGATTAGGATGCATAATTTCATTCATCTACCGTCAGTCCCTCAGCTCACCATTGGATGTCACACATGGGTCAGAGTTTGCATGCAGATACGCAAATCCCGTCAAGTTTGTTGTTATAAATCACTACTTATGCGTTGGAAGTGGCGTACACCTGTTTCAGTGCCTTTTTTGTGCGTACGCAACGGTAATAAATGAGGCCCCAGAACCGGGAATAAACACAACTCCTTTAAGCTTGCGTTCCATTATCCACTGGGCAGTGCTGTGCAGTTCAAAGTAAACTAAACTGCGAGTTGAACTGAAACTAAACTGAAAACAGCGCTATTTGTTCTTTTATTTGTTGTTACTGACCGAGAAACAGCTTCAGATGATTCAGTGACAGAGCGGTCCGAACGAATCTGAATAATTTCAGACCATTATATTATGCAAGCGCATTTGGCCAATTCATGGAAGAAAATAATTGAACCATAATAACTGCTGAAATATTCGGTCTGAAAATGTTTCTCAGGTTAGTCGGAGCGTTCATGGTACGCACACGCCACTATGGCCACTCGCATATCTAGTATATGCGTATATCGCATATGTAGCCACACCACCAGGAAAAGGGAGGTTGGGGTGCCTTTGGGCCAGATGGAGATGATAGGCGGGCCGTCAATTGAATAGCCCGGATTTATAGTATCCCAGTGGTTTACATTATTTACAGTTTAACCCTTTAGGCGCCAGAGGTTTTTTCCTAAAACGTTCGATTTTGACATCTTAATTTCAAAAGGCTATATCTTAAAAGTGATAAAAGATAGAGACTTTCTGTAAATTAGAGAAATATTAAGGATGACCCAAAGTTTATGTAGGGATTACATTTTCCCATCTAATTTGCATATTATGACGTCATATGGTGGCGGCCATCTTGGATTATAGAATTTTTATGGTTTTTGTTGATGTTTATTTGGTTGTTTGTTTGTTTTTTTAGCTGACAAAGACGCACACATCACAAGGACATGAACACAAAAAAAAAAACACATATTGTACACTACTAAATGGTCAGGGAAATAGATAGTAAATCAACAGTGTAATAAATGGCAGACAAAAACAATTGTTGCAGGGCTTTTGCTGTAGAGATAATGACTCCCTATTCATCCAGGTGACATTTCTTGTAGTGTTTCATGGTGTGGTCTTGCGATAGACTATGCATAATAGCCCCTCTGCCCCGTGTCACATCGCCTCTTGTCCTGCTACGAGCAGCAGCGCGCGCGGGCGCGGCCAGATCTGCCTCGCGCGCGCGCCGAATGTGCACAGCTCGGACTACTGTCATTGTCATTGCGACTCCCCACCCTGCCTCCACGTTGCCCCCTAACTGCCCTATGAATACTTCGACCTCGTCTAACATACCCAGTGGCATTAGACAAAGTCTCCACCACAATACAGTACTGTCGCCGCGATTGCGGAGAGGCACGCGGTCACGGCTAGCGCGGTAAAAATCTCCCGCGGCCGCCTCGTTCCCCACAACACTAACACGCCTGCTAACTTCGCGATGAACACTCCAACCCCGGGAAACATTGTTCCCACCACTGACATTGGGCAAAGGACCATCTAACATTATATTGGGCAAAGGATTCACCGTTTGTGCTTGGTGTAGGGCTATACTTTCACTTTCAGAATCACCGTCATTTTCTGAAGGCAGATAACGTTATTCCCCTTCAGAATCAGGGTCCGCGAATAGAAGACACAACACTTCATTGCGGGTAAGCTTTATTGATGCCATTAGATAATAATAATAATAATAATCTAATGCAAATACTCGCTGATGTTGACAATATTGCTCTGATAAAATGGCTCACTCGCACACTAGCTCCGCTTTTGTTCGCACTGATTCAATGCGCTCTAGCTCGAAGATTTTGTATAGAAGCATGACTTTTTTTTGAGTCGGGGATGAAGTATGACATGTCTGCCAACTAGTGGAGGGGAGGTTGAACGAAATTTGACACCCTATTTGACAAAATCGGCCGTTTTATTCAGTGCCGCATCTTGTCGAGTAAACTCGACCGTGGCGCCCAGAGGGTTAACATGTTTTTACATCTGAAAACATAATACCTTTATCTCCAAAATCATTTTTCCTTGCATTACGCAATGGAATTGGGTCGCTCAGTGTCGATTCATTTTCCACTAATTATTTTTGTGAATTGGAATTTGTGCAAAGGATTGTGAGTTATTGGAGGACATGAAGGATACACTTGATGTGAATGCAGGCTTCAAATTGAGAAGCGCCTAAAATATGCAGTTCTATGGACCCCCAGGACCAGGACGGAAAGCTTTGTGATCATTAAAAGCACAAAATATTGAAAACATTTTAACATCCCTCTCTTCCTCATTGTTATCCTCTGTGATAGGCTTGTTGGATGTGGTCTCTCTGATCAGTGCTGTGAAAGTTTGTCTTCAGCTCTACAATCATCAAATACCTATTTGAGAGAGCTGGACCTGAGTAACAATGACATCCAAGATTCAGGAGTGAAGCTGCTCTCAGTTGGACTGATAAGTTCACACTGTCAACTGAACATACTAAAGTTTAACCTTCACATTCACTATTAGACATGCACAACCTATGAGCAGTCAATGTATTATTTGCTGATAACTGGGAATATTCTTATTATTATATGTCAATAATGGAGTTATTTTACTGTATTTTAACTGCTCAGGTGTATTTGCATGCTCACTACTTAAATATTATCTAATTTTTCATGTGGCTTCAAGCATTTCTGCAACGTGTGACCTATATAGTTAAATGTGTGGCCTATCATGTTGTAGCAAATCTATTCGGTGTGGAAAACAGTATCCCTTATAAATCAGATATAAACTGTTATGAACGCTTGGTTATGAATGCTTAATTACGATGGATACAAAGGTTCAAATACAATAGGATTGATGGCTTATTGATAGTATAAGACATTTAACAAGGAAGGTATGTAAATATTTAATGACATATGTCAATTAATTCTGACACTTTAATTACCAAATACTTTATTTTGTTCAGACTGGCAGGTTGTCGATTGATTGCTCAGTGCTGTGAAAGTTTGTCTTCAGCTCTACAATCATCAAACTCCCCTCTGAGAGAGTTGGACCTGAGTAACAATGACCTGCAGGATTCTGGAGTGAAGCTGCTCTCTACTGGACTGAAGAGTTCATACTGTCGACTGAACATACTGAGGTGTGACTTTCACTTCTTCACTATATACTCAAATATGTGTATGAATAGGTGTTTTGTAGTGATTGAGTTTTGAGTTGTAGTAAATCAGCAGCATCTGAAAACTGACAAATGGACTATTTGTAAGAAAATAAAAGATTGTTTTAAATATCCCTTCTGCATCAATTTAAAAAGAGTTACACATAGGTTCATAGTGGGCAAAAATGTCCATGTCCAAAAACTGTCTAAAAATATTATAGATTTATATTTTCTTCCACTTTAACTGACGTCATTTTATTTAACCAGCATCGGTTTTAATCATAATTACCAAACATTCATTAATTTTCAGGATTATAACCCTTTAAATGCTGGTTTGTTTACAAAATGCCACAGATGTTTTTTTAAGGAAAAAAAAGAAAAATAGTAATTCTTTTCAGTTTACTAAATGCTAAGCAGATTTTTTTTCTTTGATTATTATAGTCTTGGATGTGTCAATGATTAACAACAATATTCATTTGTATGCATTCATATTTTTTGTGCAGTGTAAGATAAAGTAAAAAAAAACTACCACACAGGTCTCATTGTCATTAATATTTTTTTTCCACTTTCACTGACTTAAGATTTTTTACCAGCATCAGTTCTAATCATAATTTCCAAACATTCATTAATTTTCAGAGTTTTAACATGTTAAACACCGGTTTCTTTACATAATGCCAGTTTTGTTTTTAGAAAAATTATAATAATAATTTCCCATATAATAAATGCTAATCATAATTTATTTTCTTTAAATATTACAGCCTTGAATATGTTTAACAACAATGTTAATTTTAATGCATTCATATTTTTTATGCAGTATCAGATAAAAAAAAAAAAAAACTACCACTCAGGTCCATAAAGGACCAAAATATCCATGTCAAAAAATTGTTTTTATTACTCCTATTACCTCCAAAGTTTTTATGTTTTGATAAAATATTACCTTATATAGGTGCCGACAACCTGCAAAAGAAAAATAAACTAAATATTCCTCTCATTATTCACAAAAATATAACATTATGTATAGAAGTTAAAAAAATACTGATTTATAAAAGAACTATGCAGTAAGAATAAAAATAAACTAAATATTCTTCTCCTCATCATTCACAAAACTACAAGAAATACTGAATAATAAAAGCATTATGCAGTAAGAATAAATGTGTGTGTAACTGATGCATAATTACACATACTGTGTCCAAGTTGTTGACACCTCCTTTGCAGCGGTTGTAGTCTGTGATGATCACTGGCTTCTTTTTTTCAGTGTCGCTCACAGCCGGCTTGCGGTGCTTGGTGCTAAGGAGCGGCACATTTTTCCCACGTTTGGGTATATAAGACACCAAGCAAAGAGGGAGGACAGGAGTGATTTATGTCTTGTTTGCATAAGCTATGGGGGAAGCTCTGTCTTTTTCTTGTGAATCGTACCAACTAGGGCCAGCTTGTCGTGCGTGTAATGTGCAGATCGTGTCATCTTGTCATCTAACCTTAGGGTGGAGCTTAGGAGGTTGAATTTACGGTGGGACATGGTGGCCTGGAAAATGGAATGTCCATTTTCCACATCCCACAGGCTTCTTGTCGATTAATTTCGGGACCTGTACACGCTGGCCAGAATCAGCAGACTGATGTATGCCTGAATGTCAGTGGAATCTAAATCAATCCAATCTGTCACACAACGCCTCCCCTCTAAATTGGTGTTCTCCAGAAGAAGCTGAATGATGTATTCGATGATGAAGAGGTCGATGCAAGACGACATAGTTGTGATGCAGGCAGTGGAATGGTGTGTGGGACCCGGGATCATACCCTTGGTAGGATTGTAGCTCAGTGTGAGTGGAAGACAAGAGAATCAACCCATTTTTTTAATTCTACTGAGGATCTGCTGTCTCTTCTGTGTCCTCACAGTGCTGTCATCAGAGGAACAAGAGCTATCAGAGGGGTAAGACTCCAGCGCGAACTAGACTTCATCCTCTGAAGTCAACTCTTCATCAGTTTCACATGTACCCCGGTGCTCACTGAGTGGGCACAATTAGCTCCAGAGCTTTCCTTGCTATGAAACGTATCTTCATCTTACAAACTATGAAATGACAAGGCCCTTCAAGTATCACATATTTAAAGGTTTGGCTCTGAGAGCACCTGTGTCAACTAAAACTTGCCAGACAGAACGATCACCATTTTCTTGTGGTGAAAATAAAAACAAGGTGTTGAGGGTCTTCTGAACTTCTACATCAAAATCAAGCTCACCTTTCATCTTTGTACAAAAACAGTAATACATAAAAAATCTTAAAAACTCAGTAACTTCTTGACTTTATTTATAGCTTTCACATGGCAGGGTCTGACTCAATTACATTGGGGGGAATTTGTGATTTCCAGTACAATAGATGTTCTTTCTTTCAAACTGTTCACACACACACAAACACATAAAATGTTCAATACACACATAGAAACCACACTCTGCAGTATAGTAATACTGACTGAATTTATTTTAATCAGTCTTTATTTTTATTATATAATTAGCATCAAACAAACAATATAGTTCTTATTAGGGATTAAAGATTTTTAAACGAAAATTTTGAAAGATAGGTGGCAATATGCACTGTGTGTGTAAATCAACATTTAACAAAAGAAGGCAAGGCAAGGCAAGTTTATTTATATAGCACATTTCATACACAATGGCAATTCAAAGTGCTTTACATAGAAGAAATTAAAATAATAAAAAGAAATAAGAATAATTAAAACAGTTTAGAAAAATATGGGAAGGCAAGATGGCGCCGAGGCAGGGTGCCGTAGCAAGAGCTCTCCTGTGCGCTGTCTGTTTTATGTTTGTTTTCGTCTTTGATGCACTTGCCACTTTAAGTTATGGTCGCGAGACACTTCTGAGAATCCGTGAGGAAATTTGTGGACTGTCATCTGTCAATATTGGACTGAGGTGTGCTGATTTCGTTGCGTGCCCCACTCGAGGCGAGCGAGGCCGGGAGTCAGGCTACGGAGGTCGGGAGCAGAGCGAGGAGACGGGGCGGAGATATCGCCACACGTGCCGTACACCTGTGCCCCTAAGTGGGGACGCTACAGGCTATCAGCGGCGGAAGCGCAGACACCGAGGGAAGCAAGGGGGGCTGCTTGTGAGGCTACGCAGCCGCCAGTCGAGGATCCCGCTGCCGTCCATCTACCTGGCGAATGTTCAGTCATTGCCGAACAAGACGGACGACCTGCTGAGCCGCATCAAGACCCAGCATGAGGCCCGGGATTGCTCCTTGTTTTGCCTGACAGAGACGTGGCTACACAGCGGTGTGCCGGAGTCTTTTTTCCAGCCACCAGGTTTCTCTGTCCACCGCTCCGATAGGGTGAAAGAGCGCACCGGAAAATCGAAGGGTGGAGGTGTGTGTTTTTTAATTAACGAACTCTGGTGCACGGATTGTGTCATCGTGAACAAAACTTGCAACGCAAACTTGGAATGTTTAATTGTGAAATGCCGGCCTTTTTATCTCCCACGGGAGTTCTCCGTGATGTTCCTGTGTGGAGTTTACATACATCCGCGAGCGGACACTTCTGTTGCCTTGAGTGAATTAAGTGACATTGTAAACAAATTTGAGAACTCCCATGTTAATGCTGTGGTCATAGTGACTGGGGATTTTAATAAATGTAATTTTAAAACTGCCTCTCCCAACTACTATCAGCATGTTAAACATCCAACTAGAGGAGCACACATCCTGGATCACTGCTACAGTAACGTTAAATCTGCTTACTAATCTAGCCTTAGACCAGCTTTTGGAAAATCAGATCACTCCTCTGTGTTACTTCTTCCTACATATATACAGAGGAGTAAACAATCAAAACCTTCATCATGCATCATTCAGTGCTGGACGAAGGAAAGTGAAGTGAAACTACAAGGATGTTTTGATGCTACTGATTGGTCTGTGTTCCATTCAGAAAACTTGGATGAGTATTGTGATGCAGTGACTGGGTATATTGACTATTGTAACGATTGCTGTGTTCCAAAAAAGGTAATAAAACGGCACGCTAGTCAGAACCCGTGGTATAATGCGGAAGTAAATAGGAAAATACAACAGCGGGCCATGGCTTTTAAATCTGGTAACGCTGCTGCGTATAAGCTGTCCAGATATTCTCTGGAGCGGTCCATTAAAGCCGCTAAACGAGCCTATGGAGCTAAGTTAGAGGGATATTTCATGGAGGGGGATCCACGACGTATGTGGCAAGGGTTAAATTCTATCACCGCTTGGAAACCTAAAGGAAGATCCATTATCACTAATGTTGACCCATTTTTGCCGAACTAATTAAATGAGTTTTATTGTCGTTTTGAAATTGAAAATGCTGAACCTGTTGTTCTCGCAGCTTGTAATGAGCAGAGCTTTACCATCACTCAGGAGGATGTCCAGAGGGTCTTGTCCAGGACGAAGGTTAGGAAGGCCCCTGGACCGGACTGTATTCCTCCCCGCGTTCTTAAACTGTGCTCTGAGCAGCTTGCTCCTGTTCTGACAGATCTTTTCAACATGTCACTTAGGAAGTGCCGTGTTCCAGTCAGCTTTAAAACATCAATCATAATTCCAGTGCCCAAGAAGACACCTGTGACGTGTCTGAATGATTATCGCCCAGTGGCCCTGACATCTGTTTTGATGAAAAGTTTTGAGCGGTTGGTGTTGGACTTTATTAGAGATCAAATCCCTGTGTCTGTAGATCCACTTCAATTTGCATACAGGAAAAACAGAAGTGTTGAGGACGCCATCTCCCTTGCTTTGAACTCTGTTTACAAGCATCTTGATGTACATAAATCATATGCTAGAATGCTATTTTTAGACTACAGTTCAGCTTTTAATTCAATGGTCCCCACAAAGCTCATCCACAAACTGAAATGTCTTGGACTTGATGATGCCATTTGTAAATGGATTTTTAACTTTTTGACTTGTCGACCACAAAGGGTCAAAATGAATGGTTGCATTTCTGATGAGCTGTATATCAGCACTGGTTCACCGCAGGGGTGTATTTTGAGTCCCCTCTTGTTCACATTGTATACTCATGACCTTGTAGCATCTCATGATAATAATGTGATAATCAAATATGCCGATGACACAACTATCATTGGGCTGATTAGTTCAAATGATGAATCTCCTTATCGAGAGGAGGTGGAGAATGTTGTTCAATGGAGTAGAGAAAATAACTTGCTTTTGAACACTTCAAAAACGTGTGAACTTGTTATTGATTTTTGTCACAACAGGAATCAGTTGCCTATTACTATCCATGATTCTGATGTGCAGATTGTTGAGAAATGTAAATTTTTGGGTGTGACTCTTTCTCACAATTTGAATTGGAGCTCAAATACGACTAACATTGCTAAGAATGCGAGACAGCGCCTCTTCTTTTTACGTAGGCTTCGAGAGTTTATTCAAAATACTAAGATTCTTTTGAACTTTTATTTTTGTGTAATTGAGAGTGTCCTAACCAGTAGTATTAATGTGTGGTTTGGTAATCTCACTCTGAAAGAGAAGAGGGCTTTGAACAAAGTGGTTCGCTCAGCCAGCAGGACCATTGGCTGCACTTTGCCGTGCCTGGAGGCCACATATAAAGCTAGACTATTGAAAAGAGCTCTACAACTTGCTAATGATGCCTCAGGCCATCCTGCAAGGGCCTTTTTTGAAATGCTTCCCTCAGGGAGAAGGTATCGCTCTGTCAAATGTTCCACTGATCGCCATTTAAATAGTTTCTTTCCCCAAGCTGTGATCACTTTAAACAAAGCACTTTAAACTAGGCTTTTTAATTTTTTGTATAGACTTTTAATGTACAGCATTTTACTTTTAAGACTTTATGTGGCATTTGCTTGTTTGTTTTTTTATGTTGTGTCATCTTATGTGTCGACTTTGCACTTTGAGCTCCTTGTACATTTTTTTCCAATGTGGTTTCACACTGCAAATGGCTAATAAAGTGAATCTTGAATCTTGAAATAAAAAATAATAAAATACAGTACAGTACAAACAGTCGGACGAACATTGGCACGGTGCTCATTCAGTAAATGCATAGTTAAACAGATGTGTTTTGAGTCTGGATTTGAATGTGACTACAGTAGGAGCACATCTGATCTCCTCTGGAAGCTGGTTCCAGCTGCGGCTGGCATAATAGCTAAAAGCGGACTCGCAAAGTTTAGAGTGAACCCTTGGTATTTCTAGCTGATATGATCCTAGTGATCTGAGTGATCTGTTGGGTTTATATTCAGTGAGCATATCTGAAATGTATTGAGGTCCTAGGCCATTGAATGATTTATATAGCAGTAATAATACTTTAAAATCAATCCTAAATTTAACTGGGAGCCAGTGTAAAGACCTGAGGACTGGTGTGATATGTTCATATTTTCTAGTTCTGCTCAGAATCCTGGCGGCAGTGTTCTGTATGAGCTGCAACTGTCTTATGGTCTTTTTGGGAAGGCCAGTGAGGAGTCCATTACAATAATCCACCCTGCTGGTGATGAAAGCATGCACAACTTTCTCTAAGTCTTGTCTGGAAACAAAGCATCTAATTCTTGCAATATTTTTCAGATGATAGTATGCTGATTTAGTTATTGCTTTGACATGACTACTGAAACTAAGGTCTAACTCTAGTGTCACACCAAGATTCCTGACTTGATTTTTAGTTGTTTGACCCCTAGAGTGAAGGTATGCATTCACCTTGAGAACTTCATCTTTGTTTCCAAATACAATGACTTCAGTTTTGTCTTTGTTTAACTGAAGAAAGTTTTGACACATCCAACTGTTGACTTTCCAGCCTGTCAAGAAGTATGTTATTGTAGTGGGACGTATTGTGGCGCTGTAATTAGACTAATGTGCTTGGGGTAGTGCAGGTCCAATTACGAGCAGGGTGGGACAGTATAAAAGAACATGTAGTCACCTCCTGCGTGTGCTAGGCGTTTGAGCGTCGCGTCATTGCCCGTGGGACCGCCCCTTGTTTCTGCAGCGCTTCCGCTTTGAGGTAGGTGCGTTTGAGCTAGGTCGTAAAAACAGATGTGGGATTTTGTGTAAACGCTTGTTTTGTTTATAGCTGCGTGGATGGCCCGCGGCTGTTGGCGGCTCCGGCTCTCACGTTACATGCCTCTTGCAGTCCCGTGTCTCATATGCTTTGAGGTAACCTTATGTGTGTGCGTTGGCTGCTTAGTTAGTACCCAGGTATGTGATTTGTCGTAATGACTGTGTGATTCATAGCTGCGTGGATGGCCCGCGGTTTGAGTTTTGAGTGGCTGCTGCTTTCCCTTTGCATTCCCGTGCTTCGGGGATGTTGTGTCCTGTTCCTGTGTATGCGTGGATGGGCGATGGGTTTATGAATTAAAGGTACGTGAAACGTCCAATTTGTATAGCGCTCATTTTTTTATATATTGTAAGTATATGTTTATGTTTGTATTTTAAAGGAGAATATATGTTCTGAGACGCTTGGTGGGCAACGCTGATTTGACGCTGCTGCTTTCATATCTCAAGATTATCTCGATAACAAACTTTCTTCCAACACACGTGTGTGTGTGCAGCCGACGCGTCTTGTGTGACGCCTGCTCGTTCTCCAGTACGAGTCACCGTGATCGCTGAGTCTCTTCCCCATTATACTCTCAAACTGTTTTGTATGTGTTTTGTTTTTGGTATTTATTTGTTTTTCATTTTTTTCCAGTATATTATTTATCATTGTTTTGTGCTACTGACTGTTCTGATTGGTTAACTTTTGAGTGTGTTGCAGTGTTGTACTGTATCTATTCGATTTGTGATTTACTTCAAATGTGCTGGTAGAAGGTCAGTGAGGGTAATACCCAGCGTTGGCACTAAAACCTTGATTTTTCTCTTTTTGTTTGTTTGTTTGTAGTATTGTTTTTTCTGATTGACCAATTGAAATGTTGAGTATTTGTGTATGTTTGGAGTGAGTGTTATTGTATAGTGAGACCTGTAGTAATATTTCTGCTCTCGTTACAGGAGCCGAGGCTTCAGGGCAGGCCACTAGTAGGTCCTTACACGGTGGTGGAGGGCTCGTCACAGAGTGCTGTGGGGCTATTTCTTGACTTTATTGCAGTGTGTGTGCTGATGCTTGTACACAGGGTGCTGAGAGTGATATAGAAGCCTAATGCTTACTGAGTTTATGCATCTGCCGTTAAGCCTCGGCCTCCTTTTATCTCGTGGTCTCTTTTTGCATTGTGAATGACCCAGCTCTTGAATCTTTTAAATGATTGTGTATTTAAATAAAGCTTTTGTATTTTTGGTATTCACGTCTCTAGCCCTTCTTGACGAATAACGTTCTTGTGTGTCTTGGGTAACATCTTAGATCCATAATATTAATATTTCCCTGGTAAACAGGGTGGCGTAGTCATGTTTAAGCCAGAGGTAGTGTGTATTTAGCCGCTCCCTATGTGTCGAAGAGAGCGCCCCGCTACATTATGATCGACAGTGTCAAATGCAGCACTGAGGTCGAGTAGTACCAGCACCGATAATTTGCCTGAATCAGTATTTAAGCGAATATCGTTTATTATCTTTATGAGCGCTGTCTCTGTGCTGTGGTGCGGTCGGAAACCAGATTGAAAATTGTCAAAGTATCCATTCGAGCATAAGAATTTGTTCAGCTGATTGAAGACAACTTTTTCAATGATCTTGCCTATGAAAGGAAGATTTGAGATCGGCCTATAGTTGCTTAATATGGTCTTATCCAGATTGTTCTTTTTCAGGAGGGGCTTGACAACTGCAGTTTTCAGGGAGTTTGGAAAACTCCCAGAGAGAAGTGAGGCATTTACCACTTCTAGAAGATCTGCTTCTAAACTGTTTAACACACTTTTGAAAAATGATGTGGGAAGTGCATCAAGAGCGCAGGTTGATGTTTTAAGGTGCTGTACGGTTTCTTCCAAAATTTTGCCATCAATTTCTTTGAAGTCAGACATAGTAACTACTTTCTCAGGTGGTCTGATCTGTCTGACCTCAGAGCAACTCAAGGATGTGCTGATCACCTTTCTGATATTATTGATTTTCTCAGAAAAGAAAGAAGCAAACTCATTGCACTTGTTCTCTGAGAGCATTTCACTGGGAATCTGGCTTGGGGGGTTTGTCAGTCTCTCTACAGTAGCAAAAAGAGTGCGTGTGTTGTTTAAATTACTGTTTATAATATTTGAGAAGAAAGTTTTTCTAGCTTTGCCTAGTTCCATATTGAAAGCATGAAGGCTGTCTTTGTAGATGTTATAATGGACTACAAGTTTTGTCTTCCGCCACATGCGCTCTGCTTTTCTGCATTGTCTTTTCATAATTTGCACTGGTGTTGAGTTTTTCCAAGGTGCTTTTTGTCTGCCACTCTTCTTCCTGACTTTAACAGGAGCAATATCATCAATTACACTTTTAACTTTTGAGTTAAAAGAATCAAGGAGAAAATCAACAGAGTCTGCAGATATGCTTGGTGTTAAGGATATAGCCTTCATAAATAGTACACTAGTGTTCTCATTTAAGCATCTCTTCTTGACAGACACAGATCTAGCTTCAGTGGCAGGAGAGATCAATATATCAAAGAAAATACAGAAATGATCAGACAGCGCTACATCCTTAATAACAATCGATGAAATGTTTAGACCCTTACTGATAAGTAAATCTAGATTGTGTCCACGATTGTGTGTGGGTCCATGTACATGCTGAGTCAGATCAAAAGTTTTTAAAACACTTTTGATTTCTTTTGCCATATTGTTGTGTAAGCAAGAGCGTCCGAACAGTTGCTGAGCAGGGCGGCAGTGGCTCAGTGGTTCATGTAGGTTGTCTACAAACCGAAAGGTTGGTGGTTCAATCCCCGGTTCCACCTGGCCAAGTGTCGAGGTGTCCATGACCCCAGCTGCTCCCGACGAGCTGGATGGCGCCTTGCATGGCTGACACCACCGTCGGTGTGTGAATGGGTGAATGTGAGGCTATGTAAAGTGCTTTAGTGGCCATAGGTCTGTGAAAGCGCTATATAAATGCAGTACATTTACCATTTAAATGTGGCTTAATGCATATTGGAATGTCCTCTTATTATGTCGAAATAACAAGTTATTATGTCAAAATGAGATATTTATGTCGAAATAACGAGATATTTATGTCGAAATAACGAGATATTTATGTCGGAATAACGACTTATGTCGAAATAACGAGATATTATGTCAAAATAACGAGATATTTATGTCGAAATAACGACTTATTTCGAAATAACGAGATATTATGTCGACATAACGTCTAATATCTTGAAATAACGACTTATGTCGGAATAGCGAGATATTTAAGTCGAAATAATGACTTAATATCTCGAAATAACGAGACAAGTTTTCTTTTTTTTTTCACCAAATGGCTCAGCAAATGTTTCAGCAAAACAACAGACATTTATCCTGGAAGAGCTGAACAAGAAAAATGATGGTACCTCACCAAAACATTCACTCTTTTATCAATGATCCTCAAAGTAAAATACCAATGCAATACACTGCAAAGTGTAAATATCAGTTTAAAGTTGAGAGTATTAAAATAACACAATTCCCCACACTATATACTGTGTAAATGGTTTAGTCTCTCTATTACAATAAGCAGTTCAAATGTCATTATTCCTTCACAGAAATTTCTAATCTTACTCTGTGTCAAGTGGAGGAGTTGAGAAAGGAAAATAGAGGTGAAACTGTCCTTTAATGATGTTAAAGGAGAAGTTCACTTTTAAAATGAAAATTCTGTCATCATATACTCACCCTCATGTTGTTTCAAACCTGTATGAATTTCTTTCTTCTGCTGAACAGAAAGGAAGATAATTAGAAGATTATCAGTAACCAGACAGTTTTTGGGTCCCAATGATTTCCATAGTATTTTTTTTCCTACTATGGAAGTCATTGGGACCCAAAAACTGTCTGGTTACTGATAATCTTCTAATTATCTTCCTTTCTGTTCAGCAGAAGAAAGAAATTCATACAGGTTTGAAACAACATGAGGGTGAGTATATGATGACAGAATTTTCATTTTAAAAGTGAACTTCTCCTTTAAATTCAGTGAATACATTCTCAGTGTAATAGAGTAATATGTCACAATATTGCTTATGTTTTTCAACAACAGACAGAGAGATTGCTTTTTCAGCTGGACTGATGCAATCTGGCAGTGGATATATTGGTCCTTTTACCACTGAAATCACACTAACCTACAGGAACGTCTTCACAAACATAGGAAACGCCTACAACCCAATTACAGGTAATTATCAATTAAATGGAGTCATAAAGCACAGTTTATAGTAATGAAAACATCTCGGATACATACTTAACCTCGGTTCCCTGAGATAATGGGTATGAGTGATGCATTGCTAGATGTGGGAAAACTCCTTTTCTCCAAATTTTGAAGCCTTTAATTCAAAAACGCTGTACCACTGCCATAACAGAGTGGTGATTTGAGCGCGCCCATTGGCTGCTCAGTGGGAACTGCACAAACCTATGGTGAAGCAGCGTGTCTGCGTGAGCCAATCTCCGGCGCATCCCTCCGAGGGAGCACAGAACAATCGAACTGATTTGTCTGGTTAAAATTGCGATTTAAAATTCACAACATATTTTTATAAAAGAACACCAGGTTTGTGATGCCTTATAGGCATTAACTTGTTGGGATGCATTAAATAATAATAACAATAATAATAATTTTTACTTTACAGAACTTTGGGCACGTAGCCATGCTTTGGCTTAAGGCCGACCTTGGTTGGAGTCGTTAGGCCCAAACTGGAGGCAGGAAGTGCCGACGGAGAACGCTTGTAGGGTCGCCCACTCGCTTGACCGATGCTAATGCTAGCAGTAATGCCATCTTGAGCAAAAGTGGCCAGAGCTCGGCCAACTGTAGTGGCTCAAACAGAGGGCCTTTTAGGGCCCTAAGGACTGTGGATAGGTCCCAAGGAGGTATGGTATGAGGACGAGGCAGGTTGAGTTTCCTTACCCCTTTCAGGAAGGGGACGACCAGGTCGCTTCTACCCAAGAACTGGCCAGTCACAGGAGCGTGGTGTGCTGCTATGACCGCCACATAGACTGAGTGTGGAGGGGGTGCGACCTGTGTCCTTTAGCTCTTGTAGGAAGGAGAGTACCAGAGGTACTTCACATGAAAAAGGGTCCTGGTTCCGGATTGAAAACCAGTTAGAGAATACAGACCACTTAAGTACGTAGAGGTGTCTAGTGGATGGAGCTCTAGCCGCTGAGATAGTACTGAGGCCTCTCATTGGGAGGTCCCTAAGTTTCTGTTGCGGGGACTCCAGATTGTCCAGCTCGACTGGGAAAGAAGGTCTTTCCTCAGGGGAATTGCCCACGGGGCTGCCGCAAGCAGCTGAATCAACTTGGAAAACCAAGGCTGGTTCCACCAGAGAGGGGCCACCAGAAGAACAGCAGGCCTGTCTTCCCTGATTTGTCTGATGACCGAGGGAGCAGTGCAACCGGGGGAAAGGCATAAAAGTGGAGGCTGGGCCATTTGTGGGCCAGCGCATCCGTGTTCTTTGTAAAGAATATTTGGCAGTGAGCGCTGAGGGGGGAAAAGGTCCCTGTTCTGAACAAAGAGGCGAGCCACTGAATCGTCTGAGCATGCTTGTGGGTTAGCCATGCCCTCATTTGGGCTGAGTCTAGAACCGCTCCCAGGAAAGAGATTATCTGGCTGGGAGACAGTGAGCTCTGGGCTGAATTTAGTCTGAGTCCTACGCTTTTCAGATGGCTGAGAAGCACAGATCTGTGAGAAATTACTTCTTCCTCTGACTGGGCCAAGATGAGCCAGTCATCAAGGTAGTTCAGGATGCTCAATCCCTTCTGTCTCGGGGGAGGGGGGGTGCTGCATCTGTGCACTTGGAAAAAGTGCGTGGGGCTCATATCCGATCGCTCAGTCCTCTGCGAGTGCATATAGGAGAGAGACACTCTCGCAGTGAGAGAAGCTCATTTCGGTGAGTGCGGCTTCTGCGTGGGATAACCCCAGACAGGCAACGTACTCCCTGTGCTCATCAGTGGGGTGCAGAGGGGCTCTGCACGTGCCGCAATCACGGCGTCACATTTGCCACAATGTCGCAGGAAATTTGCAAAATTTGCTCTTTTAATATTCTTGATGGTGAATCAACTGCAGCGGACTGAGTCATCTGGCCGGAGTGCACGCTGATCAAGGTTGCTGGTTGCGGTTCTCCTTGATTGCAGGAGAGCACTCGTTCCGCTGTTTAGCTTTTTCAACGGCGAGAAGGCTTCTTCGAGAGATCAACGAAACGTATTCGTCACTGAAGGAGAATAAATCTGATTCCTATGGCGAAATGACCTACTTTTATAGGCAGACGCCCCGCCCCTTTCGGCGGGCTCTGCGCTCTCTCGGCAGGATGTGCCACAATAGGTTCGTGCTGTTCCCACTGAGCAGACAATGGATGCGCTCATATCACCGCTCTGTTATGGCTGTGCAGTGGCACTGCGTTTTGGAATTAAAGGCTTCAAAATTCGGAGAAAAGGAGTTTTTCCCCATAGCATCTAGCGATGCAATATGAGTAAACATTTCGAAAGGGAACCCTTCTGCTCCACTCAGACCTCTCTGCAGTTCTTAGATGTGTATAAGAGAATTAAATGATCTGCTGTCTCTCAAAACTATTACAAGGTGTGCTTGGTAATTAAGTGATCATACATGAAACAGATGATTCTGTATCTCTTGTTATTTGATTTAGGTATTTTCACAGCACCACTGAAAGGAGCATACATGTTCACAATCTCTTTATATGGTCATGGTGGAATTGGATCAACTGTAGCCATTTTTAAGAATGGAGAGCGTGTGGTTGTTGCATTTGATAATCAGGCTCAGGATCGGTTAAACTCCTCGAATGGAGTTGTGTTGATCCTGGAGGTTGGAGATGTTGTCTATGTCAGACTTTGGCCTAATGCGAGGATAGCAGATTCCCAGAATAACCACAACACTTTCAGTGGTTTCCTACTGTTTCCCTTAAGAGAACAGGAGCTTTGCAGAATGCGATTCCAATAATACTGAACATTCAGTGTATGATTTAAGATGGAAATCATGAAGTATCATTGACATATGAATCTGTATTAATGAGGACTAATGTGTGATTAAAATTTGCAATAGATTATTGTATAAAAGTCTGAGCTGTCAATAAATGTAACTTTGTATAAAGAGTTTCAGCACTGAGACAGACAGGACCCATGAATATCACACGTGACTCAAAAGTGTAGCTTGTTACTTGATCCTTGATCTGTATCTCTTCATCCTACATAAATAAATAAGAGAATAAAGAGACATTGTGGCATTTTCTTTTCCTCATATTTTTGTGAATATATCCCCAACAATGCTTGCTTTGAAGCACTCATGATATTATATTTATCACTCAAATTTTCCCGCCTTCTAAGTAAAAGAGCCAGTTGCTGATTGGTCATTGCGTCACTGCAGCTGCCCTTAGAAGCTCTGTTTAGAAGACTCGCGCTTATGACTGCATATGCGCGTTGGCTCATCTAGCCTGAAAAGTACGCTTTTTTACCATTATTTAACCCTCTGGGGTCTGGGGTGTTTTTGGGGTCCTTGAGATGTTCTGACATGCCCTGACATTTGTGCTTTTTTCAGTTGCTTATAAACGTATTAATGGCAAAGGTGTAAATTCACTCTATATAGCACAAACAGGACTTCCATAATATGTGAGCCTCATGTATGTACATGTTTTCATTTTTGAGAGAATAATGTTTATGCATGGTTATCGAAAAAACTAAAAATTAAAGTTTCTGAAATAAGGCCACAAAACACATACTAAATATGTGGCAATAAGACTTTTGACTAATGGATGTCATCGCCTAGTGTTTTTTCTTCAAAATGATATGAAAATCATCCTGCCTAATCATCCACAAAAAAACGATACATTGATTTTAGTTTTGTGAAACACTTTTAGTTTGGAAAGCCAATATGCGGATGGGGCGTAAACGCTCCAACAGCATCATGCATATTTAGTAGTTCACACCTGGTGAGACTACGTCCCTGCATACTTAATGAGCCATTCATTCAGGTGTGTCACCTATAGCTAACTTAAATATACAAGCTTCATAAAAATGATCATTC